>NC_080401.1:44518076-45155769 GCF_030265065.1 Corythoichthys intestinalis | reverse complement strand
CTGTGTAAAAATTAATTTGGTGTTCAAAAAGTGTTTTTTTCAAACTTGAGTCTTGAAAAAGAGGGGGTCGTCTTATAATCAGGGCCGTTTTATATTCGGGCCAATACGGTATTTCATGATGTTCATGGTGTAATATGGTCCAGTTTCCTTGTATTCATCAGGACTCTGGTAATAGTATTCTGGATTGGCTGCAGCATACTGATTTATTTTTTTGCTAAAACCTGTAAATATGCAATAATCCAATCTTCTAAAAATTAATACATGGATCACTTTTTCCGTGTCGTATTTGGACAGAAGACCCTTAATTCTGGTTGTTTTTTTAGGTGGCAATTGGCAGATTTAGCGTTAAACTCCAGATGGCTGTCGAAGTTCAGGTCTTAGTCAATAATTACAAAGATTTTTGAATGTTTATGCAATGAGACTATGGGGCCGTTTACATAGTGACGCTCCAAGAATACAACAAATTTCATGTTTGCATGTGGTGATGGTTCCGTCTCCATTCGAACGATGTCGCAATACCGCGTGAAAATGTAGTATTCATGCCAGGCCCTTGGGGGCAGTGCAGTTTTACAAGGCGACAGCCAATGATGCATTTCTTGACAACAACCTCCTCAGCCCGGAAGACAATATACCCACCCACTCGAAGCAATGGCACCCACGCCTTTTTTTCCCTTTTCCTTTAAAAGGCACAAAAACGCGAAGAAAAAAAAAATTGGAATTTTTTAAAAATTATAAAAATGGTAAATTAAAGCCGACGTTCCACCAACGTGTGCGAGAGCTGACGTCATCAGAGTGAGAGCGCTCCATTCATATGGTTGCGGATAGGGGTGTAACGGTACACAAAAATCTCGGTTCGGTACGTACCTCGGTTTTGAGGTCACGGTTCGGTTCATTTTCGGTACAGTAAGAAAACAAAATGCAAAATATAAATGTTCTAGTTGTTTATTACACACCTTTGTGCTTTCAACAACAGGAACATTAGCCTATACAAAGCTAGAATTCTGCTCAAAAAGTACCGGGTATTTAAAGATAATCCAACAACAATTTGCCTTTCAGACCCAGCGTATTGGTCAGCTTTCTTTCTGAAAAAGAGAAAAAAAAGAAGTCCTGTGCTAAAGAGAAAAGCAATCCCAATGACAAAGATTTTAACATGTATTTTACAAATGAAATGCCTCGATGAATAATTTTTTTTCCCTTATGAACAGTTTTCAAAAGCTTTATTGGTGGATTTTCTCAAGTTAAAGCACCACACAGAAATTAATAAATCTAATTGTCTAACCAGGATCAGTATATTATTCTTATTATTTAATTACAGGTGTTTTAGCTCATTTCATTTTTATTTAAATGGGCTATTATTTATTTTATTATGTGTTTATATTTTACAAATGTGATGTAGTATTCTTTTATATTGTATACTTTATGTTGTATAACTTTTGTTCCTATGTGAATATTAGTTCCTACTTGTTTTGTTGTGGTAGGTGGGTTTTGTATTGAACACGGGGCTGTTTTGGTTGGTATTATAGCAGAGAAGACAGCAGTAAATCAAAGACAAGTCAACTGTGCACCGATCTACCACTCAAGAGATCTGATGGACTCAAAAGTGGGTTACGATTGCATATTAGTTTGAAAATCGACCGGATCCACTGTATTTTTACACGAGTGACTTCCGGTCTGCTAGCTAGTAGTATTGACGCCGGAGGGCCGCGTCTCGCGTCAAATTATAAACTCTGCCGTTCTTTTCGCGGTCATCGCGTTGAGCCGCTTCTGGGACGCGTCTAACACCAGCCGCACTGCGACTGGTGTGCATTGGCTGATTGACTTTAACGGCCACGTTTCATTGCGTTCTCGCGGCGGCCACGTTGTCGCGCCGCTGACGTTTCTTTACTGTCCTACCATGTTGGTCCTCATTAGACATAGTCAATATAATCTCCACAAAGAAACTGTAACCCGATCGACTCACAGCCTCAAAAGCAAGGGTTACGTTACGTCGGAAACTAGTTCGGTACGCCTCCGTTCCGAACCGAGCACCCAGAACCGAAACTGTTCAATTCAAATACACGTACCGTTACACCCTTAGTTGTGGAGCAATCCCCGCCGTCGACTCGTTCCGCTTTGGAGGCCGGAATCAAAAGTTTGTGTCTTCGCCTTCTGTTATCGCCGTCATCATGTAAAGGCGAGGCCATTCCGCCACACAGTCGTTGCGTCTTGGTGTCGCAGCGTGACCATGTAAACGGCTCATGAAACTGAAATGCAGAGTTGCGTCTCATCTGTTTAAGTATGATAGGCAATGTAATATTCCCTAATGTGACTTAGAGGAACCATCGAGATGTCAAATAAAAGTGGTCTGATAATGGACACTTGAGGAACCCCACATGTGATTTTGGTTCATGGTACAGAAAAATCCCTATATTTTCAATAAGATTTGAACCACTGAAGTACAGTGTTAGTGAGCCCTACCCACTATTCTAATCTGCTGAGTAGTATGTCATGATCGACCATGTCAAATACAATATTGAGATCCAGTTATAACGGAACAAATTTTTTGCCTGTGTCATTGTTCCGACGAATATCACTGAAGACCTTGAAAAGTACAGTCTCAGCGCTGTAGCCAAAATCCAGACTGAAATGAGGCAAAAAGATTGTTTTGCATCATAAAAGCATAAATTGTCCTTAAAAACAAGCCATCCAATGATTTTTGGAATGGTACATGGCAAAGAAATTGAAATATTCCTTCAGTGTGAACGTAGCCTAAGAAACTTTAAACTTAATAAATACTAACCATCACTGGCAACTATGAGGAGTGAGACATTATTGTTTTTGATGTTTCAAATTTGGGTTTTGCCTGGGAAGTTTATATCAAGTTTAGTTTAATCAAAATGAAAGTCAAAGAGCCCTGAGTTTGGAAAACCAATTTGTGAAACTGAAAAAAGATTGAAAATCATTTAGAACTATTGCAAAAACGTTCATGTTCATTCATTGCCACTACATCTATTTGGAATGTCATGAAGAAGAAACCCACTGGGAAATAACGCAATGGCAAGAAAAAGCAAATGCTATTCAGCACATCCGTGTTCATTTGACATTAAACCACTAATTAGGATAAAAAATAGTCAAAGTCAGGGTAAAATTTGCCCAAAAGGTGTTGGGATAGGCATGAAAAAAATCTTGTGGGGATTTTAGGACTGACAAGACAATAATTAACATTTCAGGGGAAAGACCCATTGAAAAATGATCCAAGCATGATCCCAACATGCAAGTTCGTCTTTTAAACATCTGGGCGGTAACAGTCATGGCTTGGTCTTTATTGTCTTAGAAATCTACATTAATTCACAACACACAAACAGCAAACAGCAGCAAAATTAACTTTACACAAATACCAGCTCAGAGGCAGTAAGAGAAGCAACAGCCGAAGTCAGAATCAGGTGGCCAATCTGGAAGGGGAACATTGGAAAATCAGGCATGACACAAGGTTATCAGACAAAGCAAAAGTTGAGTGAAGCTGCAGGTTAGGTGGCTTGATAGTGAGCCTCAGCTGGAAGTGTAGACGGTAGGTTAACGAGCTGAAGTCCTGCCAGGATCAAAGTGGAAAATTCCACCGCAGCTGGAGAGCCACCAGAAAGGATAGTGACAGACTCTAAGCATTCTGCCAAAACACCAGAGCAGTTTATCAGGGTCACATTTATATGTCAACCCTAAATACAACGCATTGACTGCATTTTATAGGCATTTTACTTTAGAAAGGTCAAACAAGAGGGCCTGACAGATGCTCCAAAACATGCATCTGAAGGAGGTTGAAGTGAAAGCCTGAAAACCATCAGAAAAAATGCTAAACTGGTGGTTTCAATATGAAATCCAATTTCTAACAATGTCAAATAATAATAATAATAATAATAATAATTCTTTGTCTGTTCTTAATTTACCGTAATTTATGCACTATAAGGCCCACCTGACTATAAGCCACCACCCACCAAATTTGACCCGAAAACTGCATTTGTTCATAGATAAGCCGCATTGTACAATAAGCCACAGCTGTCCTCCCTTTTATTATGGGATATTTATACTAGGGCTGTCAAACGATTACGTTTTTTAATCGAGTTAATCACAGCTTAAAAATTAAGTGTAATTAATCACAATTCAAACCATCTCTCAAATATGCCTTATCACAAGACGGACATAAACATTCAACATACTGTACATAAGTACTGTATTTGTTTATTATAACAATAAATCCACAAGATGGCATGAACATTATTATCATTGTTTCTGTGAAAGGGATCCACGGATGGAAAGACTTGTAGTTCTTAAAAGATAAATTTGAGTACAAGTTACAGTAATTTTATATTAAAATCCCTCTTAATGTTTTCGTTTTAATAAAATTTGTGAAATTTTCACTCAAAAAAATAAACGATTAGCTCGCCATTGTTGACGTCGCCTAGCGGTGACGTCACACGGGCTCCCTGCCGTTCTTCCACAGTGTCTTTAACTACTTAAGGTAGTGATTGAAATACACCACAAGGTGTCAATGGCGAGTTTTAAATTAATTAGAGATCTAGCCAAGGCAAAGTCTAGGTTTTATATGTATTTTACATAGCTATTTTGATTGGGAATGCCAGTTCTCTTTGCACTGAGCGCTTTTCTTTTTGCGAACATTGTTTTTGAGCAATAGGAATATTATTTTTTTTTGTGCTTTCACTAAATGATACTGTAGTGACATAATTGTCCCACCCAAATGCATGATGGGAAGTTGGGCAACCATGACTGTCAGTGGTGGCTGCAAATGGTATACAATATGTTCTGCGTTGTGCTCAATTAAGCGTGTTGAGAAAAAGATAGTCTCCTGCTCCGCCCAAATGCATGATGGGAAGTTGGGCAACCATGACGGTTAGTAGTTGCCTCAAATGGTATACAGTATGTTCTGCGTTGTGTTTAATTAAGCGTGTCAAGAAAAAGATAGTCTCCTTTCATTCTTCCCCATATCATTCGCCACAATACTTACTCAGTATATGTGTTGTGAAAGATTTGCCAAAGCTTAAGCCAATAAAAGGCCGTGTTCCAATGAACGCCTGTCTCCGCTCGCATTTCTCTGCCTTTTCGCTCTGAATGTGCTAAAACTGCGTCATTGTAAACTGTTTGAGGCAACGCTTGAACGGGTCTTTCCATGCATGCATTATTTGCGTCAAATATTTTAACGTGATTAATTGAAAAAATTAATTACCGCCCGTTAACACGATAAATTTGACATCCCTAATTTATACCAAACGATATTAACTGGTTACACTTGATTTGACAGTGGCCTCATAAGACTGTCATAGGACCAAATAAAATACCATGAAGCTTTGAACCAATTGGCTGCAAAGCTTCATTGCTTCAAGAAGCTTCATTTGGCCATCACTGCTCCCTTTAGCGAGACGGTAAACCTCTGTTGCCACCTGCTGTACACACTGTTGTCATCCCATATGCCTCCTAGCATGCATTGCAGCGCTAAAGATGTAAATAACAAACAAAATTCATGTTCTGTGCTAATTATTTCTTCAGTTACTTTTCCAGTTGTTTTTATTAATTGCTAGCTCTGGTATTTGGGAACACTTTATTTGACAGTGGCGCTATAAAACTGTCATAAGACCATCATAATTATGACATGACACTGCCATGAGCATTAATGAATGCTTATGACAGATGTAATTTTGTGTCATCTGGCAAATTATCTCACTTTTGAATAGATGTAAAAGATCCGAGCTGGACATAAATGGAGTGTCGGTGAAATGAAGCATTCATTAATGCCCATACTAGTGTCATAATCATGTCATAATTATGACGGTGTCATGGCAGACCTCTGTCAAATAAAATGTCACCGCACTGGACTATAAGCTGCAGGATTCAAAAATGAAGGAAAAAAAGTAGCAGTTTATAGTCCAAAAATTACGGTAAATGTCTTATGCGTATGGAAAAAATGAAGGAATTCTGCCTCATTATGCCTTTACTTTTTGACCACACTTTGTCTATAAACGGAATACAAACATGTTTCAGGCACTGTCACATAGAAAGCAGAAAAGGCCCTTCAGATGACATCCACGTGACTTTGTTTCTGCCCCACTGCTTGTAAACGCTCATGTTTTAATGTTTCGAGTTTGAATTCTCTCATCTCTCTCTGCTCCAGGCGTGCTTTTTCATTACCGCGCTCCCCCCGACCGTTACGCCCTGTCCTTCGCCGACGCCAAGAGGGTGTGCATGGAGAACTCTGCGGCCATCGCCACGCCGGGTCAGCTGCAGGCCGCCTTTGCCGACGGCTACGAGAATTGTGACGCCGGGTGGCTATCGGACCAGACCGTACGGTGAGGCGCTTTCTATGTGACTCTTTTGGTTTTGTTCCTGGAATGGTTTGCGGCTACCTTGCCTTGGGGAGATCATCAGATGTGCTGTGGAAAATTGTTCATTTAATAGGTCTGAAAATTATCATTAACTACAAATAATGTACCTCTGCACATCGCAGGGGAAATTCATTGAAATGTTGATGGGTCAAACACTTAATAGAGAATAGAAACTTGGGACAAAGTACTGAAAAAATGAACCATTTCAGAATTCCAAACGAACATTTTTCAGGCCCGGATCTAGGTTTACTGGGTTCTAAGAAATCTTGAGAGGGCACCCCCAATGCAGGCTTTTTTTTACCTTCTGCATTTCTCCGGGCTTGGCACCGGCGCAAGTAGGACACTGGCTTGTGTCCGGTTGAGGCTGCATTAATTTTTTGGGGGGTTTATTTGTTTTTTGTTTTTTTTTCATTCATCTATCTACTTATTCTCACAGTCGGTGTGATGTCATGATGACGTCATCTCGCATAGCAATGTGTCGCCATTTTGAGATGGGGGCACGTACAGGTAAACATTCGTGGACAAATGTTGTTTGAAATTCATATATTTCAGCTGTGTTTTGCGTTGTTTTTTTTTTTTTTTCATAAACACGTCTCAAACATGACTTATTATTATCACGAGTCACTGCCGACAGACATGAGGAGGCGATACAACTTAAAATTAGTGTGTATTGGCATGCAAATCTGCCCATAAAAAGTCACAGCTGATAGCTGGGTAAACAATCCAAAGGAATTGCCTGCGGTGGACTTCGGAAACATCTACAACTACCTCATAAAGTCACCCAGTAAGTTGACCTTTATCAATTACGTGGAATATGTACCGTGTGGAACTAAGAAAACTGGTAGTATATATGGAGTGATTATTTCTGCCGTAACCGGTAATTCGCCTCCAAGCGTTATTTTTCCGTGAAGACGTCACGGCAAAATAACCAATTTCCACCAGGCCAATAATATACCGATTGACCGATCAGAGCAGTTCACGGCAAAAGAAAAATAACGCTTTGTGAGTTGTCGGTTATGGTTATAATAAGCACTGCCTAGTCCATTGAATCCTAGCAGCTAATGGGGGAATAAAATCGATTAAAGTTTACTAACCAGTAATAAAATGTCAGCTACAAATGTAAATGTGCCTGGATTTAGGTTCTCACTGGCGAGAATGGGCCACGGAACAGTCTTCTTTTACTGTTCCTCGATTGATTGCTTTCAGCCATTTGCGTGTCCTTTTCTTCTCATGAGGAAGAATGAAGGACTTCAAATGCGGCTCCGAACTCTTCCTTGTGTTACAACCGGCAACACAGCAACTTTTAGTCATTCCGACGGAGAAAAAGACCGCAAATAAGACGCGTTTGTACTACAATGCCGAACAGGGAAACTACTTGTGACTGGTGTTTTGCCCCCATTTCAATATGGCGACGCTTTGTTGTGGCTGGTGACGTCATTAATGCCCGGATGTCCGACTGCGAGAATGTGTCTGGAGAAGAGAGAGGAAGCGCGCGGATAACAAACAAGGTTGGAAAAACTGCTTGTTTTGGTGATTGCTTGTTCGGCGTGGTTGAGGCCAACAATAACCGTTAATCCTGCAATAAAAAAGTAGGTGAGACCAACTCTCCGTGCGTTCGCTATATCCAGTGCAACGCTACTATAGATATTCCTGACATTTTGATTGGGTGGGCACGACTCACGTCTGGGTGGGCCAAGCCCACCCCGGCCCCCCCATACATCCTGCCCCGCGTTTTTTTACTAGGAGCACAGTGGCCCCGAGCTTAAAATCTTTAGGGGCACAAGCCCTCATGCAACTATACCGTGATTGAGCACTAGTTTATTGGTCATTCCAGAATTTGAGGACGTTTTACATCCCAGACTTCAAATTTAAAATAATCCACAAACACAGTATTAAAACTTGCTAGTATTCAAACATACCAATTACATTTGGAGTAGCCCCTAAAACACAATTTTCCCTCCTCAAATGACTAAATTGAAGATAAAATAAAACTGTTAAAGTAGAATTTCAATTTGTTTTATATGGGGGCTTGGGGGGTATTATTTGTTTCATTGTTTTCTGTTGTAACTGTGAGAGAATTTGTTAAATCTTTCAACTTTAAATCACTATTCCACAATATGCACGCAACCCTGTTACCAGTACCCTAACTTTTTATTATAGTAGAAGAAGAAACCTGTATACCTCATAGGCTTCACTGGTCTTGACATCATCAGACAGTATTCACAATGATCGGTCGAGCAAATGTACTGTATGCCCTTGCTTCTTGCCTTGCACCCCCCCCCCCCCCCCCCCCCATTTATATAAAATAGTTTACTACGGTGACCAAATGTCCTCTTTTGCCTGGACATGTCCACTTTTCACATCCAGTTGAGGGCGTCCGGCGTGGTTTTATAAATTCAATGAAAATGTCCGGTTTTCATTATTTTTCATGGGACCATTTAGCGTGTGTTGAAATTGACTGACGCTTTGCACAGAATACTACGGTATTGTGCTGCCTGTGATGTGTTCTCAAAGAGCCTGCCCAGTTAAGACTCTTATTACTATCAATAGGTGTATAATCAAATGCTCATGTACCCAAAAGAGTAATTAAGTCGAAAATATATTTATTCTACTTCAGAGGCCAAGTTGCGCATGCGTGCGCTGTCACAGACTGGCTTTATCATGGCGTCATTCCCAAACAAACCTTCGTCACGCCAGGAGCTCACAGGCTATCTGTATGTTCACTTGCTAAATTTACCTTTCGACAACTGTTGACTATTGTTGGAGCTTTGTACTGGTGTGATCTGTAAAATCCCGTTTGGTGTCGCATCATTGCGCTGCCGATGATTTTAATACCAATCTCTGCTTCAGGTGCTTGCTATTAGGGTAGTTGTCTGTGAGCTAAGCTGCGCTCGGCATTATGGGAAATGTAGTTTTGAACTGCTGCGTTTGGAAACACGCTGGCTGAATTGTTTGTGAGTTTATTTTGGTTAATGTTTGAGTGCAATCTAGAACATTGAATGAGAATAATTGAGTGGGAATAAGAATTTGTCAACAACAATTGTATTACCTATTAGTAATTTCTAAAAATGTTTAGTTGTCACATAGCCTACTGCATGTGTATATTGACTGGACTACACTTTAATGGATCTGCATTATATTCACGAAATATGTAGCTGTTAGTTTTTGAAAACAACTTATGTGTAATGATGACGTTGCTGACTGATTATATGGAGGTAGAGTTCTGTCTTTATTATTTAATAAATAAATAAATAAAATCGATCAAAGAGAAATGTGTTTGAATGCTAAAATAAAACTGAATTTTCCTATCCAGATGGAAGAAGCCCACTTTTAAATGGTATTAAGGTGATAAGGCATCTTCGAGTGAACTTTGAGTGAAATTTAGTAGATCGAGGCCAAGCAGAGTGTCCTCTTATTTGGAAATCAAAATATGGTCACCCTACTGTATGCCCTTGCTCCTTGTTTTTCCCATTTATACAAAGTAGCTTACCATTTGTAAGCATCACTCTAAAAACCCATGCAACCCTGTCATGCATTTAATCAGGATAAGACAATTATTTTTTAAAAGTTTTTTTCTTGACTTATTTACATAGCACGTGTTTATGTTGATCAGCAGTAACAGCTAGCTTAACGGCTATGTAACTTTTACTCCTGAGTAAATGCTAACATTTGTACGGATTTGCCACTCTGTCACCTGTTATTGGCAATATGGCAAATTTAATAAATATCAAATAAATCGTGCAATACAAATTTTACTTTTGATTTGTCAGCTGAGCTAACCTAGGCTTTGATAGTTTTCTACATATTATGGATGAATACGTAGACAAAGATCTGAGACGTGAAGGCATACATTTAGAGAATTTTGAATTTTCCAATTCTAGAAATAATCCAGAAATTTTCTTTCTTGAGTAGTGTGCCGTCCAAGGGCATAGGTTTGCATAGGGACAGCAGGGACATAACACTACCAACAACAAATCTACCAGGATGCTCAAATTGTCCCCACCAAATTTTAAGCAACCTTATTTGCATTATATAATGACTTAAGTCATATAGGTAATTTAGAATGTCTTTCCAAATGTTGTAAGGATAGAATTGACCCTACCATTATTAAGTGATTTGAATTATGTTCAGACTTACATATACATCTTTTGACTTGCTGAATGTGCCAGACCATTTCTTTTTCCTTCAAACGCACATTTGATTGGCTGATGACTTGATCCCCCAACCCCCACCTCCCAACACACGCACTCACAGCCCTCACAAAAATGCAACATGTTGACAACATGCCACCTCCTCCGCCCCCTTCGAATTATTTTTTTCGACCACTAGTGGTAGCAGCCACTGTAAGTATTGTAAAAAGAAATCAATGTTGTGGAGGTGGGGAACACACTACTAATTTTGCTACTAAAAGTCTGATCAGAGTTAACATTAAACTGTGTGATTTTGCTAACCTGCGAAATAGAAGTAGGAAGCTGTTAACGTTTACTGGACTTAATTTTTTTTTTTTTTAAATCCCTGACTACGAAGTTTTTTCAATTATTTTTAATTTCTTTATTTAGACACACAATCTTGAGTGGGCTTAAGACAAATGTTTATTTTGTATGTTAATATAATTTATGTTCAAATATTGCAATTTTAAATTTGCTAATAAAATCCAGACATTTAAGTTTTCAAAATGTTTTAGTAGTTTTTGAAAACAAAGGTCTGAATCGAACGGTTTATCACCTGAACCAAGACACATTAAAGTATAAGTCAAAACAGATTTATTTTGTATTGATGAATAATTTAGTCTATCAGTTAGGTTCATATTCATGAGAAATGTAGCCCTGACCCCCGTTCACCCATTCTGTTTGGTCTTATTAATGTCCCGTCCCCAGCAAAAAGTGTTCATGTACCGTAATTTCCCGAATATAATGCGCACTTTTTCCCCCCCAAAATCAACTTGTAAAATCATGGTGCGCATTATAAACGGGTACATGGATGGAGACAGAAATATATATATATGTATATATAAACCAATTTTTTTTTTTTAATTGACACGGCCATGTTGTGTTGAAGAGACGTATGCAGCGATCCGTTGCCGGTCATTACGGTACGTGACGTCACCATTGTGTTTCGGTCATACTTCACTCTGATCGGCCGAATGATTTCGTCTGTGTTAAATTCTGCTTTTTTCCACTCTTCATAAAGCACAGAATTTAGATTCTTGAACTCATTTGAGTCAACATTTATTGCAGCTCCGCAACTCTGACCATAACAAACGTAACAACACAGACCCTGTGTCCGTCGACAATATCTGTCCCTTGGGAAACTCAAACCCAAATAACAATAGTTCCTAATGTTACTGTCGTGTCGACAGCGATGAGCTCTCTCGGATTCCCGACTTACGTTTTCACTTTCATTTTACCGTATCAATCCATGGAGGAAACATTTATTCATAATGATGAAACGAAAGATATACAGCAGCCTTTAAAAGAAAAGTCACATCTGTTTTGTTTTATCCTGGATTCTAGGTTCAAGAAGTTATCAGATCATATTATTACCGTACAAATTTTCAGTTTACGGTAATGTTTTGAACTACCAATGTGCTATTCTTGTGTAGTGTTTCACCAGTCAGTAAAATGACATTTCTGTATCTGCACACGAGCTCTGTTTTCTTGTATTCTATTTATTGGTGCTAAAATTAGGGTGCGCTTTATACACAGGTACAATAATTTTCCCTAGATTTTACAAGTAAATTTGAGGTGCGCGTTATACACTGGTGCGCCTTATATTCGGGAAATTACGGTAGGATATGCGATTATATCGTCCCTACCAATGTTGAGACCAAACCTATGCCCTTGGTGCCGTCTATAATTATTTTGTGATGGCTAAAATAAATGTTAAAATGGCTGAGATGTCTGCTCAGTATATTTTCAGAGTATTTAGGTCAGGGGGTGTCCAAACTTTTTGCAAAAGGGGACAGATTTGGTGTGGTAAAAATGTGGGGGGCCGACCTTGGCTGACGTCCTTTATGTAGAACAATATATTTAACCAAATTTTAGCAAGCCATGCTGTGTGTCACATTTGCTTTATTTATATATTTATTTTTTTAATTAATAATTTTAACAATCTTGCAACTAGCCTTTGTGGCGTTCTCTTTCGACTCTCGGGATCTTGCGAAATACTGCTGCTGTGAATTTAAACTAGCTTCAAGTTGCTTCAATTTCTCGCTGCGTATCTTCCCTGTAATCTTTTCGTACATGTCAGCGTGTCTTGTTTGGTAATATCGCTTCACACTGAACTCTTTGAAAACAGCGACTGTCTCTTTGCAAATGAGGCAGACACAGTTGTTGCGTATTTTCGTGAAGAAATAGTCCAATTTCCACCTATCCTTGAAGCGTCGGCCGTCGCAGTCAACTTTGTTTTTTGTTGTTGATTGTTGCCATTTTAGAAAATTTGAAGTCAAGGGTCACACGGGGTAATGTTGCTTAGAGGGCTGCTGCTTTTTAGTAGGTAAATGAGGAGAAGCATTTAACGTGTCAGCAGTACAGCTGACCAATTTAATAAATCTGTGTGCGGGCCAGACATTATTGATCTTATGACAGAGGCTGTGGGCTGGATGAAATTTGACTAGGGGCCGCATTTGGCCCCCGGGCCGCACTTTGGATATGTCTGATTTAGGTGCTCCATGTTTGCTCCCAATGGCGTGTTTCCGGACATTTTTTAACACCTCTACACATTCTAGCCTAACATTTGTGGCTTATGAGCTCGACGAGGCTCATATTTACATTTTAATTACACTTTGCTACGGTTGTCAAGGAGACTAACTGACTTGTTGTTGTTTTTTTTTTTTGTTTTTTTTTTTTCTGGCGCCCTCTCTCCTACTCCCCTTGTTTCCACTGGGAACATGGCTAATTGGTCTGCACTGAGGAGGCTCAAAGTGAACATCAGCCAAGTGTCCAATTAATAGCGAAGCTGCCATTGATTCATTAGCTGGAAGGGGGTTGGGAAAAGAGACCCCAACAAAATGTTCGTTGTTCTTGCATGACAACAGTGTGTCACGTGTTTGCCACATGTAGTGTTTCTGGTTCCGAGCGGTCTTTTAATCACCCCCTTTGTTGTTGAAACCTATGCGCAATAATAGCTCGTCAATGCCGGAATAGGGATGACTAAAGCATTGGAGGAATTCCTGATGCTTTTAACCTCACACTGACTTCTCTCCTCCGCCTCCCAAGAGTATGAATTGTGTGTAGAAACAATCACCAACAGAGATAGATGTGCAATTATGGCGCACTAAAAGGAAATACGTGTTGTTTCTAATTGCTTCGAGTGTGTTGTGACATGTTATAAATGGCGTGCTTGCTCTTTATTACGCCATCGGGATTGGGAGGGGTTTTTTTTTTCTCCAGGGAGCTTTCATTTTCTTTCATAGGGTAATTTTGAAATAAAATATGATTACAGCTGAGGAGGTAATGAAAGTAAATTATGAAGGAAGGAGACATTAATTCTTAACAGTAGGTACCTAAATATAAACATTTTAATCTGGAGAAGTATGCAGAGGTGGGTAGAGTAGCCAAAAATTTTACTCAAGTAAGTTTAGTTACTTCAAAATATTACTCAAGTGAAAGTAGTCATCCCAAAAATGTTCTCAAGTTTAAGTAAAAAGTATCTAGTGAAAAGAATATTAAAGTAATGAGTAACATTGTGAGTAACTGCTTATTTGTG
Source organism: Corythoichthys intestinalis (assembly GCF_030265065.1). NCBI lineage: Eukaryota > Metazoa > Chordata > Actinopteri > Syngnathiformes > Syngnathidae > Corythoichthys > Corythoichthys intestinalis. Next base: position 45,141,694 of record NC_080401.1, on the reverse strand, counting down.
TTTGTTAACAATGGTATTTTAAAAAATATTTTTTTTGAACTGTTGTGATTAGGATCCTGTACAATAACCGATTACATAACCACATTGAGCCATAGAAATGAAAAAAAAAAAAAATCATTCTTGCGAAAGAGAAAAAAAAAAGACAGAAATGAAGCGTTATTCGTCCAAAGAGCATGGGTGTACTCTAGTGGAGAAAATAGTTCTTTTGTTTTGAATAATTCTTTCATAGTTATGAAATTTAAAGGATAATATCTCTGGTTTTCCGTGGTCTATCGGTGCCAAATAAAAAACTGGGAGAGATATTTAAATGTGCGCTTTCGAGTCATGTTGAGGGCAGCGCTCTGTCAAATACTTCATTTTTACGGGGCTTTAAAGATGCCATGTGATTGAACAGGCTGGCTGATCATTGATGGCTAGCTTGTGTCTGATTGGTGTAATGAAGTCATGTGATTATTGTTGCGACGTCTCATTGGTGAAGTTAGTCGAGCTCCTCTTGGCATCGCTGGAAAAAAAAAAAAAACATTTAACATGTAGAATAAAGAGGACAAATGTAACGACTCTTGTGTAGCTCAAAGTAGCGGAGTAAGAGTATCGTTTTTTTCTTCACAAATCAACTCAAGTAAAAGTAAAAAGTATGACTTGGTAAAACTACTCTTAGAAGTACATTTTTCTCAAAGTTACTCAAGTAAATGTAATGGAGTACCTGTAACGCGTTACAACCCACCTCTGGAAGTATGTCTATAAATCAAAGAAATTCTGACTGGCAAATCCATCCATTTGTGAAGTTACTCCTTAGACTTTATGGCATACAGGTCGACAATTGATATTTAAATTAGACCGATTGTAAAAAATCTGCATGCAAGATGAGTGAAATTGTTATATGAATAATAAAATCATTCATACTCATTTTATCAGCCATCCATTTTCCAAACCGATTATTCACATTTGGTAGCCTTGTCCGATATTATCGAGTAGACAATAATGTTGGCCGTAAAAGCATTTTAAAATTATATTGTATAATATCAACATCAGTGTTGGGAATAACACCGTTATAAATAACGCTGTTAGATAACAGCGTTATTTTTTCAGTAACTGAGTAATCTAACTAATTACTTTTTCCGCCGTTACTGACGGTCAAAAGCGGTGCTCTGTTTGTCATCCAAGACTTGGGGTGTGTTCAGGTTCATTGCAATGAAAATAGTAAACACAAAAAGCCTACCTTTGCAAGAACGATGGAGTTGCCGTTTGATACGGTCATAATGTGCAGGTCCTGCACCCATCCGCAGCAAAACTGTTCGTAGCTTTGTAGCGATTTGTAATTTCGGAATCACTGATGAGTTTAGTAACATACGCCAAACAATAAATACAGCAGAATGTCCATTTCGCGTAATTGTGGAAGCCCGTCGACATCTTTACTCCATTTGTCTTCGGCTTGCTCGTAAGGGTCAACATTGTTTACATCCTTAAGTTTGATCACATATCTGTTCTTTGCCTTAGTAACGAGGAGTTTGTCTCTTTATCGAACTGGCAAGTTCAAGTTTAATGTCCCGCGAGCCAGACCTGCTTCCAGTATGGCTGCGTTGTTGTCAAATCTCCCGTGATCCCCCATTCTGTGACGTAAACGCTCGAGCCTAATAGCGCACGTACTTCCGAGCCGGTGTTCTGCCAAAATCTGCTACATTAGCGAAACGTCCTACATTAGTCGAATTTGACACCAAAGTACTACCGTGCGCTCTAAAAGTGTTTTGTTTAGACGCATACAGGCAGAACGTACTAAAAAATGGCTTACTAAAATACTTAAATGTAGTTATATCAAATAAGGACGGTTTAAATACACTATGTAACTAATGTGGTCAACTGCTTCAAAGCCAACAACAACAAAAAAAAAAACAATAGTTAAAAGTATGAGAGGGTAATACATGCAAAAAGTATTTTTGAGGCAATGAAAAGGTTCTAAAAAAACTAAATAAAAACAAAAATATTGAGTACTCGCCGCTTCTAACCGATGTGCGCATGCTTGTGGATGCTTGCGCAAGCGCGCTGAGCATTGTGTAGACGTTTCGCCGCGTAGTAAGGAATGGCCGAACACCGGTGTTTTCACACACAAACTGGAACAGCGCGGGCGGCAAACACACACACGCAAAACAGATGCAGACGGATATGGTGGCAGAGCATTCAGAGGAAAATTTGTCCTTTACGAGGTGGAGATATAAACGCTATTTCAAGTTGGTCGAAATTAAAGGAAAGAACGTGCATGTAAAGTGTAATTTATGTCCCGGGGCAAAGCTTTTGTCGACATCTGTGGTAAGCAATTCAAATCTGTTTATTTTTGTTGCACTTCAAGTGTAGGATAAATCTGTTGCTGGTTAGGTGCAATGAATATTAAAAGGTTCTATAACACAACTACCTGTCTGTTCTTCTCTATTCAACTGACTCGAATACTGCTCAGGAAATTTTAAATTCTTTGACATACATCAACTTCTTTTTAAAGTAACGGAAATAGTTAGTTTCCCTGGTAACTGGTTACTTTTACTATAGAGTAATTCAGTTACTCAGTTACATTTTGGAAGAAGTAGTGAGTAACTATAACTAATTACGTTTTTTTAAAGTAATATGCCCAACACTGATCAACATCAATTTTTCATTATCGGTTTCGGGCCAATATGCATATTGCCTTCGAAATTAATGTAGAAGCCTTCTGCTTTTATACAAGGGCTGGTCACAGCTTAGCACAGCAGTTATGCTTATTGACCATTAGATGTCTCCAAACTAAGATCCTTGGGATTTGTTATGTGGGCACTGGCATTATTAAAGCATCCAGTGGGGCATCACAATATAATTAGGCATAACATGTTCAGTCCACGACCGCATATATATGTATCCGTTTGATATCGGTATTGGATTTTTGGAGTTGGACAATATCGGGATATCTGTTTAAAAAGTCATTATTAGACAACTCTAACATTTGGTTTGCTGGTAAGCTGCTACCTACCTTAGATAAGAGACAGCGTTCCTCCTGGACTGTTCGCCAGTCGTTTGTACTGCATATAGAGCAACCATTCACACACACATTCACACCTTTAGATGATTTAGACAGAACTTTCTAGTTGTTCCTCAAAAATTACCTGGCTGGGTATCTCTGTGATGACCAACATTTATTACACTGGTCTAGAAGCAAAATGTGTCCTGGATAAAAATAATGAAACTTTACTAAATATGGGTTACTAAAAAAGAAAAATGAAGTCAAGTGTGAATTGGCTATAGTTTTTGAGATACAGTATCTGGCCGAAATGATTTGATTACAATTACAAAGGTCAAATGTTTCCTGTAACAAGGTTTGCACAGACTACAGCAGGGATTTTGCACCACTCCTCCACACAGATCTTCTCTAGATCAATCGGGTTTCTGGGCTTTCACTGAGAAACACCGAGTTTGAGCTTCCTCCAAAGATTTTCTATTGGGTTTGGATCTGGAGACTTGCTAGGACCCTCCAGAACCTTGATATATATATTTTTTTTATTCTGGCTGTCTGCTTCGGGCCATTGTCATATTGGAAGACCCAGTCACGGCCCATTTTTCAAGGGAAGGAGGTTATTCCCCAAAATCTCACAATACATGCCCCTGGTTATCCTCTCCTGAATACAGTGCAGTCATCCAGTCCCACGTGTAGAAAAACACCCAAAGAATGATGCTACCAACCCCATGCTTCACAGTAGGGATGGTGTTCATGAGATGGTACTAGAGCTGTCCCGACTAGTCGACGTCATCGATGACGTAAATCCGTCAACGAGCAAAACATCCCGTCGACGGTTAATGAAGGGTTAAAAAAATATATGCGTGGAAGTTCAGAATGTCAGACGCTCTGTATGCAAGCGGGGAAAGCGGCACAAAGCCAAAAAAGCGCACCAGAATGTCCAAAACATTGACTTATTTCAAAGAAACAAAGGAGGGTACACTCTTTTGTCCAGTCTCTTCAATGCTCTGCACGTCGGCCGTGAATAAACACCTAAAGCGCCGTCACCCAGTTCGTAAGTCCATCTAACTAACTAACTAAATAACTAACGACATGTTTTATTGAAGTTGCTAAGCCTGTCATGACATGCAATGAGTCCATTTATCGCACGGCAAATAAAAATGACGGCGGTAATTTTCACGGTTGCCTTTTATCGCTGCGCACGTGCGTGCATACATTGGTGCGTGTGTGCGTGCGTGCTGATGGCATATGAGACTCCAGTTCCTTTCTCTTATCAACACGCTGTAGAATTAAAGTTCAGACAACAAAATAAGAAAACACATCTATATTAAACACTGTAACGTTAGCACTGCTACACTGAGGCGAATGGGGGAAAAAGGCAACTTACTTTAGCCTGCTATAAAACATTGGCAGTCGTCTCGTGAAAGCAAACTTGCGGTTAAAAAGTGACACCTCAAACATGAAAAATCGCTGGTTAACAGCATTTGCAAACGAAAAAAATGACCAAAAAAACTATTACTGACACTACATCCAATTACAAAAAGTGCTTTTTTTGCTGATTGTAAAGCTGAAGTTAGCGGTTTAGTGAACATACTTCCGGTGAGCATTTCAAAATAAAAGCTTGTCATGTTCTTCATAAAAATAGCGATTTCTGGAGTTAATCCCACATACTTCAAAATTCAGATTCTACACTAAGAATACCTTTAAAATGACACCCTTTATGAAAAATCTGATTGGCAATGAATAATATAATTATTATAATACTATTATATATAGTACTATACTATAATATTAATGCTAGGTGTTTTTTTAAGAATTGTTTTGAATCCTGTTGGAAAGGCAAGGTCAGTGTTCTGAATCTGTTTACATTCCATTCTTTTGCACTAGTTAATTCTATCAGCATTTGAACTCGTTTATTTTTTGATTTATTATTGTTATTTACATGTTTATTTGTACTTAAATAAATAATTTACGTGTTCCAATATGTTTTTGTGAATTGATAAGCGTCAAAAACATTTTCATCGCTAAATTAGTAAAAAAATAAAATAAAAAATTAATTATTAGATTAGTCGACTAATCGTAAAAATAGTCTGCTGACTAATCGGGAGAAAATTAGTCGCTTGGGACAGCCCTAGATGGTACTCATCATTCTTCTTCTTCCAAACACTATCAGTGGAATTAAGACCAAAAGGTTCCATTTTGATCTCATATGACCACATGACTTTCTCCCATGACTCCTCTGGATCATCCAAATGGTCACTGACAAACTTAAAAAAGGCCTGTACATCACAACATGCTGAATAAGTTTACAGTGTACAGTGCATGAACAACCAAATGCGAATATACTGTCCTCACCAGGACGCTACGGCTCGGTCCTGGCTATACAGTGAGCTAAACATCCAAATGACTATGCTGGACGTCCGTATAATTTGCTGAATCAATTTCGTCCTCGATACCAAACAGGTTCGCAGCAACGTAAATAAATGATAATTAGGTGCTACTACAGCAATGACACAAACGGTTAGCATGCATTCGCTAGCATTAGCACATCGTTCAAACAACCACACAACTGGCTCTAAGTGTCCGATCGCGGGTGGAAAACACAGAACAACAGAAAAGATGATACACACAGGCGTTGCCTCTGTAGAGATATTTTACAAGCATAAACAATGAACGTAGGTTTGCAGCCGTGTTTCTCTCTTGCTAACTCGCCCACTCACACAGAGCTGCGTAGCTGTCCGTCTTCTTCTAGCGTGTGAGCGCGCTTCTTCACGTAAACGAGTGCGAGTGCACCCCCACGTGGGCGTGAAAGCGCCACAAACTAAAAGCATGCATTTCAAGATAAAAAAGTCAATAATACAATTGAACACACATTGCCAAAGGCAGAACACGAACGTGGCCATAGCTATTAAGAGTTATTCAGATAACTATAGCATAAAGAACATGCTAACAATTTTACCAAACCATCAGAGTCACTCCAAAACACCAAAATAACATGTGAAATGATATCATAATGTGTTCATAATTTCACACACAAGTCGCTCCTGAGTATAAGTCGCACCCCCAGCCAAACTATGGGAAAAAAAACAAACAAACTGCGCCTTATAGTCCGAAAAATACGGTAACCGCCTCAAACAGGTCAAAAATTGACTCAAAAACACTGCCTCCACTCCTTATTCGTTGAACTTTTTAAAGGCAACTAACAGGTCCTTGAGGCTCACAATTCTAGCTAATAGACAGGTGTTCAAATACGTATTTGCAGCAGTATAATACAAAATAAATTGTTAAAAAAATCATACACTGGGATTTTTTGATTTTTTTTTTCTTTAGATTGTCCATCACAGTGGACAATCAACGACCATGAAAATTTCAAACCCGTCCATGATTTCTAAGTTGGAGAACTTGCAAAATCGCAGGGTGTTCAAGTACTGCTTTTCCTCACTGTGTATCCATCTCATGTCGAATGTATCAGCTTGTAAAACTGATATATCATTGTAATAACTAACAATAAATATCTTGAATAGCTTAGAAAACAGCACTAAAATCACATCAAGTATGATTTAACCATTTTTATCGCTAAAGCAGACATTTTCCAAAACTTTGTAGACCAGTGTTGTTCTTGTATGCCACGTTAATAGTTTTAATTAACACTGCAGGAAAAGAAAATAACTGCCCTCATTAGAATTCAAAAATTGATGGATAAACAAATTAAATCATTGGCCTCACTGCTTCTACTGAGTGAGTTTTATTCAACCATCTCTTTCTTTACTCTGCAGGTATCCCATCCAGTCTCCTCGGCCAGGTTGCTATGGCGATCGTGACGACTCCCCCGGCATCCGTAACTATGGCGATAGGTTCCCGGACGAGCTCTTTGATGTCTACTGTTTTGCCAATCGGCTACATGGTAAGCTCGTTGAAGACAAGTTTTTGGGCTGAGTTGCTCTTTTGACCTGGCCTGTTTCTCCCCCTAGGTGAAGTGTTTCACTCCACAGTGAATGAGAAGATGAATCTGGCGACTGCCTCCAACCATTGTCATTCGCTGGGGGCTCAGCTGGCCACTGTGGGCCAGCTCTACTTGGCGTGGCAGGCCGGCCTGGACCGGTGCGACCCGGGCTGGCTGGCTGATGGAAGCGTGCGCTACCCCATTAACGTGCCACGGAAGAACTGTGGTGGGGACGAGCCCGGCGTGCGGACGGTGTACAATAACCCCAATCGGACCGGCTTTCCTGAAACCACAGCCATGTTTGACGCTTACTGCTATCGAGGTATTGTCTTACACAGCTCGGTATGTGTGCGTTGACAGTCACAATTGTGAAGAGCCTTGAGGCCTTGTATGCAAGCAAGTGTTTGTGAATCAAGTGGCTGATCTGCAATGACACCAACTAATGGCTAAATAGTACAAGTTATTAATGTTGGCCATGCACTCATTAAAAAAAAAATTCTTGTATGTTCTAAGGTTATAATAGCCGATAATTTTTCACTGTAGTTTAGTTTTATGGTTGCATTTTTTTCCTGTTATTAAGTGCGTTTTTATTTTCCTTGAGATCATTGGTTTTAGTTAATCACACTTGGAATTGTTTGTCAAGTACATTGTATTTTTCATTTATTGCAGTTTCATGCTTTATCAATCCTCATATTTTTTTCTCGAAAATATGCATGACCCAAAAAAATCCGTCCAAGGTTTTTTTTTTTTTTTTTGAATGGATGGGCAATCAGTTGTAAAAGAGGCAAAAATCTTCTGTTGTTTATGTAGAATATAAAATAGCTTATTTTTATTTTTATCAAGTCATTTGTACAGTGGGGCAAATAAGTATAGTCAACCACCAATTGTCCAAGTTCTCCTACTTGAAAAGATTAGAGAGGCCTGTAATTGTCAGCATGGGTAAACCTCAACCATTAGAGACAGAATGTGGAAAAAAAAAAAACAGAAAATCACATTTTTGATTTTTAAAGAATTTATTTCCATATTAGAGTGTAAAATAAGTATTTGGTCACCTACAAACAAGCAAGATTTCTGGCTGTCAAAGAGGTCTAACGAGGCTCCACTCGTTACCTTTTTAATGGCACCTGTTTTAGCTCATTATCGGTATAAAAGACACCTGTCCACAATCTTAGTCAGTCACACACCATACTCCACTATGGCCAAGACCAAAGAGCGGTCCAAGGACACCAGAGACAAAATTGTAGACCTGCACCAGGCTGGGAAGACTGAATCTGCAATAGGTAAAACGCTTGGTGTAAAGACATCAACTGTGGGAGCAATTATTAGAAGATGGAAGACATACAAGACCACTGATAATCTCCCTCAATCTGGGGCTCCATGCAAGATCTCACCCCGTGGAGTCAAAATGATAACAAGAACGGTGAGCAAAAATCCCAGAACCACACGGGGGACCTAGTGAATGACCTAGAGAGCTGGGACCACAGTAACAAAGGCTACTATCAGTAACACAATGCGCCGCCAGGGACTCTAATCCTGCACTGCCAGACGTGTCCCCCTGCGGAAGCCAGTACACGTCCAGGCCCGTCTGCGGTAGAGAGCATTTGGATGATCCAGAAGAGGACTGGGAGAATGTGTTATGGTCAGATGAAACCAAAATAGAACTTTTTGGTAGAAACACAGGTTCTCGTGTTTGGAGGAGAAAGAAGACTGAAATGCATCCGAAGAACACCATACCCACTGTGAAGCATAGGGGTGGAAACATCATGCTTTGGGGCTGTTTTTCTGCAAAGGGACCAGGACGACTCATCTTTGTAAAGGAAAGAATGAATGGGGCCATGTATCGAGAGATTTTGAGTGAAAAATCTCCTTCCATCTGCAATTGCATTGAAGATGAGACGTGGCTGGGTCTCTCAGCATGACAATGATCCCAAACACACAGCCAGGGCAACAAAGGAGTGGCTTCGTAATAAGCATTTCAAGGTCCTGGAGTGGCCTAGCCAGTCTCCACATCTAAACTCCATAGAAAATCTGTGGAGGGAGTTCACAAAGTCCATGTTGCCCAACGACAGCATTGAAAGTCCGTGTTGCCCAACGACAGCCCGAGAACATCACTGCTCTAGAGGAGATCTGCATGGAGGAATGGGCCAAAATACCAGCAAAAGTGTGTGAAAAGCTTGTGAAGAGTTACAGAAAACGTTTGGCCTCCGTTATTGCCAACAAAGGGTGCATAAAGTATTGAGATGAACTTTTGGTTTTGACCAAATACTTTTTAAATTATTTTATGTATTTATTTATTTCCACCATGGTTTGCAAATAAATTCTTTAAAAATCAAACAATGTGATTTTTGGGGTTTTTTTCCACATTCTGTCTCTCATGGTTGAGGTTTACCCATGTTGACAATTACAGGCCTCTCCAATATTTTCAAGTGGGAGAACTTGCACAATTAGTGGTTGACTAAATACTTATGTGTCCCACTGTATGCTTGCCACTTTTCACTTCCTGACAGCGTCTACGTCAGACTACGTGGTTCCTCCCATTTAGCCTTTGCCATGGACTGCTCTTCACACTGGGCTGACGCTAGTGTGAAAAGTACTTAATGCTCCTCGTTGTGATCACCCACAATTCTTTCGAAGGATGGATGAGAACAACTCTGAGTTATACTTCCCCACAGGGCCAGAACTTAGGGGAGTGTGAGGCCAGGTTTGCGCCCGTAAAGTGGGTGTGGTTGGGTGAGGGGAGGGTCGGACAGAAAGTTGAGATGATTTGCAGAGCTGTAATGCTGTAATATATTGTTTAAGTGTTAGAATATGTCTGCCAGCCTCTTGGAATGTTGTCTGGAGGGCGTGGCAAAAAATTTTTTTTAATTCCACTTGCACCCCACCCAAACACACCTGACAAGTCTTGAGGGGCCCGTGAGTAATTGTCCACTAGCAACCCCCTCTTTGTACGGTCCACTTGGGGGTCCTGTTCCTACTTATCACACCCAGGCTCTGTTCACCATTGTTCCGCCACTGCCTCATCATGTCTAAAGACATTATTATAGTTTTCCAACTATTGTAAATTTCCACTGGGGTAAGGCATTTGGTATCAGAGGTAGGGCCTTTTTTTCCCTTTTTTTTTTTACTTACCGTATTGGCACGAATATAAGATGGCCCTGATTATAAGACGACCCCCTCGTTTTCAAGACTGAAGTTTGAAAAAATACTTTTTGATCACCAGATTATTTTTTATACAGAAAATAATTACAGTACATCCGAAACAAATGATTAGAACAATATATTTGAGAGAAAATGCATGTTATTTTGCCTCATTCATATCTTAATATCGGAACATTTAAAGATGTAAACTAAAGTGCAGTCACATTCGTAAATGAATGAATGGCTTCTGGTTTTTAAAATGTAAATAAACCAATCTATTGTGATAAAACAACAAAATTGCAATAACTGCATTAACCATCAAAGTGAAGTCTAACTGTAACTGTTGTCTTGAAACAAATCTGAATAAGGAAAAACACTGCAATAATGCAAACTGGTTAAACTTGAGAGAAGCTGAGATCTGTCATGACAGAACATCGCTTCAATGATATCTGGCGCCATCAAGCATCGTGAATGGGTATAATGTCTAGACCGCTAATATAAGACGACCCCTACTTTTTCAGTCTTATTTCAATGCAAAAAAACAGTCTTATTGTCAGACCAATACGGTAATTGATTATGAAAATTCAGTAAACATCAGTTTCTTTGTAGGTAGGACACCGGTGTCCATTAAATTATAACATATAGTAATTCCTCAGCTCTGCATTTCTACTTGCTTCTTTGTTTTCCCAACTTAAGTGTTTTAATGTTTTGCCATTTATAGTGGTTGGCTTATTTTGACACTTTCTCTATTAAAATGGTCTAAACTTTAACAGAGAGGTTCTTATACAAGTACTGTATATTTTTATCACTCTACTCAACTTTTTGCTGCATGTTTTTGCTTTTGATTAAAAAATAAGTCTGCATAAGAATACACTTTCCTATGAGGGTATTTTTAATTCGGCATCCCAGTAAAATGATTGACATTTTCATATTCCAAGGTGTCACGTCATAAAGCTTGTGAATAACAATTTATTTTAAGTCAACAATAACAAGGGAATAGAGCGGCAGCGCATTTGTCAAGAACAAGCTAGTAGATCAACATCTTTACGACGTGAAGGATTGAAACAAATTATGTTTTCCAGAAAGCTCAAAGGAGATGAAAATGTCAATATTGGCATTAATATTAGACCAGCCAAGCTGCACGGCTAACTCCCTTGTTGGCCTCTTACCCTAAAAAATCACAATGAATGCAAAACAGCATATGACAAGCAAGAGGAAGGAAAAAAAGATAAGAGAGTGCAACAAAAATACAATTCCAATAACTTTTTCTAAACTAATCTTAAAATCTATGATAAATTACAACATGATGTAACATGATCATGTGCATCCTAGCGAAGTTGGTTCATAAATTTTAATAAATTGGGGGGGGGGAAATCGTTTCTGATGTTTAATTGATTAGGTAAAAGCCAGTATTTCCAAAAAACTGTTATTTTTAGGGCTGTCAAACGATTAAAATTTTTAATCACAACTTAAAAATTAATTATTATTAATCACAATTCAAACCATCTCTAAAATATGTCATATTTTTCTGTAAATTATTGTTGGAATGGAAAGATAAGACAAAAGACGGACATAAACGTTCAACATACTGTACATAAGTACTGTATTTGTTTATTATAACAATAAATCCACAAGATGGCATTAACATTATTAACATTCTTTCTGATAAAGGGATCCACGGATAGAAAGACTTTAGGTTCTTAAAAGATAAATTTGAGTACAAGTTATAGTAATAGTTTTATATTAAAACCCCTCTTAATGTTTTCGTTGTAATAAAATTTGTAAAATTTTCAATCAAAAAATAAACTAGTAGCTCGCCATTGTTGACGTCGCCGAGCGGTGACGTCACATGGGCTCCCTGCCGTTCTTCCACAGTGTCTGTAACTACGTAAGGTAGTGATTGAAATAAACCACAAGGCGTCAATGGCGAGTTTTAAATTAGATATCTAGCCAAGGCAAAGGCAAAGTCTGAGTAAGTTTTATGTGTAATTTGCATCGCTATTTTGATTAGGAATGCCAGTTCTCTTTGCATTGAGCGCTTTTCTTTTTGTGAACATTATTTTTTTGAGAGCTAGGAATATTACTTTTGTTGTGCTTTCACTAAATGATACTGTAGCAACTTAACTGTTCCACCCAAATGCATGATGGGAAGTTGGGCAACAATGGCTGTCAGTGGTGGCTGCAAATGGCATATAGTATGTTCGCGTTGTGTTCAATTATGCGTATTTAGCCAAAGATGTCTCCTGCTCTTCCCAAATGCATGATGGGAAGTTGTGCAACCATGACTGTTAGTAGTGACTGCAAATGGTATACAGTATGTTCTGCGTTGTGTTCAATTAAGCGTGTCAAGAAAAAGATAGTCTCCTTTCATTCATCCCCACGTTGTTCGCCACAATACTTATTTATGTTGTGAAAGATTTGCCAAAGCTTAAGCCAATAAACTGCGAGGTCCAATGAACGCCTGTGTCCACTCGCATTTCTCTGCCTTTTTGCTCTCAATGTGCTAAAACGGCGTCGTTGTAGACTGTTTGAGGCCAGGGCCGCTCCTGACTAATTTGGTGCCCTAGGCAACACATTTGTTGCCCCCCGGTTTCACCACTTATTTTTAAACTCTCACACTGAAAAAGCACATTATCTCTTTGTAATTTACTATATAAAAAAAGACAACAAGTGCATAAATTAAAAGAAAAATGCTGTGATAATGATTCAAAAGCACCAATAAAAAACACTTCAAAAACAAATATCTATAGCACTTTCATATGACAGTTGTTTTGGAAGGTGCACTTCTTTCCTGGACTTGGTGGGCTTGGACTTGGTGCTGATGTGGATAAGTTCGCTGTAAAAGATGGCCCAGGATCTACAGAGGTAGCAGGAAAATATTTCAGAAGAGCATCTACAAAGGGAAGAAAGCGGAATGTTACATTATATTAGTCAAATAGCTGTTGATTGTGAAACCAGCATGACATAACCATAATAGCGCCTAAATTCTTGCAGCCTACTGTACCTGTCTATTGGATCGGGCCACTAACTTTGATGGGCGTAGTTAAAAGAAAATAAATTCTTGAAGCACGGCAACTACACAGGACTATCCAATAATAATGAATTAAATAATATATGATAGCTAAAAAATTAATAAATTGAATGTTTTTACATGAACGTGATTGCCATTTTAATGAATTAATGACACATTTAATAACAAATGTTTGCATTTAAATCCGAGGCACTTTTAGTCCTCCATAACACAGAGATTTGAAATTATTAATTGCATATTTAACGGTGTATTTATTTAATTAAACTTTGCACTTTTAGGCAAGGCAAATTTATTTGAAAAGCACAATTTAACACAAGGTAAAAGTGGTTCACATCACATGAAAATAAGCAAGACGATTTTAGTCTCCCATACACTTTGTCCAAATTTTTCTAAAATTGGAGGGGGAAAAAATTTAACTGAAAGTAATCCATAGCTGGCTGAATACTGAAAATATTTCTAAAACAACAGCCTGGCTAATGATACAGTATAATTTTGCTTTAGCACTAAGTCATATAAGCTCTATGTAAATAACCGCTAGCTTGCAGTTGCGCTAAGTCTACGTGCTTATGCTGTTGAAAAAAATCATCACAACAAACCTGTGTTTTTCTTCAAGTCTTTGCTCTCTTCTTTTTCTTCTGACCCGGAGGGCTTTTCTCTTTTCATGAAGTTGACTTGTCACTGTAACGTCGCTCAATTGCGGAGGCTAAAAATAGCACCTTCAGGTAGCTCTGCTGAGTCGTGACTCGTGAGTGAGACGGGGGTCCGTAGTGAAATTATCGCATCACAGGAAAAAGTGAAACGGGCAGAAGGCACACTAGAAAAATGATTTCATTATTATTTAAAGACTTATTATGAATGGTTTTGTTGTTTTGTTTTATTGTTTTGTATAATTTTTTAAATACTGCTATCATCAAATATTATTTGAATATTTTTGTTGACGCTGGTGCGCCCTGAGGCGGTTGCTTACATCATCTTATGGGCGGCACAGGTCTGTTTGAGGCAACGCATTAACAGGTCATTCCATGCATGCGTTAATTGCGTCAAATATTTTAATGTGATTAATTAAAAAAAATAATTACCACCCGTTAACCCGATAAATTTGACAGCCCTAGTTATTTTATCAATGCAGGTACTATTTTAGCCAATCAAATGCAAGTATCCCAGATAGCATCGTTCCGGCGCCGAATCTCTTACCGGAACAACGTTCTGGACCGTTCCAGCCCACTTTCCAGTGTCCACAAAAGTGAAGATAAATGTTGTAAAAATACAGAGTATAAAATAATATATACTAGTGATAATTGTACATCTTTAAGTCAAACTCCTGCCTGTTTTTTGCAGCCCAAAAGCCAGAAAATATCCGATCTGCAGAGGCCTTCCCTTTCCTCCACACCTCCATCCCAGCCCCACAAGCTGACTCCCCACTCAGCGATACTCAACCTGGCCCCCCATTTCCCAAAACTTCAACATGGACCGGCTTGGAAGAAGAAGCAGACGCCAACAACTTGTCTGACATCTCCGACGAGCACGTGGTTATCCACTTGAGGCCTGAGCAGGGTCGCGACTCCCAACAAGATGGAGTCCCGACTGGCCAGTCCCACACTGAGGAGCCCAATGGCCCGAAAAGTAGTAATGCTCCGGTGGAGCAGGAGAGCCACGGAGGTTCGGCCCAAGAGGAAGAGGATTCTTCGGACCCCTCGCCATCAGTGGCCGCCACCACCTCACAGCTTCACACCAGTAAAAGCATTTTGTCTGACTTTGTCAACACGCTGATGAAGCCCTTCAAATACTGGGTTGGAACTGAGAAAGGAGAACCCTCGAACAGGAACCAGACTTTTAACTCACAAGCTGGTGAAATCAAAGGTGGCGGTGACAATGCCATTACACAATACGGGAGTGGCGCTTATTCCCCCAGACTCCTCATTGCCAATGGAATACATAGTGCTGAGGAGGGTCTGTCCAAGCAGGAGAAAGAGGAGGTTCCGCTGTTTCCATTAATGCCTGCAGTCCAAAATGCCGGGAAAATTGAATCCACGACACAAACAAATGGCAAATTTGCTGATAATGGTAAGAGCTTTTTTTTTTTTTTTTTTTAATTTCCGTGGACTTTGTCTTTAATTTGCTGTGTTCATACACTAGTATCAAAATAGATAAACCATTTAGAGCATCCGCTGCAAA
This sequence comes from Corythoichthys intestinalis, assembly GCF_030265065.1. Classification (NCBI taxonomy): domain Eukaryota; kingdom Metazoa; phylum Chordata; class Actinopteri; order Syngnathiformes; family Syngnathidae; genus Corythoichthys; species Corythoichthys intestinalis. The sequence goes on along the minus strand of NC_080401.1, from coordinate 45,126,433 downwards.
ATGCGAGAATTCATTCTAAATCTCATGTCCGTTTTTTTTTTTTTTTTTTTTTTTTACAAGATAATTTGTGATGAAAATGCCCAGAATGTGTTTGGGCGGGTTTTGCAAGAGCAAACTGCCTTCAAGCGTTTACCACAATTATTTTAAAAACTGTTAAATATTATGTAAATTTCAAAATTTACATAGTACAAAATTACATAATTAATGCGGAAATGTTACAGCAAAACTACCACACAGATATGAAAAATATTCAATAAAATCTTCCATAATCCAAAGTAGTTCTGAAATAAGTAAATAAATAAATAATAATAATAATTAATAAATAATGAGGCAGTTTTATTTTTATAGGCGTTGTTTTTTTTTTTTTTTTAAATCAGTCTCACAGATCCTCAGCAAAAGAGGTGGGTAGAGTAGCCAAAAATTTTACTCAAGTAAGAGTAGCTCTACTTTTAATTAATATTACTCAAGTAAAAGTAGTCATCCAAAAATTTTCTCAAGTACAAGTAAAGTATTCGTTCAAAAGAATACTTAAGTAATGAGCAGTGTTGTTAATAAAATTTCCCCCCAAAACAAGCTGTCCAAAGACTTCGCTGCCCGCAGCACACCTCTAACAGCAGCTCACGTTACTGTTTACATTGACTGACGCTGGGCTGTTATAGGTGCGCAAACACCCCAGTAATGGCGGCCAACCACTAGAGGGCGACCTAGGCAAAATTTCTCAAGAGTCACAGGCCGGATTGCGGTCACAGACTGGTACCGGTTCCCGACCCGATGATTGGGAATCCCTGCTGAGTTGCTGAGCATATTACATGACTGTATTATGCCAAAACAATAACACATAAATCATCAAATTCTGACCAGAACACTATGACCCATTACTTGTTCAAAGAGCATGAGTGTCGTCTAGTGGAGAAAAAATATTGTTACCTCTGAATGGTATAATGGAGTCATTTCTTTATTGGTGTGACGTCTCACTGATGAAACTGGTAGTGCTGCTGTTGGCAAAAAGAAAGTCAATATGTAGAATAAAGAGGAAAAATTTAACGACTCTAATGTAGCGGAGTAAGAGTCGTGTTTATTCACAAATCTACTCAAGTAAAGGTAAAAAAGTATTGTGTGGTTAAACTACTCTAAGAAGAACATAAGTCTCAAAAAGATACTCATGTAAATGTAACGGAGTAAATGTAACACGTTACTACTCACCTCTGCTTAGGGACAAATGAAAAATCAATTGGCGCGATCGGGTACTCTCAGCAAAGGCGTAGGTTTGGTCTCAACATTGGTAGGGACGCTATTACAGCATAACTTGCATATACACTTTTTGCTGGGTACTTGACATTTATCAGGGCTACATTTCTCACAAATATGCTGATGTGTTGCCTACATAAAAATGAAAAAACTTAAAATTGTTATTTTCAAGTGAGAAAATGGGAGAAATCCCCCTTCATATAAACAATTTACAGTGGTTGTGTTTTTTGTGTGTTATTTTTTTGGGGGGTGGGAGGGGTTAAAGAAATATCTGTATAGGCTGCAAAGAAAATTATTTTTAAATGGATGATGAAGAAAATAAATAATAAATGCACAGTTGAATTAACATTAATGGTAGAAACACATACAATACAGGAGGACACTTAAGCTGCTTCCTCCTCGAGTTTTGCAGTTTAGCAAGTTCACACAGTTAATGTTATGCTAACTGTGATGCAGGTCGGACTTTAAGTAGCAAAATTAGTGGCGTGCTCCCCACCTTCACAACATTGACGTTTACTTAAAGTGGCTGCTGCTGCGGCTGGCCGAAAAAAAATTCAGATATCCCTAGTCTTTGAGGAGGTGGACATGTATGACATGTATTTCAGAGGAGGTGGACATGTATGAAATGTATTTCAGTGGGGGTTGTGTGAGTGTGTGTGTGTGTGTGTGTGTGTGTTTGTTTGTTCTAGTCATCACCCAATCAAACGTGCGTTTGAGGGGGAAAAAATGGACCGGCACTTTCAGCAAGTGAATAGGGGTAAATGTAAGTCTGAACATAATGAAAATACAGTAATTCACTTAATAATGGAAGAGTCAATTCTATTCGTACAAACATATGGGAAGACATTATGAATTATTATCATTAATAATTATCATCAATTATGCATAATATATAATTCAAATAAGGTTGCTTAAAATTTGGTGGGGACAATTTTAGCATCTTGGAAAGTTAGTATTGTTATGTCCCTACCGTCCCTATGCAAACCTACGCCCTTGACTCTCGGTAATTTTCGACAAATGTAGTCTGCCATTTGGTACAGGCATCACTGTGTGAACTTTCCGCCACAAAATATTGCATTGCCGGTTGATGCAATAGTGTTGGAAAGATGGATTTTGGGATATCAACGAATGGATTTTTCAAAAAAAGGATGCACTCAGATGAGAGCGGGTGAGATTTGTGCAGCAAACGTGGAGCGATTTTGGTGAACATTTATCGTCCTCAAAACCATTTTCTGTGAATAAGAAAACATTTTCATCTGATTAAATGTGAATCGCTAAAGAAAGATGAGATGCCATACTGCCACCGGTTATAGCGTCTCCCGCCGGGCAAAACCTGGGCGCCCGTTGCAAGACTGCCACCAAATTTAAATCTGGATGGCACACATACTGTACTTCCATTGAACTGAATTGTATTGTGACCTTTAAACCAATGTACTTATAGACCTTTTTGGTTCAAACGTCAAACCCCACCCATATGGGAAGATATTCCAATCCCCAAAAAGTAAACATAAATTCATTATGACTTGAATTTGTTGTCGCACTGACTGCTATGATTCTGATACAGTGGTACCTTTACATACGAATTGAATTAGTTCCAGGACTTGGTTTATAAGTCAAAATGATCTTATGTCGAGCGGGATTTTCCCATAAGAATACATTGACAAATAGCAATTACCCATAGCAAAACAAATAACTTATAAATACAAATCGTAATAGTAATAATAATGTAATAATAATAACGAATCTGGTTCTAATGTGGCGGTTGTGTTTTGCATGCTGTTTCTGAATGCACTTTGTGACTGACAAGACAGTGGGAGAGTTGCGGACGAGTTTTTACTTTCTCTTTTCATGTTGTTGGCATCGGCTATGGCGGACAGTAGCCGCGTCGTGTTGCACAAGTTCGGTAATAAATGATTAAAAACCAGATGAAGCTGGCAACTTCCTTGCCGATTCTACAATAATAATAATTGTCACCTTAACTGATAAAGACTGGTGAACGGACGTCGGAGGAGGACCGCCAAGTTCGTAGACGTATTATGGCCGTATTGTCCAGGCAGTTCAGTGATGCGCACACCACGCTTATATTCTATCATTTGCATCTTAATTTCATTGCTAAGCGTCACTTTTTTCCTTTTTTTCACCACCTCCACTAACCTTCTTGGGACCCATGTTGATTTTTCTAATAAGAAAATCTGCTGTGCGTCCATCTTGCGGGAAAACAATGAAATTGCGACGCTGTTGCGCATGTTGTCATATGTCGTGACGAATGACGAGTCAAATTTTACGTTGGATGTCGAAAGAATCGTATGTCGAGGTACCACAGTATTGGGAAGCAAGAGGTAAACAAGATGATTTAAGCTCAAGATTAGAATCCTGAGTGTCCATCAAAGAAACAGATGCCTCCTTTACAATGTTTTCCTCAACACCCTGGGAGTACCAATTTGATGTGACAGAAGAGCTGACAGGCAGGGTAGATGCAACTGACATGATTCACACAGCCTTGCAATAACTTTTCCTCCTACCTTTTTTTTATTTTTTTTATTAAATGTCATACCTGCAGATGGGTGGCCATGGCGCATCTCTCTTTCTTGCCTGCCTCTCGCATCGTCAGCCTCCACCAGCAGTTTAATATTACCCCTAACAAACTCTGTGGGGGTTCGTTCGCAGGCGTCTCTTGGGGTTTTTTGTTGCTGCATTTCCCACTTGCATTGCACTTTGTCAAGTATACTATCAGCTTTTTGCCAGCAGTAGCCTAAAGGAAATCTTAATATGGCCTCTATTGCAATTTTACAATATACAGTGGGGCAAATAAGTATTTAGTCAACCACTAATTGTGCAAGTTCTCCCACTTGAAAATATAAGAGTCCTGTAATTGTCAACATGGTTAGACCTCAACCATGAGACAGAATGTGGGGGGAAAAAAACCCAGAAGATCACATTGTTTGATTTTTATGGAATGTATTTGCAAATCATGGTGGAAAAATAAGTATTTGGTCAGTACCACAAGTTCATCTTAATACTTTATGTACCCTTTGTTGGCAATAACGGAGGCCAAACGTTTTCTGTAACTCTTCACAAGCTTTTCACACACTGTTGCTGGTATTTTGGCCCATTCCTCCATGCAGATCTCCTCTAGAGCAGTGATGTTTTGTGGCTGTCGTTGGGCAACACGGACTTTCAACTCCCTCCACAGATTTTCTATGGGGTTGAGATCTGGAGACTGGCTAGGCCACTCCAGGAACTTGAAATGATTTTTACGAAGCCACTCCTTTGTTGCCCTGGCTGTGTATTTGGGATCATTGTCATGCTAAAAGACCCAGCCACGTCTCATCTTCAATGCCCTTGCTGATGGAAGGAGATTTTCACTCAAAATCTCTCGATACATGGCCCCATTCGTTCTTTCCTTTACACAGATCAGTCGTCCTGGTCCCTTTGCAGAAAAACAGCCACAAAGCATGATGTTTCCACCCCCATGCTTCACAGTGGGTATGGCGTTCTTGTAGAAGAAAATCCTGCTCGACATTTGACCTTTTCGATTTACAAACCTGGAACGAATTAACTTCGTATGTCGAGGTACCACTGTTTTCAGGGTGATCATTTGTTAAAATGTTATTGTTAAGTGGACTTTGAATGCAACTAAATTGGAAAGGGAAAAAAAAACACACATACATAAAGGCTCAGGCAGGGGTGAAAGTGGCTAGACTTTCTTGCCGGAACTCCTTGACAAAGTTCGGCACGGATCCCTTTTTGGTTGAAGGGGGGCTTAAACCTCCTAAAACCACCGAAATGCAAAACCTGCTTTTGGCACAGTTATAATTATAACGCCCAACTAGATATTGTAATTCCTAGAGAAATTACGATGGGATTTATCAGGTCACTTCCTTTTGATTTGGGAACATTTGGGGGACAGGTCCTGTTGATATCAGGTAACTTCCTGTTAATCTGGGGACATTTTGGGGTCACTTCCTGTTGATTTGAGGAAATTTTGGAGACACGTCCTGTTGATATCAGGTCACAGAATGTCAAGGAGCTGTAATGGTAAATGGTCAAAAATCACAAGAACCTAGGTTTTCTTGCCATTGAGAACGAATGGGAAATTTGGACGTATATGGCTGTCAACGGCATCCCATTAGAAACAAATAGGAGGGTTTTTGGTGAATTTTGGGGAACCATACATTTTTGCCAAATTCTGTATACAACGTTTATGCCCCTTACCATCCCGGAAATTTTGATGTGTAAATTATGATAAAAAAAATTGTAGAAAATTGTGAATGAACAGTAGAAGCTAGCGACGTTAGCCGAAAGCTAACTTGTGGCAGTCCCCGATCATAGTTGTATTGAGTTCATTTTTCCTACACTTTTAAATTCATCAAAACTTTTCTTTGATCCCAGGCAATAGTAGGTGGTTTATTTACCTGACATGTTTCGGCTTGCTAGTTTCTACTGTTAATTCAGCATCATCGAGGATTTTTCAAAACTTTTCTTTTATCCCAGGCAATAGTAGGTGGTTTATTTACCTGACATGCTTCAAATCATAAATATAATTACCACTTATATCTTACCAATCTTGTAATCTCGATGGGTCTTGTCTCCATTCCATGTCAGGTAGTTTGGGCACATTGTTTGCATCCTGATTAGCGTCTGGCTAATACATGTACGGTCCAACATAATAATTCCAACCTCCTCCTCTTCCTCCAACTCTTCAAAAACTTGGATCTCCTCACTTGCGCTCGATCTATCGCTTATATCGCTGTTTGAATAATTGTTTGAAGGGCTTTGTATGGCGGCCGTATGGAGTGCTGCCATTGCTGTTCACTTCTGGGTTCGTCCCCTTCCAGGCTCGAACTTCGGAAACGCGATTATTTTGTCAAATATACAACATATGAATTATTTTTTTCATGCTTTATTTGTTGGATAATGTTTAATTTCTTTAATTGTGACCCTATTTGGCATTTTATGAAATTACTTCACATTTGGTCTTAAAACGTTATATTATTCAATTTTAAATGTAGCAAAACCGATTTGAGTATTTTGTATTAGAAATACACTGCTGATAATAATTGTTTTTCCATGCGCTTACACAACTCAAATATGCATCTTATTCAGTTTTGAGTAAAATTATTATAATATTATAACCAAAAAAAAAAAATCACTTTCCACATACAAAAAAATAATAACTCAAGGGTGACGGTTATCAGGCCGGCAGACTCGACCTATGAGGTGTCCCTTATTTTTGTATTTTTTTTTTTTTTCAGGAAGCTGGCAACCCTAGCAATAAGCTGGAAGATATATGACGTTTTAAATCCTTGTTCTCATGTCATTTCCTGCCGCAACAACATCAATTAAAAACTTTTTCTGGTTCCAGGACATGTAGAATTTTGTGTTTAAATTTAGGAAGGGGAAAAAACATACAAAAACATACAGCATACAGAAGTGCCATGTAAAAGTTAGACTGTATTTGAGGCCACAAAGTACAACTACAGAACTCTTGGGCTAAAGATCACCCCCCGTAGCACCTCTCAAAAAGAAAAAAAAATACCAGATGTCACAATTAATTGTGTTCTACGTCTAAAGTTGCACTGCAAGCGAGACTGCATGTCTCTTAGTCCAGCTGAACGAATGACACGGGCCATTACTGCATAATTAATCCTGATTTATATGCCTTTTGTATGCATCAGCGATCGTAGTAAAAGTATTAGTGGCGATTACTATGCCCTGCCTCCTATGGAAAGGATTCACACGCTAGCAGACCTCACTTAAGTGTTAGCCAATAGCCTTTGAATAATAGATTTTGCCTTTTAATATTTCATGCATACAGTATTTGTATATGTACTCCCTCCGGTGGTAATCTGTTCTATATACGTTTACACACTTCGATAAGCACTGACGTCGGGCAAGCCTCGACGGGACCGCTCAATAACGCCACTGGCCTAAATAAACAAAAAGCTGCAAAAAGTCACATATTCTGACAGGATGAATTATTGATGAAGGAAACTGTGTGTGTGCTTTAAGGCCAGGAGAAGATACTGGAGACCACTTGGTCCTGAATAAATAGGAGCAGAGTCATTCTGCTTATCAGCGTCTCTCGCCACAACTCTGAAAAAGCAAGTGGTTGCTTCAGTAAAACAAGGTGACGAAAAAAACGGAGAGTTGTGAAATGACTTTGAATACATCCTATCCGTTTTTTTTTTTTTTTTTTGGTACGAGTCTTATACCGACGCTCAAACAGCTCAATCAATTACACTGAGACGCTCCAGTAGTTGAGAAAAGAAAGCCTCCAAACGTGCAGTAAAAGGGTCTCTAGCAGTGCTTGTCTACCACTTGTGAATTAGGATAGAATACACAAGAAAAATGTCTCTCGGTAACATGCTAATGTCTTTTACTGCTCCCGCGCAGCCGTGTTTAAAGACTACAGAGAGCACTAGAGACACTACTCAGTACATTATAAGCTCTTTTATTACTGAGACAAGCCTTAGCTTTCCCACTTATACAATAGATTCTGATCCAACTGTTCACTTTTTGATCATTAAAGCTGAATTTGGCGCTTCTTTTAATGTAGAATTTTGTTTTGGTATAATGCTCTGCTATGGTTCTGCTAGAGACAGGGAAGCGGACAGGTTATGTACATTTTGGTTTAGCTTAAAGGGAACCTCGGACTTAGTGATCCTCTAACTTAAATACATGTAGGCTCTAATAAACCACAATTGTTCTCTTGTATTAAAATATGTTGTTAGAAACACATGAAATGTTAAATCAATGGCAATATTTTATAATATTTAGTCCATATTTTGACCGTTAGTTGGCGCCATGGTTTGCGGCCTCGCAGTGATGACGTAATTGGGATCTTTCCAAATGTGTAGCGTGTTCAACAATTGCTTATTGCTGCCTAAACTCGCGAAGTAAAATGCCACGATGTGCTGCTTTTGGATGCAATTTCCAGTCAAATGGAAACAAGGGGAGAGAAGGTGGAATTGTTATTTTTAGTGAATAGATCTACATAAGTGGAAGCTTCCCCCCCTTTTTGGTCCCTGTATGCACATATCCTACCCACCACGCGTTACAACTGGCGCCCGAACATTTTTCTTGGATCCTCAGTCAAGTAAGGGATCCGTCTATTTTCTGGATCCGACGGTCCCACCGCGTCTGCAATATTGTTTTTTTTTTTTATCTGTCCATTTTTTTGATTCGTCGGTCCCACAGCGGCTTTTCGGATCAGTCTATTTTGTGGAATCGACGGCCTGATCGCGGCTGCGACATTGCCAAGGGATTGGTCTAATTCCTGGATCTTCGAGTGAGTAAGAAACGCAGATTTGGATTACTATTGCTAGCTTTTTTGTTGACTCTTCTTCGTGGGAGTTTTCCCCAAATCATACTAAATAATTAAAGCACTATGACACGCTACAGTGACGACAGTGACTCTGACGTGGACCTTACAACCAGTGTTGTTAATAACGGCGTTACAATATAATGGCGTTACTAACGGCGTTATTTTTTTCAGTAGTGAGTAATCTAATTAATTTTCTCATCGTGGCAACGCCGTTACCGTTACTGAGGACGGAAAGGCATGCGTTACTATGCGTTACTATATTGGTCGAAAAGTCTGAGGGAGACGGGCTCACCGAGAAGACAGAGCAGAGCAGGAGTTGGGAGGAGACAAGAAAGTTGTGACGCCGAGCAAACGCGATGCTAGGTAGCTCCAATAATACATGTTGTAGCCGATAGCCTACAAACTACGCCCGCATGTTATGGTAGATATGGTAGACATGGTAGATATCACATGTACTGTATATAGATATAACTAGATGCAAAATGACAGACATGGCACTAAATGCGTTAGTAGACAGCCGCCATCTTGAAGCAGTAGACGTTTTAGGACGGCTCTGTTGTAGAGAACCTTCCTAGCGAACCTAAGTAACTTTTTATATAAAATACTTCTAAATCGGCAAAATCTTGACTTGAGTCTATCTTTAAATGATGAAACAGTTTTAAAACTTTCATATGTCGAAAGTAGAGAGAAGGGAACTAATGCAATAATGGGAGCAATTCTAACAACTTTTAACAGTTGAGTCAGGGTAAAGGGTAAATTAGGGTAAAGAATTGGGCTCGGGCCAATTGTACCAAAAATTTTCACATAGTGTGGCCAATGTTTTCTTTTTTTTTTTTTTTTGAGGGGAAAAAAAAAAAAAAAGTAATTATCACCAATTACTTTGCCAAGTAACTAATTACTCTTACATTCAGGTAATTGAGTTACTAACGCAATTACTTTTTGGGAGAAGTAATTTGTAACTATAATTAATTACTTTTTTTCAGTAAGATTAACAACACTGCTTACAACAATGTTGGAGTTCGTCAGGGAACGCGTGTTTGCGTACTCCTGAGCTCCCGTAAATGTGCATAAGTGGAAGCTTCTCCCCTTTTTTCTACTTTTATACGCGTATCCTAGCTACCACGCGTTACAATGTATAAGACATGGATTACAAAAGGTGTGCTCTTTGGCCTGTACTGTATGTAAAGCACACGACAGCTCTGGATGCTAACATTCTACATAATTATATTGGGATAAGTTTGAAAACGCAAAATGCTTACCTTGAATATCTGCTAATAAAACAGGACAGCATACACTCTCGCTCCCAACCGGAGTTTCCAACAGCACTCTCTCGCATCACCAGTTTTGACCAACTTTTGTCTTATAAGGTATTCGCTGCACGCATTTTCGTCTTGTGAACGACCGACAGTGCTGTCCTGCTCTTCACTTCATCTGGTTTAAATAGTAAGGGTAGAACTGACGACATGTTGGGAAAGCTAACGAGTGACATGCAGGAATTTAGGCAACGGGACTGGCGACGTCACGCACTGCGACGTAACAAGAATGGGGACCTATCACTTAAAATAATTTTACAAACATTATTAAAAAAAAAAACATTAAGAGGGGTTTTGATATCAAATTATTATAACTCATACTAACATTCATCTTTTAAGAATTGTCTTAAAAATAGAGAATCCCTTTAAAGACTCATAGGCTCTAATAAGCCACAATTGTTATTTTTACTAAAATATGTTGTTAGAAACACATACAGTAATGTGCAAAAGTTTTTGGCAGGACACCTGCCTAAAACTTTTGCACTGTACTGTATATGTATATATACACGTCATTCAAGAAAAGTTTAGGGCAAGTGCCTATTTTTGGTTATAAAAGAAATATATATGGCGGAAAACACAGACAAGGCTGAAAACGCAGTTTCTGCTCTTGCACCCCTCTTTAAAATAAACTGCTGTATTTTAAGCCAAAAGAACTGTTGTGCTTGATCGAACAATATGTCTATATGCTGCCATAGCAGATTCATGGCGCACTAAGCCTCCAAACTATTTTTAATTTGTCAGTTTTACCCCGAAAACCCCCATTTACAGACGTCGCGCAACCGCTTTTTTTTCAACCTAGCCATAAAAAGAAAGAAAGTAATTATATTTATTATTCAAAATGTCGTTTTTAGTTTAGAATCATTAATTGAGGTCTAAATTTTAGTTTTAAAAAACAACAACTTTAAAAGATTATTCACTCGCATATTCTAAACTTTTAAACGAATTACGTCACAATCAAAAATTTGGCGTCTGTAAAAAAGTCACAGATATCTATCTCATAACTATCGCTTAAATGTATTTTTTTTTTTACTGTCGCATTTCCCCCAATATGTTAGATGACAAATAATCGATCCAACCAAAAAAAAAAAAAAAAAAAGAAAAATAATGTTTAAAACGGTAACTATATTAAAAAGAAAATCTCAAACACTCCTTGTTATCTGCGATTTATGCATCGCGACCCTTGTTCTATCACCATGTTTCACCCATAAAATAAAAATCTGGCTGTGGCCATTCACAGCTGTGTCTTGACACTCGGTGATACATGCTACATGTAATTTTTGGATCGAAACAAGGTAAGTAGGCGATAATATCTCGTTAAAATTGTGGTGTCTTTAATTCTGCTTTCGCGTGTTCTTGCCTCCAATTAGTGTTTTTCTGTTAAATTTTTTTTTTTTTTTAAATGCCTTCCTGTTAAAAAATTTTGTTCCCCCAGAAAATTGAGATTTTATGCTTTCCAATGATGTATCACACGTGCATATCGGACAATTTTGAAATATGGTCAAATTGGGGGTCTCAGAGCGGAACTTCAAGTCACCTGAGTGTTTTCCGCCATATATATATATATATATATATATATATATATATATATATATATATACCTGCCTAAAACTTTTGCACAGTACTGTATATTATTGCCATTGATTTAAAAATCTATAATATTTAGTTCATATTTTTGACATATGCAGGGCGCAGTGTTTTACGTGCCCAATGCGCACGCTGGGGGTGATGGCGTGGTTAGGCTTTACTGGGGGAATAGCTGTGCTAGCTAGCAAGCAAAGCTAGAATGACGACTGGCATGATTTTGTCACATTCTGCTGCCGGTCAGATTGTTTTGTTGCAGAGCTGTGGGATGTCGTACTTGCATCCAATTCCAGCTCATGAGCAGTGTCTTTAAACCGATCTTAGGCGGTTTGCCAATATATTGACGTGCTGCTATTTGACAGTTTGTATATCCCTTCGTTACTAGTTGCATCATTGTCTTGTTTTTTTCCGTTTGTCTGCCTCCAACCATGGTTTTTCCTGTTTTATTGATCCCAACCTACAGTCACGGAGCCTTTTTGTTTCTCCCTTTTCGCGATCGGGTGTTTTTTTTGTGTGTGTTCTATGAACGCTTTTACGCAATCTGTACGTTATTGTTGTCTGCTTTTCTGCCGCGTTTCTCTAATTCCGTGGTCAAGCCAGCCGCACTTTCTTTTCAGTTGCGTTTCCCTTTTAGGTTTTACCGCACAGACAGACAATGCTTGTGGGTTGTGATTACTTCGTAAGAAAAAACTCCAACATCACACGGAAGTTTAGTCCTGTCGTCTACGTGCTCGTCCATCACACCGGAAATTTGGCTTCGAATCCCGCTGAAGACCTTCATTTAATTGCTTTTGCTGCTCGTTTTGTGAAATATCGAGAGTGCTGTCCTGCTCATCACTTTTACACTTGGATTCAAATTGGAAGGTCGGAACCGACGATTTGTCTATGTAGCAAACAAGTGACAGTGTGGAAGTACAGCAGCGCTGCCCAGTGACGTCACTGTCCACTGACGTCATCTGTCCGTAGTTCCCTCTAAGGAAGGTGGCTAGGATTAGGACAAATTTGAGTTGCGAGCAGTCAAAGTTTGGTGTTCACTTCCAAGGGTAGGCTATATTGTTGTCTGAGCCTATAGTGTTGCATTTTCCAACATACAGTTGGACAACAACAGTACAGTATATTCAACAGGGCCGTTCCGGACCAATTTGGTGCCCTAGGCAACATATTTGTTCGTGCCCCCCCATTTTCACCACATATATTTAAACACTAACATTGAAAAAGCACGTTCTCCTATTTCTTTCTCTAATTTATTATATATAAAAAGACAACGAACAAGTGCAGAAATTAAAAGAAAAATGCTTTAATAACTATTTAAAAGCACCAATGAAAACACTTCAAAAACAAATGCATTAAATAAATTGCAATTGTTATTACAATATGAGTAACACCCACCCACCCACACAAAGTTACATAAAGACACGCAAAACACTTTAAAATGCAACTTTTTTTTCACCTTGATTTATAACCTGTTTTCCGAAATTTCCAGGTTCGCGGTGATTCAGTAACAGGCACACCTTTGCAAAATAGACAATGTTTATTGATTAGAAAATGCAGAATAAATGAGATTTATTGATTACAATCCCACAAAAGCAAGCAAACAAGTATCAAAAACAAACATAACAAGGGTAACGATGACGCTAGATCGAGTTTGTCAATCCCAGAATCCCCGCGAAACCGTTACAGCACAACCAGGTCTTCCTTTAGCAATGAAAATCGCTTACCGTGACAAATGAGCGGGAGCCAACGCTCCAGTAAGGCGGCGAAGGAACAAAGCCAGGCGATCCGTACGTGACCCGCTGGCGGACTTCATGAGTCGCCCGGAAATGTCCGGTTTTTGTAGGGACGCGCTACACAGGGGCAGATACGGCCAACCTCCGCTCCCAGGCGGCGCGGCCCCGTCCAATGACAAAGCTACTTTTGTTCAGCCCCTCGAAAAAAGGGCTTTTCCTTGCGTGGTTCCCAGGTTGTGCTGTCCAGTAGCAGATGTTGTGTTCCCACGGTAAATATTATGAGTGGAGAACAAGTTATCTCATGAGATTCGCTCCTAACTTATGGGATTCAAGCGCGTACTATGCTGCAAAACAAGTTATCTCGTGAGATTCCCTACTCAGGCCCGTCTCCTAACTATGGGAACAAGGTGAAAAACAATAAAAGTTGTTACAATCTATGTCACAGAAGCAATCATACATCACAAAGGCATAATATAATATTTTCCCCCATCATTCCGCCCTTTGACCCAGATTGAATTTATCATAAGGCATATTTATCATAAATGCTAATTCACTTCGGGTCACATAATATTTTCTCCATCATAACCTTACTCACCTTGTCTTCACTGATGCAAAAGTATCTATTGCACTTTCATATGACAGTTGTTTTGGAAGGTGCACTTCTTTCCTGGACTTGGTAGGCTTGGACTTGGTGCTGATGTGGATAAGTTCGCTGTAAAAGATGGCCCAGGATGTACAGAGGTAGCAGGAAAATATTTCAGAAGAGCATCTACAAAGAGAGGAAAGTGGAATGTTACATTATATTAGTCAAATAGCTGTTGATTGTGAAACCAGCATGACATAACCATAATAGCGCCTAAATTCTTGCAGCCTACTGTACCTGTCTATTGAATCCGGCCACTGTCTTTGATGTGCGTAGTTAAAATAAATTCTTGAAGTACGGCAAATACACAGGACTATCCAATAATAATGAATTAAATAATATATGTTAGCAAAAAAAAATAATAATAAATTGAATATTTTTACATGAATGTGATCGCCATTTTAATGAATTAATGACACATTTAATAACAAATGTTTGTATTTAAATCCGTGGCACTTTTAGTCCCCAATACCACAGAACTTTGAAATGATTAATTCCATATTTAATGGTGTATTTATTTAACCTTGGCACTTTTAGGCAAGGCAAATTTATTTGAAAAGCACAATTTAACACAAGGAAAAAGTGGTTCACATCACATGAAAATAAGCAAGACAATTTTAGTCTCCCATACACTTTGTCCAAATTTTTCTAAAATTGGAGGGGGAGTACATTTAACTGAAACTAATCCACAACTGGCTGAATACTGAAAATATTTCTAAAACAGCCTGGCTAAAGATACAGTATAATTTTGCTTTAGCACTAAGTCATATAAGCTCTATGTAAATAACCGCTAGCTTGCATTTGCGCTAAGTCTACGTGCTTATGCTGTTGTAAAAAAATAATCACAACAAACATCTGTTTTTCTTCAAGTCTTTGCTGTCTTCTTTTTTTCTTCTGACCCGAAGGGCTTTTGTCTTTTCATGAAGTTGACTTTTCACTAGAGACGTCATTTTCAAAGTATCGGAATCGGCAAAAAAATAGCGGCCATGCCTTTTAATGATAAATATATTTTTTTAATTAAATCGTTTTCTAATTGTATTTAACTTTACAAACATAATATGTTACACTCATCCAGAGTTTTTAGTTTAGGCTTAAGGTAGGGTTATCAAATTTATTCCGATAACGGCGGTAATTATTATTATTTTTTAATGTATCACGTTAAAATATTTAACGCAATTAATGCATGCGCTGCAAGACCCACTCACGCATTGTCGCGCTCAATCTGTAATGGCACCGTTTTACCTATATAGAGAGATAAAAGGCAGCGTAAAATGAGTAGAGTGAATTTTGGCAGCCTTTGGAGCCTTTATTTAATTGGCTAAAGTCTACAATCCCTCTCCCTACGATTAGAAATATCATGGGAAGCAATGTGGCGAAGCAAGGTAGCAATTGATCTTTTTCTTAACACCTTATGTTATTTCCCAACGCAGAGAAGCTATATCAATTGGTAGCACTACGCACAGTCATGGTTCCACTTCCCATCATACATTTGGGCATGGCTACAGTATCATTTACTGAAAGCTCAACAAATACACTAGATGGCAATATTTAGTCACAATACACAAAGTCACATTTATCCTTTAAGAATTACAAGTCTTTCTATCCGTGGATCCCTCTCACAGAAAGAATGTTAATAATGTAAATGCCATCTTGAGGATTTATTGTCATAATAAACAAATACAGTACTTATGTACTGTATGTTGAATGTATATATTCGTCCAAGTTTTATTCATTTTTTTCTTAATGCATTGCCAAAATGTATATGATCGGGAAAAATTATCGGGAATGATTGGAATTGAATCGGGAGCAAAAAAAAGCAATCGGATCGGGAAATATCGGGATCGGCAGATACTCAAACTATAACGATCGGGATCGGATCGGGAGCAAAAAAACATGATCGGAACAACCCTACTTGTCACCGTAACGTCGCTCAATTGCAGAGGCTATAAATAGCACCTTCAGGTAGCTGGCTGGTCTGCTGGGTGGTGAGACTAGGGTCCGTGATGAAATTATCGCATCACAGGAAAAGTGAAACTGGCAGAAGGCACACTAGAAAAATGATTTCATTATTATTCAAAGACTTATTATGAATGGTTTTGTTCTTTTGTTTTATTGTTTTGTATAATTTTTTGAATACTGCTTTCATCAAATATTATTTGAATATTTTTCTTGACGCCTTTTTGGACGCTGGTGCGCCCTTAGGCGGTGGCTTAAATTGCCTTATGGGTGGCACAGGTCTGATATTCAATATGCCGGTAGTTGTGTGCTTCCTTGGTTGTTTATTTTTTTCCGTGGAAGAGTTGATTTTACTTGACTAAAATATACTTTTAAATGCGCTCGTGTTTATTCTGGAGTGTACAGTGGCTAAATTTAGCAAGTACCTAACAATAAACATCGTA
This sequence comes from Corythoichthys intestinalis, assembly GCF_030265065.1. Classification (NCBI taxonomy): domain Eukaryota; kingdom Metazoa; phylum Chordata; class Actinopteri; order Syngnathiformes; family Syngnathidae; genus Corythoichthys; species Corythoichthys intestinalis. The sequence goes on along the minus strand of NC_080401.1, from coordinate 45,110,195 downwards.
AATAAACAAATTGAAGTGCTTGAAGGAGGAAATTTGGTGAGAAATTTCTTTGACAGCTGCTTGCCAGTCAAGCGCGGGAGCCTAGAGCTTAAACTGCTGTCTTCCCACAAGAAACTCCTGCTAAGCCAATGTGCTTTGCTGCTCCTGTATTGTGTTGCTTTTTGTAACCACAACTGTTATTCTCATCCAAAAAGAAAGGAAAGCAGACCGCAGTACAGCGAAGAGACGGTTGAGTGGTTAGCAGTTCGTAAACATGGTGATCATGTTTCCTCTTGTTGTTATCAAGATACTCTTTGCTAGTGTCAGTTGTACATGATTAAAAAGTACTTCTACGAGAAGCTTGTCAATCTCCTAAATTGGCTTTTGGGTGCTGGCAAGTCTCCTGCCTCAGTTAGTGTTTTCCAGGTCATTTAAGCTTTCCTCAGCCTGTCTTGTGGTGCTTTAAAATTAGAGGTGGGTAGTATCGTGTTACATGTACTCCATTTACTTGAGTAACTTTTTGAGAAAAAGGTACTTCTAAGAGTAGTTTTACCAAGTTATACTTTTTACTTGAATATATTTGTGAAGAAAAAAAGCGATAATCCTACGCCGCTACATTGGGCTACACAGGAGTCGTTACATTTTTCCCTCTTTAGACTACATATTAGTTTGTTTGTTTTTTTGACAGCAATGCCAAGAGTAGCTCTACCAAGTTCACCAATGAGATGTCGCAACAATAATCACATGACTCCATTACACCAATCTACGCAAGCTTGCTAGCTATGATCACGCCAGCCTGTTCAACCACGTGGCATGTTAAGAGCACCGTAAAAAAATCAAGTATTTGACATTGAGTGTTGACCTCAACATGAATAAAAAGTGTGGAGTTAAACCTCTATCCCAGTTTTTATTTGGCAGCAATTGACCACGGAAAACCAGAGATATGATCCTTCTAATTTCATAATAGTAACTATGAAGGAGTTTTCACTATTCAAACTAGGAACTATTTTCTCCTCTAGAGAGCACTCATGCTCTTTGGAAGAATAATGCTTCATTTCTTTCCTTTTTCTTCTTTCGCCGGAATTCAATGATTTCTTTTTTTTTTTTTTTTTTAGATTTTTTTGGGCTTAATGTGGTTATGTGTTATTGTACAGTATCATTATAACAACAATTCATATACGTAGATACTTTTGTGCTGGGAGAAAAAAAAATACATTGAAAAAAAAAAAGCAGGTACAATGTTACTCATTACCAGTGTTGTTAATAATGGCATTAGCACATAACAGCGTTACTAACAGTGTTATTTTTTGCAGTAGTGAGTAATCTAATTAATTCTCTCATCTTGGCAACACCGTTACCGTTACTGAGGCGGCAAAGGCGTGCGTTACTATGTTGGTTGAATGACGCGAGAAAAGTCTGAGAGAGACTGACTCATGGAGACGAGAGAGCAGAGCAGGAGTGGGGAGGAGGCAAGGGAGTTGTGAGGCCATTGCAAACGCGATGCTAGGTGGCTTCAATAATACCTGACTGTAGCCGATAGCCTACAAAATACGCCCACATGATGCTACGGTAGATATCACATAATATAGAACTAGATGCAAATGACACACTGTGGCATTAGCAACATGTATAAAGAACTAGATGCGTTAGTAAACAGCCGCCATCTTAAAGCAGTAGACCTGTCAGAAAGGCTCTGTTGTAGAGAAACTTCCTAGCGAACCTAAGTGTTTTTATCTAAAATGCTCCTAAATCGGCAAAATCTTGACTTAAATCTATCTTTAAATGATGAAACAGTTTTAAAACTTGTCGAAAGTAGACAGAAGGGAACTAATGCAATAACGGGAGCAATTTAAACAACTTTAACGGTAGATTCACAACATTAAATGACTTCCACACATAGCAAAGGTTACTATCTAGTTACCGCAATATCCGCAATACCCCTGTGTCTAGTTAAGTTTAGGGTAAAGAATTGGGCTAGGACCAATTGTTCCAAAAACCCTTTAAACTTCGCATTGTGTGACCTTTTTTTTTTTTTTTTTTTTTTTTTTTTTTTGGAGAGAAAAAAAAACATGAAAATTATCACCAGTTACTTTACCAAGTAACTAATTACTCTTACATTCAGGTAACTGAGTTACGAACGCCATTTTTGGGAGAAGTAATTTGTAACTAATTACTTTTTTAAAGTAAGATGACCAACACTGCCCATTATTATATATAGAGTATTCTTTTAACTGGATACTTTTTACTCCTGTACACTTTTTGGATGGCTACTTTGACTTGAGTAAAATTTTTACTACTCTACCCACCTCTGCTTAAGCTCCATTTAAATTTCCCCCGTCAGTTTTTTTAGGTGTTTTTTGGTGGTTTTATGAATTTTGAATTATCAGGGTAGTTACAGAAATGTTGTATGATGAGATAAAACGTTACAGATACAAACAACACGACGCTGCAGACGTACACTCATTGCTCTCCCTACACAAACATTTGGTAAAGCAAGGTCAATGTGTAATCAATAGAGATGGACAGAAAATCTTTGGACGAGCACGTGAATTTTAAACGAACTGTATGTGTGGGAAGCTAAATGAAGGTTTATGTTCAAGAAAAGTTGAATGGAATGTCCAGACATAGTTTGTGGTTTCCTCTTTTAAGCGTGCACATTGCTCGGAAATAGCTTGAAAATCAAACGCTAACTTAAATTGGTATGCTTCCTTTGACTAGCTGTTTATTGTTAACAGTGCCTGCAGTTTTCATTTCTTACACTGTAGGTCACCTGAGGCGACACTGCCATTATTGGTGAATTTTCCCTTTTAATATCACACATCTGAAAAGACAAAATACATACAAGTATTTATGTAGGGCGTGTACTTCCCAAATATTTTGGTCTTGGATTGATTCGATTTTTGTGCGTACTGTATTTATTAGTGCTGCCAAATTTAGCACGTTAACTGGCGCTAATTAATTTTTTACATTAATTGCGTTAAAATATTTGACTCAATTAACGCATGCACGAAATGACCGTTCATGCGGGCGAAAAGGCAGAGAAATGCGACTGGACAAAGGCGTTCATTGGACCGCGCCTTTTATTGGCTTAAGCTTTGGCAACTCTTTCACAACAAATATAAGTATTGTGGCTAACGACGTGGGGAAAAATGACAGGAGACGACCTTTTTCTTAACACGCTTAATTGAACACAAGGCAGAACATACTGTATACCATTTGCAGCATCCAATGACAGTCATGGTAGCCCAACTTCCCTTCATGCATTTGAGCGTAACAGTTAAGTCGCTACAGTATCATTTAGTGATAACACAACAATATTAACGTTCCTGTCTCTCAGAGGTGACTGTTTTTATCAACACGCTTAATTGAACACAAGGCAGAACATACTATATACCATTTGCAGCCACCACTGACAGCCATGGTTGCCCAACTTCCCATCATGCATTTGGGCGGAACAGTTAAGTCGAAACAGTATCATTTAGTGAAAGCACAAAAAAAATAATATTCCTATCTCTCAAAAAAATAATGTTCACAAAAAGAAAAGCGCTCAATGCAAAGACAACTGGCATTCCCAATAAAAATAGTGATGCAAAATACACATAAAACTTACTCAGACTTTGCCTTGGCTAGATCTCTAATTAATTTAAGAATTTAACAGAAAGAATTCCAATAATCTTCACGCCACCTTGTGGATTTATTGTTATAATAAACAAATACAGTACTTATGTACAGCATGTTGAATGTTTATGTCTGTCTTGTGTCTTATCTTTCCATTCCAACAATAATTTACAGAAAAATAGGGCATATTTTAGAGATGGTTTGAATTGCAATTAATTACGATTAATTTCTAAGCTGTGATTAACTCGATTAAAAATTTTAATCGTTTGACAGCCCTCGTATTTATACAAGCCTGCTTCAGATTGTGGTTGCTTTGCAGTGCACAAAAGATTTCGTCATACGTTCTCACGAGGCAAACTGTGCTGCCTGTATGGTTCATGGAACTCGTGTAAGCCAGTCTTGAGGTTTAATTGCTACTTCCACACCCATGAAATGAATTATTAATAGCTAGCCCACACCTACTCGGCTGCTGTTAATGCAATTAAATTAAATACTTTGACTTTGTGTTATCACAGGGATAACGGCACTGGGCCCTGAAGGGAAATCAAGCCTCAGTGAACAAGTCAAGGTTCCCCAAGGAGGTCCTGCGTGGGCCATCAAGTCAGCCCAGCGCTTCAGACTTGGGTTTCCCAGGAATGTTGGTTTACGCCAAACATGGGAGCCTCAAGAAGCCAAATCAGGGCCTCTTGAGATGATAACCCTACCAGACTCGTTTCACCAAGACGCAGTAGAAGACTATTCTGGTGAGGGGAGGCACCGGGATGCATATGAGGCAGAAACAACTACAGTGACTGGGACTGATCATAAAAAGGAAGTAGAGGGAAGTAGTGAAGGAAACAGTTTTCCTGGGGACTTTCAGAATACTGTTCCCAGCAGTCCAGAATCTGAGTCTTCACCTACCCCAACCCAGAGTGAACTTGTGACTGTTGCTGAACACACATCTTCATCCCTGTGGCAGCTAATGGCTCAACCAACAGCCACTACCTCACCTCAAACAGCAGAGGCCAGGGGAGAGATCATATATGTACACCGGCCTGCTGACAACCTCTCTTCTGCTTTTTCTTCTTCTTCTTCACAAAGAGGTGAAAGTGGCTCAACTGGTGGATTTACTCCTGTTAAGAAGCAAAGGAAAGGCTCGGGTAGAAAGCCTGGCCGCGGTGGATCCAGAGTTGTCACTTCCACACTTCAGTCCTTGACAGATGTGCTGACTACCACAGAGATCACCACGACACAGCCTCAGACAACCAAAGACACCCTTGGGACAGATCCTCCAACCACAGCAGCCACTACGGAACTTTCCTCTACAAACTCTTCTTTACAGGAAGTGTCCATTTCTATCTCATGGAGGGAAAAGACCGGAAGCCAGCCGGAGGGAAACTTATCTACGGAATCAACCACTGTTGCCAGTCAATTGACAAGTGTTGGGTCAGACTCAAAAGATGCTGTAACAGAAATGGAGTCCAGATTGGCAGTGTCCGAATCCTTCGTGTTTGGAAGCCATTGGACACCTTCCAAGGACTCAACTCCAAAGTCAGAGGAACGAAAGCCTCCGGCCGTGACAGGCAACAAAAGTGCAAAAAATCCATTCGGAATCTTGGTACCCAACTGGGCATTTGGGTTTATCCCACCAGGTATGTTTATGCTCGATCATTATGTTTACAATTGATTATGGTTATTGTGTTATTGTGTTATATTTATATAGCGCTTTTCCACCTTTCAAGGCGCTCAAAGCGCTTTACACTATCTCGCAACCACCTACTGGTGACGCAGCACCAGGAGCAACATGGGGTTCAGTATCTTGCTCAAGGACACTTAGGCGAGGTCATCAGGGCGGAGAATTGAACCCACAACCTCTGGGTTGGGGGACAACTACTCTACCACTGAGCCACGCCACCCCCCCTAAACCCTGTCCACCCCTATCTAATCAGTTATGCTGCGTGGGAGTCTCAAACAGTTGGATGCGTTTGTGCATTGCATATCCTGGTAGCACTTTGGTTTGCAGTTCAGTCAGCCTTTATCTAATAAGCACCAAATTGTTCACTCAAGGACAGCATGGGCATGGTATGAAATGTCAAGGTAGTTGGATTATGGGCTACCCTGCTGTATTACACATCTGATACTACATCACAAGCTGGAACAGTCATTGATTTCGTATGTACAGGTAGTCCCCGGGTTATAACATTCTGGACTTACGTGATTTTGACTGTACGACACCTTAGTCTCGTCTTTTTTTTTTTTTTTTTTTTTAACCCTTTAACACCGAACGTGTCGGCAGCGACGCGTTTACCCATGTCGTCTTTGAAGCTTCGTCACGCTGTAATTACGTCACCCACATGCCGCTGGTTGGTCTCATTTGAAAGTACGGAAGTTGATGTCCACACCAGTTTTTATTTGAAGTCAATCGACCAAGAAAAATGGGAGATAATGTCATTTGAGTTTTATATTTTTATTGCACTCATAAATATGCATTAAAACGCTGCATGGACCATGTATCTATCTCCATATTTCCATCATCTTGTCCTTTTTCAAAACCGAAAGAAGCACAAAAGAATACATATCCCAAGAGTCGTTGTGATGTCAAGAAGGACGAACCGAATGTGGACATTTGTTGAAAAAAAAAAAATTAAATGCATTTCCGAGCGAGGCGCCAACTAAGGAAATGGAGGCATGCTGAAGCAAACAACGGCCAGTTTGAGCGAGCGACTTTGAAACGTGCAGAATGAATCTAAAACTAAATTTAGCGCAAGCTAATGCATTATTTCATTAACTCAAGGAAGAAGATGAGCCGTATTTGCCGTTGTTTTCCTGGGATGAGTCTGCGTTTCTACGAGTAGAAGTGACAGGCTGACAGCAGCGCGCAAACGGGACGGAGTAGGCTGTGTGACGTTGTGTGTGACGCAGCTCCGTGACCTGTTCATGCAGAAGCTTTATTGAGTTCGCAAAAAAAAAAAAAAAAAAAAACTTTATTGGGTCGTATGCCAGAAAAATTTGAATTGAACTGAACTACTTGTCAATATTTTTTTAAATACTTTTTTTCAATGTTATATACATTTTTCTTCAAGAAAATTTTATAAAGATGAGTGTTCGAGAAGCTTGGTTGCACGTACGTAAATACTTTAGATAAGGTGATGGGTATAATACCTAACTTCACAAAGAGATATCCTCCAAACCCTTTTTGTGTTAGATGATATATGTATATATATTTTTTTCTCACTATTTTGCACTGTATATTACCCGTTTTGACCATAGTATGTGTAAAGGCCAAAAGCGCCTATGACCATACTTGCTGTTTGTGTTGAATTGTCAGACATAAAACTATTCAATCTTATTTTTTTCTATTGAATGTTTATCCTAACAAGTAGAATAAATATTATCAAGCTTCAAAACGTTTGGTCGAGCATGTTTGGTTGTCAATGGGACATCAACATTACAAATTTTGAAAAAATATTTTGGGATTTTTTTTGTGTTTTTGGGTCCAAAATGTGGATTATAATTGGTCAGTGAAGAAAACAACAGTTTGGACATGAAGTTCAAGGTGTCCTTAAAAAAGGGACCCAACTTGGCCATTGTGAACAATTTTTTCTTTGAAATATAAAGGCAACATCAAATGCATGCAAATTCGGCCAAAATAGGCTTAGGTGTTAAAGGGTTAATGTTGACTATTGTTTTGTGATGCATGCTTTAATTTTGGCGCAGGAAGCATAGAGCAGGTTGTCGTTCCGCACACGAGACCATTTACGCACCGCCCACTACACACAGGTACATATGAGGGAGAGCGGAGCCGAGTAAAGAGGTGACAGCCTGCGCGCACATTTGTAGCTTGTGAAGCATCCAGAGGCGGCAACTGTATATAACCCTCTTTTGTACTGTTTGTGCGTTTTCAATTGTGGTCAAATACTTAGGGCAAGTTTATGTGATTGTTTTTGATAATGTGCGGATGCTAACTGATACATGCTAATCGTTTGTTATTGTAGGATCAGCAACTACCTGTACATGTAAACGCTTAATTTTAACGAGTTTATTTTATTTTAGTTTCATTCTGCAAGTGTTGATGTCACAAGCAGCTGAATAAACTCAGCAAAACACACGGATGTCTGACATTGGCATTTCGGAGCCTAGCTCGCTGTCTAGCTAAGACATAGCTCCAACGTCTTGGGGAGGACAGTACAGTGATGTATAATGTTTTTGGATTTTTTTTTTTTTTTTTTAATTTAGAGGGTGTTTAGAGGTATTCAAGGGGTTAATTCGGACTTACATGGAAATCCGGGTTACATCGCCAGTGCAGGAACAGAAATTGTTCATAAACCAGGGACTACCTGTATCGGTGCCTTACACAAAGGCCTTTTTAAAGCTACTCGATGAAAATGCTGGCTAAGATGGCCATCCTTCCTTTTGTTCCCACCTTGTTGTATAAATCTGTAAAGACAGCAGTGTGGTGAGATCATCTTGGTCTTGGTGGAGTAATTAAAGGGTCGGCATGAGTGCAATTAGGTAAACTATGGGGGAGACAAAGATCCTCACCCACCCCGAACAAATCAATGTAGAGACAATCTTACAAGGTGGGCCTCATAATTGACTGCACTCTCGCCTCCCTTTCTAATTGTTTTACATCCATTCCCTCGCTTTTGTTGAGCCCCCGCCAAACAAACACTGGCCGCCTCGCTCTCTTTCGCCGCGCTGTCGGTCGCGCTTGTTTGTCACAGCGTGTTGTCATTGATTTCACTGATAGCTGATGGGCACGCCACCGTGAAGGCAAAGCAGAGAGAAAATTAAAATCATTTCTCACGGCGTCGTCTGTGTAATATGCAGGCGCGATGTGGTTTTAATTGAAAATATCTTGGAGCACTGGCTTCTGCCCACTGTTTGGTGAGTTTAGCCCATTACATGAGGATGCTGGGCGAAATCACATGTGTCTAGAAGACATAAAAAAATGAACTTGTTCATTGCAGACAAATACAGATATGTTCCATAAAAAACAGAATAGGTAAAAATCCACGTTATACTAGAAATTTTTTTTTAAACATGCAAGTATGGATGGACGACAATAGATGTTCATGTTGTCGTAATGTAAATATGCCTGCCTTTGCCAAATACAGTACAGATAGTCCCCGGGTTATGAACCGGCCGTTCCTACGCTGGAAACGTAACTCGAATTTCTGCGCAAGTCTGAATTGACCCTTTAAATACCTCCCAAATGTCAAAACTATCCAAAAACATGTATTACACGTCATTGTATTGTCCTTGCCAAGACGTTGAAGCTAAGTCCTAACTAGATAGCGAGCTGAGCCCCGAAATGACAATGTCTGATGTCTGTATGGTTTGATGACTTGATTCATGACTGCTCATGACATCAACACTTGCAGAATTAAATTAAATCAGTTTCATCTCCAATAACAGCATTTCATATTTGCGTTTATAACTAGCTGCTGATACAGCAATAACAATCCACACAAACGATTAGCATGTATCAGTTAGCGTCCATACAGCATCAAAAACAATCACATAAATTCGCCCCAAGTATTTGACCACAATTGAAAACGCACAATAAACAGTACAAAATGGGTTATGTACAGGTGTTGCCTCTGTGGATGTTTAACAAGCAACAAATGTGCGCGCACGCTTTCTTTGCCCTCTCTCTCTCCCTTTCTCTCTCTCTCACTCAGCTGGTTGACTTCTTCATGCGCATGCGCTCTTACTCGCGTGTGGAAGTACTACCTCCTCTATGCTTCCTGCGCCAAAATAAAAGCATGCATCACAAAAATAAAAGTCAATATATAAAAAAAAAAACAGGAGACAAAATAGCGGACGAGACTCCGCTGTCGTAAAGTCGAAATCACATGTCATTTACGTCGTAACCCGGGGAATAGCCATATATATATATGTGTGTGTATGTATTAGGGCTGTCAAAATTATCGCTTTAACGGGCGGTAATTAATTTTAAAAAATTAATCACGTTAAAATATTTGACGCAATTAACGCACATGCCCCGCTCAGACAGATTTAAATGACAGTACAGTGAAATGCCCACCTGTTAATTGTTTTATGGAGTTTTGCCGCACTCTGCTGGTGCTTGGGTGCGACTGATTTTATAGGCTTCAGCACCCATGAGAATTGTGTAGGTAATGATGGACATCAACAATGGCGGGCTACTAGTTTATTTTTTGATTGAAAATTTTACAAATTTTATTAAAACTGAAACATTAAGAGGGGTTTTAATATAATATTTCTATAACTTGTACTAACATTTATCTTTTAAGAACTACTAGTGTTTCTATCCATGGATCGCTTTAACAGAATGTTAATAATGTTCATGCCATCTTGTTGATTTATTGTTATAATAAACAAGTACAGTCCTTATGTACCGTATGTTGAATGTATATATCCGTCTTGTGTCTTATCTTTCCATTCCAACAATAATTTACAGAAAAATATGGCATATTTTATAGATGGTTTGAATTGAGATTAATTGCGATTAATTACGATTAATTAATTTTTAAGCTGTAATTAACTCGATTAAAAATTTTAATCATTTGACAGCCCTAGTATGGATATATGTGTATAAATATATATATATATATATATATATATATATATATATATATATATATATATATATATATATATATATATATATATATATATATATATATATATATACCTCTAATATATATATATTAGAGGTGTGCAAAATTTCCAATTCTTAGATTATTCGCGATTCGGCCGTGGAAGATTCGAGAACGATTCACAAACATCCAAATTCCGATTACTGAAATATGCCAAGTAAAGCGGAAGTACAACACACTCAGCGCGCCGCGCGGTCAATGAGGAACGGAGCGAGAGTAGCTAAACATCATGCTTCTCATTACCCGGCCCCTCGGGTAATGCCAATGCTCAACTCACGGCTCTCGCTCAACTCATGCCACGAGATAAAAAAAACACAACAACATACCTGACTGCTGCCGAAAAGCTGCTACAAAGTACATCCACATAATGTTACGGTAGATATCATTTATATAGGACTAGATGCAATATAGATTCGGTAGCGTTAGCAGCACACCTACAAAAAGCTAGATGCAGTTGTTAGTAAACGGCCGCCATCTTAAAGCAGTACACTTCCCTGCAAGGCTGTTGTAGCGAACCTTCCAAGCAAACCTAATTAACTTTTTATCTAAAATACTCCTAAATCGTTAAAATATTGACTTGAATCTATCTTTAAAATAGTTTTAAAACTTTCACATGTTGAAAGTAGACAAAAGGGAAATTATGGAATAACGGGAGCAATTTTAACAACTTTACGGTTGATTCACAACATTAAATTAATTGAATGTAGTTTAAAGCTGCTGATACAGAATGTTGACTGGAGTTTTTTATTTACTGTTATTTTTGTATATTTGTTTACTGCTATATGTTAACTTGATACTGAAATAGTAGTTTGGTTAAGCCTGAGTATTTTTGAACAATTTTGGAACTAATGTACAAAACATTTAAAAAAAAAAAAAAAAAAGGAGGGGGGTGCATCAATAATCGTTTTATAATCGAATCGGAGCCTCTGAATCGTAATCGTAATCGAATCGTTAGGTACCCAAAGATTCCCAGTTCTATGTATATGTGTGTATATATATATATATATATATTTGTGTGTGTATGTGTGTATATATATATATATATATATATATATATCGGAAAACACACAGGTGACTTGAAGTTCCGCTCTGAGACCCCCAATTTGGCCAAATTTCAAAATTGTCCGATATGCATGTGTGATACATCATTGGAAAGCTTAAAATCTCAATTTTCGGGTGGAGGAAAAATTTTGGACAGGAGGCCATTTTAAAAAAAAAAAAATTTTTTTTTAAACAGCAAAACCCTATCTGGGGGTGAGAGCACGCAAGAGCAGAATTACAGATGCCATGACTTTGAGATATTATTGCGTACTTACCTTGTTTCGATCCAAAAACTTCATGTCGCATGTATCACTGAGTGTCATGTCACAGCTAGCTGGAATCTTGGGGATTTTATGATGGTCATATAACAAGGGTCGCAAAAAAAATGCAATTTAGCGATAGTTATGTGGTAAATATCCATGACTTTTTTACAGACGCCATTTATTTCATTGTGACGTCATTTGTTTAAGTTTAAAATATGTGAGTGAATAATTTTTTTGTCGTTTTTTCTTTTTAAACGAAATATTAGACCTCAATTAATGATTCTAAGCTAAAAAAGACAGACATTTTGATCATCAAAATCTCTTTATTTTCCAAAATTTCACACTAGTTGTGCATGGATTTCCAGTTCAAAAAGGAAAAGACAAAATGTGATGAAAAGCGGGACTGACATCCAACACCCACACAAATAAATAAAAGAATAATCATAATAATAAAATAAAATGAAAACAAAACAAAAACAAACAAAAAAACCCCCAAGAAACAAAAAGAAAACCAACAAAAATAAACCATTAAATTAATCCCTGTCACTGCCAGTGAACTTCGTGACCATTGAACATTGAGTTTTACTAATAGTTTTGGATAATAAATATCAATACACTAAAGAAAAGAGTTGCCAGATTGTAGAATGCCAAGGGCTTAAGAGGCCTGACAAATATTTAAAAATGGTCCCCAGGCACGTAAGAATCTACCATTAGAATAATGGAGAGAATATCTGATCTTTTCAATTTTCAAGCATGTCATTAAGGCCGTCAGCCATTCGGTATGTGTGGGAGGGAGGGGGTCCACCCACCTTAGAAGGACCGACCTACGAGCTAGGAGGGAGGCAAACGCTAGAGTGCGGCGCTGTTCAGAAGATAGTCTTGAGTCCTCTGTAACTCCAAATAAGCCAATAAGGGGGTTCGGTTCCACCCTCACTGTTAAAATCTGTGAGAGGGAATGAAAAATCTCTGTCCAGAATTTGCCAAGTTTAGGACAAGTCCAAAACATATGAAAGAGTGACCCGTCTGAGATATTGCATTTGGTACAAAGTGGGCTAATGTCAGGATAAAAAGTGGCCAGTTTGGTTTTGGAGATGTGAGCTCTGTGGACCACTTTGAATTGGATTAAATTATGACGAGCACACAGAGATGAGGAGTTGACTCGTTTTAAGATGGATAACCATGTTTCCTCAGAAAAGGGGGTACCAAGGTCTTCCTCCCATTCTGCCCTGACTCTATCCATAGATGCAGTCTTCAGGGCCAACATCATGCTACAAAAAACAGAGACATACCTCCTCTGGTTTGGATTTGTGGAAAGAACTATGTCAACAATAGTCTTGTCAGAGCTTAGCGTGGTGGGTAAGTTAGAAAGTATAAAATGTCGAATTTGTAGATAACGGAAAAAATTTGACTGTGGAAGTGCAAATTTGTTGCGTAATTGTTGAAATGTTGCCAAATTATTACCAATAAATAAATCTTTAAAGTGTTCTATTCCCCTCTGACTCCACTCTTTGAAGGCGGGGTCATTGAGTGAAGGTTTGAAAAAATGATTATGTAATATTGGGCTTGATGGTGAGAAGTCATGTAAAGCGAAAAACTTTCGGAACTGAGACCAGATCCTCACTGAGTGTTTGACTACTGGATTCTTTAAAGATCTGGTTGAGAGTGGAAGAGAGGAGCCAATCAATGCAGCCAGGGATACATTGTCCGCTGATCTCATCTCCATTGCCACCCAGTCAGGAGGATCTGGGCGATTATGAAAGTGAGACCAGAATGTGAGACACTGCAGGTTGGCCGCCCAATAATAAAAACGGAAATTAGGCAAAGCGAGACCACCGGCAGCCCTCGTCTTTTGTAGGTGAGTTTTATTAAGACGAGCCCTTTTTCCTTTCCAGATATAAGAAGAGATAATCGAATCCAGATGATCGAAAAAGGTTTTGGGAATAAAAATTGTTAATGCCTGAAATAAGTACAAGAATTTTGGTAAAATGGTCATTTTAATGGAATTTATTCACCCAATGAGGGACATAGAGAGTGGTGACCATTGTGTAAGTGTTTGTTTGATTTGAGTTACCAAATTTAAAAAGTTCTCTTTAAAAAGGTCTTTGTGCTTCCGGGTCATCGTGATGCCTAAGTAGGAAACTTTGAGAGTTTCAATTTTAAATGGAAAATTAGTGAAGCCTGAAGCAGATATAATATTGCCAATTGGAAACAGTTCACTTTTTTCAAAGTTTATTTTATACCCAGATAGTTGACTGAAGTTATTAAGTAGTGATAGAGCCGAATGGAGAGAAGTGATCGGGTTTGAGACAAGGAGCATAAGGTCGTCTGCATACATCGAGACCTTATGTTCAATGCCGCCTCTCCATATACCCGTGATGTCATCGCGGCTACGGATGGCGATGGCGAGAGGTTCAATAACCAGGTCAAATAGCATGGGGCTGAGAGGACACCCCTGGCGGGTACCACGCTGCAGTCTGAATGGATTAGACAACTGGGAGTTGGTTCGGATAGAGGCTGTAGGATGAGAATATAGCAGTTTAATCCACGCTATGAAATTTGGCCCAAAACCGAATTTCTCCAGCACTGCCCACAGGTAGACCCACTCCACGCGATCAAATGCCTTTTCAGCATCAATAGAGACTATACATTCAGGCGTGTCATCAGGAGTAGAATAGATAGACATTTTGAATAATGAATACGATTGCTTACCTTCGGTTTATGGCCAGGTCAAAACAAAAGCGGTTGTGCAACGTCTGTAAACGGGGGTCACCAGGGTAAAATGGACAAATTAAAAATATTTTGGGGGCTTACTGCGGCATGAATCTGCTATGGCAACATATAGATTAATTGTTCTATCGAACACAACAGTTCTTTTGGCTTAAAATACAGCAGTTTATTTTAAAGAGGGATGCAAGAGAAGCTTTTTCAGCCTTGTCTGTGTTTTCCGCCACATATATATATTTTTTCTAAATTGGTTACCAATGAATAATACTTAAAAATTTTGAATTGGATTATTTTTTTATTGTTAAATAATAAACATCATCACAAATGATTACAATTTAAAATTTCTTACACTCTGCAATTTTTTTTTTTTAAAATGAATGAATTTATTTTATTTTTTTAATTTTGGCTGCATATTTCTAGAGAAAATTTTGGTTGACTCAAATTATTCCACTTTATTTGTAATGATGGATTTTTAAAAGATATATACGTATAAGTCAATACATATAAGAACTCTCACCCTAATTCGTCTCACTGATTGGGTGACATTTGAATGTACGGCTCTTTTCGGACCGTTACAAGAATAAAACCCCCGCGTCGGAGTAACCTTTTGTAGTTGTCAGGTGTGGTGCAAAGAAAATTACAAGAGGGAGGGAAAGGGCAGCGGGGGTGGACAGCTTTTGATGGAAGGAAAGAAGAGAAAAGGAGAGAGGTTAGTGTGTCCTTTACGGTGTTATGCTGTAGGAGGGAGTACACTGTATAAAATCATAGTGATCAGTTATTGTGGCCTTGTCTTCTGCTTTTTAAACTCAAAGGACCACTTTATTGTTTTTTTTTTTCTAGTTTTGTTCGCAGAATCTTTTCACAGCTTTACTTGTCTCGACAGATTCCTCTAATGATCTACTCTTTATTTTTTTCCGTCAGTCTCAGGTAAATGTTGACAGACATCTGTCGTGTCTGCTTTCCTTTAGATCCAAAACAGTAAGTTCTAATGTCAACACTTTAAAGGGCAACTGACTATTTTTTTTGCTATTTTTAAAACTTAACCCCATAAAATACCTCGACCTCGGCCTGAACGATCTAACGTTTGAACATCACAATCATGACATGCACATGCACGATAGTCCCATTGCAGGACATGTGATGTTTTTTGTTTTTGTTTTGTTTTTTCTTGAACACGCCAAGTTTTGTTTTGCTTCATAAAAGCAGCAAGTGTGCAGGGACATAGCCTCCTGGATCCTTTTATATACAGTAATCTTTATCATTCACATAACCCCTTAGCCTGAATTAAACATGAAATATGAATACAATGTGATCCACAATGGTAACATTTAGTACAGTCCTTGACAAAAGTCTTGTCACTTATCCATTTTGTAGAAACAATAGCAAATAACCTGACTTTTAATTATTCAATTGGTTTCAGAAATGGCTCATTTGAAAGCTAAGACCCTCCCAAATGATGTTGAATGTATAAAAATAACATTTGTTTCACTGAAAAAAGATTTATCATTTAATAAAGACATATTGGTCAAATTTTGGCAAGGTAGTTCAAAGTAGTGTGAAAATCGAACAAAAAATGTACTTCATATACAAAAATATGTTACATAACATTAGCAAATTAAGTAGTGGTGCTGTGAGATCCAAACTTAATATTTTGTATGACTTCCATGGGCTTCAGCAAGGATTCATACAATTTATTGATGTACTCATCAGGAACATCAAAGAAAGCAGTCTTGCATGCCTCCCAGAGTTCATCAAAATTCTTGGGTTTCGTCTTCCATGCTTCCTCTTTCATCCTACCCCAGACATGCTCAATGATGTTTCTGTCTAGTGACTGGGCTGGCCAGTCCTGGAGGATCTTGAGCTTCTTTGCCTTGAGGAACTTTGAGGTAGAGATTGAAGTATGCGATGGAGCACCATCCTGCTGCAGAATGTGTCCCTTTTTATGGTTAGGAATGTAAGAGGCAGCTAAGATTTGTTGATATTTCAGACAATTTATCTCTCAGGGTGCAGACAATTAAAAAACCGTGTGGCATTTGCTAAGCCCACAGCCTGTCAAAAGGATGGACGCTGGAAAAGTGGCGAAAGGTGGATTTTTCAGTTGAATCTTCCATTGAATTATACCACAGTCGCCGCAAATATTACAGGAGACCTACTGAAGCCTGCATGGATCCAAGATTCACTCAGAAAACAGTGAAGTTTGGTGGTGGCAAAATCATGGTCTGGGGTCACATCCAGTATGGGGGTGTGCGAGAGATCTGCAGGGTGGAAGGCAACATAAATAGTAAAATGGATAAGCGACAAGACTTATGTCAGGGACTGTATATATCATGTATCATTATTCTATTTTTTAAATGATACTTTTGTCATGAATACAATTATAAATATTTTATTTTGTTTTTTTAACCCTCATGAGGAAAAGCGGCATGGAAAATGAATGAATGAATGAATTTAATTTTTGGATTTTTTTTTTTTTTTTCTTTTTCCACAGAGGAGTTAATTTTGACAGAGATGGACATCCAATTTATTTAAACTAGGAGGCCTGGTTATGGATGCTCATTTATACATCGTGACGTCAAGTTTCGTAAAATCTTCTATTTTTTTGCTTGTTTGAAAATTTAACCCCATAAAGACCTACCATCCACATGTGTGGACATCACATTTTGGGTCTTGTAGGCCACAATATTACATTTGGTACATAAGGGTAGCCTCATAATTCTAGTAAGTCTAATAATATTTGTCCATTAATTAATTATTATTTTTAATTTAATTATGAATAAATATATTAGAAAAGATTTGTTTAAAAAAAAAAAAAAATTCCAACCGATAACTGAAATCCAATACCAATATCAAACCGATACTGAAATATGCAGTCGTGGACTCAACATATTCATTATTTTTCATTTAATTTTTGCCCTATGAATGCAAATGGTCTGCTTGCATCATAAATCTCAAGCATCTACTGGAAGTATGGAGACATCTAATGGTCAATAAGCATAATAACTGCTAAGCTATGACCAGCCCTTGTACAAAGAAGACATTGAAGGCAACATGCAAATTGGCTGAAAACCAATAATGAAAAACTGATGTCGTTATTATGCGATATTTTAAAAAAATTTTTCATCGGACAACTCCAATTAGAAATTACCGTAATTTCCCGAATATAAGGCACACTCTTGTATAATGCGCACCCCAAATTTACTTGTAAAATCTAGGCAAAATTATTGTACCCGTTTATAACGCTCACCATAATTTTAGCACCAATAAATAGAAGAATACAAGAAAACAGAGCTCGTGTACAGATACAGAAATGTCCTTTTACAGACTGGTGAAACACAGCACAAGCATTGCATATCGGTAGTTCAAAACATTACCATAAATTGACAGTATTTACGGTAATATGATTTGACAACTTCTCCAACTTACCAGAATCTAGGAGAAAACAAAACAGATGTAACTTTTCTTTGAAAGGCTGCTGTATAACTTGCTCGTTTTGTCATGATTAATAAATGTTTCTTCCATGGATTGATACGGTAAAATGAAAGTGAGAACGTAAGTCGGAAATCCAAGAGCGCTCATCGCTGTCGACACGACAGCAACAGTAGGAACTATTGTTATTTGGGTTTGAGTTTCCCGAGGGACAGATATAGTTGACGGACACACACAGGAAGTCTCTGTTGTTACGTTTGTTATGGTCTGAGTTGCGGAGCTACAATAAATGTTGACTCAAATGAGTTCAAGAAACTAAATTCTGTGCTTTATGAAGAGTGAAAAAAACAGAATTTAACACAGACGAAATCATTCGGCCTATCAGAGTGAAGTATTACCGAAACAAAATGGTGACGTCACTTACCGTAAGGTCGGCAACGGATCGCCGCATACGTTTCTTCAACACAACGTGGCCGTGTCAATAAAAAAAAAAAAAATTGGTTTTATATATGTATATACGTATATATTTGTCTCCATCCATGTACCCGTTTATAATGCGCACCATGATTTTACAAGTTGATTTTGGGGAAGAAAAGTGCGCGTGATATTCGGGAAATTACGGTAATAAATCATTCAATAAATACAAAATTAATCCGAAATGCATTTTGTTTATGCCCCCAATAACCCTCTTAAGGTGATTTAAAAAAGATATGTATATATTTAAACAAGTGCTCTATAAAGGGTTTAAAATATTCTTGTACCTCACTTCAGTCAAAGCTTTCCTTACTGTAGTCTTTTCCCAAAATGGTCAAGACGGCCAGCAACATCAATAGTCCTCCAGTCAGCCCTTCAACAAATTGGAGTGTTAAATTCAGGAGAAGAAAAAGGTTGAAGTGTGTGGGTGTTTGGCATGAAGGTGCAAGATAAATGGAATCAGTGGCAAGCCAGAGTGGCATATTATCAGTGTTTCTGCCGATGGATGATTCAGGTGTCCGCCAGCTCACGGAAGCCAATTGATTTGTCTGCTCTTCCTCTTTCTGATGTACATATTTTTCTTTTTTTTCTGGCTACTTTTCTTGGCCATGACCTCGCATCTTTAGTTGCTCTTTGGGTCTTTGGTGGGGATCAAGTTTAGATCTGCCTCTTGAACCCAGTGCAGCCCAACTCAAAGCTGTGTAATCCATATAGATTCTATTCTGACGTTTGCACTGAAATCCTTTTATTCGCACCTGGGCTTGTGCACTTTTCATCATTGTGTATTCTCCAGTCCAGATTTATGACACACCCTGCCCACATAAACTGAGAATAAGTATGCCAGAACCATGACGTCTTTGTCTTCGCTCGTATCCATGTTAGCTTCTATGCTTGCAGCTGCATTGTCTTTCTTTTAAAATCTCATAAAAAGAGTTTTGCTTCTATTCCACTTTTAATTGTCTTCCTCAAATTGTTTTGATTTGTCCAACCCTTTCAACATATAATATTGAACAACAAATGCAAAACATTGATGGCTTGGACTCCAACACAATTAGATTTGAAAAAAACAAAAACACCTTTAGTGTGTACAAAGTTCCAATTGTGAGTATCATCATCCTAATAAAAGCTATTAAGCTGACGATATTGCCAAATCGCCCATTTTTAAGCATTTTTGGACAACAAAGAAAAACACACATTTTCTACAAGAAAAGTGAAGCTGTCTTGATTCAACCTTTCCTGATTACCATGACCAAGATCAGTGGTTCCCAACCTTTTTTTTTTTTTTTTCCCCCCTAGCGACCCATACCTTTACCATCATAAGCTGCAGTGACCCCCGCCACATGTACATTTTTCTATTTTATTATATTGCCTGCTTAAAGAGTATGAAAACACCTGGGGAAATGTCTTTTGGATTCATAACATGCCACTTCGTGTAATTACACACATCGCAACACCAATAAAATGATAAATTTGGATCGATTGTCAAGCTAAAACGACTGGCGCCCGAGATCCTGGAAATCTAGCATATTGTGTGCGTGACGTCACAACTAGGAAACACCCAGCTCAGTGCTTAGTACTGAATGGCGGCGATGATGACGGACAACTTTGTTTCTAGTTTCAGCAATGAATCCAACGTAACGAACGTTCTTCTACTGGTGACGAGGAGAGTTATGAACCTTTCTTTGGTGTTTTGGGTCATCAATTTGAGCCCAAACGAAAGCCAATGCAGCCTAATGAAACAATCACTGAGGGGAGCAATCACACTGATGAAACACTGGCAACAGATCGTGTGGGGAAACATCCCCACATAGATAGAGCAATATTATTTTTGTTGTGCTTTCACTAAATGATACTTCTGTTTGTTGTGAAGGAGTTGCAGAAGCGTATGCCAATAAACGGCGCAGCCCAAAGAACGCCTGTGTCCACTCGCCTGTATAACAGATATATCTCTGAGCATATCTTACCCAAAATACAACAAGACACATAATTGCCACTAAAAGAAAGCAAACTTACCGAAATATGTGTGGAGCACAAGGCAACAGCATAAACGTCTCACAACTACTAATTCTCCCACTATTAGAAGGAATAACATTAGTGTGGAACGGCGCTGTGCTGCCCCCAAGCGGCCGGTGGCATTCTCTTCACTCTTCATGTCCATAAACGGCCTCATTGAAATCTGTTTGAGGCAATGTGAGAGCGGCTCATTCAGTGCATGCGTTAATTGCGTCAAATATTTTAACGTGTTTAATTTAAAAAATGAATTAATGCCCGTTAACGCGATAATTTTGACAGCCCTACTTTTTACATTAAATACAGTGGCTGCAGCTGGTCGAAAAAAACAAAACCTTTTAATATCCCTCCTCTTCGAAGGGGGTGGAGGAGGCAGCATGGGGCTGGGGCTGTGAGTGCGTTTGTGTGTGTGTGTCATCAGCCAATCAAACCTGCATTTGGGGGGGGGGGGGGGGGATGGACTGGCACACTCAGCAGTGAAAAGGGGTAAATGTAAGTCTGAACATAATGAAAATAATTCACTTAATAATGGTAGTCAATTATATCTTTACAAAATATGGGGAGACAATCTAAATTACCAATATAACTTAAGTCATTATATAATGCAAATAAGGTTGCCTTAAAAGTTGGTGGGGGACAATTTGAGCATTCTGAAAAGTTACTAGTGTTATATCCCTACCGTCCCTATGCAAACCTACGCCCTTGGTTCAAACTACTTCAAGTCCAGGTTACCTGGAATGTTGAGTTTACAGCATTAATTATTTTCAATCAAAAATAGAAAATTCAAGTGAAATAGTTTGCTAAAGTCCAGCCATTTTTTAACAGTGTAAATAAACAAAGAAAAAACAAGCACTTTGGTATTTTTTTCGCTTTTGGGACCTTGATAAATTAAGAATGATTTAGGACGGTAATCTTTTTGGGTTATAATGACACTCCTACTGTTTATTTTGGCCACTCCTTTACTACACGGGCATAAAGTGTTCCATGCTGACTGCGCATTGACTCGATGTGCGCACGAACTATTGAATTAATGAGGCAAGACAAAGTGTCAAGAATGAGCTTAAGTGCACAGGGGAGGAATCACTCTTACAAGCCTTTAGAACTACAACACTAGGCTGTTCATGATGATATCTCAGCACGGGTCCCAATGCTCTGGATGAACATACCAAATATGTACTGCTAGTGAATAGAGCAAGGGGTGGGCAAACTATTCCACAAAGGGCCGCAGTGGGTGCGGGTTTTGGTTGCAACCCATTAAGAGGACACCTTTTCACCAATCTGCTGTTTTACAAGTGCAATCAGTCGATTGCAGCCAGGTGCTTCCCATTTCTGCTGAAGCTGCATTGGTTAAACTATCTGTGCTGGGTCAGTTGGAACAAAGACCAGGACCCACTGCGGCCCTCGAGGACCGGTTTGCCCACCTCTGGAATAGAGTATACTAGCAGTACACTCAAAAAAATGGGGTGTTGAACTGACATAAAAAAAATATGGAAAGAATTTGCACCTGATAATATTGCTTTCCTTCAGCATTTAGCAATTGTGTCCTTTTAACATAAAGCACACATGTCTCGCCAAGATTAGGCACTTATGTTGCACAAACATCACGCACTCTTGAGCCAACATAAGGCACTCATGTTCACCCCAAAATACATGTTGAACCGACATTAAAGAAATACAGAATTTGCACCTGATTAAATTGCTTTCCTTCAGTATTAAGCAATTGTGTTCTTTTAACATAAAGCACACATGTTGAACCAACATAAGGCACAACTAGGACTGTCAAATTTATCGCGTTAACGGGCGGTAATTAATTTTTTAAATTAATCACTTTAAAATATTTAACACATGCACGGAATGACCCACTCATGCATTGCCGCAAACAAACTACAACGGCGTTGTTCTACGCATATATAGAGTTAAGAGGCAGTGACAGGTGAGTAGAGTGGATGCAGGCATTCATTTGGACCGTGCTTTTATTTATCTAAAGCTTTGACAGGTCTTCCACAACAATACTAACTATTGAGGCGAGCAACCTGGGGAAGACTAACAGGAATTGCTCTTTTTCTTAATACCCTACATTGTACACAGCACAAAGACGATATAGTATTTGCAGTCGCTACACACAGTCATGGTTACCCACTTCCCATCATGCATTTGGGCAGAAGTTTTGTCACTACATTATCTTTTACTGAAGGCTCAACAAATACACTACATGGCAATATTTAGTCACAATATACAAACTCACGTTTATCCTTTAACAATCTATCTACGCACAATCTATTCACAGAAAGAATGTTAATAATGTTAATGCCATCTTGTGGCTTTGTTACAGTAAACAAATACAGTACTTATGTCAGTATGTTGAATGTATACATCCATATTGTCTTATCTTTCCATTACAACAATAATTCACAGAAAAATATGGCATATTTTAGAGATGGTTTGAATTGCGATTAATTACGATGAATTAATTTCTAAGCTGCGATTAACTCGATTAAAAATTTTAATCGTTTGATAGCCCTAATTTTAACGTAAATGGCCGTCAGTGGCATCAATTTATATATGCTTCAATGGAATCCAGTACATTGGCATCAATAGTAGCGACATTCATGATAGTCAATGGCATGGACGTACATAGCTGTCAGTGGTATTGACTTACTTAGGCGCGATTTCAATGTCAATGGGCTGTAAGGGTAAGTGGTCAAAAATCATGTCATTGAAAATGAAGGGAAAATGTTTGCCATTAAAAATGAATGGAATTCCGGTCATTTTGACATTGAAACGGTGCCAGTCGGTCAAATGGTTTGGAGTCTCCAGTGTGCCGAAAAAATGTGGATAATAAGATTATGAAAGAAATAAATAAAAATAAAGTTGAGGAATTTTACTAGCTGGGCCTGTGCCTTGCAAAGCCCATCTAATAAAAAAAAAAAAAAAAAAAAAAAAAAAAAACACTTTTCACAAACAAAATATTAAATCGTGACGGAACCAATGAGTTGTCCCTTACTTTTTCAGGGAGTTGGCAGTCTTACTTTTAAATGTCGTGAGAAATCACGAGACTATTGCAATTAGTTGGAAAGACACATTAACATTATGTTGCATCAACAATATCTAATCAAGCTCCTCATTCACTGTTCATGTTTATGTAGAGACTGCATGATTCAATCATACTCACCTTGGAAACATGATGGTTTCTTGCTGAAAATGCACACTGCCTTTTAGTAAACTTTACAACCTGCCTGATTCATATTTTTTGAGTGATATGGCCTGGTGTTGCATGGGTTTGTGTAACGCAATACAACTGAATGAGGGATTAAACATACTCTCCTAATAGATGCAGCTGTAATGTAGAAATAGTAAAAGGGTCATCAGGTCAAAGGGTTAATGAGTAGTCACTTTTCCATCACTGTACAGTATTGTGGCGAGCGACTTGGAGAAGGTTGAGGGGTTTTTTTTGTTTCACATTTGCTGCTCTTAATAATTATAATAATAATTATAATAATGCCTTGGATCTATATAGCACTTTTTTTGAACGCTCAAAGCGCTTTACATTGCATTGTCCTTTCACTCCGCACTCGGTAGTGGTAAGCCACTACTGTAGCCACAGCTTCCCTGGGCTTCTTGTGTGCCTACCAATGAACGACCCCAGGAGACAGCACCTTTATTCATCAGAAAACAGAACAACGGCAACGAAAACTCTGTCATGGTTGTCACAACTACCCATGAACCATTGCGGGCGTAACATATAATAAATAACCGTCGCTACAGTATGGATATCCAGCCGAAATGAATCCTTTAGTAATATTCCGTAAAATTGTATTTTTTTTTTTAAAATCCAACGTCTTGTTGTGTATCATCACAGCACATTTGAATTTGTACATGAAACCGTAAAGTTTGAAAGCTAACAGGGACATTGGATTGGCAACAGACGCATCTTTTCACAAAAGACTGCGTTGTCGCTCCACAATCAGGGATTTCCGATGTTAATTTTTGGAATTTCAAAGTTTCCGCAATGAATGGAGGCCTACAGAGATCAAACCCACCTAAGAACACTCCCAGAAACAAAGTACAACTGTGTAAAATTTCGTCAAAATCTGCCCAGCTGTTTGCGTCCATTGGAACGAACACACACACACACACAAGGTTCCATTTATATATACAGTGGTATGAACTTTTGGAATTTCTCACATTTCTGCATAAAATCACTATCAAAAGGGATCTGATCTTTGTCAAAATCACACAAATGTAAAAACAGTGTCTGCTTTAATTAAAACCACCCAAACATTTATAGGTTTACATATTTTAATGAGGATAACATGCAAACAATGACAGAAGGGGGTAAAATAAGTAAGTGAACCCTCTGCCTGAGACTTGAAGAGCAATTGAAACCAATTTTTACCAAATAATTTAAGTCAGGTGTGTGCCCAATCACTGATGAGTGGTTTAAAGTGGCCCTGCCCGATATAAAACACACATCTGGTAAGAATTGCCTTGATGAGAAGCATTGTCTGATGTGTATCATGGCTCAGTCAAAAGAGCTGAAGACCTGCGATGAAGGATTTTTGATTTGTAAAAAGCTGGGTAAGGATACAAAACCATCTCTAAAAGTCTGGATGTTCATCAATCTACAGAGAATTTGTCTACAAATGGGGAGCGTTTGGCACTGTTACTTCTCTCCCAAGGAGAAGATGACACCAAGAGTTCAGCGCAGAATACTCAGAGAGGTAAAAAAGAACCCTAGAGTGTCTGCTAAAGATTTACAGAAAACACTGGCACAGTCCAATACCTCTGTGCACACATCAACTATACATAAAACTATGGCCAAGAATGGTGTTCATGGGAGGACTATACGGAGGAAGCCACAGTGTCTAAAAAAAAACAAAAAACATTGTTGGTCATTTAATGTTCACAAAAAGGTACTTGGACACTCCATGAAAGATTTGGCAAAATATTTTGTGGACTGATGAAACCAAATTTGAATTGCTTAGGAGTAACACACAACATCATGTGTGGAGGAAAAATGGAGCAGCTCACCAATATCTCATCCGCACCATGAAGCATGGTGCAGGGAGCATCATGATTTGGGGGTGTTTTGCTTCCTCAGGGCCTGGACAACTTGCAATCATTAATGGAAGAATGAATTCAAAAGTTTATCAAGGTGTTTTGCATGAAAACCAGAGGCCGTCTGTCAAACAGTTGAAGCTAAAAAGAGGATGGATACTGCAACAAGACAATGATCCAAAACACAGAAGTAAATACACTTCAGAATGGTTTCAGAATAACAAAATACACGTTCTGGAGTGTCCAAGTCAAAGTCCAGATTTGAACCCCATTAAGATGCTGTAGCAGTACAAAGACAGCGATTCATGCCAGACATCCCATGAATCTGACTGAACTACAGCAGTTTTGTAGAAAGGAATGGGCTAAAATTAGTCCTGATCAATGTGCCAGACTGACTTGCAGCTACAGGAAGCGTCTGGTTGAAGTTATTGCTGCCAAAGGGGTGGGCCACAAAATATTAAATGTGATGGTTCACTTAATGTTTCCCCCTTCAGTCATTGTTTGCATACTATCCTCATTAAAATATGAAAACCTATAAATGTTTGAGTGGTTTTAGTTCAAGCAGACAGTTTTCTCATCTGTGTGATTTTGACAAAGATCAGATCACATTTGATGGTAATTTAATGCAGAAATGTTAGAAATTCCAAAAGGTTAAGATTAGGGCTGTCAAAATTATCGCGTTAACGGGCGTTAATTTTTTAAATTAATCCCGTTAAAATATTTGACGCAATTAACGCAGATGCCCCGCTCAGATAGATTTAAATGACAGTTCAGTGAAACGCTCACTTGTTGTGTTTTATGGAGTTTTGCCGCCCTCTGCTGGCGCTTGGGTGCGACTGATTTTATAGGCTTCAGCACCCATGAGCATTGTGTAAGTAATTATTGACATCAACAATGGCAGGCTACTAGTTTATTTTTTGATTGAAAATTTTACAAATTTTATTAAAACGAAAACATTAAGAGGGGTTTTAATATAAAATTTCTATAACTTGTACTAACAAAAATGTTAGTACAAGTTATAGAAATTTTATGTTAAAGAACTACAAGTCTTTCTATCCATGGATCGCTTTAACAGAATGTTAATAATGTTAATGCCATCTTGATTTATTGTTATGATAAACAAATACAGTCCTTATGTACCGTATGTTGAATGTATATATCCATCTTGTGTCTTATCTTTCCATTCCAACAATAATTTACAGAAAAATATGGCATATTTTATAGATGGTTTGAATTGCGATTAATTACGATTAATTAATTTTTAAGCTGTAATTAACTCGATTAAAAATTTTAATCGTTTGACAGCCCTAGTTAAGATACTTTTTCATACCACTATAAGTATAGATACACAGATTTTTTTAGAAATAGACAGCTCATAAAAGATATACTTGTCGGCCACTTAGCGATGCAACTTTTCATATAAAAGCAAATAAACTGTGCATTTCCCCAGAAATATAGCTTTGATTTAAAAACATCATCATTTAAGTCCCCCTACTTTAAACAAGCTCACCATAATATGTTACAAGGCAAATATTTGCAAAAGTGTGATAAAAGGATGAAAGAAAACCCTCCCGACCGCTAAATAATTTAGGGAGGGATTTTCTCCGGCGTAAATAAGCATGGACTACCAGTAAAAGAACATTTTAATTTTTCTTAAATAGTCGATAAAAACTCCGCAGCCATGTTTTGGGAAAGGCTAATTCTGGCACTGAAAGGGAATTTACTAACACAAACACAGCTTATAGGAAAGCTGTCTTAAATGAGTATGTTTATGATATCATAAAGGTGGCTTATTTTCTCTGCTGTCACAACACAACTTGATTATTGGTCCTCTAGAGGCCTGTCACAAGCTGTTGTGTTTTACTTTGAACACTGTACAACCCAGACGTCCTATTAAGGCAGACTAATGACTGACTCTCAAATCCTTACTGTTCCTGCATCCCCTCGTTGCCAGAAACGGAAAACACGTTTTTGTTTTTTTGCTTTTATGAAGCCTTTTTAATTTCACGCAGCTCTCCAAAAGATCTTTCGGGAGCACGCGCGTGCTCAAAAACAGTGTTTAATTCAGTAACATAACAGATGCCGCATGCTGTTTTCCCTTCGCACAACATAGTATTTAATTATGTATTTCTCTTGTTGAAAATGTGTGCCTCATGCTCGCATATTGTTAAACAATACACTGAAGTCATTTGCATTTCTTTATTTTTCTGACTTTGCTCAATAACCCCTTCCTCCCTGGGCATTCCTCCCTGGAATTCCATGAAAAAAATCATGATGCAACCATAAAACAAGACTATTATTAAATGTGATGCGCATCAAGGGTTAAATAGTTTGAGGCTTTTTATAACGCTTCTTCCGAGTTGCGTAGCTCACTGCAGCATAAATATGGATGCTCACAACACAATGGACTGAGTGTCCTAAGATCCTCATTTAGCTACTTGGATCACCAAAGCTTTGTGGATAAGGCATCTTTGAGAATTTGCGTACGTGTCTTTCTGATGCGTGGGTACTTCAGTTTTATTCTCCTGTTTTGAAGCAATATACAGTGGGGCAAATAAGTATTTAGTCAACCACTAATTGTGCAAGTTCTCCCACTTGAAAATATTAGAGAGGCCTGTAATTGTCAACATGGGTAAACCTCAACCATGAGGGTCAGAATGTGGGGGAAAAAACCCAGAAAATCACATTTTTCACAACAGACTTTCAACTCCCTCCACAGATTTTCTACGGGGTTGAGATCTGGAGACTGGCTAAGCCACTCCAGGACCTTGAATGCTTCTTACGAAGCCACTCCTTTGTTGCCCTGGCTGTGTGTATGGGATCATTGTTATGCTGAAAGACTCAGCCACGTCTCATCTTCAATGCCCTTGCTGATGGAAGGAGATTTTCACTCAAAATCTCTCGATACATGGCCCCATTCATTCTTTCCTTTACACGGATCAGTCGTCCTGGTCCCTTTGCAGAAAAACAGCCCCAAAGCATGATGTTTCCATCCCCATACTTCACAGTGGGTATGGTGTTCTTCGGATGCAATTCAGTATTCTTTCTCCTCCAAACACGAGAACCTTTGTTTCTACCAAAAAGTTCGATTTTGGTTCCATCTGACCATTACACATTCTCCCAGTTCTCTTCTGGATCATCCAAATGCTCTCTAGTGAACCGCAGACGGGCCTGGACGTGTACTTTCTTCAGCATGGGGACACGTCTGGCAGTGCAGGATTTGAGTCCCTGGCGGCGCATTGTGTTACTGATAGTAGCCTTTGTGACTGTGGTCCCAGCTCTCTGTAGGTTATTCACTAGGTTCCCCCCGTGTGGTTCTGGGATTTTTGCTCACCGTTCTTATCATTTTGACACCACGGAGTGAGATCTTGCATGGAGCCCCAGATCGAGGGAGATTATCAGTGGTCTTGAATGTCTTCCATTTTCTAATAATTGCTCCGACAGTTGATTTCTTTACACCAAGCGTTTTACCTATTGCAGATTCAGTCTTCCCAGCCTGGTGCAGGTTTACAATTTTGTCTCTGGTGTCCTTCGACAGCTCTTTGGTCCAGAAGAGGACTGGGAGAATGTGTTATGGTCAGATGAAACCAAAATAGAACTTTTTGGTAGAAACACAGGTTCTCGTGTTTGGAGAAGATTACTGAATTGCATTTGCAGAACACCATACCCACTGTGAAGCATGGAGGTGGAAATATCATGCTTCGGGGCTGTTTTACTGCAAAGGGACCAGGATGATTGACCTGTGTAAAGGAAAGAATGGATGGGGCCATGCATCGAGAGATTTTGAGTGGAAATCTCCTTCCATCAGCAAGGGCATTGAAGATGAGACGTGGCTGGGTCTTTCAGCGTGACAATGATCCCAAACACACAGCCAGGACAAGAAAGGAGTGGCTTCGTAAGAAGCATTTCAAGGTCCTGGAGTGGCCTAGCCAGTCTCCAGATCTCAACCCCATAGAAAATCTGTGGAGGAAGTTGAAAGTCCGTGTTGCCCAACGACAGCCCCAAAACATCACTGCTCTAGAAGAGATCCACATGGAGGAATAGGCTAAAATACCAGCAACAGTGTGTGAAAAGCTTGTGAAGAGTTACAGAAAACGTTTGGCCTCCGTTATTGCCAACAAAGGGTACATAACAAAGTATTGAGATGAACTTTTGGTATTGACCAAATACTTATTTCCACTCTAATTTAGAAAGAAATTCTTTAAAAATCAAACAATGTGATTTTCTGGGATTTTTTTTTCCACATTGTCTCTCATGGTTGAGGTTTACCCATGTTGACAATTACACGCCTCTCTAATATTTTCAAGTGGAAGAACTTGCGCAATTAGTGGTTGGCTAAATCTTTATTTGCCCCACTGTACATTTACATTAAGTTACATTAATAGAAGCTTTGTTTGTCAGGTTACGTTACAATGGGTTGCCTTGCATTACAAGTTGTTACGTTGTAGTGCCTTACATTGCCGAATAGGACTCCAGCTTTTCATGAGTTGTCTTGGATTATAAAAGGGTCACAAATCTTCCAGTTCATTAAATGCTTCTCCTCTGTGGTTGAGTCAACAAATTTCTACTATTTGCGGAAATGTGCCATAGATAATAAGAAAGAATACCAACGACATGATTGGTGTTACTTTGGAGACACTTTGAGTCTCAAACCAGAGTCTCCATGCCTTGGAGGTTAGCAAGTAGAATTTCTGAGAGATGAGCCCTGACGGCTTACCGTGCTCTCTAGTCTGTGCTCACTGGGCCCAAAAGCAGAAGCAGCAGCATTGTTGGGCTCCGAGAGTCCGTCACAACACATCACGCAGCACGGGTGAGGGCCCTCTTCATTCGGGTTGCGTGGGACACACACCCACATGATCAGTCTCCAACGGGAGGTGCAGTCTCGAGGGGTGTGCACCACGCAGGTATAAATGACTTCCTGGCGAGAAAAGAAGCATGTTTGCAAATTGTAGAGGCGTCCTCGGGGGACTTTCCAGAAGCGGGTTGTTACTCTCGGCGGGGCGGCTCTGAGAGGTCGTGTGAAGTTCTTTGTGGAGTATTAAAGCTGGTCTCCAAGCAAACGCCCGCGAGCGTGTTCTTATTAATGCCACTCGCCTGTCAGAAAAAGGCTTGATTTTACCCACAGTGGGACTGAAACATGCAGGCAGGCAAGGGACTGTGAATCCCCAATATGTTCTTATTCAGATGTAGAGCTGCATTTTTTTCCCGTAATACATCAGGGGGAAAACATTTGCAAAAGTTCAATGAGTCCGTGTGTTCTTTTTTTAGAAGACATGAAATGTACAAAAAGAACTTTTTCTGATGAATTTATGCCTCCTTATGATGTCATCCCTGTAAGCGGCTTTGTAAATCCCATTTATGAAAGCAAAGCCCGCAAATAAACAGCACGGACTTGTCGAAAAGCCGGATAAGATGGTTTGTTTTTGTGGAAGAAATCATTTTCTTCAAAACAAACACATTTATAGGACATGATAAGCCAAATACTGCTGGACTACTTTAATACATACAGCTACAGTTAATTGAATGATTTATTACAAAATTATCAAAGAGTGTTTTTCACCTGGAAGGCAGAATTATGTACCCTCGTTCATTGGTATTAACATTCAGTGCACCAATATGATCCTATGGCGGATATCCTAGTCCTATTGACTGTGTGTGTTATATGATCATTGGCTCTTCAATGCTTAACATAACATCAGTTATATTAAAACCACACAAACACATAATTTCATATTTGACATTATATGTACGTACATAACAGAGGTGATTGCTCTCTTACTGCAATGGAAGCACAGATTCCCCCAAAAATGTCAAAAAACAAGGGATCAAATGTATACTGTTGCGGGTACATGTCATTGACTGAATATGTGCTACAACACGCTCAACTTTTGTTAAAAATTAACTTCTTGGTGGTTAGTTTTACAGTCATTTAAACAGTGTGGAAGCTGTTTATCTCCAGAGTTGACAGTGAATTGTTCTACTGCAGTGAAACGAGTCAATGGCTGAAGCCTGGGTTTATCCCGCCTATCGGACGCTGCGAGTCTTTGGGAGTCTGTGGTCAGTGGGCGGGGCTCGGCTGGCTTGGATGCTCTGTCTGAGGCTGAATCCCTTTTTGATTGACAGCGAAATCAGCAAACCAATTTTCATCCCGTTGTTCTGAGTTGAATCGTAGACTTTCATACAGTAATCACCCTAGCGACACTTGCTTTGTTAAAAACGACTTGTGAAAAATTGAGATTCCATTTCTGGTGTTTTTTTTTTTTTTTTAATTGTTGCTGCTTGTGTTTAGAGATGACTTCTGGCACTCTAGTTTCTTTCCCTATCAAGCAGCGGGTGCCGCCGAGCCCCTCCATTGTCACAAAGCACTCACAGGTTCAGGAGCATTTTATTTTTTTATTCTAGCTGCTTGTGTTTCTTTAATATTTGGACTATTAGGCACACCAGACTATAAGTCGCCGCCCGCGAAGTTTGACACAAAAAACAGCATTTGTTCATAGATAAGCCGCACTGGAATAAAGGCCGCAGCTCTCCTCAATGTATTATGGGATATTTACACCAACGACATTAGCCGGTAACACTTTATTTGACAGCAGCATCATAAGACTGCCGTAAGACCAAATGAACCAACATGAAGCTTTGAACCGATTGGCTGCAAAGCTTCATTGCTTGAAGAAGCTTCATTTGGCCATTACTGCTCCTTTGAGGGAGACAGTCAACCTCTGCTGCCACCTGCTGTCAACACTATTGTCATTCAACATGCCTGCTAGCATCCATTGCAGCGCTACAGATGTAAATGGTAACACTTTACAATCAGGGTCCATTAATTAACGGTAATGCATTTTTAGACAATAACTACTGTTTAAGTCATTTAATCCTTTATCTAACATTTATTAACATATTAATTTAGACAATGATGACAATAATGACAATAATAATAATAATAATAATAAAGATAATAATAGATAACAATAAAAAAGATAAAATATAATAATAATAAAGACAATAATGTTTAAGTTACATTACAATAATTCATATAATTCCTTATTTAACATTTAGTAATACGTTAACGTTAGTTACTGTCTGGTTATACATTAACTAATGCATCAACTAATAGTTTGGTAAAATTAAAAATATATATAGTCATATATAGGGTTAGGGTTTGTTAACTTAAGCATTTATAATTTCTTAGTTGAGGGACACATGTGTTACATTTTAAAATAAGGGTCGCTTGACTCTGAAATTATAAATGCTAATGTTCCCCCCTTAACCTTTATTAACTATTACTGAATGCTTTTTGGACCTTTATTGTAAAGTGTAGCACATGTGTCCCTTAAATAAGTAATTATAAATGCTTAAGTTAACAAACCCTACCCCTTTATAGGCCTATATTTTTTTTTATTTTACCGAACCATTATTTACTGTCTGGTTATGCATTGACTAATGCATTAACTAATGCTTTAACTCATGTGAATATATTAATAAATGTTAGATAAGGGATTAAATGAACTATTGTCATGTTACTTAAACATTATTGTCTAAAAATGCATTAACTAATGTTAATTAAGGGACCCTTATTGTAAAGTGTTACCATGTAAAGAACAATCAAAATACATGTTCTTTGCTAATTATTTCTTCAGTTACTGTTCCAGTTGTTTCAATAATTGCTAGTTATGGTATTTGTTAACACTTTATTTGACAGTGGCGCCACAAGACTGTCATAAGACTATCATAATTAGGACATGACTCTGCCATGAGCATTAATAAATGCTTATAACAGATATCATTTTGTGTCATCCGGCAAATGATCTCACTTTTGAATTAATGTAAAAGATCCGAGCTGGACAAAAATGGAGTTATTGACATCATTTGCCGGATAACACTTAAACATTATTCTCAAGAATCTGTTGATATTAATTGGAATCCATGTAGCCCCAATTTTTAACAAGATTCTCAGTGCCAGGCCCCCCAACAGCATGATGGGTCCGTCACCAAATATTATTTAGGGTTGCAATTGCATGTCTTGGAATGCTTTGTTTATTTAGCCCGCAGTACCTTTGTTTGGAGGACATGTGCAGAAAAGGCTTCTTCCGCATCACTCCCGTATAGCTTATCTATGTGCAAAGTGCGCTGAATTGACACCATCTTCAGCAAGATCACGTTGTAGTTCTTTGGTGGTCTGTGAGTTGTCTTTGACCATACTCATCATTCTTCACATTTGCCTCAATATTTTTCTTGGCTGGCCACTTTTGGTCTGAACAAGAATTGTCTTTGTGGTATTTCATTCCGTCACTTTTCCTCACAGTGGAAACTGAGAGCTGAAATATCTTCAATGGCTTTTTCTGGTCCTATATAATAATTTCAAGCAATATTTCCTTCAGGTTATTGAAGAGTTCTTTTGAAGCCCCCAGATTCAAACATGCAGCATGCTAACCATTTCTCACATACAGTGGGGCAAATAAGTATTTAGTCAACCACTAATTGTGCACGTTCTCCCACTTGAAAATATTAGAGAGGCCTATAATTGTCAACATGGGTAAACCTAAACCATGAGAGACACAATGTGGAAAAAAATCCAGAAAATCAGTTTTTGATTTTTAAAGAATTTATTTGCAAATCATGGTGGAAAATAAGTATTTGGTCAATACCAAAAGTTCATCTCAATACTTTGTTATGTACCCTTTGTTGGCAATAACGGAGGCCAAACGTTTTCTGTAATTCTTCACAAGCTTTTCACACGCTGTTGCTGGTATTTTGGCCCATTCCTCCATGCAGATCTCCTCTAGAGCAGTGATGTTTTGGGGCTGTTGTTGGGCAACACTGACTTGCAACTCCTTCCTCACACCATGGCGTCAAAATGATAACAAGAACGGTGAGCAAAAATCCCAGAACCACACGGGGGGACCTAGTGAATGACCTACAGAGAATCGGGACCACAGTTACAAAGGCTACTATCAGTAAGACCAGGGGTGGGCAAACTAGTCCACAAAGGGCCGCAATGGGTGCGGGTTTTTGTTCATACCCATCATGAGGACAGTCTTTCACCAATCTGGTTTCTTACAAGTGCAATCAGTTGATTGCAGTCAGGTGCGTCTCGTTTACACTGAAACCTCATTGGTTAAACTGTCTGTGCTGAATCAGTTGGAACAAAGACCAGGACCCACTGCGGCCCTCGAGGACCGGTTTGCCCACCCCTGAGTAAGACAATGCACCGCCAGGGACTCAAATCCTACACTGCCAGACGTGTCCCCCTGCTGAAGAATGTGGGGCTCCATGCAAGATCTCACCCTGTGGCGTCAAAATAAGAACAGTGATCAAAAATCCCAGAACCACACGGGTGGGCCTAGTGAATGACCTACAGAGAGCTGGGACCACAGTAACAAAGGCTACTATCAGTAACACAATGCGCCGGCAGGGAATCAAATCCTGCACTGCCTGACATGTCCTCCTGCTGAAGCCAGTACACGTCCAGGCCCGTCTGCGGTTCGTTAGAGAGCATTTGGATGATCCAGAAGAGGACTGGGAGAATGTGTTATGGTCAGATGAAACCAAAATAGAACTTTTTGGTAGAAACACAGGTTCTGGTGTTTGGAGGAGAAAGTATACTGAATTGCATCCGAAGAACATCATACCCATTATTAAGCATGGGGGTGGAAACATGCTTTGGGGCTGTTTTTCTGCAAAGGGACCAGGACGACCGATCTGTGTAAAGGAAAAAATGAATGGGGCCATGTATCGAGAGATTTTGAGTGAAAATCTCCTTCCATCAGCAAGGGCATTGAAGATGAGACGTGGCTGGGTCTTTCAGCATGACAATGATCCCAAACACACAGCCAGGGCAACAAAGGAGTGGATTCGTAAGAAGCACTTCAAGGTCCTGGAGTGGCCTAGCCAGTATCAAGATTTCAACCCCATAGAAAATCTGTGGAGGGAGTTGAAAGTCTGTGTTGCCCAACGACAGCACTAAAACATCACTGCTCTAGAGGAGATCTGCATGGAGGAATGGGCCAAAAATACCAGAAACGGTGTGAAAAGCATGTGAAGAGTTACAGAAAACGTTTGGCCTCTGTTATTGCCAACAAAGGGTACATAACAAAGTATTGAGATGAACTTTTGGTATTGGCCAAATATTTATTTTCCACCATGATTTGCAAATAAATTCTTTAAAAATCAAACAATTTTTTTTTTTTTTTTTTTCCTTTTCCACATTCTCTCTCATGGTTGAGGTTTACCCATGTTGACAATTACAGGCCTCTCTAATATTTTCAAGTGGGAGAACTTGCACAATTAGTGGTTGACTAAATACTTACTTGCCCCACTGCACCAATTTTGGTTTCCTTTTAACTAGTTTTAATAAATTGCAAGCATGTAAACCAAGAAAATGGCAAGGTGCCCCAAATTTTTGCACCCGTGTAATTTTGTTTTGATGGATATTGCATATTCCGTTAAGTCAATCAACATAATTTCACTTATGAAATACTATTCTGTCCATCAGTTTTTTTTAAATGTCAAAATGGAGTGTCTAATCCAAAAAACCAGAGTGATTTATAAATTAAAATAATTGACATTGTCAGGGGTACCCGTATGGAGGTAAAGCTTTGGGCCGGCCCGACGAGTGGTGGCCATGATTCTTGCTTCAACAAGTTTTTAATGACATCTGTCATATGCATTCATTAATGCCCATGATAGTGTCATGTCGGTCTTATGGCAGTCTTTTGACACTGCTGTCAAATAAACTGTTACCTATTAACCCAATAAATCATAAGCCGCACTGGCCAATAAACTGCAGGATTAAAAATGGGGGGGAAAAGTAGCAGTTTATAGTCCAAGAATTACAGTTAATATATAGTGACTTCCTCTTAACTGATGTGTGCATCTGCATTTATGCATGCCTGTCCTGGTTTTTACAAGCTCTCAATAGTTGTACATCGCTGTAACATCTCGAAACAGCACTCTGTTTACATCTCTGCTTACATTCCGCGACACAGTGATTGTCCACAAAATGAACTCATC
This sequence comes from Corythoichthys intestinalis, assembly GCF_030265065.1. Classification (NCBI taxonomy): domain Eukaryota; kingdom Metazoa; phylum Chordata; class Actinopteri; order Syngnathiformes; family Syngnathidae; genus Corythoichthys; species Corythoichthys intestinalis. Next base: position 45,073,969 of record NC_080401.1, on the reverse strand, counting down.
ACTCAGCGCCTCTACTATTTTAAATCTCACACTTGGCTTGCAACACTGCGTGCTCACTGCTATAAGTCCCGAGATGAATACTTGATGATCCATGGCGGACATTTTTACGCACATGCATCTTTTCTATCTTCCTGACGTGTGTGCTGAAAATGTTCAGATTATTAAAAATACAACAGCCTGGAAATGAGTGCAAAGGCACATGGAAAGAAGAGGCAGGAAAAAATTGGACAGCATGCGAGCGATGACAAGCCAAGATGGATTATATCTTCGCCGGTGTGAAAGCCGAGATAATGCTGTTGATTTAGGACAACCTGAGACTTGTCAGGTGTAACAATAGACCTCTTCTTTTTGCTGTCAGAAGCCCCTCTGGCACTGGCCAATGCAGCTGGCTTTTTCCCTGCTTGCTGATCTGTGAGTAAGTCGGTGTTCTTGAGCATGGCCTACAAATGGCTTTATTAGAATATCATTTTCTTCAAAAAAGGAAAAATACAAGCTCAAAAAATTGCCATTTCCATTTTGACGTCCAAGTTTTGACTCATCATCATACCTTACAAATATTGTCTGCTGAGTATTTTCAGTGGTGTCAGTGGCCCCCATCATTCACATTTAGCAAAATGCATTTTGTATTATTTATTCCATCGTACAGCTGCTTAAAAGGATCCTAAGCCAGCACTTTATCATATTAAGGAGTGCTGTTAGCAAACTTGCCAAATTTGAATGAATTCAAAATCTTCTCCTGGATGTGACACCGCTCAGCTGTCAAGTTTTCAATCGAAACTTGCAATTTATGTTTGCTTAGTTTATTATTACTGACTGTCAAGATTGGTTAAGCATTCAGCAGTGAGTGTAAACTGTGGTGAAGAGCAACTGCGACATTCATTTCCTTTTTTTTTTCGTTTCCCTGCTCTGAAATGCTTGACTTTGCGGACCAGGAGATCGCGAATGTTGTCGTTTCACGCCTGGATGAACACATACACGCAGGTGTGTGTGTTTGCAGTCACAAACGTACGGAAATAGAAGCTCTGTCCCCCTGCAGCGCACATCAATCCTAGGCTGTCAGAGAGATCTCTTCTTGAACAACAACAATATTTGCAGACTATACTTTGTGACCTAGCCTGCTGGAACATTGGGTTCTGTTTATTAACACTAGAAGTCCCAGAGAATTCTGGTACTCCTACTAGTCCCAAACAATGGCCGATATGGCCTCTCCCCCGGAAAACCCACAGGTGGCAAAAATGACCCAAGTGCTTTTGAATTGGCAAGTCGTTGTCGGACAGACAATTGCCGTTCATATGGAAATGCAACCACTAGACATACATTAACTTCAAACACAATGACCACAATCCATACTCCATGCCCCTGATTCAGTTCTTCTAAATTATAGACACAATTCCTGCTTTACACTCAAATTGCAGTTGTAAAATGCTTTTTTCTTCTTCTTAAAAACAATGTACACATTTGGGCCATTCTTTCTGTTATGTGTGGGGAATAGGAGAAGTGAATTAAAAAATGTGTGAAAAGTGTCAAACTTCATAAATAAATGTAGCTTGACTTGAACTGACACAAACTATCACATGAGTCACGGAGGAGAGGCCAAATCGGCCATTGCTAAGGAATATTAGGAGTGTTTGTCTTGGGAAAGGCCAAGTCGGGCTCTGCTGGGTTTTCTAGTGTTAAGTCAGCAATTCTACAGAAAGAGCATTGGATGTTAATCTCGCAAACTTGTTCGTATTTCTAATATACAGGGATTCCTTGTTTTTCGCGGTTAATAGGAACCAGAACCCGAAGCAATAAGTGAAAAACCGCGAAGTAACGCCTCTCCCATTAAAAAAAAAAAAAAAAAAAAAAAAAAAAAAATTACGTGTGTGTGTTCAATGTACTGATTTAGATTTATCATTGGAAAGAGATATATATAAGACATGTTTGATTTAAAAAATATAATAATAAAAACTAAAACTTACCATAAACTTATATATTATGTATACCGTATTTTTCGGACGATAAGCCGCAACTTTTTTCCTTCGTTTTGAAGCCTGCGGCTTATTTGTTGATTTATTGGGTTTGTAGGGAACACTTGATTTGACAGAGGCGTCATAAGACTGCCTTAAGACCGTCATAATTATGACATGACATTATCCTGGGCATTACTTAATACATATGACAGATGTCATTTAGTGTCATCCGGCAAATCATGTCACTCACTTGATTATGTCCAGCTTGGATCTTTTACATCCATTCAAAAATGAGATAATTTGCCGGATGACACAAAACGATATGTCATAAGCATTTATTAATGCGTATAGCAGTGTCATGTCATAACTATGATGGTCTTATGACAGTCTTATGGCGCCACTGTCAAATAAAGAGTTACCAAATACCATAACTAGCTATTAATGAAACAATGGCGTACCGCAAGCAACACGTCACTTCCATTCATTAACATTGATGACATTAGCTACTGTTGCTAAGTAGGGACAAGCTACCGTTTGTCCCTAATAGGAAATGATTAGAAATCGTGTACGAAGGAGATGTTTACAGAGCGAAACCTAACAATTCTCTCCGAAAATGATGTGCCTGGTGCCAAATTCGCTGGCAATGATGTGGAAGAACATAAAAATGTTCAATTAAAGAGATGGCTTGAGTGTCGAAGGCTGAAAAAGACGGGGGGAAAAAATGAACCGACCTAAGCATAGCCTTAGCTTTTTTATCGACGTGACTGACAATAGCCACGTTTACATGCTGACTTTTATTCATACCGATTCAAATCATTCCGAAAGGAAATTTCAGATCAGCTGTTTACATGTCACTTCATCTATTCCGATCCAGCGTTTACATGTGACTGCCTTTATTCCGAAAGGACGTTTGACAACTGCCGTCTGACATGCGCAGATTAATCAAAACAAAGCGTCACGTTGCAAAACATGGAGATCGATCGTCGGAGTGCTGGTGTTTTAACTTTAACCCACTTGTTGTGTTTGTGGGGTCGTATCCGCTTCTGCTGTTTTGCTCTTTTGCCTTGTAGTAGCCGGTTTTCCACCGGTTTCTAATCTGGTCAACGCTCCGGTCTATTCCGGCTTCGTGTAACCTCTCGTGAACTTTTTTAAATAGTTCACTGTTCCTCGTTTTACGCCCGTCTAAGCGAGCAGTTATATTCAATTCTTTTAAAGTTTGAATTAAATACAATCTTTCCGCCGGACTCCAATTAGGTGCGCTGTGCTTGGAAGCCATGTTGCAAGTGACGTTACTTACGTCACAAAGTGACGTCACCACGTCAGTACGGAGCATGTGCAGAAAGAACGCAACCAGACACCATTCCGCTTCCCTGTTTACATGATATAATTTTACTTCTAATCGGTTTGGGAAAAGGAATATTCCACCCCTGTGAATCGGAATGAAATTCCATTCGGTATGGGCCTGTTCATTCCGAATGAGGTGTTTATATGGAACACATTTATTCGGTTTGAACAAATATTCCGATTGTAATTGGAATATTTGGCTCCATGTAAACGTGGCAACTGACATTCTCCGGTTTCAACAAGCTATCCTTTACCATCAGCCCTGTCTTTCTTATATATCCTCTGGTTGTCTCTGACCGTTCTTGGGGATAATTTAGTTAGCTTTGTGTAGCGATCGCAAATGCTACTCAGTGACAGCCAACGAACACTTTTAATTTTTTCATTGATAACAAATCTTAATTCTATAATTTATTTACACTTCCACCTTACTAAAGGTGTTTTTTATATATATATAACAGAAACGGTAACAGTGGCAGTCAGATACCATTGTAATTCTTTTCAGGTCATTCATTGTCAGACAGAAGCAGTACGGCACAACGTTACGCTAAAAAAATAAGTTAAAAATATAAAAATGGCTTACCCGCTTTGTCCTCTGTAAGACCATGCCAACCCAACAAAATGTTTACTGCATATGAAATGTGAATGGATTCACCGAGCTGGTGTTAAAGTCCGCGCGAGTTGATTCGGTCTTCACATTTTTTCCTCCCGAGTTTTTGGTTTCCGGAAACGTATGAAGAAAACATCCTTCATGTGTCGTAATGTCCAGAGTCGTTTCTACAAGTTCCAAAAAAGCAATGTGTGATCGGCATGATTGTTTTTGAAAGATTACCGGCGAAAAGTAGCACAAATTACGTTGTTTCTATGCGAGGGCTGGTCTATAATGTCCCACTTCGGCTTTACTTCCGCTTTACGATGATCTAAAAATAGCATGGGTGCGGTACGCCATTGGAACAGTAATTGAAGAAATAATTAGTACAGAACATGTATTTCGATTGTTATTTACATCTGTAGTGCTGCAATGCATGCTAAGAGGCATGTTGGACGACAAAAGTGTTGACAGCAGGTGGCAGGCCTCAAGGGAGCAATGATGGCCGAATGAAGCTTCTTGATGCAAAAAAGCTTTGCAGCCAATTGCAAGCTTCATGGTGATTCATTTGGTCTTATGACAGTCTTATGATGCCGGTGTCAAATAAAGTATTCCGGTTAATATATTTTGGTGTAAATATCCCATAATACAGTGAGGACACCTGCGGCTCATAGTCTACTGCGGCTTATCTATGAACAAATACATTTTTTGTGTCAAATTTGGTGGGTGGCAACTTCATGTTACATAAACTACCACGACCACTATATAAGTAATATCCGCAATAAAGTACACCAATTTCCCTCAATATATGTAAAATTACAACACAGTATTCCAAATTGCAATACTCTTTTTGTTAATTTCCCAGTATACATTTTCACATATTTAAAAAAATCTAACCTAGCAGACCTATTAAAAAGGAAGCAACTCAATGAAGTTCACCCGACATTAGTATACTAGGTTGAAATTGTTTTGTTGGTTCTTCTTCGAGGTCGGAACGGAACGCCATTTCCATTCCTTTCAACGGGGAAAAATGACTTACAAACGTGCTAACTGACCGACAAATCTCAAGGCACCCTTGTACTCATTCTCTCACATTGTGTCACTGATGTATTATGTAGGCCCTCACCTCGTCCTTTCTGTCTCTCTCGTGTCATCATGAGTGCACAAAACCCGTTCGCCATACATGTTGTGACATCAATATTTCACCCACTGAGCCATGGCCGCCATGACGATGACTCTATTAAAGCGGCAGGGGCTCGGCAGTGTTCCCGTGCGCTCCGCTGCATTGCACTACAGGATTAGCTTCTCACTGCTGGACTTGGGTTATCAGGCTCTAACCTACAGAGGAGCGGGGGGCTGTGGGCTCTTGAATGGGCCGAGGCATGATCTCCCTCTCTGCAAAGCTATTACAAGGTTCACCGAGTATGAGTACAGCCACACGCTGCTGATAAGCGCAGTTAAAAACACATAACGCTGCAAAATGACAAAAAAGTGTGTTGAGTCACTTTATGACCTCATTCTGACTTTTTTCATTTGCCTTTACTCAAAATTACATGTATACTTAGTAGGGCTGTCAAACGATTAAAATTTTTAATCGAGTTAATTACAGCTTAAAAATTAATTAATCGTTATTAATCGCAGTTAATCACAATTCAAACCATCTATAAAATATGCCATATTTTTCTGTAAATTATATATATATTCTGTAAAATAAATTGTTGGAATGGAAAGATAAGACACAAGATGGATATATACATTCAACATACGGTACATAAGGACTGTAGTGGGCATTTCACTCTACTGTCATTTAAATCTGTCTATGCTGTCCTCACTCAGAAGCGTCTACTTTTTCCAAAGCTAGACAGCTAGTGAACGACGCCTTAATAATTAGACTTCTTCCTTTTTCATCTGATTTATTAATAAAATGGCCTCAAACCATTGTCCTCTTGAGACCGTCGTAAAACTACAAAATAAAAGTACACAAGCATTGCATTAGCAACAACGTTAGCTTAGCACGCTATCTAAACATAAACAAAAAGCGTCTCATACAAAAAATATAACATTTCGCTTACTAACATAATATGTACATTCTTTACAACAACCATACTTACGGACAAATCTTGTCCAAGGATCATATAAGCACAACATTATCAGCCCGAGACGTCGTGCAGCCATAATGAACTGGCAAGAAAATAATAAACCATGTCGCAAAGCCACCACAAGAGTTCGCTGTTGGACAGCACAAAAAGCCTTGCTGGAAAACTTACCAAAAGGCAGAATACTTACTGAGCGGGACATGTGCGTTAATTGCGTCACATATTTTAACGTGATTAATTTAAAAAATTAATTACCGCGCGTTAACGCGATAATTTTGACAGCCCTAATACTTAGTAGTGATTTTCCAATCACATATTTTTGGACCCGAGTCCGAGTCACCCGATTTTGTGTCTTGATCCGATACCTATGCAATGTATTAAGAAAAAAAGGCATCCAAATGTTAACTACCGTAATTTTCGCACTATAAGGCGCACCTGACTATACTATACGAAAACGGCATTTGTTAATACATAAACCACGTTAGACTATAAGCTGCGGCTGTCCTCACTGTATTATGGGATATTTACACCAAAAGATATTAATCGGTAACACTTAATCTGACAGCAGCATCATACGACTGTCATTAAACCAAATGAACCACCTTGAAGCAATGAAGCTTTACAGCCAATTGATTCAAAGCCATCACTAATCCCTTGGGGGAGACAGTCAACCTCTACTGCCACCGGCTGTCAACACTGTTGTCATCCAACATGCCTCATAGCATGCATTGCAGCTCTACAGATGTAACAATCAGAATTCATGTTCTTTGCCGATTATTTCTTCAGTTACTGTTCCGGTTTATTCATTGATTGCCAGTTATGGTATTTGATCACACTTTATTTGACAGGGACGTGGGGCTGCAGCTATAGAATATTTTAGTAATCGAGTAATCGACTGAAAATTTTATCGATTAATCTAGTAATCAGATAAAAAAAATATATTTTTAGGTGAAGAGCAATTATAAATGAGAAAACATAATCTAAATCTTGAACCATTTTCAGTCAATCAATGTCTTTATTTTCGATGTATATTGTTGAAAACAGCCAACAATTGCATCTCAGATGTAACTAGAATTAAAAAAAAGACTAATTCACTGCTTTCACTCAAAAGACCTTTAGATCTTATTACAAAAAGAAAAAAAAAAAAAAATATATATATATATATATATATATATATATATATATATATATATATATATATATATATATATATATATATATATATATATATATATATATACCTAAAAATATCGTTACGCTTGATAACACACATCACTTAAAAGTTAGGATTTTTTCCCCACGGGTTTCAATTGAATTTCTATTTGTGTCAAGCCATTTTTAAGTTCTAGTTAAGTTTGAAGTTGGTCTAAACTGTAAGTCCTAATAGGATTTTGAGTTTTTGCAGTGTTCAAAATAAATGTATGATACAGGCTGTATTGGAGCACATTAGGGACCAGTGCTACTTGGTGTTTTATCCAGCAATGACTACTGAGCTAAAATTGATAGTTAGCATTATTGAGTTTTTATTTTACACCCTCATCACTCCACAACGCTATGTTATGTTAAAGCTTGTATGTAAGACATGTTAGCCACGCATCGACAGTGGTCATAATTAATAGAAACCTAGCCCTCCGCAGGGCTGTTATGTGAGCTAGTGACAGTAACGTTAATCTTATTTATTAGCGCTTAGCACTCTGTATTAGCGCTTAGCGCTCTACTGCTTTAAGATGGCGGCTGTTTACTAACGCTGCCCAGACGCGGCCGAGTCTGTCATTGCGCATCTAGTTCAACATACATGTGATCTCTATTAGACTCATCAGACGCTACCTGCTACCAACGTAGCATCGTGCGGGCTAGTATTTAGCAACGTCGGCGTCGTTTGTAGCGGCTGTCGGCTGCAGTAAGTTTTTTTGTTGTTGTTTTTTTTTTTTTTTTTGCTTCTTCCTCTACGCACGTTACATCAGCGCGTTGTCCAGCATTAAAAGTAGTCCAAACAAAACGTGATGCTTAGAGCTGTCAAAGTAAACGATTACCCGAGGTGAATAAAATTACTCGGATCAGTTTTTAAACTCGAGTTACTCGAGTTGCTCGAGTATTCGTTTCAGCTCTACAGTGATGCCATAAGACTGTCATTAGACAGTCATAATTATGTCGTGAAACTGTCATGAGCAATAATGGATGCTTATAACGGATGTCATTTAGTGTTTTCCGGCAAATTATCTCACTTTTCAATGGATGTAAAAGATCCAAACTGAATATAAATGGAGTTAGTGACATAATTTGCTGGATTACACTTAATGACATCTGTCGTTAGCATTCAATAATGCCCATGATAGTGTCATGTCATAATTATGACGGTCTTATGACGCCACTGTTAAGTAGAGTGTTACCTATTAACCCAAATAAATCAACAAATAAACCGCACTGGCCTGTAAGCCGCAGGATTGATAATGAAGGAAAAAAGTAGCGGCTTATAATCAGAAAATTACATTATTTACATACTGTAGAGATTATCACTCTGCTATTTTAGCATTAGCTTCCCATAAGAGCTATCAGAATGTTCACCTTTTAACAGTTTAACTTCCGCTTCTGCTGTTTCCATCATAGTTTTTATTCTTTTGGCAATATTTTGTTACTCTATAACCCTTACAGTTTAAACATAAAAATAACTAAATAAATACATTTTAAAAACACGATCGTTTCCACCTGATTCTGATTCGTTGAAAATTTTGTGATTCGGCCCGATTACCGACCTCGTGATCTTTTTATTACTGTACATTGTCTGTCAAACTGTACCTCGACTTCTTTCAATGCCACAGTGTTTAAATGTTTAACCATAGACCTCATATTGATATTGCCTGAACACCAGGGGTGAAAGTGGCAATTCTAGAACTGAACATAGGATGTACTTTAAAATTGAAGATAATATAAACACTTTTTTAAAAATAAATAAATAAAAATGTTACATAATTAAAAAAATTTGACTTCCATTATGCACAGTGAAATTGAATATATTTTGAAGACAAAGCAAGCATTGACTTTTTTTTAATTATAAGGAAATAAATAAGTAGCCTTACATAAATGAACAAAAATAAGTTCGAAGTGCACATTAACATGGAAGATGTACTGAACCACCCAAATAAAATAAACCTCATCAACGCTTTCCTTTCTCTTAAAGATCTTATCAATTTTCCGTTGCATTGCCCCTTTAATTCAACAAGTGTTTCCAAAAAAAGGTGCATTTGAACCAATCACAGCTAACTGTGAGCACATGAGCACATGTCAGTATGTCAGCCAATTGAACGGACAGTCCAGTTTTTTTTTCTGCGTGCCCTTCAGTGCATGTGCACTGTGTATGCAAAGCCATGCAACTTGTCAGATACAGAGACGCTGGGAAGAACTACGTACAATCAATGAATAATAAATATCAGTGGAAACAAGCTCTTGATTAGGCTTGTTTTTAACACTTGTGTATGTAAATCTGACATTAGTAGATTGTTGTGATTTTGGATCCGTGTGTGGCAGCGTGGCGGGCTTTTTTTTTTTTTAAACATGGGGTTTTGACAGTTGCCGTCATATTTTCGGGATCAAAGCACTGTATGCCGTAACTGCGTTCCGCCGCCGTAGTTCATGGCGAGCGACGATCTGGCTCGTTCCAGCCCACTTTCACCCCTGCCGGACACATTCCCCAAACACTATGCCACGCCTTTAAGTAGGGGGCAGTCCCACACTCCGCTTCAGTCGGTCGAAGTCGGTCGCAGTTATTCTCAAACACATACAGTGAGCCAACGCTGGATTTAGGTTGAAAAAGTACAAAAGCTGTACTGCATACAAACAGGAAGGACTGTCTCAGGAGTGATTTGTTCGAGGATTCAAGGTAATTATTATATTTTTTGTACCATGCATGCATTTTGAAACGTGAAAAAAAATCAATGGGAAAAACCACTACTGCATTGGCGTCATAATTCGCAATATTTAAATAGAATAAATGCTAGCTGCCAGTTTGTTTGTTTTTTTTTTTTTTTGCTTTTAACCAAGAATCGAGACTGTTTTACGTTCATATCTAAAAAGAATTCAGGGATTTAAGGATTTATTCACAAGAATTTTTAACGTAAAAAGTTTTTTTGTGGTAATCAGGCGGCGCCACAGTGGCTTAATGACTAGCAGCACATTTGACATATTTACGTAAGATAAATGCTAACTGCCCGTTTTTTTTTTTTTGTTTTTTTTTTTTTTGCTTTTATCCAAGAAACGAGACTCTTTAACGGCCATATCTATAAAGAATTCAGGGATTTAAGGATTTATTCACAAGAATTTTTAACGTAAAAAGTTTTTTTGTGGTAATCAGGCGGCGCCACAGTGGCTTAATGACTAGCAGCACATTTGACATATTTACTTAAAATAAATGCTAACTACCCGTTTTTTTGCTTTTTTATCAAAGACTCGAGACTGTTTTACGTCCATTTGTATAAAGAATTCCCAGATTTAAGCATTTATTCACAGGAATTTTGAACGTAAAAAGCTCTTTGTGGTGATAAAGCGGCAACACAGTGACTTAGAGACCAGCAGCACATTCGACATATTTACGTAAAATAAATGGTAACAGTCCGTTTTTTTTTTTTTGCTTTTAACTAACAATCGAGACTGTTTTACGTCCATATCTGTAAAGAATTCAGAGATTTAAGCATTTCATGTGTACTGTCTTCAGAAGAGACTTCCTCCTGGGGTGACAGCCATGCACAACAACTTGATGTAGCGTGTGTATGGTCTGAGCACTAACAGGCTGACCCCCCACCTCTTCAATCTCTGCAGCAATACTGACAGCCCTCCTGTAACGAGTCACATAACATTTTTGAAAAAGACGAGCTGTACTCAAATTTAGGGATGTACGCAGTTTTTATGGGGTGTACTCACTTTTGTTGCCATGGGTTTAGATTTTAATGGCTATATTTTGAGTTATTTTGAGGGGAAAAGAAATTCCCTCTATTATATAATAATAGAATATATTGGGGATGGTGTGGCTCAGTGGTAGAGTAGTTATCCCTCAACCCAGAGGTTGTGGGTTCGATTCTCTGCCCTGATGAACTCGTCAAAGTATCCTTGAGCAAGACACTGAACCCCACATTGCTCCTGGTGCTGCGTCGCCTGTAGGTAGATGGCGATGTAGTGTAAAGCGCTTTGAGCGCCTTGAAAGGTGGAAAAGCGCTATACAAGTAGAACACCATTTACCATATAAGCTGCACACAGACTACTTTTCATTGTGTAAAAGTGTCATTTTGTCAGTGTTGTCCCATGAAAAGATATACCTAAATATCTGCAGAAATGCGAGGGGTGTACTCACTTTTGTGATACGCTGTATATGTTTGTCAAAAAACAGAAACCTAGGTGAAAATTGAAAAATTATTGGCTGTCCTTACTTGTGATTTTAACAAGATTTCCAAAAGTGCAAAGACAGTTGAATTCCGACAAGAATTAGTCATTACATTTTAATTTCTCCTTCAAACTTGCGGAAATTCAAGATCATAACATATGAGAATGAGACCACAAACACAATAAGGTATGTTTACCTTTAAAAAGTCCTTAGTAAACATCCATTATACAAATAAGTGCCACTGAAGGGCATCTCATCTCGTTTTGATATTGCAAAAAGTGTTCTTTTTCGGTGAACGGCAAAGGAATGGAAAATTTTTTAAGAGTAATTAAATTTTTCAACACTTGTACAGTTTGTCAACTCTTTTACTGCTTTTTGACGATGATAGACGCCCAATCAAGTGGCTCTTTTCATCCTTCTGCTGTGAATTTAAATGAGTTTATCACTAGTAGACATCTTAATTTATTTTAAACGAATTTGACGTCTATCGCTGTCAATACCAGTCAGTGAGTTAAACCGCTTAACTAAACACATGGGAAAATACTTTTCAAATGGCTAATTCCAATCTAATTTCTTTTTATAAAGAAAAACATGATAATGTTCAACTTCTGGGGTGTTCCACTTTTTGACAACCACATGCGTTTTTTTCATGGGATGCTTCCATTGCTCGGCATTCCTTCTTCAGCAATCCAGTTTCACGGTTGGATCCAAATCCTGATTGCAAGTATTAGCTTCCATGTCACGCGGACTCGTTGCTAATCTCCCTACTGAATGGCTTAGAAGAAGCTGGCGACTCCTATAGAACACACCGCTTTGCTAAATTGAGGAGCATCACTTTTGTGACAAACTATGCACTTTATCTCTATATGTTGGCTTCACACTTTAAATCCCACGATTCTCGCCCTTTAAAAAGAAAAGGAGGAATGGGCTCTGAGTAGAAATGGACCAGGCGTCCTATTTTAGCAGTGTGTAATTAATCATAAGCTCGAGGCATTAAGAAAGGCTGAAATGTATGATCGTGTGGCTCCCTTGGTGACTTCACTGTCTCTTGCCTGGCTGGCATCTTTCCTCTTTAGATTTCCTCACTTTTTGTTTTTTTCTTCTGCAAACATAAAAAGGGTGTCTGAGAATACAGAGTATAGCTTTTGATAATGTGCGTACTATTGTGGAGAAATAGTGCATTCAGCAACCACAAAAAGGGTGTCTGAGAATACAGAGTATAGCTTTTGATAATGTGCGTACTATTGTGGAGAAATAGTGCATTAGGCGTTAATGTTGCAAATGACATTTATACAATTATTGTGCATGTAACCAATATTGAATTAGTTGTATTGCCTGGAAATTGCTGATCATCCACACTTTACTAATTCACAGTTAGGTCCGTTAATGGTTCATTGTTGTAGTTACGGCACCACATTTCTGATATTAAGGGTTCCTTAAGTGTGTACGACAGGAGAAAAAAAGTCTTAAATAGGATTATTATGTGAATTAGAATCATATTTTGAGACTATTTGACTATATACAACAGGGTTTACTAAATCCGGACCTCGGTGCCACTTTTCCTGTCGTGTTTTCCATGTCTCCCTCCTCCAACAAGCCTGAATCAAAATAATCAGGATCATTATCAGGCTTCTGGAGAGGTTGCTGATGGCGTAATCATTTGATTCAGGAGTGTTAGGGGAGAGAGACGTGGAAAACACGACAGGAAAAGTGGCACCGAGGCCCGGATTTAGTGAACCCTAATATACAATTTAGCAAAGCGCAGATGACGAGAAATTAGTCTTTTAATCTGCCTGTTAGCCACGCCTACCATGATAGGGCTCGAGCGTCCCCAACAGGTGGATGATGTCGGCAGAGTCACGATTTCATCTAATTTAGTATGCAGCCCATTGAGGGGGAATTATTCACAACGAGGAAAACGCGACGAAGAGAGCCGCAAAATGTCATTGTTTCAGTGTCTCCAATATTTTTACAGGATAATCTTTTTATCCAAGTATTTTTCCCCAATAGCTAAATAAATGGCTTGAGAAGGACCAGTCATCCCGTTGAGGGGGAATTATTCAGTACGAGGAAAACGCGACTAAGAGAGCCGCAAAATGTCATTGTTTCAGTCTCTCTACTCCAATATTTTTACAGGATATTCTTTTTATCGCAGTATTTTTCTCCAATAGCTAAATAAATGTCATGGTCATGACAAATAACAGTCTTGTGCTAAATGGAATATGAAATAATAAAAATGCATTTATTCAAGACGACATGGCAAAATTACTCCATAATGGTCAAAACTGTCGACTTCACCTTTACTGTCGCACCTCCCGAACGATATTTTATGCCACCTAAATTGGGCTTATGTCATTTCCCATCCCCGCCTTCGGAGAATGTAAACAAACCAAGAGGCGTGACAGCTAGCCGACATGCTAACCCGAACCGAGTGATGTTTCAAAGTCTTCGAAGCGGAAAATCACATAACTAGCCCGGATCATTTCACATGACGACTGGGTTGTCGATTGTCTTCGCCGATCGCCAACCCGCCCGGCGGAGATCAATTTACAGCTCGTTCCCCTGCTACTACGGACAGGAGAGCTCGCCAGGGAACCAGCTGGACAATGACCGCCGAACAAACAGGCCGTCGGAGGACCGTGTCGCTGACAAATGGTCAACTCGAATGTGGCAAAATAATGCTATACTACACGGCGAAGTCATAAACAGTGCGACTCAGTGGAGGAGAGCGGCTACAGTTGTTGTGCAACTAATTTGTATGAGGAGAGCTTTTTACATGACCATCCATGATCAAACGTAGTTCTTTATTTAAAGAAAGTTTGTAGTTGCAATTGCAATTGAAAGTTGTAATTTCTGATTGGTCGGAAAATTTGACAGAACACCGGGCACATAAAGAGGGCAGCAAGCAGAGTATAGTGCTCTCCCGGCGTGGGGATGTGCGACAAGCCGCCGGTCATCGGTCGAGGGGACAAGGAGCATGTCAGCCATAAAATGCAAGCCACCTACATATTAAAATGATCCCAGTATTTGGCATAATACAAAACACGATGTTTACTCACTTCCTCGTAAGTCCCATGGTTCCACAGTAGTAGGGCTTGTTTTGGCCAATATCCACCGGTGAATGGGAAACTTTGGATACCCCAAAAAGGCGCACACGCTTCTCCCTTGTACAGCAAGATTTTTCTACAGCCGTTTGGCTGGCGTGATGCGAAAAATAAACGTATTAATCCGCAAAATCGGCTGAATCCTTAGTCCTTCTCATACAACAGTATGGCTGTATAGCACAGGTGTCAAACCGATTCCAGAAGGGCCAAGTGGGTGCTGGATTTTGTTCCAACCGATACCATGCAGAGAGTTTAACCAATGAACTTCCTACTGAAACAAGCAGCAGCTGACAAAGTTTAACTGATTACACATGTAAAAGATCTGATTGGTGAAAAGGTGTCCTCCTCATTGGTTGGAAAGCAAACCTGCACCCACTTGGCCCTTTCTGGAATCGGTTTGACACCTGTGCTGTACAGTGAAGAGGACTCCTTCCTCCGTACATGACACAGCTCCCTCTTTCTCAACTCGAGACTGTTGCCAGAAGTCACTCATTTTCATGGGGCAAATAAGTATTTAGTCAACCACCAATTGTGCAAGTTCTCCTACTTGAAAATATTAGAGATGCAAGATCTCACCCCGTGGCGTCAAAATGATAAGAAGAACGATGAGCAAAAATCCCAGAACCACACGGGGGAGGGGTCCTAGTGAATGACCTACAGAGAGCTGGGACCACAGTAACAAAGGCTACTATCAGTAACACAATGCGCCGCCAGGGACTCAAATCCTGCACTGCCAGACGTGTCCCCCTGCTGAAGCCAGTACACGTCCAGGCCTGTCTGCGGTTCGCTAGAGAGCATTTGGATGATCCAGAAGAGGACTGGGGGAATGTGTTATGGTCAAATGAAACCAAAATAGAACTTTTTGGTAGAAACACAGGTTCTCGTGTTTGGAGGAGAAAGAACACTGAATTGCATCCGAAGAACACCGTACCCACTGTGAAGCATGGGGGTGGAAACATCATGCTTTGGGGTTGTTTTTCTGCAAAGGTACCAGGACGACTGATCTGTGTAAAGGAAAGAATGAATGGGGCCATGTATCGAGAGATTTTGAGTGAAAATCTCCATCAGCAAGGGCATTGAAGATGAGACGTGGTTGGGTCTTTCAGCATGACAATGATCCCAAACACACAGCCAGGGGAACAAAGGAGTGGCTTCGTAAGAAGCATTTTAAGGTCCTGGAGTGGCCTAGCCAGTCTCCAGATCTCAACCCCATAGAAAATCTGTGGAGGGAGTTGAAAATCCATGTTGCCCAACGACAGACCCAAAACATCACAAACATCACTGCTCTAGAGGAGATCTGAATGGAGGAATGGGCCAAAATACCAGCAACAGTGTGTGAAAAGCTTGTGAAGAGTTACAGAAAATGTTTGGCCTCCGTTATTGCCAACAAAGGGTACAAACTATTGAGATGAACTTTTGGTATTGACCTAACACTTATTTTCCACCATGATTTGCAAATAAATTCTTTAAAAATCAAACAATGTGATTTTCTGTTTTTTTTTTCATCACATTTTGTCTCTCATTGTTGAGGTTTACCCATGTTGACAATTACACGCCTCTCTAATATTTTCAAGTGGGAGAACTTGCACAATTAGTGGTTGACTAAATACTTATTTGCCCCACTGTACCAATGTTGGTTTCCTTTTAACTAATTTTAATAAATTGCAAGCATGCAAACCAACAAAATGACAAGGTGCCCAAATTTTTGCACCTGTGTAATTTTGTTTTGATGGATATTGCACATTCTGTTAAGTCAATAAACATAGTTTCACTTATGAAATATTATTCTGTCCATCAGTTTTTTTAAATGTCAAAATGGAGTTGCTAATCCAAAAACCCGAGTGATTTATAAATTGAAATAATTGAAATTGTCAGGGGTACCCGTATGGAGGTAATGTTTTGGGCTGGCCCGACGAGTGGTGGCCATGATTCTTGCTTCATCAAGTTTTTAATGACATCTGTCATATGCATTCATTAATGCCCATGATAGCGTCATGTCGGTCTTATGGCAGTCTTAACAATAAACTGTTACCTATTAACCCAATAAACCATAAGCCGCACTGGACCATAAGCTGCAGGATTCAAAATGAGGGGGAAAAAGTAGCGGTTTATATTCCGAGAATTACAGTAAGTTACAGTTGTATGTTCACGTGAAGTAATACCATACCATACCATTTATTCCAAAAGTGCCACAAAAAACACAACTCGCACATCAGTCATTCGATCAAAGTCATTTAAATCTTTTATATGAGTGAAGGGTCTTTTAAAAGCCTGCATTCAGTCCTCAAATCAAAGTTACGACTCTTATTATGCATTTCAAACCAGTCAGAGTTCGGTCTTTGCACTACAACAGACATCTAGTTTAGGGGAGGAGATTCGCAATCATCAGTGGTGATATAATTGGTGTGATAAGTGCTGAGTTGTTCAGCACGATAAGAACAGTAATCACATCCTTTTAAAACCACACCACTTATTTTTAACAGCACTCCACTGCAGATAACTTTGCCAGGAAGTGCTGAGAAAACCTGCAGGTCAGTTTAAAGATGCACCCAACTTAGATTAAGTTTTTTTAAGTTTTTTTCTGAGGGCAAGCCACAGTTTAGCTGTACTTTGAGAGAAAAAACTGTTTAATTCAGTTGGCTCCCATTCCTTTTTTTTTTTTTTTTAACTTAGTCATACACATGCAACTTTAATCTCCTCTGCAAGACCTCGCAACTCCAGCGGAATTGGAGACAAAGCAAGTACCTGCATTAAAAGCATTTTGATGTCACTAAGCCTTCTCCAACAAAGAAAAATTTTCTGCATGTCCGCCCCGAGGCTCACAGACGTGAGTTGATTCTGTGATTTGTACGAAACCCTCCCTCCCGCTCGCTAATTTGAGGGATGAAGGGGCCGGCCTCTCGAATGTTCACGGCAGCAGAAATATTTGAGTCCCGAGCGCCACGGCCTGACATTTACGCCACTCGGCGGAAAATAACGCTGTCTTCTACCGACATATGTCATTAACCTTCCAGTGATGGATGATGCTCTCCGCTATTCAGCATGCGACGTACGGCATGCTCTAGTATGAACAAGAATGGGATGTCAGCCTGTCGCGGGAGTCTCGAATGTTGTCTTGCTGGAAATTGAACATATATCTGCCATATTATCTATGTATGTACATTAGTACTGATATGGCAGCCAGGCATTCGGGGGAACTGCACTCGGTGTTGTGCACAAATCTCTGTGCGGAAACTCTTCCATTCTGTTTACATCCAATTTGGCTCTGTTTGACATTTGACAGCAATAGAATACCATGTCATTCACCTTAAATTTGATGGCTTGTTTTAAATTTACCCAAAGTGAAAGAAAGTGACAGCGCTAAAAAGTTTGTGTACCGTATTTTTCAGAATATAAGTCGCAGTTTTTTTCATAGTTTGGCAGAGGGTGCGTCTTATACTCTGGAGCAACTAGTGTGGGTAACACTTTACAACAAGGGCCCCTTAATTAACATTAGTCAATGTATTTTTAGACAATAACTAATGTTTAAGTAACATTACAATAATTAATATAATAGCTTATCTAGCATTTATTAATATATTAACATGAGTTAATGTATTATTAAATGCATTAGTTAATGCATAACCAGACAGTAACTAATGGTTTGGTAAAATTAAAAAAAAATATATAGGCCTATCTAGGCTTAGGGTTTAGGGTTTAGGCTTAGCATTTATAATTTCTTCGTTAAGGGACACATGTGCAACACTTTACAATAATGGTCCAAAAAGCATTCAGTAATGATTCATAAAGGTTAAAAGGGGGAACTTATATACTTTATAATTTCTTAGTTAAGGGACACATGTGATACGCTTTACAATAAGGGTCCAAAAACATTCAGTAATGGTCGATTAAGGTTAAGTAATACTTATGAGGTACATTCACGTGAAATAATACCATACTTAAGGTTAGGTTAGCAGCACCCAAGGACTCACAAAGCAATGTTTGTCATTTTAAAATAACAATCACTTACTAGTACCAGTATACATTATTAACTCTTTATTAATGCACTAATGTGTATGTGAATTCATGTTAGGTTATAATATATAATACATTACTTAATCTTAAGTCAGTACTTCTCAAATAGTGGGGCGCGCCCCAGCGGGGCGCAGAGCGATGCCAGGGGGGGCGCATGTGACCTCGGGGAACATGCTTTTTTTTTTTTTGCCGTACTGGAATAACGTGTACTTGCACAACCACTCAGTGGGTGGTAGTGGCGCTCTCATTTTCAGAGTGCGCGCAGTATTTTTGAATTAAGGAAGAGCACTCAGCACACACAGAAAACAGATATGAAGAGCAATGTGCCGCCACAGTTTTTGAAAGCCGTTTTCCGACCGAACTCTCACGCAGCGACCCACTGTCTTGTCCGGTTATCACATCGCCGCCCGAGAAGTGCCATTTTTGGCTTGGGATCGTCACGACGACCGCCCTCACCTACGGTTCTACCTCGGCCGCCGAGAATGCGCTTTTTTCGTACCGTTTGCCTTTTAGCTTTGACTTTTAATACAGTGGGTAATGAGGAAAGACCACTGTTTACTGTGTCTAAAAATAATTATAGCAGACAGCCAGAAGCCAAATCAATTAAGACGCCACTTAAAGACATTAGACCCCAATCTCATTGATAAGCCGCTTGATTGTTTTTCAGTGAAAACGTGCCGAATATTGCCAACAATCGCCCTGCTTTGTCAGTGTTATATCAGTAAACTAGTGAGCATTGTTAGCATGCTCTTTGCAAAGGAGGTAACTACTGTGAGCAGCAAAAATAAAAACTGTCCTTCTGTCCAAGGACACTTTTTTTTCTTTTATTCAGTTTTGTTTTTTCGGTCAAATTTTTTGGGCATATTGTCCGCATGAGTGAATGTTTCTAATCAATTTTAATTTGTTATTATTTACTGATTTTATTACATTTTATTTTTCTGTATCAAATGGTCAAAAATGTACCTTGAGTGTATTTTTTACAGTTTGGATGTGACTTTTTTTGAAATTCAGGCAAATTGATGTGCGTCAAGTCTTCTCTGTTACAAACAAAACAATGTTAATAAAGTTACACTTTATTATAAGGTGATCTATGTTACTTTTTTTCTTTATTAGAAAAAAAAGGACACAATGTTAGGCAGATGCGTATTTATAATAGTAATTTTATAGACAAATGATACTGTTTACAGTGGCGGCAGAGAGTTTGGGGGGGCGCGAAATATTTACGTCTTCCTTGGGGGGGGCGTTACAGAAAATAATTGAGAAGCACTGCCTTAAGTATCTTATTATTTCACGTGAACGTACCTCATAAGTATATACTTATTTTCCACTCTTATTTGCAAATAAATTATTTAAAAATCAAACAATGTGATTTTCTGGGTTTTTTTTCCACATTCTGTGTCTCATGGTTGAGGTTTACCCATGTTGACAATTACAGGCCTCTCTAATCTTTTCAAGTAGGAGAACTTGCACAATTGGTGGTTGACTAAATACTTATTTGCCCCACTGTACGTAGATAACTACATTCTCCCTTTCCTCTGAAATATTGAGGATGAATCAATCGTATTAATGTCAGACAGGTTATTAGTACACTGTGAAAAATCTGTAGTCCATAATTTGATATAGATTTTTCAAATGTGAGAGCGGTGGCACGTGACCATGATGAAATTAGCTAATGTGAGCTCTCTGTTCTTACAGTGGGTGTTACTGCAGATCAGCCTGACAATGTTGAGCTAAGGCAAAAAAATGTACATTAGTTTTACACCAGAAAACAATCCCCTCTTTTAAAAATGTCACAAAAAAAGAGTGAAAACTGAAATAATAATTGCACAACCTCCACAGTGCTCAACTTCAAAGTTTGGACTATAATTAAACTGCAAATCATCATCCCTTCCTTGCAGCATATTCAAGAATTAAAGAGAAATAATTACAATGTCATCTTGCGCCAAAAGCTTTCTCCCAAGCGGAGGACCAGACTTATCTCCATAAATGATGTTTATTACCTCGCCTACATGGCAGTAATGTACTATAAAAAAATATATACTGTATATAAGTGTGTGATGATCAGCAGTTTTACGAGGACCTCGGTACATTTATCAGACGTTGCTTCACTTCAGAGTTTGACGAGCATCTGTCTTGATAAACGGCGGGGTGATACGCGTAACATCTGGCGCAGAGTCTGAAAAGAGATGGGCTTTTACCTCATTTGACGTTGTAGTTTGTCAACATTTCTGAGCGCTCTTGTAATGCTCTTTTACTGTCAAGGAATGAATTATGCACTCTCTTGGTTTGCAGTTGAGAGCAACCCGTGTCAGACCAACCCGTGTCTCCATGGAGGGAGCTGTCTGCAGGAGGGCGATGGTTATAGCTGCTACTGCCCCCAAGGTTTCTCTGGAGAGAGCTGCGAAATCGGTGAGTCCACGTCCCCAAGCTAGGGGCCGGGGTCAACAGATGGAATCAGTGGCCGGCATATGTTGTTAGAGCGTTTAGCAGATGTACGCCACTGCGCACTTCGTTTCACAGACTGGCCGGGGGGGGTTTATTGGCCTGCAGCATATTCCAAAAATATAATTAAACATGACCCACATCAGTTTTCTCAAGAAGAATTCTGACATTAATCCATTCTTGACAGTACAGTATTTTTCGGACTATAAGTCACACTTTTTTTTCATAATTTAGCTTTAGAGCACAGCAGCCGTTATTTGGATGCAAGCTATTGGGATGGTCAATGCTGACTGATGTTGTTCACACGTACGTGTTGGTGGAGTACTTCCACGCCGCAAAATATAGTATTTTTGAGCATTCTGCTTAAAATCAAGATTAATTAATAAAGCGCAACTAAGGCTAAGTCCAGACCGCAGGTTTTAATGCCATACCTGTCAACCTGAGGCCGTTGGCAATCTTACAAATAGTGATTTATGCCCTTACAAATTGGTGACTAATCTTACGTTGTATATAGCGTGCAATATGAAACAAAAATAACTAAATTTTTTAAAATAATATGAATTTATTGGTAATATTGTCACATATTACCTGGTGCAATCAAAGAACAATCAATATCTCCAACTACATCATTATTACTAAAATTAAAACTGACTTTTATTATAATTGTATGTAGCAATTTTGGCAATTTCTATCATGTCTTGATGGCTGCACTTCATGGCACTTCAGCTCGCAATTCAGTTTGACTTGAAGGTAGTTCGTTAGTGTGTCCAATTATAAATTAAAAAGGTCAGTTGATAAGATTAACTCACCGATGCAATCTTTGAGTCAGGGAACATTTCTTTTGCTGATTCTGAGAAGTGATCAGCAATAGTTGCGGGCAAATTGTGTTCGGCAACAAATTGGCAGAATAAAAACTTTTCTTTCGTTACTTTTCATTCTGCAGACTTCATCCTTATGACCAGTGTTGTTAATATTACTTTTAAAAAGTAATTAATTAGTTACAAATTACTTCTCCCAAAAAGTAATCGTGTTAGTAACTCAGTTACCTGAATGTAAGAGTAATTAATTACTTGCCAAAGTAGGCTAACTGGTGTTACCCTTCATGTTTTTTTTTTTCCATTTAAAAAACAAAACAAAACAACAACAAAATAGTAACCTTTGCTATGTTTTGAAGTCTTTTTTTTTTTTTTTTTTTCATTTTGATGTGAAAGTTTTAAAACTGATTCATCGTTTAAAGATAGATTCAAGTCAAGATTTGGCTGATTTAGGAGTATTTTAAATAAAAAGTTTGGTTCGCTAGGAAGGTTCACTACAACAGAGCCTTTCTGAGAGGTGGACTGCTCTAAAATGGCGGCTGTTTACTAATGCGACAGAGTCCCCGTTTAGGCTTATTTCAAAGTTTATATGGATCGATAGCATGCACGCACTGTCCGTGCATGTTGTGTTTAAGTAGTCTCATGAATAATGACGTAGCCTGTGAAAATCAATGCATAGTCACTCGTCGACAGCTCTCCGGATTCCATGGAATTGAAACTCATATAGGAACCAGTTCCCGATTCCCATCCCTATTGGTGAAAGACTTGCATAAATGACTGCTGTGTGCTGTCAACTAGTCTCACAGAAAGGATTGCGTTCCACTTTGAAGGTTCTAACATTAAAGAACATACGACAGGAGAAAAAAAGTCTTAAATGGCATTATTATGTGAATTAGAATCATATTTTGAGACGATTCGACTATATACAACAATTTAGCAAAGCGCAGATGACGAGAAATTAGTCTTTTAATCTGCCGGTTAGCCATGCCTACCATTATAGGGCTTTAGCGTCCCCAACAGGTGGATGACGTCAGCGCTAGACTGGGCTCATCGGTTTTACTATTCAGCCCATTGAGGGGGAATTATTCAGAACGAGGAAAACGCGACGAAGAGAGCCGCAAAATGTCATTGTTTCAGTCTCTCTACTCCAATATTTTTACAGGATATTCTTTTTATCCTAGTATTTTTCCCCAATAGCTATATAAATGGCTTGAGAAGGACCAGTCAGGCGGTCAAGGGGGAACTATTCACAACGAGGAAAACATGACGAAGAGAGCTGCAAAATGTCATTGTTTCTGTCTCTTTACTTCAATATATTTACAGGATATTCTTTTTATCCAAGTATTTTCCCCAATTGCTAAATAAATGGCATGGTAATGACAAATAACAGTCTTGTGCTAAATGGAATATGAAATAATAAAAATGCATTTATTCAGGACGACATGGCAAAATTACTCCATAATGGTCAAAACTGTCGACTTCACCTTTACTGTCGCACCTCATGAACGATATTTTATGACACCTAAATCGGACATATGTCATTTCCCTTCCCCGGCTTCGGAGAATGTAAACAAACCAAAAGACGTGACAGCTAGCCGACATGCTAACCCGAACCGAGTGATGTTTCAAAGTCTTCGAAGCGGAAAATCACACATAACTAGCCTGGATTTATTGACATGACGACTGGGTTGTCGATTGTGTTCGCGGATCGGCAAACCGCCCGGCGGAGAGCAATTTACAGTTCGTTCCCCGGAGGAGGGCGGCTGCATTTGTTGTGCAGCTAACGTGCTGCTAATGAGCATGAAGAGAGCTTTTTACATGCCTATCAATGATCAAACGTAAGTAGTCCTTTATTTAAAGAAAGTAGTAGTAGTGTTTACTTTGTAATCGCTGTGTTAATATTTGACATAACACAAAACAAGATGTTTACTCACTTCCTCATAAGTCCAATGGTCCCACAGTAAATATCCACGGTGAATGGGAACCTTTTGAAACTCCAAAAAGGCGCATACGCCTCTCCCTCATACAGAATGATTTTTCTGCAGCCGTTTGGCTGGCGTGATACGAAAAATAAACGTATTAATCCGCAAAATCAGCTGAATCCTTCGTCCTCATACACAACAGTACGCTGTATATTGAAGAGGACGTCTTCTACCGTACATGTCACAGCGCCCTCCTCCTCAATGCAAGACCGAAGCCGGAAGTCACTCATTTTTATGGCGCGGGATTCAAAAAACTAAATAAATATAGCGATCGCTTCCACACACATCCAAGCGGTCCATATCATTCAGGAGCATAAAATACCGCGCGTATTATGAAATAAACATGCTTTTTCGTGTCACATGCACCTTAAGTACAGCTCATCAAATCTATTCCCACAAAGAACCAAAATCAATATACGATCTTTAAAGACCAGTGAGGGTTTTCCACATATAAGCAATAGCACAGATGTGATCTCCATGTGCTCTGCAGTATACGTCTGTGCTTATGATCTAATATTCTCACCTCATGCCGTCCCGAGAGAGCGGCTTCGTCTCTCCGCTCAGCTGTATGATAGGAGAATATGTCTGTCATTGTGCACTCTTTTTGGGTGTTTCGTGTCCATGTGCCTGCACGTTTGTGCATACTTCAAGGACACAGCGATCACAGGGGAGCTTGGAGCTCAGTGAGGGGTAGAGATGCTGATGAAAGAGCCCGAGGAGCACAGACTGGATGTTGCGGATGAGGGACGTCGAGTGCATCAAGAGGAGACAGGCGCTGGCTGTGCAAATATCAAAAGAGACGAAAAGTTTCCCACTGTGAAAGCAAAACAACGGAAGCGGACAATCGCCACGCTAGCTTATAAATCGACGATATTGAGTGTTAACGTCCTGTTCACCCGATTGTAGTTGGGACAACCTGAACTGGTTGCTAGTCAATCCCAATGCATATACAGGGTACCCGCGGGTTATTAAAAGTATTAAAAAAGCATTGAATTTAGTTTTCCATTATTAAAGGTATTAAAAGCATTAAATTAGCTGTCGTAAGTCTGGAATTTTTTTACAGTGGTTTTAATTTTCAAGAACATCTCAGTGCAACCTAAATTATGTCCGTGACGAAGTTGTTTTTTTTTTTTTCTTTTTTTTTTTTTTAAATCCAAGATGACGCGTAGAATTTTACGATGCGCTGCACCTCGTGCGTGCGTGCCGTTAGCATAATTAGCATCAACAGCAGGCAATCGCACAGTACTGTGTGCTAACGGAAGCAACTGCTCAGATGCCTTAGTTATGTTTGACGAAAGCCTCAACAAGACAACCAAGTCCAAACAGTTGGACCAGCATGTGAAGTAGTGGATCGGCGACCAAGTCGCATCCAGATACTTTGGGTCGCAGTTTATGGGTCATGCGAAGGCAGTGGACCTGCTTAACATTTCAAAGTAAGTTTCCAATTTCTCCAATTAAAATGTGTTAGATGCATTAATGTATTTCTGCACGGTTTGCCTTTCGAATGAATGTGAATTTTGCAGTTTTAACTCGAGAGTTAGCCATGTTCAATGGGGTATTGGCCTAGCCTTAGCATGGATAAACCGGAGTCGTAGATTCACCATCACTCTCAGATACACAACACGGTTGACACTGTCTATTATTGGAACGAGTGCGGAGTAACGTACTAACGTTGATCTGAATAACATGGCATGGTGATAGGCAAATTATAATGTAGGTGATAGTAAAACACCTCCTGGTATATTTAAATGTTTTTCTTGATTAAATAAGAGTATGGATTTTCTCTATCTGATTAAAAGAAATGTCTTCAATAGCTAACGAAGGATTAACATGTGTTTTTTATACTTCTTGTAATGTGATTAGAAAAAAACAATTACCAAGGGAAATGGTCATGTGTAGCTTTTTTATTTTGTGGTAATTAATGGTAAACTACTGCCACTTAGTGGCTGTTTTTTAAACTTCCACTGCCAGTTGCAAGCATTTTACAGTTAAGGTGGCCAACTTGACAATCACCTACCTACCACCTTGACTAGGTCCTCTTAAAAGGGAAACTTGTTGTATTGCAAATGTAATTTCTGAAGTTGCTTTACAATAATAGTGTAAAATCCATTTTATCCTTATATTCAAATGTGTTTTAATTGTATCTTCAATAAATGTGCATTCTTTTGTCAAACACACTTAGTAATTGAGGTTAAATTTGATGTTGAGTGCTTTATTTTTTTAATATAATTCAATATTATCTAAATAATGGGTGCGAGAAAAGTATTTTCAGTTGAAATGGCATTAAAAAAGGTCTTAAAAGTCTTGAATTTAGATTTATCAATCCTGGGGGGACCCTGATATATGTAACACTAATTAACCCATTTGACCAAACCCAGACATAGAGGCTAATATTTCATAAACGAGCTGACCTGATTGTACTTAATCTTTAACATTAATTTTAATTGTAAAATGTTGTCGCCACCACTAAGCCTCCTAGGTTATTGCATTTAGCGGCTGATATCCGTAAACTTAGTGAAAACTGCTCGAAAGCAGGCAACTCTAGGGTATTTTCTCACTGTTTTCTCGATGTTCACAATTATTCAGCTTACAAAAGCCTGCTCAAACACAACTTTAAGATTGAAACCTTCAAATGAAAGTTTCTAAGGGAAATCTTTTGGACAATAAACACACAGTGCATCGATAGGGCATCAAATATGGTTTGGGTCGAACTGCAAATTTAGTTTGTTGCCATACTACACCATCAGTTTTATTTAAAAATAAATAAAAACATAAATAAAATCTTGCATAGCACACGCACATTTGTACCGACTACAAAAGCAGCAAATCATCAATGACATGGTGTGTGTAATTCACGTCGTTAATGCACATTCGTCACAAATTATTGATGGGCTCCACCAGTGTTGATTGATCTTCCATGGTGTTAATGCGTAAGCACACCCATAAGTCTGCATAAATTCTCTTCTTATGTCTGTACACGCGTTGAAACTTATTGATGATACGACTCATGGCTTTTGTAGTCTTTTTTTGAGCATTACATATGCGACTCAATTTATTGTGTGCAGGAACGTTGCTCACAATGGGTCCCTTAAAAGATATTTATACCGTTGTTGCCTCTGTGAATCGTTCTAACCATAAATACGCAACAAAATATAATGCAAATGGAAAGGGACTGTGTTTTGATGTTTTAGTTCTAAATACATGAAATATTTTTGAAGTGCTGAAAACATGCACAGACTGAGAACAATTGAGTGATAAATCTCCGAGTTACAGCAAAACCCCTGTTCGATCCTTCAGCACCCAGGATTTTTAGGGTGGGCCAAGAAAGGGGCCCAGGTGACATCTCCAAGAACTCTTGCGTTCTAGCCCGCCCCTACCACGATAAAAAGCTAAACAATGTTAGCAGCATTCCGGCAACTTCGTTTACTTCACCATCATGTTAGGCCGACAAGTTATAGCCCTTGATCCCCTAGATACATACAGTGGGGCAAACAAGTATTTAGTCAACCTCTAATTGTGCAAGTTCTCCCACTTGAAAATATTAGCGAGGCCTGTAATTGTCAACATGGGTAAACCTCAACCATGAGAGACAGAATGTGGGGGGAAAAAAACAGAAAATTACATTGTTTGATTTTTAAAGAATTTATTTGCAAATCATGATGGAAAATAAGTATTTGGTCGATACCAAAAGTTCATCTCATTACTTTGTTATGTACCCTTTGTTGGCAATAACGTGGGCCAAACGTTTTCTGTTACTCTTCACAAGCTTGTCACACACTGTTGCTGGTATTTTGGCCCATTTCTCCATGCAGATCTCCTCTAGAGCAGTGATGTTTAGGGGCTGTCGTTGGGCAACACGGACTTTCAACTCCCTCCACAGATTTTCTACGTGGTTGAGATCTGGAGACTGGTTAGGCCACTCCAGGACCTTGAAATACTTCTTACGAAGCCACTCCTTTGTTGCCCTGGCTGTGTGTTTGGGATCATTGTCATGCTGAAAGACCCAGCACCATCTCATCTTCAATGCCCTTGCTGATGTAAGGAGATTTTCACTCAAAATCTCTCGATACATGGCCCCATTCATTCTTTCCTTTACACAAATCAGTCGTCCTGGTCCCTTTGCCGAAAATAGCCCAAAAGCATGATGTTTCCACCCCCATGCTTCACAGTGGGTTTGGTGTTCTTCGGATGCAATTCCGTATTCTTTCTCCTCCAAACACGAGAACTTGTGTTTCTACCAAAAAGTTCTATTTTGGTTTCATCTGACCGTAACACATTCTCCCAGTCCTCTTCTGGATCATCCAAATGCTCTCTAGCGAACCGCAGACGGGCCTGGACGTGTACTGGCTTCAGCAGGGGTACACATCTGGCAGCGCAGGATTTGAGTCCCTGGCTGCGCATTGTGTTACTGATAGTAGCCTTTGTTACTGTGGTCCCAGCTCTCTGTAGGTCATTCACTAGCCCCCCACCCCGTGTGGTTCTGGGATTTTTGATCACTGTTCTTATTTTGACACCACAGGGTGAGATCTTGCATGGAGCCCCAGATCGAGGGAGATTATCAGTGGACTTGGACTATGTGGACTATGTCTTTCATGTTCTAATAATTGCTCTCACAGTTGATTTCTTTACACCAAGCGTTTTACTTACTGCAGATTCAGTCTTCCCAGCCTGGTGCAGGTCTACAGTTTTGTCTCTGGTGTCCTTCAGCAGCTTTTTGGTCTTGGCCATAGTGGAGTTTGGAGTGTGACTGACTGAGGTTGTGGACAGGTGTCTTTTATACTGATGATGAGTTAAAACAGGTGCCATTAATACAGGTAACGAGTGGAGCCTTGTTAGACCTTGTTAGACCTCGTTAGAAGAAGTTAGACCTCTTTGACAGCCAGAAATATTTCTTGTTTGTAGGTGACCAAATACTTATTTTCCACTCTAATTTGGAAATAAATGCTTCATAAATCAAATAATGTGATTTTGTTTTTTGTTTTTCCACATTGTTTCTCATGGTTGAGGTTTACCCATGTTGACAATTACAGGCCTCTCTAATCTTTTCAAGTAGGAGAACTTGCACAATTTGTGGTTGACTAAATACTTATTTCCCCCACTGTATGTGTTTTATTTTATTTGGGATTTTGTAGCGACAAAAGCAAGCATTCGAATACCTCCGCAGTCACGCAGTGTTTGGTGTTGCAGCAGATGGCACTAGATGCAACACGGTCAGCTACAATTCTGCCAGGGGCCCGCTGAATTTGGAGTGTTATTCACGAGGGGTAGCATCGAATATCTTATATACTCATCAGTTGTCTATGTGTACTATGTAATGCGGGTTTTGTGTAATGATTGATGCATACAGCACAGTCATGTCGCACTGGCCCAAGATAGGTGTGTTACGGTCTGCTACATATCCGCCAAGGGCCTGTTGAATATCTTACCTTTCTCGGGAAGAAGCAGTTAGATACACGTAAAACGTGGTCCTACGAGACAAAGTTAACGTTGGCTCCATGCAATGTGTGATCTTCCTCGAGCAAGTGCCGGCATGGGTATGTGCTCACAAATCCTTGCTGGCATGAGTTTTATACACAGAAGAAATGCGAGAGAAAGGACTAAGTACACAGACCTAGTTTATGACAGACAATTGGCATTTGAGCAGGGCTAGACGTTCAATCCATTTTGAATGGGAGACAAAATGGATTTGACGTCTAGGAGTGCTCAGTCAACAGACACGCCTGTAGTATCTAAGACCTGACAGGCAAATCTTATTTTCTCCCATTTAAAATATATATTACATATACGTAGCAATGATTATTTTTAGGCAGTAGTAGCATCATAATTTAAGCACTGTTCAGTCGTTTCACTCATCTTTGAACAGGTTGCATCTAATAGAACAAGGCAAATGTAGTTCTTTCACACAATCAATCACATTACAAAGCACCAACACGGAACTTTCCCGAGACTCCATTTCCCATAACGCAATGCATTAACAGAGCTGCTCATTGATTCGCTGTGAGATCGAACTCAGCAGCTACTCTACATCCACTCGCTAATCGACAAATGTCAGCAGATCTAGCAACAAATAAACCACGAAAAGGCTGCTGAACGATCACCGCGAAATAAACAACCGAAACAGCAATGCAGTAGCTGGAAATGCAAGTGCATAAACTCAGCGGTGGTGTGTGTCTCTTGTGGGAAGCGTGAATGAGAGCAACCATGACCCAGCTTCAGTTTATGTGCAAACCACACCCCTTTCCCGATTAACCAGGGATTAACCATTTCAGACTACATTACAGGTAAGCAGTGATTAATTTGTAAATCATAAAGTGCCGCAACGCAAAGTACATATGACAGCACAGGGATGACGAGACTAGGCATGTGCCGGTTACCGGTTTCAAGGTTTACCGTGGTATGAAAACGTCACGGTTTCAAAACCACAAAAATTTTCCGTTATACCGTAGTACGGTATTCGCCGTTTTACATGTCTCAGAAATGCAGCCAGAAGTGTCTTGGAGCGGCAGCGCCCACTGCTCCCTCTCTAGTTGTTGATGTGTGTGTGTCAGTGACACTATTTTGCTAAACACCAAAAAAGAAACACTCCAAACAAAAGGCGTACTTTTCTTGAATTTATAGAGGTCTCAAACAGGGCCGGCCCAGGCCATTTGGGGGCCCTAAGCAAAATAATGCCAAGGGACCCATATTTTTCGTCACAGTGTACTGTGAAACCCATACATGCAATCCAACCCATACGTCCATATTTTGTATATTAATCAGATTTTTTGTTTCTCTGCTCCAGAAGGATAAATTCTCTTCGACATATTTGTGCATCTATTTTCCAAGCAAGTTTGAGCACCAATCATTGCAAAGCAGGTTCAACGTCACTCCCCGGGTTGCCAGATTGTAATGACAAGAAAATGGATGTTTGCACCGATAAACAGCAATGCGCGACACATTATTCACGATGCTCTATTAACAACGTATAAAATGAGGTTGCGAGATTGGGGCCCTAAGCAGCTGCATAGTTTGCATATAGGCTGGGCCGGCCTTGGTCTCAAATCATGGTAACTGAAATATACAAAATGAACACTTTTAAAACGTTGTACAATAGTATTTTACACGTGTGCGTAGCTTCATTAGCACAAACACAACAGAATGTGAGGAAGTCATCCATGAAAACCATGAAAAAGTTAGCCAAAAACAAAACACACATTTTCCTTTCAAATTCAAAATACAAATTAGCTAAAAACTTACAAAAACGAATGTTAGCCTAGTCTTAGCTAGGAGAGAAACTTCGTCGAGGTTATAAATCTCACGGCAACTGAGAAACAAGCTTGAATGAAGGAAAAGGGATGACATCAAAGATCGCTAATTGCGACAGATGATCTTGCCCTAAGCACAAATGTACATTTGCTGGACAAGGAGAGGTCTCACTCCCAGTGTTTTTAGATGAAAC
The DNA here is from genome assembly GCF_030265065.1 of Corythoichthys intestinalis. Lineage (NCBI taxonomy): Eukaryota > Metazoa > Chordata > Actinopteri > Syngnathiformes > Syngnathidae > Corythoichthys > Corythoichthys intestinalis. Next base: position 45,042,825 of record NC_080401.1, on the reverse strand, counting down.
CTTTACACAACAACATTCACATTTTAACTAACTTATCCATTTTTAACTTATTAACTTATTAATTCTGCGTCTTTTTAATACAAAGGCATGACATGTGGACTAGAGTTGACACAGTGGCTGAAAATGGCGAAACTTCACTTGAGCTTTTGCCCCCTCAAAAAAAACAAAAAACAACAAAAAAAAAAAGTACAGTCAATATATTCCAATTTTATTTACAATTGTTTTTACTTTTTTATAGCAATTAATTTATTTCTTGCTCCAATCTTGAGCAACCTGAGCTGTGGCTGTGGGTAGTCTATAAGTTCTATTTATTTTAATTTTATTTAAAATATTTTTTGTTTATTTTTTTTTAACATAATATTCATAATCTAATTTGCAAATATTTTCTGAAAAATAAAAAAATCCCGGAATTTTTTGTTTGTTTGTTTGTTTGTTTTTAACCCATACCTCTCAAAATAACACATTTTGGAGCTATAATTGCAATACAGTGATACCGTAAAACCGCTGTATTTTTGCTCACGGTTATCGTAATGTCAAAATCTCATACCGGCACATGCCTAGACGAGACGGGCACAGGTCCCGGAACATACGCAGAGAATGGTGCTGAAAACAACACGCAAATGCCCACTTGCCATGCTGTGGGACTTACAAGCCTCAATTTCAGATAATATCCATGGTATAAATGTTATGACAATAATTTACAATTATTTAGGCTATACTCTGCACAGCACGGGCAATTGCCCATATAACCACAGGTGGGACTTACAGTAACGTACAGTCTAACTTAAGTCTAACATAAGAAAAAAAAAAAAAAAAAGATTACAATAAATAACACAAACCCATGTTTTTACGAGCTTCATCCCCCGTCTTTTCTGGCACCAAACTTCCCACCGCCTTACAAATTGTGCAGCCCAAACCCAAATTCCCCATAAGGGTACTGGCCTGTTGCTCGGGCTGTTGGTGGTCCACCTGGCTGACTGCTGGACCCCACTCCGGGTGGCGCTGAACCTGACCAGCTGCTGCCATGGTAGCAGCCTCCTGCCCCTGCTTGGCTGGCTGTCAGTGAACCTGGCTAGCTGCTGCGGCACTAGGCTCCTGCTGCACCCGTTAGCATGATCGCTGCAGCTGCCCTCATCGCTGGTTATTGCTTTACTGACTCGTTTTGAACCATCTTCCTTCTTTTTGAAAAAAAGACAGTAAATGCAACTGTCTTTTTTGCATGTTGAAATACCATTTGATGAAGGCTGCTTGCTCCCTAGATGCCACAATTTTAATTTTTTTTTTTTTTTTTTTTTTTTTTTTAATGTCGCAAGTGATTTGTTGGTCCAGCTTTTCAGTGCATCAACAAATCTCCGACTCTTTCAAATGACTTTCAATATTTATAAACAACTTGCAATTCTTGGGATTTGTTCTGTAAATGAATTTATACGTATTATTATTTCATACTGTAATGTCCGTAACTACGCACGGTCCCTTTAAGAGATGTTGGGACTGGAGAGCTGTGAGGTAGTATGAAGCGAGAGGGAGACGGGCGAGAAGCAAAAGTTAGCGGTTGAATGTGGTGGCAGTCCGCTGTTATTTTGTTTGTTTTCTTATTCTTGCCACAACAAAGTGGAGAAAGCCATAAACGACTCCTCTCATTCTTCCCCACATTCGGGGCTATTACAATACATTTTTTTAAAACGTTTTTATATTATTATAATTTTCTATACATGAGAGATGCCAGATCTGCCCAAATAAGTCCCGGAACACAAAAATCAAGAGGTACCGGATCTTGTTCCGGCAGATCAGGCACAAATTAACCCCTGCAGGTAAGGCCCAATTTGAACGCCTGATAGCCTAGCCAACATTTTTGTCCATTCAAATTTGGAAGGCATCTAAACAGCAGTCTTTTCTTTTGATCTTTCATATAACTTATTAATTTTGACTTTGATTGCACAGTAGCTCTAAGTAATTGAAAGAAACTAAAATTTCGGGAATCGCAGAAAAAAGCCTAAAAATTGGTGAGTTTATCATTGAATATTCGATAGATTAAAAAGTAGCGCTGCTTTACTGTATGTTAAAAATTGTTGTACATAAAGCAGTACACTGATGACAAGATGGCTTTCCTCGACGGAGGTAGCTGAATAAGCATCCTATCTGGCGTCCTGCACATGTCTTCCATTTGCTTCTGCGCTCGACAGGAAGCAAACTGATTTGATTTCCTCCCCTCTCCGCTCTCTCTGGCTACTTTTTCAATCATGACGATTAAGATCTGAGTTCCCCCCCCCCCACCCCTTGCTGCTCCATCATTTCACCACCTCCTTCCCATTTTTTTTTCTGGCCTCCTTCATGATTCTCCCATTTGTCCTTTCACTCTAATTGTCCCGCGTCTGTCATCCGTGCTCTTCTCTTATCCGCTTGCGTTGTGCGTGTTGCTCTTTACTTTCTGCGTATCGACTCCCTTCAGCACTTCTCTTCAACACATCTCATTTCCTGACACAGCCCTCTTAACCTACAAGCACACAAACACTTATCTATTCACACTCCTAGACGGACACACCGATATTGAAATACACACAAGCAAATGTGATGGACTAACTGCTCATTTAAATGTTCAATTTTGGGGAAAAAAAGAAAAATAACGGCTGCTCTGCCAAACAATTTTTAGTCAAAATGCCACGTTTTTGCCTCTTGCTTTAAACATTGACAAACTTCATCATTCAGGGGCTGTTCACACGGCAACGGCAAAGGGGGTGAAAACATTAAGCGGAGTTTAAGGGGGTGTCAGGGCCAGGCCTCCCTGGTGGCTGAAAAGTGTCATTGCATGTAATTGACTTTCCTGTATATATAAAAGTCATAAAGCAATAAAACAAACAACAAAAATGAATGAAATGAACAAAAAAAGATATTTTCATAATGGGTCAAAATAATTTTTCATACAGGTCATGTGACTAGCACCTTAGACGGTCATTTGCTTTGCATATTATTTAAAAAAAAAAAAAAAGTAAATAGGTGAGGGCAATTTTATTTTTCAAATGATTTTTTTCTTTGTTTGATTTTTTTTTTTTTTTTTTTTTTGATTGAAGCAACTTTTTGGGGGATTGAATGATTTGGACAAAAATGTCCAACCCATAATATGGCCCAAACACAAAAAGGATTGCTAAAAATCAAAACTTTTTTAATGAAAAATTAAGTGTTCAAATGCAAATATTTGTGTCTCAAATATTTTTTCGCATTCAAAAACTTTTTTTTTCTATGATTGAAATTTCTCTTATTTGGATTGAAGTGATTTTTCTTTTGAAAATATGTACTTTTTGTTTGAAGCAACATATTTTTTGATTGAATAATAAAGGCGCAAATGTCCTAGCCAAAATGTGACCCAAACGCAAAACATTACTTCAATCAAAAAGGTTGTTTCAATCAAAGATTTTTTACTTCAATCAAAAAAAAAAAAAAAAAAAAAAAATTATAGAAAAATAGCTTTCAAATGCATTTTTTTGAGTTTCAAATTCATTTTTTCATTCATGTTTTTCTTACTGAAGTGACTTTTTTTTGATTGAAAATATATTCATTGAAGCATTTTTTTTTTCCAATTCAAGCAACTTTTTTTTTTTTTTTGTGAGCAAATAATGAAGATACTAATCTACCTCCATATGTCTCCGCGCAGGGGATACAATTATTGACTGGGGTAACTACATTGGCCCGACACCGGCGGGCGTACAATATTCAATGGATAACGATCTTGGCGAAAAGTATAGCTGTCCTAGGCAGCCTGATTTAGAATTCCCCTCAAGAATGATGGGAAACACAACGCTCATTTTCAACTTATTATTATTAATATTCTTGTAAGTTAATTTTATTGCTGACACTGCGTTTTGGGGTCATCAACATGTTGTGCTCCCCCCTGCCCCAAAAGTCAAACTCCGCCTATGGTGAAAACACAAAATCTTTTTCAGAGAGCCCTGTTGTTTGCACGGCAACGGCGTTTTGGAGGGCTGAAAACGCAAAAATTTGAAAGGACTTCTAGAGTGGAAATCATGAAAACACTCCTCCCGTTGTCGCCGTCGAAACAGTTGACAACGCAAAAGTGAGTTTTGGGTGAAACCTGACTTCCGTACTCCAGAACAGTAGGTGGCGATAATGCTCCAATATATATGTCAATGAAGGGGGTGAAGATACTGATGACGTCAGTGCACGCTGACAGTGCATGAAATCATGTCTTCAAGAGGCCGTTTACATGGTGACTCTCCGAGAAGACGAAAAATTTCATGTTTGCATTTATATGGTTCCGTCTCCATTCGAACAATGTCGCAATCCCTCATGAAAACGATGTAGTATTTATGCCAGGCCCTAAGGGGCAGTGCAGTTTTACAATGCGACAGCGAATGATGCACTTTGACCTCCTCAGCCCGGAAGACAACATGCCCGGATTGCCCGCCCACTCCAAGCAATGGCATTTTCTTTTGTTCAAAAAGGCACAAAAATGGAACCATTCAAAATATTTACGTAAAAAATACTATAAAAACAGTAAATTAAAGCAGACGTTCCGCCATATTTGCTGTTTTTAATGATAAATAGCACCGCTGCGCACGCCCAATGTGATGTGTACGAGTGCTGCCGTTATCAGCGCGGTCCCGCGCCACGGGAGCTTTTGATATACATGCGGAGCAAGCCCTCCTCAATCCCCCGCAATCGAATTCTTCCACTTTGGAGGCAGGATTCCAAGGTTCGTGTCTTTGCCTTCCGACTTCGCCGACACCATACGAATGCGAGGCCACTCCGCAACACAGTCATTGCGTCTTTGTGTCGCAGAGTCTCCATGCAAACTGCCCTCAAGTAACAACCTTGTACACGGTGTTCAACACTATTCAAGAATCTAGTCAACTACAGGTAGTCCCCAGGTTATGAACAAGTTCCGTTCCTACGCTGGCGACATAACCCGAATTTCTGCGTAAATGATGTTTAGCTATTGCCTGGCTCTGCCAGACTATTCTCCCTGTATTTTTCAAACACTGAGAGAAATAGTCTGGGAACCATCCCATTAACGGCCTTTCGAGCAGCTCCAAAATCAATCGACAAATCAGATTCGTTTATTTGCGTGACGTGTTCTTCACGAGCAACGTCACTCTTGCGCGTCGAAAGTTGTCTCTTCAGCAACACAGATAGTGAACGGTAGAGCCGAGAATATGTTCCAATCCATGGTAAAATCAGTTTTAAATTACCTAAAACACATCGACACGAGTCATTGACAACAGTCTGTCTCGCGCTAGCCATGTCGAATAAACTCCGCTCTCTTCGTATGTTTACTTCCGCGCGCAAGTCCCTTGTCCTGCCCTCGCCATTTTACTAACGTCACGTCCAGTGTTGTTAATTTTACTTTAAAAAAGTAATTAATTACAGTTACACATTACTTCTCCCAAAAAGTAATTGCGTTAGTAACTCAGTTACCTGAATGTAAGAGTAATTAGTTACTTGGCAAAGTAACTAGTGATATATATATATATTTTTTTTTTCTCAAAAAAAAAAAAAAAAAAAAAAAAAAACACAGGTCACACAATGTGAAGCTTAAAGGGTTTGGGGGACAATTGGCCCTAACCCAATTCTTTACCCTCCGCTTAACTAGACACAAGGGTATTGCGATAACTAGCTAGTAACCTTTGCTATGTGTGGAAGTCATTTAAAATTGTGAATCAATTGTTAAAGTTGTTAAAATTTCTCCCGTTATTGCATTAGTTCCCTTCTGTCTACTTTAAACATGTGTAAGTTTTAAAACTGTTTCATCATTTAAAGATAGATTTAATTTAAGATTTTGCCGATTTAGGAGCATTTTAGATTTAAAAAAATTACTTAGGTTCGCTAGGAAGGATCTCTGCATCAGGGCCTTCCTGAGAGGTTTACTGTTTTAAGATGGCGGCTGTTTACAAACGCATGTAGTCCTTAAAACATGTTGGCAATGCAGCAGTGTCTATCATTTGCATCTAGTTCTATAATATGATATCTACCGTGTCATGTGGGCGTAGTTTGTCGGCTATGGCTGCAGTCAGGTATTATTGGAGCCACCTAGCATCGCGGTTGCAACGGCGTCTTCCCCACTCCTGCTCAGCTCTCGTCCCCGTGAGTCCGTTTCTCTCAGACTTTTTTTTTATTCAACCAACTTAGTAACGCATAGTAACGCACGCCTTTCCCGCCTCAGTAACGGTAACGGCGTTGCCAAGATGAGAAAAGTAATTAATTAGATTACTCATTACTGAAAAAAATAACGCCGTTAGTAACGCCGTTATATTGTAACGCCGTTATTAACAACACTGGTCACGTCTGCCCGTCGCTGATTGGTCCACTCCACTGTCTGTTTGCTGTGGCTTGCTCCGCCCTGGAAATTGTATCCGCGTGAATGGTGGCCAGACTCAATAGCTGGAACAGCGGTGAGTCTGGTGTACCAGGCAAGTTTACAGTGCCTTGCAAAAGTATTCGGCCCCCTTGAATCTTGCAACCTTTCGCGACATTTCAGGCTTCAAACATAAAGATATGAAATTTAATTTTTTTGTCAAGAATCAACAAGTGGGACACAATCGTGAAGTGGAACAACATTTATTGGATAATTTAAAGTTTTTTAACAAATAAAAAACTGAAAAGTGGGGCGTGCAATATTATTCGGCCCCTTTACTTTCAGTGCACCAAACTCACTCCAGAAGTTCAGTGAGGATCTCTGAATGATCCAATGTTGTCCTAAATGACCGATGATGATAAATAGAATCCACCTGTGTGTAATCAAGTCTCCGTATAAATGCACCTGCTCTATGATAGTCTCAGGGTTCTGTTTAAAGTGCAGAGAGCATTATGAAAACCAAGGAACACACCAGGCAGGTCCGAGATACTGTTGTGGAGAAGTTTAAAGCCGGATTTGGATACAAAAAGATTTCCCAAGCTTTAAACATCTCAAGGAGCACTGTGCAAGCCATCATATTGAAATGGAAGGAGCATCAGACCACTGCAAATCTACCAAGACCCGGCCGTCCTTCCAAACTTTCTTCTCAAACAAGGAGAAAACTGATCAGAGATGCAGCCAAGAGGCCCATGATCACCCTGGATGAACTGCAGAGATCTACAGCTGAGGTGGGAGAGTCTGTCCATAGGACAACAATCAGTCATACACTGTACAAATCTGGCCTTTATGGAAGAGTGGCAAGAAGAAAGCCATTTCTCAAAGATATCCATAAAAAAGTCTCGTTTAAAGTTTGCCACAAGCCACCTGGGAGACACACCAAACATGTGGAAGAAGGTGCTGTGGTCAGATGAAACCAAAATTGAACTTTTTGGCCACAATGCAAAACGATATGTTTGGCGTAAAAGCAACACAGCTCATCACCCTGAACACACCATCCCCACTGTTAAACATGGTGGTGGCAGCATCATGGTTTGGGCCTGCTTTTTTTCAGCAGGGACAGGGAAGATGGTTAAAATTGACGGGAAGATGGATGCAGCCAAATACAGGAACATTCTGGAAGAAAACATGTTGGTATCTGCACAAGACCTGAGACTGGGACGGAGATTTATCTTCCAACAGGACAATGATCCAAAACATAAAGCCAAATCTACAATGGAGTGGTTCAAAAATAAACGTATCCAGGTGTTAGAATGGCCAAGTCAAAGTCCAGACCTGAATCCAATCGAGAATCTGTGGAAAGAGCTGAAGACTGCTGTTCACAAACACTCTCCATCCAACCTCACTGAGCTCGAGCTGTTTTGCAAGGAAGAATGGGCAAGAATGTCAGTCTCTCGATGTGCAAAACTGATAGAAACATACCCCAAGCGACATGCAGCTGTAATTGGAGCAAAAGGTGGCGCTACAAAGTATTAAAGCAAGGGCGCCGAATAATATTGCACGCCCCACTTTTCAGTTTTTTATTTGTTAAAAAAGTTTAAATTATCCAATAAATTTTGTTCCACTTCACGATTGTGTCCCACTTGTTGTTGATTCTTGACAAAAAATTAAAATTTTATATCTTTATGTTTGAAGCCTGAAATGTGGCGAAAGGTTGCAAGGTTCAAGGGGGCCGAATACTTTTGCAAGGCACTGTAGCTAAATTCTTGCTAGACAGCGAGCTAAGCTCCGAAATGACGATGTCAGACGTCCGTGTAGTTTGCTGACTTTATTCAGCCGTTAATTACATCAACACTTGCAGAAGGAAAGTAAAATAAAAATGAAATCAGTTTCATCTTCAATAACAGAAATTCAAATTTGCGTTTATGACTAGCTGCAATACAATCCACACACACGATTAGCATGTATCAGTTAGCGTCCGCACATCATTAAAAACAACCAGGTAAACTCGCTCCAAGTATTTGACCACAACTGAAAACGAACACTAAACAGTACAAAAGGTGTTACTGTATATACAGGTGTTGCCTCTGTGGATGCTTCACAAGCAACAAACGTGCGCACAGGCTTGCAGCTGTACAGTAATCATTCCCCTCTCTCACTCGGCTGCGCGACTACATCGTCGAAGCGCCAGTAAATTATGTATCAACATACATTTCTTATATCACTCAATTTTATTTACATATTAAATTTTATTAATACATACATATGGCGGAAAACACTCAGGTGACTTGAAGTTCCGCTCTGAGACCCCCAATTTGGCCAAATTTCCAAATTGTCCGATATGCATGCGTGATACATCATTGGAAAGCTTAAAATCTCAATTTGCTGGGGGAAGAAAATTTTTGAACAGGAGGGCATTTTAACAAAAAAAAAAAAAAAAATTAGACAGCAAAACCCTAACTGGAGGCGAGAGCACGCGAGAGCAGAATTAAAGACGCCATGATTTTAACGAGATATTATCGCGTACTTACCTTGTTTCGATCCCAAAACTCCATGTAGCATCATGTATCACCGACTGTCAAGACACAGCTGTGAATGGCCGCAGCCAAATTTTTTTGACATTTTATGGGTGAAACATAATGATATAACAAGAGTCGCGATGCAGAAATCACAGACAACAAGGAGTGGTTGAGATTTTCTTTTACATATATTTACCCTTTGAAACGTTATTTTTCAATTTTTCTTTGTTTGGATCGAATATTTATCAGCTAACATATTGGGGAAAATGTGAAAAAAACAAAATATAACTAAGCGATAGTTATGAGCAGTGTTGTTAATAACGGCGTTACAATATAACGGCGTTACTAACGGCGTTATTTTTTTCAGTCGTGGGTAATCTAATTAATTGCTTTTCTCATCTTGGCAACGCCGTTACCGATACTGAGGACGGAAAGGCATGCGTTACTATATTGGTCGAAAAGTCTGAGGGAGACGGACTCACCGAGAAGACAGAGCAGAGCAGGAGTGGGGAGGAGGCAAGAAAGTTGTGACGCCGAGCAAACGCGATGCTAGGTAGCTCCACTAATACATGTTGTAGCAGATAGCCTACAAACTACGCCCGCATGTTATGGTAGATATGGTAGACATGGTAGATATCACATGTACTGTATATAGATATAACTAGATGCAAAATGACAGACATGGCACTAAATGCGTTAGTAGACAGCCGCCATCTTAAAGCAGTAGACTTTTTAGGACGGCTCTGTTGTAGAGAACCTTCCTAGCGAACCTAAGTAACTTTTTATCTAAAATACTCCTAAATCGGCAAAATCTTGACTTGAAGCTATCTTTAAATGATGAAACAGTTTTAAAACTTTCATATGTCGAAAGTAGAGAGAAGGGAACTAATGCAATAATGGGAAAATTTTTAACAACTTTTAACAGTAAAGGGTAAATTAGGGTAAAGAATTGAGCTCGGGCCAATTGTACCAAAAACCTTCACGAAAAACTTCACATAGTGTGGCCAATGTTTTGTTTTGTTTTTTTGTTTTTTTTTGAGGGAAAAAAAAAAAAGTAATTATCACCAATTACTTTGCCAAGTAACTAATTACTCTTACATTCAGGTAATTGAGTTACTAACGCAATTACTTTTTGGGAGAAGTAATTTGTAACTATAATTAATGACTTTTTCAGTAAGATTAACAACACTGGTTATGAGGTAGAAATTCGTGACTTTTTTACAGACGCCAAATTTTTCGTTATGACGTAATTTGTTTAGAAGTTTAAAATATGCGAGTGAATAATTTTTTATAGTTGTTTTCTCTTTTTAAACTAAATATTAGACATCAATTAATGATTCTAAGCTAAAAATGACACATTTTGAATAATAAAATTGCTTACCTTCTTTTTATGGCTAGGTTGAAACAAAAGCGGTTGCACGACGTCTGTAAATGGGGGTTTTCAGGGTAAAACGGCCAAATTAAAAATAGTTTGGGGGCTTAATGCGCCATGAATCGGCTATGGCAGCATATAGACATATTGTTCTATCGAACACAACAGTTGTTTTGGCTTAAAATACAGCAGTTTCTTTAGAAGACGAGTGCAAGAGCCGAAACTGCTTTTTCAGTCTTGTCTGTGTTTTCCGCCATATACAAAGAATATATATTTATATCAAAATATATATGGTGGAAAACACTGAGGTGACTTGAAGTTACTCTCTGGAACCCCCAATTTGACCAAATTTCAAAATTGTCCTATATGCATGCGTGATACATCATTGGAAAGCTTAAAATCTCTATTTTCTGGGCGAACAAAAATTTTGAACAGGAGGGCATTTAAAAAAATTAATAATTTAAACAGCAAAACCCTAACTGGAGGCGAGAGCACGCGAGAGCAGAATTAAAGACACCATGAGTTTAACGAGATATTATCGCGTACACGCCTCGTTTCGATCCAAAAACTCCTTGTAGCATGTATCATCGAGTGTCGAGACACGGATGTGAATGACCGCAGCCGGATTTTAGGGGGATTTTTTGGGTGAAACATGGTAATATAACAAGGGGCAGAAATCGCAGACATCAAGGAGTGGTCGAGATGTTCTTTTTCCATATATTTACCCTTTTTTTTTCAATTTTTCTTTCTTTGGACCGATTATTTATCATCTAACATATTGGGGGAAATGCGACAGCAACAAAAAAAAAAAAACAATTAATCGATAGTTATGAAGTAGATATCCGTGACTTTTTTACAGACGCCATTTTTTTCATTGTGACGTCATTTGTTTAAAAGTTCAAAATTTGCGAGTGAATCATTTTTTAAAGTCTTTTTTTTTTTTTTTTTTTAAACAAAATATTAGACATCAATTAATGCTTTTCAGATAAAAACAACAGACATTTTGATTAATAAATAAATTACCTTTTTATGGCTGGGTTGAAACAAAAGTGGTTGCGTGACGTCTGTAAACTGGGGTTTCCAGGGTAAAAGGGACTACTTAAAAATAGTTCGGGGGTTTAATGCGCCACAAATCTGCTATGGCAGTATATAGACATATTTTTCTATAGAACACAACAGTTCTTTTGGCTTAAAATACATATACAGTAATTTTCGGACTATAAGCCGCTACTTTTTTCCTTCATTTTGAATCCTGCGGCTTATCGTCCAGTGCGGCCTATTTATTGATTTAATTGGGTTGAAATGAACAGGTGATACTTTATTTGACAGCGGCGTCATGAGATCGTCATAATTATGACATGACACTATCATGGGCATTACTGAATGCTTGTGAGAGGTGTCATTAAGTGTCATCCGGCAAATTATGTCACTAATTCCATTTACGTCCAGCTCGGATCTTTTACATCCATTCAAAAATGAGATCATTTGCCGGATGACACTAAATGAAATTAATGCTCATGACAGTGTCATGTCATAATTATAATTGTCTAATAACAGTCTTATATCACTGTCAAATAAAGTGTTACCAAATACCATAACTATCAATTAATGAAACTAGAACAGTAACTGAAGAAATAATTACTGTAATTTTTGCACTATAAGCCGCTTTTTTTCCTCATTTTGAATCCTGTGGCTTACAGTCCCGTGCGGCTTTTTGTTGATTTATTTACGTTAATAGGTAACGCTTTATTACACAGTGGTGTCATAAGACTGTCATAAAACCATCAAAATTATGACATGACACTATCATGGGCATTACTAAATGCTTATGACAGATGTCATTAAGTGTCATCTGGCAAATTATGTTACTAACTCCATTTATGTCCAGCTCGGATCTTTTAAATCCATTCAAAAGTGAGACAATTTGCCGCATGACACTAAAAGACATCTGTTATAAACAGTCATTGATACTCATGACAGTGTTGTGTCATAATTATAATTGTCTAAACCAGGGGTTTTCAACCCAGTCCTCAAGGCACACTGTGGGTCCTGGTTTTTGTTCCAGCCGATCCAGCAGAGACAGTTGAACCAATGAGGCTTCTGCTAAAACAAGCCACACCTGACTGCAATCAACTGATTGCACTTGTAAAACACCAGATTGGGGAAAAAGTGTTGTCATCTTGTTTGGTAAGAATGAAATCCTGCACCCACAGTGTGCCTTAGTGGAATAGGTTGGGAACCCCTGGTCTAAACAGTCTTATTGCGCCAATGTCAAATAAGGTGTTACCAAATACCATAACTAGCAATTAATGAAACAACTGGAACAGTAACTGAAGAAATAATTAGCACTGAACATGAATTTGGATTGTTATTTACATCTGTAGCGCTGCAATGCATGCTAGGAGGCATGTTGGACAACAACAGTGTTGACAGCAGGTGGCAGCAGAGGTTGACTGTCTCCCCAAAGGGAGCAGTGTTGGCCAAATGAAGCTTCTTGAAGCAATGAAGCTTTGTAGCCAATTGGTTCAAAGCTTCATGGTGGTTCATTTGGTCTTATGACAGTCGTATGATGCCGCTGTCAAATGTTACCGGTTAATATCTTTTGGTGTAAATATCCCATAATACAGTGAGGATTAGCCTGGTACACCAGACTCAACGCTGTTCCAGCTATTGAGTCTGGCCACCATTCCCACGGAAACAATTTCCAGGGCGGAGCAAGCCACAGCAAACAGACAGCGGAGTGGACCAATCAGCGACGGGCAGACGTGACGTTAGTAAAATGGCGACGGCAGTACGAGGGACTTGCGCACGGAAGTAAACCAACGAAGAGAGCGGAGTTTATTCGACATGGCTAGCACGAGACAGACTGTTGTCAATGACTCGTGTCAATGTGTTTTTGGTCATTTAAAACTGATTTTACCGTGGATTGGAACATATTCTCGGCTCTGCCGTTCACCATCTGTGTTGTTGAAGAGACGACTTTCGACGCGCAAGAGTGACGTTGCTCGTGAAGAACACGTCACACAAATAAACTAATCTGATTTGTCGATTGATTTTGTATCTGCTCGAAAAGGCCGTTAATGGGATGGTTCCCAGACTATTTCTCTCAGTGTTTGAAAAATACAGGGAGAATAGTCTGGCAGAGCCAGGCTAAGTGAGGATAGCCGCGGCTTATAGTGCAGTGCGGCTTATCTATGAACAAATGTAGTTTTGGTGTCAAATTTGGTGGGTAGCGGCTTATAGTCAGGTGCGTCTTACAGTGTGAAAATTACAGTATATGGCGGAAAAAACAGACAAGGCTGAAAAAGTCGTTTCTGCTCTTGCACCCCTCTTTAAAATAAACTGCCGTATTTAAATAATCCATCCAGAAAGAAAGAAAATCTCGACCACTCCTTGTTGTTCTGCATCGCGGCCCTTGTTATATTACCGTGTTGCCCCCTTAAAATCCCCACAAAGTTCAGCTGTGACCATTCACCGCTGTGTCTTGACACTTGGTGATACATGCAACAGAGTTTTTGGATCGAAACAAGGTAAGTACGCGGTAATATCCCATTAAAATCATGGTGTTTTTAATTATGCTCTCTCATGCTCTCACGTCGAGTTACCGGAACGCCACAAAAAGACATACATTGCAGTCAAACGCTAGCGCGAGAATTATGGACACAGCAGGCTAACTGGGTAGCATTCTGTCCATTATTTTTTCGACCCTTGTTGACGTTTGGACTGCTTATTATGGGATGATATTGATGTATCAGATAAATTAAATGCTTAAATCATAAAGCCTAGGTCCTCGGTAGGGATGGAAATCGAAATCCGATTCCAATTCAGAACCAGTTCCGAGTGTTTCGAGGCCTCGAAATCACAATGAAAAAGCCTTAACGATCCCTTTAACGATCACTAAAGACGCATATTGCGTCGTGACGTGTCTTGTTGTCCAGACTCATCAAACTAGCATGGCGCCAAGAACCACTCGGTCCAAAGTTTGGCTACACTTCACCAGGAAAAATGGGTGAAAATGAAAGGCTACGATAGTTTAGCACGAGCATTGCCGCCGTAAACATAACAATGACGTAGGTTTGAACGCTCGAAAGTGTGTCTTCACTTCATGAGGAAAAATTACAACAAAGCGACTTGCAGTCATTGCGAGATGGAAATAACTGCATCGGGAGGGAATAGACTGCACTGTCCTCACCGAGACGCTAAGGCTCAGTCCTGGCTATACAGCTAGCTAAACTCCCAAATGACGATGCAGAAGACGTTGGTATAATTTGCTGACTTTATTCAACCATCATTTGAAACTAAAAATAGAAATGAAACAAATGAATTTCGTCCCCAATAACAAACAGGTTCGCATTAACGTAAATCATCGATGATTAGCTGCTAACACAGTCATAACAAACAGTTAGCATGCGTTCGCTAGCATTAGCACATCGTTTAAACCACTACACAACTGGATTTAAGTGTCCGATCGTGAGTGGAAACACACAACAACAACACAGAAGATGATACATACAGGTGTTGGCTCTGTGGATATTTTACAAACATTAACAAAGAACGTAGGCTCGTGGCAGTGTTTCCCTTTCTCACTAACTCGCTCACTGGCTTGGATGCGGCATTTCTTCTTCTTCGTGCTCTTCTTCGCGTGAGGAAGCGCAAGGGCGCCACCACTTGAGCGTGAAAGCGCCATAAAAACTAAAAGGCATGCATTTCAATATGCTGGTAAATAAAAACAGGGGTCCCCAAACTACGGCCCGAGGCTCCATATTTGGTCCGGCCCCCTGAACAATTCCAGAGAGCATTTTGAATTTTTTTTTGTTTTTTTCTCCCTCAGTAGTGTTATTTATTTCCTGGCCTTTTTCAGCGAATAACTCAGAGAGGGTTATTTGGTTATTATCTATTTAATTAATAGTGCTATTATTATTTATTATTATTATATTATATTATTATTTTTATTTTATTTACTTTTGTTCCGTGAAGAATCCACAGAGGGTTATTTGATTGTGGCTTTCTGAAAAACAATAATTTTTTTACATTTCGCACTCCTGCAATCGTCACACTTTTTCTGTTACAAACTGACCCCGGCCTCTCATCAGAGAAGGGAAAAGTTATTTGGCCCTCACAGGAAAAAGTTTGGGGACATTGCCAAAGGCAGAACAACGACCTATATGCCAAAATATACCAATATTTTTTATTTCTATTAGAAAAATGTTTCAGTAAAATGTTACACATTCTTGTGCATTTGCCACTTATTGCCACAGTTAACATTGAGGCGTTGGGCCTCTTTTGACCTCGTTGTGAGTTTGTAAGGTTGTGACTTCTGATTAAACAAACTTGATGCCAGTCAAAATGTTTGTTCTTCTTTTTCCCGAAATTAGAATCGATAAGAGAATCGATAAAGAATCGAATCGTTAAGCAATATCGATAATGGAATCGGAATCGTAAAAATCGTATCAATTCCCATCCCTAGTACTCGGCTTCAAGGCTAAATGCAGTAAATAGTGTTATGTACTCACATTTATATGTTCCCTTTATGCATATGGAGTCTTTTATTCTCAGTATCTTGCATTCACATTCTTTAATCATAATTGAAAAAAATATTTTAAAAGCCCTCTGCAAAAAATAAAATATTATGGCATTGGAATTCAACCCCTAAAAATCCCCTGGAAATGTTTTTCTTGGCACAGATTAAAATCAAGCCAAATGAAAAACTGTATGCAGTAAAGTTATCATTAACTTTACAGCTAACTCCCCGTTTAGCCATGTTTATTGACAAAATAAAATACAGGGCTAAACTAAAAAAAAAAATCTACTTTTACTCACACACCAATTTCCTTTATTATTATACATCCACCCACATGTTTTAGTGCATGCATATTGATTATCAAAGACTTGAGTAGACAAAGGGGGATCTTGAAGTATTTATTTATTATGTACCAGGATAGGTCTCCAAAACCTTCTTTTAAAAGAGAAACTTAAAGAAAATTTCAGAGGTCTCAAAAATGTCTATATTTCACTCACCTGATTTGAGATACTTTTAAGGTGTCAAAAAATGCCCTCCTGTTCAAAAATTTTCTTCCCCCAGAAAATAACAATTTTAAGCTTTCCAATGATGTATCACACATGCATATCGGACAATTTTGAAATTTAGCCAAATTGGGGGTCTCAAAGCACAACTTCAAGTCACCGGAGTGTTTTCTGGCATAAATACATATATAGAATAATCATGCCAAACGGCCAAAGATTTCCCTGTACCAGCAAACCAGGGTAATGATAAATCACCACACAACACAAATATATGGTGCATAAATACACCAGGTGGTAAGCACACATAGCCACGACCACTACATTGGGAAATAATCATCCACAAACATAGACAAACAAGTAATTATTAACTTTTTAATGAACTTTTTTTCATCAAATAATTATAAATGTACTCAAATTTGGCATATCGTGATCTCAAATATGTTTCCTAATAAAGCAAGTGGATGGAATTTTGAATAAAAATTGTTTCGTGGAACATCCGTGATCTGCTTTTCTTCTCCAAAATTCCACATTCAAATGATCATCCTCGAGGAGCGTTGACTGTGTTATTTTTGCCAGGGGTTGTACACCCACACATGGACAAACCTACACACACACACGTCTAGAAGCCAACACAAACACTGACACACAATTTCACAAATACACACATAGATACACACTGACACACTGTGTATTTTCCTGCCAAAGGCCAATACAATTATTTCCACTCCATTGCCTGACTGTATTCATGCATAAAATGAAGCCAATGCAAGCTCATGCTTTCGCTCACCTGCATGTTGAGGATGCCAGATTTCCCCCCTCTCAAGGGATCAACAAATGTATTTTTGCATTTACAATTTGACTTTTTATAAACACCCTATTTGTACACACACAAGAGCAATAAGAAATAGAGGTAAACAAAACCTTCTGGGTCTCTTAACTCATCCATTTCGCAGATGATCAGTCCAATTAATCTACAATAACACCATGCTGCATTCTTTATTTTGCATCTTTGATGTTCCTGGAGCACATTTACAGTATAATTTGGGTTAGAAAGGCCCAGGATGCCCTTTTTTAAACTATTCTAGTACTGCAATGATAGTCCCAAAAATGCTGAACGTTCATAAAACATCCATAAAATCCCAAATTTTGGAGGAATCGTTATTTTTAGGCTTTAAAATAGGCCCGATAAGATACAGTAAGTCAGCATAATATTGGTGACCAGTGATAGCTGTTTTTTTAACCGAGCCATTTTGAGATTTGTCTTTATAGTGGACGCCAGAGAAGAAAACAAACATTCATAAAATCCATTTAGGGCAGGGGTCGGGAACCTATGGCTCGCAAGCCAAATGTGGTTCTTTTGACGGCTGCATCTGGCTCGCAGACAAATCTTGAATTATTAACTCATTTTCTCCCAAAAATGTATAAATACGTTCTATTTTTAATTGTTTCAGTGTCCCAAAAACGTATTTATACTAGGGCTGTCAAACGATAAAAAAATTTTCAATCGAGTTAATTACAGCTTAAAAATTGTAATTAATCGCAATTAATCGCAATTCAAACCATCTCTAAAATATGCCATATTTTTCTGTAAATTATTGTTGGAATGGAAAGATAAGACGGATATGTACATTCAACATACTATACATAAGTACTGTATTTATTATAACAATAAATGCACAAGACGGCATGAACATTAACATTTTTTCTGTGAATGGGATCCACGGATAGAAAGACTTTTAATTCACAAAAGATAAATGTGAGTACAAGTTATAGTAATTTTGATAGTTTGTATATTGTGACTAAATATTGCCATCTAGGGTATCTTTTTAGCTAAACTTAATGTTTGAATAGCGTATTATTTTGCATAGCTATTTTGATTGGGAATGCCAGATCTCTTTTCATTGAGCGCTTTTCTTTTTGTGAACGTTTTATTTTTGAGAGATAGGAATATTATTTTTGTTGTGCTTTCACTAAATGATAATGTAGCGATTTAAATGTTCTTAACTGCCCAAATGCATGATGGGAATTTGAGCAACCATGAGTCACAGTGGTTGCTGCAAAGGATATATCTTTTCTGCGTTGAGTATTTTGAGTACAATACATGGTGTTAAGCAAAAGATCAGGTTGCTTGCCACATTAGTTATAACAATTGTGGAAGAGATTCTACTGTGTAACCTACTAAATAGCGCGGCTCCAATAAATTCATCCTGCTCGGAAATTGGTAGTGCTATGGACCCAATTGGACCGGTGATTCATGTTGGCTCATTGTCGATTTGTCGTCAGATGGCTCGGTTCATCCGATTACCTCCTGAGGAAGACGGCGGCGAACATATAAACACCAAGAGGCGTTAGATGGCTTTTTATGAATACTTTTATCAACAAAACAAAAGCATGTGGGAACGCAGCACTCGGGCCTGCGCTAACTGCGCACTTTCTCTACTCTCTCGCTCCCGCTCTCGCTCGACCACTTTCTTCCTCACTGCTCAGTCTGACAATGCCAATCACATTGAAAATAACAGCGGCCCCCTTGGCGGGTGCCGGTAACACCTGCGTTCACTCCACTTGCTTGTCTCTGCCCTTAGCTTTCAATATACTTCAAACGGCGCCGTTGTTGTCTTTTCGCGGCAATGATTGAGTGGGTCGTTCCGCGCATGCGTTATTTGCGTTAAATATTTTAACGTGATTAATTTTAAAAATTAATTACTGCCCGTTAACGCGTTAATTTTGACAGCCCTAATTTATACGTCTTTTACGTTTTTTCACAAGAGACATCTCTAGGTTCTGATGCAAGTTCGCTCCAAAGCACAACGCTCAAAATCCATTTTAAAGCAATAAAACTGGTCACTGGAGGGCAGTAGCGCATTTGGTAGGAACTCATATAGGACCATGAAAGGAAATGAAGAGAAATAGTCAGGAAACGGAAGTTGGACGACGTAAGAAGTGTGGAGAAAATGCAAACACAAGGCACATTCCCCACACAAGTTCCCTAGGTGAATTCTGTTATGTGGTAGCGGTCACTACAAAAGAAAGATTTTAAAAATTCTATCTTGATGAGACAGGCAGGCGGTGATGAGGGAAAAATTTACCCCGTCTGCCGATACAGCCGCGGCTACAACAGCGTCATCTCTCAGTTCATTTGTTTAGTTATGTGTAAATAAATTGTTACTTTGCTATCAAAAACTCTATTTTTCTTGTTGTTTGTTATTTTGTAGAAGGAAAACATTATTCAGATGTTTGGGATGTCACAAAAGCAAAAAATAGCTGTGTTAAAGTTAAGTTTGAAATATAAGCTTTTACAAAAAGCTCAATTTGTTTTTTCATCAGAAATTGGAAAATTGCTCAAACTAAGCTATTTTCTAATGCTGATATCTAAAGATGCTGTTGAGTCCGTGCTGCTTGCCGAGCAGACACCGCAGAGACTCAAAAAAATCCATCTTTATGAGACAGGCAGCGATGAGGGAAAAGTTTACCCGGCTGTCTCGGCGACAACAGCGTTATCTCTCTGTTAGTTATGTGTAAATAAATTGTTACTTTGCTATCAAAAACTCTATTTGTTTTCTTCTTTATGATATTTTGTAAAAGCAAAACATTATTCAGATGTTTGGGATGTCACTAAAGCACAAAATAGCTGTGTTCAAGTCAGTTATGTTTGAAATGTATGCTTTTACAAAAAGCTCAATTTCTATGTTTTTTCATCAGAAATTGGAAAATTGCTCAAACTAAGCTATTATCTAATGCTGATTTCTAAAGAATGGAAAAAGATATGAACTTACTTTTTTCCCTGTTGAAAGAAGAGAGTCTAATCTTTCTTTTGGTGGGTTCTATGTTTATATAGCAATATAACCGAATTTTCTGTGGGCCTTGCAAAATCAGTCAAAATCCAGTAAAACAGCCGGGAGCGGAGGGCCTTGCTCCGGTGAAAATGGCTGGGAGTGAATGAGTTTAAAAAAAAAAAAAAAAGTTTCGTTATACTCGGGTGGACATAAGTGGTCCGCATGCGCGCATGCGTACTGGACGTAGACAAACGCGCTGGCCCTCAACGGCTTCCATACGCTTTTGCGTACCGATGGCTGACCACTGTATTTGCGGTGGACACGAGAAAATATCTTCTCAAAATGTCGAAGAGGCAGGCCTTACTGAGTAATTATTTCGTGTTCCCCCATCAAAAGACAGACAGACGACAGAGACGTCACCGGAGCTACCGGGAAAAAAGGACTTTTGCTGAAAAGTGGCTGCAGGAGGTACCATGGCTAGAAGTAAATGATGCTTGCACGGAAATGCGGTACAAAATGTGCCGTGAGAATCCCAATGTCGCTGATAAGAGCAGCGCATTTTATGAATTTCAGCCATCCAAACTTTGAAAAGCACGAAAAAAACAGAGCATGTGGCAGCTAAGCAAACTATCGATGTCAGACAGGACCCCACTCGCCCTATGGACAAGTGGCGGAATAAAGGTCATGAAAACCGCCATGCACTGACAAACGTGTTTTTGTCCGCATTTTACAAAGCTAAACATGCACGTTCAATGAGCTCTTATGAGGAGGACAACCCACTTTTACAAAGGTTTGGAGTTAGTGTGGGAGCCGCATAATGCCCTTTATTTTGAATTGGTGCTTTTATGTTTATTTCTTTACATTTCACTTTAAAGTAATGGCAATTTTGTTGTGCCAGTTGATGTTAATCAAGCATTAATTGTTAATGTAATTAATTAAAGTTAATTGGCTCTAAGTAAAGCTTGTCATAATTTTATCGCATCAGGCGGGTCGGCTCTCAAGCTCAATGAGGACCAAGTCACATCTCCAGGTCCTCCTCTGAGAACTTGGGCAAAAAAAATATGTGGACCCCTGGTTATACTCCTTTGCGCATTGTGCAAAACGGAAACAGTCACCGGTGACTAGAAAGCCGGTTCGCAGTAATTTTAGTGGGAAAGTGGCAAACATACATGTCGTTGTGTCTATCTATTTATCTATCAATCGCATCGGCAACGTAGATGAGGCAGAGACACTGTTCAAGTGGGGGCGCCGTATTTTGCTGCCGAAAATAGAGGCCAATGTGCGCATGTGCGTAAAGAAAACCTCCCTCGTTTTTAGTTTTGTTCTCCGCGTTTGTCAGCTAATTTTAGAAACCCTTTTGAGAAGATCGCAAAAGAAAAAAAGACTAGGAGTATCGTACTTTTCAGCAGGAATGGACAAAGTAATTTGCCTTTGTGAAGAGAGCAGGTTCCGCGGGATGTTTAATATGCAATGATAAAATCACATCTATGAAAAGCTCAAATATAAAGCGGCACTCCGACACCCTCCATACTAGATTTGCATCAAAATATCCTGCGGGGGACAACAGGAAGAAAGCATGTCAAGAGCTACAATCAAGAGTGCAAGCTAGTCAACAGCAACTCCGTGTTTGGACCCAACAAGGTGACTTGAATTTGGCTATTTTTGCTGGCGCTTTAGCATTGTGAGAAACTGAAAGCTATTCACAGATGGGAAGTATGCCAAAGCATTCATGCTTGATGTTGGCAATGAACTTTTTGATGAATTTTCGGACAAAGACAAGATAATTAAAGGGATAAAGGACATGCCTCTGTCGGCAAGAACTGTTCACAATCGCACTATCATGATGTCAAATCAAATTGAGGCAACGCAAGTGAAGGACATAAATGCGGCTTGGTTTTTTTCTCTCGCTTTGGATGAGTCAACAGACATAAGTAAGTTATCCCAGTTCAGCATGATTGCAACGTTTTGACTATGAAAGGGACAACCAGAGGGGAGGATTTATTCAAGTCCTTCACTGAGTTCGCTACAGAAAAAAAAATCTACCGAGTTTATCTACTGGATAAACTTGTTTCGGTGTGCACTGATGGTGCTCTGTGTGTGGTGGGGAAAAACAGGATTCGTGGTGCTTTGTGAACATGAGAAGAGACGCATCCTAAGTTTCTCAACGCCTGCATGAAGCTTAAACCCACCAAGTATCAACTAGACTACAAAGCCATCAGCAAAACCATGCAACACCAGAAGTCGCATTAATGGTAAGAAATACTCATCATTGATTAGCAACACAATAACAATGTTATTAAAAAGAATTCAGAGACTTATTGTACTTTAAAAGTGTTGAAATTACAGTGGAGCAAATAAGTATTTAGTCAACCACTAATTGTGCAAGTTCTCCCACTTGAAAATATTACAGAGGCCTGTAATTGTCAACATGGGTAAACTTCAACCATGAAAGACAGAATGTGGAAAAAATAAAAACAGAAAATCACATTGTTTGATTTTTAAAGAATTTATTTGCAAATCATGGTGGAAAATAAGTATTAAGTTAATCTCAATACTTTGTTACTGTATGTACCCTTTGCTGGCAATCACTGATGCCAAACTTTTTCTGTAACTCTTCACAAGCTTTTCACACACTGTTGTTGGTATTTTGGCCCATTCCTCAATGCAGATCTCCTCTAGAACAGTGATGTTTTGGGGCTGTTGTTGAGCAACATGGACTTTCAACTCCCTCCACAGATTTTCTCTGGGGTTGAGATTTGGTGACTGGCTAGGCCACTCCAGGACCTTGAAATTCTTCTGACGAAGCCACTCATTTGTTGCCCTGGCTGTGTGTTTGGGATCATTGTCATGCTGAAAGACCCAGCCGCCTCTCATCTTCAATGCCCTTGCTGATGGAAGGAGATTTTCACTCAAAATCTCTCGATACATGGCCCCATTCATTTTTTCCTTTACACAGATCAGTCGTCCTGGTACCTTTGCAGAAAAACAGCCCCAAAGCATGTTTCCACTCCCATGCTTCACAGTGGGTATGATGTTCTTCGGATGCAATTCAGTATACTTTCTCCTCCAAACACCAGAACCTGTGTTTCTACCAAAAAGTTCTATTTTGGTTTCATCTAACCATAACACATTCTCCCAGTCCTCTTCTGAATCATCCAAATGCTCTTTAGCGAACCGCAGACGAGCCTGGATGTGTACTGGCTTCAGCAGGGGGACACGTCTGGCAGTGCAGGATTTGAGTCCCTGGCGGCGCATTGTTACTGATAATAGCCTTTGTTACTGTGGTCCCAGCTCTCTGTAGGTCATTCAATAGGTTCCCCCATGTGGTTCTGAAAAATTTTGCTCACCGTTCTTGTTATCATTTTGACGCCATAGGGTGAGCTCGTGCATGGAGCCCCAGATCGAGGGATATTATCAGTGGTCTTGTATGTCTTCCATTTTCTAATAATTGCTGCCACGGTTGATTTCTTTACACCAAGCGTTTTACCTATTGCAGATTCAGTCTTCCCAGCCTGGTGCAGGTGTACATTTTTGTCTTTGGTGTCCTTCGACAGCTCTTGGGTCTTGGCCATAGTGGAGTTTGGAGTGTGACTGACTGAGGTTGTGGACAGGTTTCTTTTATACCGATAATGAGTTAAAACAGGTGCCATTAATACAGGTAACTAGTGGAGCCTCGTTAGACCTTGTTAGACCTCGTTAGAAGTTCGACCTTTTTGGCAACCAGAAATCTTTCTTGTTTGTAGGTGACCAAATACTTATTTTCCCCTCTAATTTGGAAATAAATTCTTTAAAAATCAAACAATGTTATTTTCTGGTTTTTTTTTTCCACATTCTGTCTCTCATGGTTGAGGTTTACCCATGTTGACAATTACAGGCCTCTAATCTTTTCAAGTAGGAGAACTTGCACAATTGGTGGTTGACTAAATACTTATTTGCCCCACTGTACATAAAATTCACACATTAAATGTATTTTTAGTTTTAAACATATTGTCTGGCTCTCACGGAATTACATTTAAAAATATGTGGTGTCCATGGCTCTCTCTGCTAAAAAGGTTTCCGACCCCTGATTTAGGGCAATCTTTAGATGTTTTCTAAGGTTGAAGTGCTTTCTTTCTTATTTCCATTCATTTCAGGAGGGAGAGATGATGATATGTCCTGTTTTGAGCGTGGTCACTAAATTAAACTCGTATTTCAATAAAGTTACAAATTAAAGACAAAAAGTTTTGATATTGTGAGAAAAGTGAAACAACTTTAGCGATATTACCTTTCTTGGAGTTCTCCAATTCGACTTGGAATTAAGCGCGTTTTACCTGCAGAGTATCCATTCTGACTACAGGCTATAAGAAAATAAAACTTTCCTCGTATGCAGGCAACTCAGAATTGAAGTCAAAGAAGAACAACAAGAACAGTGTGTAGATAAACAACTCGGTTGATCACCTCCCGTGAACTCGGTGCGGATGAGGGGTATAAGTGGGGAACGCGCGTGGCAGAAAGCGTCTTTGCCGTGATTGATGAGCGGCGCTTTGTCACAGTTTGTCGCCAGATGAGGACGCCCTTAAGAAGCTCTTCTGATTGGCTGCCTCTCTCCACCTCTGCCTCCTTCTCCCCATGCCTCATTAATTCATCCAGGCTGCTGCACTCTTCAATCAGCATATGATTGAGTGCACCAGCAACCAGACCCTCGCCAAAAAATCAACTCCGGCAGGATCACCTGAGCCCTTCACTATTACTGCTTGTGCCCAAAACATGTGCGTGTTTCGTTATCTCTTTGCAAAAATGCCCGCTTTTAGAGGAATGAGCTTACCTCTCACCATTGCTGTTTTAAAACAAAACGACAAAGGCGAGCTGGTGTAGCATGCCATGGTTAGCATGGTTACAGCAGTGCATGCTGGTATTTCAAGGAGGGGAAGCTCAAAATGTTTACGCCTGTGAGTGCTTTGTGACAGTGGAGAGGCTCACGGGTACCCGCTGCTTGGTAAGGAAAGAAACGAGTGACAGAAATCAGTCTACAAACACAAGCTGCTCCAAAAGTAAACAAAACACCAGAAATGGAAGCTCAATTTTTCGCGAGTCATTTTTAACAAAGAAATTGTTGCTAGAATGATGAATAAAATCTCTCGTTTAACTCAGAACATTGGAATGAAAATTTTAAAATTCTTCCCATGGATGTTAAACAAGATTCGCTCATTTATTTTTTTCTTCTTTCTTTCAACACTTGTCCTGTTCAGCTGATTGACAGAATGGAAATGAGAGTGTCCGACTCTTATTGTGATCATTCAACGTGCCTCATTTATTAGGAGAAAGCAGCAAACAGGATGGGGTTATGAGGGGGACAGAAGAAAAGAGGGAAGACAGAAGAAGCACAAACAACAACAAGAAATACATTGAACGCCTACACTAACTCTGAATATGTTGGTGCTATCGTTACCTAGTTGTATTTCTGGTTGACACCATGATTTGTTGTGAAGAAAATGTGGGGGGCCGACCTTGGCTGACGTCCTTTATGTAGAACAAAATATTCAAGCAAATTTTAGCAAGCCATTCTGTGTCACGTGCTTTATTATTTTTTTTTAATTAATAATCTCAACAATCTCGCAACTAGCCTTTGTGGCGTTCTCTTTTCGACTCTCGGGCTTTTGCGAAATACTGCTGCTGTGAAATTAAACAGGCTTCAAGTTGCTTCAATCAGTGGCGCCACCAGGGGGTGGCCACCACCCCTCTAAATTGGTTGGCCACCCCACTGGCCACCCCGCTTTCCAGTATATCGTTAGATTGTTGTAGCATCAGTTATGCTTTTCATCCCAAATGAATGCATTTATTTTGTTTTAAATGTAGGCCTGTCAAATTTATCGCGTTAACGGGCGGTAATTTTTTAAATTAATCACGTGAAAATATTTATCGCAATTAACACATTTGCGGTACGACTCATTCACGCATTGCCGCAAACAGCCTATAATAGCGCTGTTTTACTTATATACAGAGATAAGAGGCAGTGTCAAGTGAGTGGAGTAGATACAAGCATTCAATTGGGCCGTCCTTTTAATTGGATAAAGCTTTGTCATCTCTCCCACAGCAACTATAAATATTGTGGGAAGCGACGTGGGGAAGAATGACATGAGTTGATCTTTTCTTAATACCCTGGAGTGTACCCAACGCAGAGAAGATATAGCACTTGCAGCCACCACACACAGTCATGGTTGCACCACTTCCCATCATGCATTTGGGCAGAACAGTTAAGTCGCTACAGTATCATTTACCGAAAGCTCAACAAATACACTAGATGGCAATATTTAGTCACAATATACAAACTCACATTTATCCTTTAAGAATTACAAGTCTTTTTATCGGTGGATCCCTTTCACAGAAAGAATGTTAATAATATTAATGCCATCTTGTGGATTTATTGTTATAATAAACAAATACAGTACTTATGTACAGTATGTTGAATGTATATATCCGTCTTATCTTTCCATTCCAACAATAATTTACAGACAAATATGGCATATTTTAGAGATGGTTTGAATTGTGATTAATTTCAAAACAGCGTCTGTCTCTGCAAATGAGGCAGACACAGTTGCGTATTTCAGTGAAGAAATAGTCCAATTTCCACCTTGAAGCGTCAGCCGTCGCAGTCAACTTTCTTTTTTTTGTTGATTGTCACCATTTTAGAAAATTGGGAGTAAAGGGTCACGCGGGGTAATGTTGTTGTTGCCTTTTAGTGGGTAAATGAGAAGCAGCATTTAGTTTGTAAGCTACTTCATATGCTGGTCGCAGTACTGCTGACCAATTCTGTGTGCAGGCCAGACATTATTGAATTTTATGACAGAGGCTGGGGGCCGGATGAAATTTGACCACAGGCCGCATTAGTCCCCCGGGCCGGACTTTGGACATGTCTGATGTAGGGGGGCCTGATCACCAAGGAGAAAGAGGAGGGGCAGGCGAGTCAGAAAGATAAGATTTTGAGGGGTGGAGTGTGCACAAATCAGCCATGTGAGGTGTAGAACCCAGTATCTTTGTGAATATCTTGTATGTTGGCATCCTATTCTAGGCTGCCTGATCGCTAATCCTGACACCGAGTTTTTGTAATTGAGTGTGTTTAATTGCACCTAGTCATGCGTGAATCCCATCAGACATGTAATAGTCCTGCAGACGAGTCGAAATGTCGCGCGGGAGCCACCCCTGGCCATGGTCTTTCCCCAGCAAATCAGGTGGGGGGGGTTAGATGGCGATTCAGCACAGCGCATCCCTCCTCCCGCAGCCCAGCAAGGGGGCCGCCGTCATCCTCCTGGGATCCAGGGTGGCCCCCCGGGCCATCCGCGCCCACATCAACCGGCCTTCAGGGATGGGACGAGGCGACACGGCCACCAGGCCCATGAGCCACCGCTGCAGCCCCCACGGCCCACTAAGCCCAGAGCAGGGCAAGATCCCCACCCGCAGCAGGTGATACACAGCATCTACAAGGACAATGCCAACCTGGTGATGATAATGCTGACTCAGCAGGAAAACAGTACATTATTTTCAGTTAATTGTACCCTCCCGGATGCCACGAAGTGTTTTAGATGACGCTTGCAACGCTAAATGTTAATGCTACAGAGAACATATGATATGTCAATGCTCTCAGCAACCAAGCATCATCATCACGTTTGCAACGGCATCACCACCCCCTTCCCTCCTCCCCCCTCCCGCTCTACTCTCTCCCAGGAAGCTTTGACAAAAACAGCTAACTCGCGATTCATTCAACCAAATTGTAGTAACGCACCCCTTCATATCCTCAGTAACAGTAACGATTTTGCAAAGATGGGAAAAGTAATTAATTAGATTAATCATTACTGAAAAAAATAACGCCGTTATAATTGCTGTTACACTCTCTGTTATGAACAACACTGGTCGTAACCAGTGATAGAGAAGCTGATTTAAAACGAAAGTTAAGTGCGTTGTAGCGCATTTTTCGTCATATTTCGCCTTGACTTGCCCACAACAGGTAAGACTCGGGGCTTACTTGTGGCTCGGATCATAGTGACTTGTGCTATGGTCTGAAGAGTACTATCGATTTTTTATTTAATAAGAAAAATGAAAAGAAATGAGGAAAAATTGTATACACAACAGTATGCATTTGATCACTTAATTTCTGATATTAAAGGGGAAGATGAGCTTCCCTTGCAGTCCTCGAGCAATCGCCTCTTCATGGTTAGCATTAAAGTTACACCGATACCGATACCAGTATCGGCAGGGGGCGCCGATCCGGCCCGAATTGGTGGTATCGGTATCGATGAGTACCAACATTTAGGGCGCCGATACCATCTACTGGCATCACTTGAACGCAAATGTACTGTCCTCCCCACGTGAGCTAACTTCCCAAATCCCGATGCATGACATCTGTATGTTTTTGTCTCGAAATTACCAAACAAAATAAACACCTTCGTCTTCACTATTAAGGATGTTCACTACAACGCATATCCGCGATGTTACGCTGCTCATCTAACACGGTATTCACAAACGATTAGCATGCGTGAACTAGCGCCGATGGGATCAGAAAGGTTAAGATCGTGGGAGACTAAGCAAACTCATCGTTTCATGATGAACAATGAGTGGCAAATTAAGAGCGCCGTACTTCAAACTCGTCCTGTTTATGAAAGTCGATTGTCATATGCTGGTGTTGTGCAGTAATGAGCAGAAGTGACTTCTGTGGCCAGAAAACACTCAAGCGCGCACACTAGATATAATCAAATAGCAACCTAGATGTCATATGTTAGATCCCATGCCAACTCTCGCGCGCACACACTACATATCATCAAATAGCAACCTAGATGTGCTGCATTAGATCCCATGCCATTAGCTGCGTGAGCCCAGAGCGACGCGTAGTCCATATACTACATTAATGAATTAGAAACCGCCATGACTGAATGAAAGTTAAGCAGGCCAAATCAATCCATACCAGTGATTATAGATAATGCTGCAAATACTGTTAATTCAGTACTTGTTACAGGTGGACTCGGACCACAAATACGATGTTTTGCTTATATGGTAAATATAGCTGCTAAGAGAGCTGCAGCAATCAACAGTGTGCCCCACTTTACAAACAGTAAAGATTGTTCTCAGCACTTTTATACAAAATTTCTTCAGATCAGTAAGAAGCAAGCACATAAATCTTATGCACTAAAATGCTTGTTTATATGATGGCACTGTTATTTTTGCTTCTTAGCAAATAAAAAATAATTTAAAAAATAATAATAATAAGTTGTATTTTCTGTTTCAGAGCATTAAATGTATTGAATTGTATCGAAAATCATACCGAACCGTGACTTAACTGTATCGTTGCATCCCTTATACGTACATATATATACATATATATATACTGTATGTTTTTTTTTTTTTTTTTTGCAAACAGAGTGGTATCGGAATGGTATCGGTATTGGCGGATACTGCACAGCCAGGTATCTGTATCGGGCCCAAAAAATGGGATCGGTGCAACACTAGTTAGCATTACTGTTAGGGCTGTCAAACGATTAAAATTTTTAATCGAGTTAATTACAGCTTAAAAATTAATCGTAATTAATCGCAATTAATCGCAATTCAAACCATCTATAAAATATGCCATATTTTTCTGTAAATTATATATATATTCTGTAAAATAAATTGTTGGAATGGAAAGATAAGACACAAGATGGATATATATATACATTCAACATACGGTACATAAGGACTGTCATTTAAATCTGTCTATGCTGTCCTCACTCCGAAGTGTCTACTTTTTCCAAAGCTAGACAGCTAGTGAACGACGCCTTAATAATTAGACTTCTTCCTTTTTCATCTGCTTTATTAATAAAATGGCTTCAAACCATTGTCCTCTTTAGACCGACGTAAAACTACTAAAAAAAAGTACACAAGCATTGCATTAGCAACAACGTTAGCTTAGCACGCTATACAGGTTCACTAAACATAAACAAAAAGCGTCTCATACAAAAAATATAACATTTCGCTTACTAACATAATACGTACATTCTTTACAACAACCATACTTACGGACAAATCTTGTCCAAGGATCATATAAGCAAAACATTATCAGCCCGAGACGTCGTGCAGCCATAATGAACTGGCAAGAAAACAATAAACCATGTCGCATAGCGACCACAAGAGTTCGCTGTTGGACAGCACAAAAAGCCTTGCTGTAAAACTTACCAAAAGGCAGAATACTTTCTGAGCGGGACATGTGCGTTAATTGCGTCAAATATTTTAACGTGATTAATTTAAAAAATTAATTACCGCGCGTTAACGCGATAATTTTGACAGCCCTAATTACTGTTCTAAAGTTCTAAAGCTCTCAAGTTTTCCTTACTTTATTGAAGAATGTCCGTCTGTATATGCCCTGCGATTGTCTGATGTCGGTATCTTTTCTTAACCCTTTATTGCCGAATGTATCACATTTGATACACCTTAAAATTTCTTGATTTTGAGACTAATTCGGAATTTTGACATTTCTTTTTGAAAAAAAAAATGATGGATGCAAGTCAACACATGCATCTGAAGGTTCCATGAGAAAACAAAACAGGATTTAGCAAGGGTTATAGATGTTAGAGCGTTTATTAAACATATTCATTTTGACATTTCTTTTTACAAATTTGAAAAGTTTCATTAGGATCTTATTTTTCAGATTTTGGGATTCTCTGATAATTGCTTCATGTTGCAGGTATTTATTTAAAGGGATTATACTGAATTTATCACTTTATTAACTAGCGACTGCCACCTCCTGCCTAAAGCGTAACTGCAGCTCGCGCATGGTGACATGCTTGTATCAGCACAATCATAAAGCAACGAGCCTTTGGCCCATCAAATCAGCATCAGAAACGTAAAAACGGTGAGGAGGAAGTTTTAAGTGGGTTAGAAAACTGTTTTTGCCACGCAGAGGCCAGGCAGAGGCTGGGTGAAACAGCACTGCTGCCGCGGGGACGTGCATAGGCGCGTGTTTGCCCAAAGTGATCGACCCGAACCTTCTATTGAAGGTCAGAAAAAGGCTTTTAGGCCCAGTAAAAATGTCAGGACTCTGTTTACTCATCAGGGCATTGGTGGAGCATGCATGGAGTAGAAAAGTATTTAAATCTTGTTTCGTCCCTTTAACAACAGCATGGTGGTGCCACAATTTGAGGAAATATGGTACAGTACTTGTGTGTTTGAGTGTGTGCGTGTATGTCCATTCTTATCTAGGTTGAGGAGTGGAGCCAAAATGAACCTTCTAAAAGCTGCGCACGTAGAAAGTGACTCCAATTGATTCTCCTGTGAAGACTCAGAAACGCATGGGGGGGTCTTATCGGCTGTCCACAAGGGGTCTCCTGTATACGCACACGCCCACACACACATCTGCGGACATAAAACGTTTAATATGGATAGCCTATAATGTGCAGTGGAACCTTCGACTAAAACCTGCTCAACTATGCTTATAAATTTTTGCATTCTGCATGCAGTACACATCTTACAGAATGAAATTATTTTTACACTTTGTAAGATGTTAGTTCAAACATTCCTATAAAATCCAGGTGAATTATGGTTTATATTTTAGACTCAAAACACAGGGCTGTAAAAGAGAAAAAAAAATCTCAAAAGAGAGGTGACGTTAACTTTAAAACAATGAAATGTAATCAGGCAGCTTAGTGATAATAAGTGAAGAAATTAAAAGTACTGTATTACTAATAATATTCATGTGCTTTTATAAAGGTTTGGTTATGTCAATAGCATAGACTTCATCATATATTGACGTGACACATTCGCTATTCACGCCTTCCCGAAGGGGACCGTCCCACACTCCGCTTCATTTATTAGCAGTCGGTCTCATGCAGTGATCTAACGCCAGATTTAGGTTGAAAAAGTACGAAAGCTGCACTGCATAATAACAAGAAAGATTGTCTCAGGAGGGATTTGTTCGAGGATTCAAGGTAATTCTTGTATTTTTGGGTCACACTTTATAATAACTCCGTTTTACTAGTTAATAGATCATTAGTAAACTGTTGATAAATGATTTATTGTTGATTTGTGAAGTATTTAACAGTTTGTTAAGCATTTACAGTGTGTTCTTAACCCGAAACACAGTTTGTGTAGAAACGTTTCAAGTTTTTGTGTGTAACGTTTGGCATTTCTATCTTTTCAAGTTAAGAAATGACGTTCACTTCAAAAGAAAAAGGCATTTTGATAAGGCATTTTGCAGTCAGCGCTCATGTTGCACATTCATGAAAATCTGCCATAGAACCAACAAATATTTGTACTTTGTATATTTAACCAATCAAACTTATGACCTTCAACATAAAGTGTATATAGTTTTATTAAGATCCATCAACTAGCATGGGCATTTAGAATGGGGTCAACCATATTGGAACACCCTGTAAATAAATCATTTATCAACAGTTTACTCATGATCTATTAACTAGTTAAACGGATAGTTATTATAAAGTGTTACCTATTTTTCGTACCATGGCTGCATTTTGAAACGTTGTGGAAAAAAAATTAATGGGAGAAATTAGCCGCTACAGCATTGGCATTATACTTCGCTATAGTTATGTAAAATAACTGTTAACTGCCCGTTTTTTTTTTTGCTTTTAACCAAGAATCGAAAGACTCGAGACTGTTTTACGTCCATATCGATAAAGAATTCAGGGATTTAAGCATTCATTCACAACAATTTTCAACGGAAAAAGCTCTTTGTTTACATATGGCGACTGCTAATTTGCTTACTGACTAGCATCATAGTTCGCAATATTTACGTAAAATAAATGCTAACTGCACGTATTTTTGCTTTTAACCAAGAATCGAGACTGTTTTACGTCCATATCTATAAAGAATACAGGGATTTAAGCATTTATTCACAAGAATTTTCTACGGGAAAAGCTTTGTCTGTGATATGGCGGCCACTAATTTGCTTACTGGCTAGTATCATAGTTCGCAATATTTACGTAAAATGAATGCTAACTGCACGTTTTTTTTTGTTTTTTTTTTTGCTTTTAAACAAAAATCGACTTTTTACATCCATATCTATAAAGAATTCAGTGATTTAAGCATTTATTCCCAAGAATTTTCAACAGAAAAAGCTCTGTCTGTGTTTCCACTCATCATCTTTGACGGAGACAGGCCCCCTATGAATCGGCCCCGCCCCCCATGTCCTGTCAATATATTATGAAGTATATATAGTTGGGTTTGGGACAATTTAAAGCAACACTTAATTACTTTTAGTTTTAGTCGGTTTTAGCGACGGCGGTGGACAAATACGGTAGTGTTTTGCCTTAAGGAAGACTGCGTTTCCCATGAGGATCGGCGCACACCTGCATAGTGGCGTAAAATCATGATGGTCGCCTGCAGATGGATTAGACAACATTTCTGTTTCAGTGGCTGTGTGAAGGATGAAAATTACTAAGGTAATGAATCCAGTTGTGGCTAAACAATAGCATATAACGGTTAGCAACTATATGGCTTAGTGTGAACTCGTCAGGGCTGACAAGGTCAGTTGGAAGGCGGGGTGGGTGTCACGTCAGCGAGTGAGAGCCAGGCCACTGTTTATTCTGTATATCCTGGTAGCTGCCCTTTCTTGTTCATCCTCAGACGAGCCCTTTTGTCTCTGTTCCTCTGCCATCTTTGCAGAATTTGTGTGAAAGCGTTAGCATCGACCTTCGTCTTTATAATATATGGGGAAAGAGAAGTGACACATGAGCCAGAAAAGAGTAGACAAAAAGTTTATTACAATGAAGTGTAATTGGTGTAACTGATGAAATGCTGCCTATTTTTTACACTTTAGTTTTTTTAAATTTTTTTATTTTATCTTTTTTTTTAACCTGTCCTGTTCAGCTGTTTGACACGGAGAATGGAAGTCTAAGTGCCCGGATAGGCTGAACAGTTTTAATGTTTCACACTGAGAGTCTGACTCCTTTTGTGATCATTCAACATACCTCATTTATTATGACAAAACAGCGAACAGGAAGGGGCTATGGGGGAACAGAAGAAAAGAAACACAAGAGAAGAAAGAGAAGAAACACAAACAACAAGAAATACATTGAACGCCTAACTACACTAACTACCAATATGTTGGTGCTATCGTCAGCTAAATGTATTTGCAGTTGACACCATGTGGGGGGCATGTTGACCAGGGAAAGAGGGGAAAGAAGGTGGGGGAGTCTATAAGCTAAGTGATAGAAAGGGGTAGATCTAGAACCCAGTAATCGTGTGAATCCCTTGTGAGTGTAAGCCCGTTGGCGACTGACCTTACGCCGCCACATCGCCTATCCCGGCACCGGGACATCCCGCCCGAGCGCGCCCTATAACATTCAGTCGCACACGAGTCCCGCCGGGCACGCAGCAGCCACGCAGACGAGCGGAGACGCCACGCGGGCGCCGACATAGGGCCACGGCCCCCATCCAGCCAGCCCGGGGGGGCAGCGCAGCCCATCCCTCCTCCCACAGCCCAGCAAAGGAGCCCTCGTCCCCCCCGGAATCCAGGGTGGTCCCCCAGTCCACCCGCGCGCCCATCTACCGGCCCTTGGGGATGGCAAGAGGGGACGCACCACCAACCCCACGCCCGTCCCCAACCCCGTCCACCCACCTGGGCCACGAGCCACCGCCGCAGGCCCCAAGCAGACACGGCACGCCACGGGGCCCCCAGCGGCCCACCAAGCCCAGGGCAGGGCAGGGTCCCCCGCCGTAGCAGGCAACATCCAGCTGATACTCCGCCACCCAGCCAGCGATCCGTGGCTGAGCACAGGGCGGATACCCAGTTAGAGAAGAGAGGGGAAGGCGGAGGCAGGAGAACGCCGAGGAGCTGCCGTGGGGCAACGCGAGACCGGAGGCCCAACCTCCCCCCACTCCTGCGGCCGGCAGGCTAGGCAGAGACGAGGCCACGCCTCGGGAGCCATGCCATAGAAAGACGTGTGGGACCCACCTACCACCCTATTACTGTGGCTGCCAGGTTCCCGGCTGGCAGCCATAACCCAGCACCGTGATGGGATTGGTAAGCGGAGGGTAGTGCTATGTATGCAATAAAATAGAAGATCTTGGCTTGGGGCAGTGGGACCGCAGCATGGAAATTCAGCCCAGCTGCCCGTCCCACCGCCCTTTGCCAGAGCTCTCCTGGGGAGTATGATGTGTGTGGTACGTTAAAAAAAAGGTGCAGAGACCAGGGGATGTCCACCTCACCAGCAAGGAACAGCAAGCCCCACCCAGGCCCCCTTTACACTTTTCCTAACGGCTATGAATGTTCAGATGTTGCTCAAAATGTTAAAAGCGTTATTATGGTAATAAATGAATACCAGAATGATTTACAGTAATTAGTTTTACAACGTAGTTGATTTAAAATAGAGCTTCTGTTCATTCGATAAGTTGACTTCCACATACTTCAGAAAAACAATGAGGCAGAAAATGAGAAACGTATGGAAACTGAGAGCAGACATTTTAAGAAAAGTCCTTGGACAGTGAATAATTTGTATTTGCATCTTATTCAAATCTTGATTTTATCTCCAGAAATAGATCACAGAATACAACCACACGCTGCTCTCCACTGCCATTAATCGATTGTGAAGTAGCGAAGGCGGGCAAACTTGTTAGATCTTACAGTATGTCAACAATAGTGACAGCTAGCCTGTCACTTAACCCTCTGGGGAAGGGTTCCACTTCAAAACGTCGCAAGGAGCCATTGTACTTTAAGTGTAGAAAAGAAGTAGATGGAGGAAAAAGCGCAATAAACGGGGGGAAAGCGCACTGGATGAGGGGATAAAAATAGAGATGAAAAGCATCCCTGAAAGCTGTGGATGATCACCCTCGACCGCAGTGCATCAGTGTGATAAAGTTTTCAAAGAGTTAGGATGTTGGGTGTGTGTGGGGGTGGGGGCTCAAAGACACCTAGGAGCCCTCAAAGGCGAGCACAAGCTGGCTGGATGAAGGGAGATAAGGTTGCCATTTAGAGAGGAAGTCCAAAATAATATAGATACAGAAAGAGAATGATGCCAGGAGAAGTCATGTGAGGGAAATGGAAAGATTAAGAAATCATGGAACCAAGTAATCAAGAGGCAATTTCGTACAATACAAATGGATCACAACTTGAAATCACGATAAGACTGTAGGAAAAAAAAACAAACAAACAATGTTGTCCTGCTTGCCTCTACGCTAAAGACCAGGGATTTCATCATACTCATCTTTGGCAATGTAAAGCAACTCACAAAGTAAATATCAGTGTTGTTTCTGGCAGCCCTTTTAATTTTTGTCTTAGTCTTTTGGATGAAAATATTTTAGTTTTAGTCGACGAAATCTCATATACCGTAATTTCCCGAATATAAGGCGCACCCATATATAACGCGCACCCCAAATTTACTTGTAAAATCTAGGGAAAATTATTGTACCCGTGTATAACACGCACCCTAATTTTAGCACCGATAAATAGAAGAATACAAGAAAACAGAGCTCGTATATAGATACAGAAATGTCATCTTACTGACTGGTGAAACACAGCAGAGGCATAGCACATTGGTAGTTTGGGTAATATGTACGGTAATGATATGATCTGACAACTTCAACTTACCAGAATCCAGGAGAAAACAAAACAGATGTGACTTTTCTTTTAAAGGCTGCTGTATAACTTGCTAGTTTCATCATGATGAAAAAATGTTATTTCCATGGATTGATACGGTAAAATAAAAGTGAGGATTTAAGTTGGAAATCGGAAAGAGCGCATCGCTGTAGACTAGACTGTAACAATAGGAACTATTGTTATTTGGGTTTGAGTTTCCCGAGGGACAGATATAGTTGACGGACACACACAGGAAGTCTGTGTTGTTACGTTTGTTATGGTCCGAGTTGCGGAGCTGCAATAAATATTGCAACTTTTACTATTAATATTATTAAATATTGCAATATCAATAAATGTTGACTCAAATGAGTTCAAGAAACTAAATTCGGAGCTTTACAAAGAGTGAAAAAGGTAGAATTTAACACAGACGAAA
Organism: Corythoichthys intestinalis; assembly: GCF_030265065.1. Taxonomy (NCBI): domain Eukaryota; kingdom Metazoa; phylum Chordata; class Actinopteri; order Syngnathiformes; family Syngnathidae; genus Corythoichthys; species Corythoichthys intestinalis. The sequence goes on along the minus strand of NC_080401.1, from coordinate 45,005,869 downwards.
TCATTCGACCAATCAGAGTGAAGTATAACCGAAACAAAATGGTGACGTCACATACCGTAATGGTCGGCAACAGATCGCAGCATACGTTTCTTCAACACAACATGGCCGTGTCAATTAAAAAAAAAAAATTGGTCTTTGTATATATAATATATAAATTTATATATATATATATATATATATATATATATATATATATATATATATATATATGTGTGTGTGTGTGTGTGTGTGTGTATTTGTCTCCTTCCCTGTACCCGTGTATAATGCGCACCATGATTTTACAAGTTGATTTGGGGGGGGGGGGGGGGGGGGGGGAGTGCGCGTTATATTCGGGAAATTACGGTACATTTAGTTTTTAGTCAACAATTACCGTAATTTTCGGACTATAAGCCACTTTTTCCTTTATTTTGAATCCTGCAGTCTATAGTCCAGTGCGGCTTATTTGTTGATTTATTTGGATTAATAGGCAACCCATACTTCCTAGCATGCATTGCGGCGCTGCAAATGTAAATAGTTAATATTGTGTGCTAATTATTTATTCAGTTACTCTTCCAGTTGTTTTATTAATGGTATTTGATAACACTTAATTTGACATCGGCGTCATAAGATTGTCATCAGACGGTCATAATTATGACATGACACTATCATGAGCATGACTAAATGCTTATGACAGATTTCATTAACTCATTCTCTCCCAGCCATTTTCACCGGAGCAAGGTCCTTCGCTCCCGGCCGTTTTACTGGATTTTGATTGATTTTGCAAGGCCCACAGAAAATTCTGTTCTATTGCTTTATAAACATGGAACCAACCAAAAGAAAGATTACTCTCTTCTTTCAGCAGGAAAAAAAGTTACTGAAAAATATCTTTTTCCATTCTTTAGAAATCAGCATTAGAAAATAGCTCAGTTTGAGCAATTTTCCAATTTCTGATGATACAACAGACAAATTGAGCTTTTTGTGAAAGCATACATTTCAAACTTAACTTTGACTTTAACACGGCTATTTTTTGCTTTCGTTACATCCCAAACATCTGAATAATGTTTTCCTTTTACAAAACAACATAAACAACAAGACAATTAGGCTACGTTCATACTACAGGTCTTAATGCACGAATCCGATTTTTTGTCATATCCGTTTTTTTGGCGTGCCCGTTCAGACTGCCTTTATCCATTGAGACCGTTCAAGTATTACGCATGCGCACTAATTCGCAGTCCGACACGCGCTAAGCAAGAAGACCCGCATGCGCAGAACCATCAAAACAAATGACAGACGTCATCCGTCATTCCAGAGATATCATATTTTGCTTTTCAAAAGGTGGACACAAATAACAGACATAAATAATCCCCGTTTAGGCTTATATTCAAAGTTTATATGGATCGATAGCATGCACGCACTGTCCGTGCACGTCACACACACATGCGGGCAGTTTGTCCCGACTCTCGGCCGTGGAGGCAATGTTGAAATATTGCTCACTTGGAACAGAGAGAAAACTGAGCATTCTCAGGCTTATCCTCAACCCATTTTTATTTTTTATGACTGTTGTCAAGCTCAGCCCTTCCTCAAAAGCCGTGTTCACTGCAAGCTAGGCGCTAATAACGCACAGGTGCATCGCTACGGTAACGACTCTCTCGCTATTTGATGACGTAATTGCTGCATTAAATCCGATTTGCGGGACTGGACAGTACAGACTGCCGCGACAGTCTGGAAAAATGTGGCCCAGATCGGATTTAGACCACATACGAAAGTGACCCAGATCGGATTTGAAATGGTCCCGTTCTATGCAACTTGTCACGTTCAGACCGTCAAGTTAATGCCTCACTCGAGTCAGAAAAACACGAAAAAATCGGATTCGTGCATTAAGACCTGTAGTATGAACGTAGCCATAGAGCTTTTGATAGCAAAGTAACAATTTATTTACACATAACTAACTGAGAGATGATGCTGTTGTTGCTGCGACAGCCACGTAAACTTTTCCCTCATCGCCGCCTGTCTCATAAAGATGGATTTTTTTGAGTCTCTGTGGCGTCAGCTCGGCGAGCAGCACGGACTCAGCGACATCGTCGGCTGCACTGGTGGTCCCAGTCGTTCTGCTCAGCCGTCCAGCGCTTGGCATCCCGGGTGTCCTCTCTGTTGTTCTGTTAGGTCGTCCACCGCCTAGCATCCTTTCGCCGGTGCCCCAGCCGTGCTGCTCGGCCGTTCGTTGCCGTTGAATCGGGTTACCAAATGCGCTACTACCCTCCAGTGGCCATTTTTATTTCTTTGAAATGGATTTTCAGCTTTGTGCTTTGAAGCTCAGTTGAATCAGAACCCAGAGACGTCTCTTATGAAAAAAATCATAAAAGACATATAAATGCGTCTTTGGGACACTGAAACAATTAAAAATAGAACGTATTCATACGTTTTGGGAGCAAATGAGTTAAGTGTCATCCAGCAAATTATGTTAGTAACTCCATTTATGTCCAGCTTGGATTTTTTACATCCATTCAAAAGTGAGATAATTTGCCTAATAACACTAAAAGACATCTGTTATAAGCATTTATTAATGCTCATGACAGTGTCACGTCATAATTATGATTGTCTAATGACCGTTTTGTGGCGACACTGTCAAATAAAGTGTTACCAAATACAGTAACTAGCAATTAATGAAACAACTGGAACATAACTGAAGAAATAATTTAGCACAGAACCTGAATGTTGATAGTAATTTACATCTATAGCGCTGCAATGCATGCTAAAAGGCATTTTGAACAAAGACAGTGTTGACAGCAGGTGGCAGAAGAGGTTGACTGTCGCCACCAAGGGAGCAGTGATGGCAAAATTAAGCTTCTTGAAGCAATGAAGCTTTGCAGCCAATTTATTCAAAGCTTCATGGTGGTTCATATGGTCCTCTGACCGTCGCATGATGCCGCTGTCAAATAAAGTTTTACCGGTTAATATCTTTTGGTGTAAATATCCAATAATACAGGCAGGACAGCTGCGGCTTATCTATGAACGAATGCCGATTTCGTGTTGGTGGATGGCGGCTTATACTCAGGTGTGCCTTATAGTGTGAAAATTACGGTACTCAAAATGTTTTCATCTGTAAAATTACAATTGAAAGTTTTAGTCCAACAATAGATTTCCAACAATTTTGAATAAACATAGACAGATGAGCACATACTGAAACGTCTACAAGGACAACGCCAGTTTTAATTAGTGGTCGCAAAAGTGAAAAATGAGGAAAAAATTACTTTTAATTGTCAAGTTATAGGTGTAAAATAACCTTTTTTGGGGGGGGGGGCGTCGGGAGGTTACTTTTTTTGTTTTGTTTCTTTTATTTAGCCTGATACCTGGTTTTGACAAGGACAACGCCAGTTTTGATTAGTGGTCGCAAAAGTGAAAAACAAGGAAAAAATTACTTTTAATTGTCAAGTTATAGGTGTAAAATAACTTTTTTTTTGGGGGGGGGGCATCTGGAGGTTACTTTTTTTGTTTTGTTTCTTTTAATTAGCCTGATACCTGGTTTTGAAATTAGTAGCGAGTAAAAACGTTTTCTTCAACAACTATTCGTTATTTAAAAGGGTATTGGGAAGTGAAAATGCTTGCAACATCTCTTTTTGAAAGTTATAAGAAAGACATTTTGCTGTATTAATGAAAAATATGAATCGATACACATGATTTGCTTTTGCGGGCCACAAAAAATTATGTGGCGGAATGGATCTTGTCCCTCAACGTCGAGTTTGTCACCTCTGTAGTCCATTTTTAACTCATTGGCTACTGCTAATGGAATTGAACATGATCATTCACTGTTAGCCCTAATGTGATTAGTGAGATGCCTCTGTTCTCAGCGCATCACCTGGCCCTTGAGCATCTGATTGGGATTTTAGGATCGGGAATAGCAGTGTGAGGAGACATCTTGTTCATCCCAGTTCATCTTTGAAGGCATGAGACATCTGCTTTTATTTCTACCAGACACACCAGAGCATCAAAGAGTTGTTTTTCTTTTTTTTTTTCACATTGATTGATCGGCATTGCACTGAGCTCTCTTGAGAGCATCTTAAAGCCCTTGGCTTCTCCTTTGTCTTCTTCTTCCTGCTCCATCTTTCTTTTTGTAATCCACCTGCACTCTGACACAGCTGGAGGCACTACGCACCCTAACACATACACGCATATATACACCGTAATTCAAAATCAGTTTTGTTATGTCAAAAATTCTTTGTTTTACTTAAAGGGATAGACAACAGCTAGTATAAAAGACCTTTATGTGAATGGCATTTGATCAAATTAAGTGTGCCAATTAGAGATGTCCCGATCGATCAGCATCCCGATTGATCGGGTCCGATCATGTCATTTTCAAAGTATCGGAATCGGCAAAAAAATATCGGCCATGCTTTTTTTTAATATATATATTTTTTATTTAAATCATTTTCTAAATGTATTTAACGTTACAGGCATAATATGTTACACTCATCCAGAGTCTTTAGTTTAGGCTTAACGTACCGATAACGGTGGTAATTAATTTTTAAAAAATGTGTCACGTTAAATATTTAACGCAATTAATGCATGCGTTGCACGACCCACTCACGCATTGTCGCGCTCAATCTGTAATGGCACCGTTTTACCCATTTAGAGAGATAAAGGCAGCGTAAAATGAGTAGAGTGCATTTTGGCAGCATTAGGAGCCTTATTTTAATAGGCTAAAGCCTTACAATCCCTCTCCCTACGATTAGAAATATCATGGGAAGCAAAGTGGGAAGCAAGGTAGCAATTGATCTTTTTCTAAACACCTTCTGTTATTTCCCAACGCAGAGAAGATATATCCATTGGTAGCACTACGCACAGTCATGGGTCCACTTCCCATCATGCATTTGGGTTGAATGGCTGCAGTATCATTTACTGAAAGCTCAACAAATACACTAGATGGCAATATTTAGTCACAATATACAAAGTCACAAGTCTTTCTATCCGTGGATCCCTCTCACAGAAAGAATGTTTATAATGTAAATGCCATTTTGAGGATTTATTGTCATAATAAACAAATACAGTACTTATGTACTGTATGTTGAATGTATATATTCATCCGAGTTTTATTCATTTTTTTGTTAATGCATTGCCAAAATGTATATGATCGGGGAAAATTATCGGGATGATTGGAATTGAATCGCGAGCAAAAAAAAGCAATCGGATCGGGAAATATCGGGATCGGCAGATACTCAAACTAAAACGATTGGGATCGGATCGGGAGCAAAAAAACATGATCGGAACAACCCTAGTGCCAATGGAACATTTCTTTTAATAATACTGGCTAGTAATACTGGCTTTTATTTACATTTTCTATACTCTTAAACATCAGGAAAATTACATTCTGTGTTTTTCCAATGTATTAAACATGTTTAAGAATGCACATGATAAAGTTGTTCTCTGTCCCGTTATACTGATTCCTATCCTTTAATTGCAATTCACCCTTTACTTGCAGTTAGATTGCTGTAGCTTGAGAAATCTGCAATTCTGTATGACAACCCTTTTTCAGTTGAATAGGAAATATTCAAAATTGGGTCATTCCATGTCAACTCACACAACAATATGCCTAATTTTTACACGATTATTACACTAAACACATGTAGGTTTGACTTTTGTGGCGTGGGGTGGGCGCAAAAATGTTGATGACCCCGAAACGCAGTGTCAGCAATAAACCTATTTTATAAGATGTAGGCATCCCAGCTTTGTGTGTGCGTGCGTGTGTGAGCGCGCGTTTTTCTACCTTACCTAGTGGAGAAGTAGACGCCGCATACTTTTTGACTGAATATTTGAGCCAGGATCATTTCTGATAATATGTTGAAAATGAACGTTTTTTTGTCGTTGTTGTTTCCCATTACTTTTTAACGTCTTTAATCGAGCAAACTCAAACTTCGCTCACCATTTTGGCGAAGCTTTCCAGCGTTTCATGGTCAACGTCTTCAATCCTCGGTTCTCGTTCAGTTGTTGTTGTTGCTTTTTGAAAGCTTAGGTTTGAAAAAATTACGTATATCCATTTTGACTCTTCTGTCCTCAGGTGTTTTTTTTTTTTTTTTTTTTGGCTAAGCAAAGCAAATGACCAACTCTAAGGTGCTAGTCACATGATCTGTTTGAAAAATAATTTTGATCCCCCATAAAAAAAAATTTTTTGTTCATTTCATTAATTTTTGTTGTTTGACTTATTGCTTTACAACTTTTATAGACACGATTTTACCGGCAAAGTCTTAATTTTAAATTCATAAATTGGAAAGTCAATTATATCAATGGCCTTTTTCGGCCACCAGGGGGGTGGGGCATAGACCCCCTAATCTCCAAGTATGTATACCCACTATTACCGTAATCTTCGGATTATAAAACGCTAATTTTTTCCTTCAATTTGAATCCTGCAGTTTATAGTCCAGTGGAGTTTATTTGTTAATTTATTTGCGTTTATAGGTAACACTTTATTTGACAGCGACGTCATAAGACTGTCATAAGCCCATCGTAGTTATGACATGACACTGTCATGGGCATTCCTGAATGCTTATAACAGATGTCATTACGTGTCATCCGATAACCGGATAACCGATTGCCGGATAACACTAAATGGCATCTGTTATAAGCATTCATTAATGCTCATGACGGTGTCATGTAGAGATGTCCCGATCACGTCATTTTCAAAGTATCGGAATTGGCAAAAAAAAAATCGGACATGCCTCTTTTTAATATATATATATATTTTAATTAAATCATTTTCTAATTGTATTTAACGATACAGACATAATGTGTTACACTCATCCAGAGTCTTTAGTTTAGGCTTAAGCTAGGGTTATCAAATTTATCCCGTCAATGGCGGTAATTAATTTCTTTTACAAATTTATCACGTGAAAATATTTAACGCAATTAACGCATGCGCTGGACGACCCACTCACGCATTGTCGCGTTCAATCTGTGATGGCGCCGGCTTATCTATGTATGCAGCTAAAAGGCACCGTAAAATGAGTAGAGTGTGTTTTAGCAGCCTTTGGAGCATTTTTTTAATTGGCTAAAGCCTTACAATCCCTCTTCCTTCAATTAGAAATATCGTGGGGAGCAATGTGGGGAAGAAAGGTAGTAATTGATCTTTTTCTTAACACCCTATGTTATTTCCCAACGCAGATAAGATATATCAATTGGTACCACTACGCACAGTCATGGGTGCACTTCCCATCATGCATTTGGGCACAACAATTAAATGGCTACAGTATCATTTACTGAAAGCTCAACAAATACACTAGATGGCAATATTTAGTCACAATATACAAAGTCACATTTATCCTTTTGGATTACAAGTCTTTCTATCCGTGGATCCCTCTCACAGAAAGAATGTAATAATGTAAATGCCATCTTGAGGATTTATTGTCTAATAAACAAATACAGTACTTATGTACTGTATGTTGAATGTATATATTCGTCCGAGTTTTATTCATTTTTTTCTTAATGCATCTTCAAAATGTATATGATCGGGAAAATTATTGGGAATGATTGGAATTGAATCGGGAGCAAAAAAACATGATCGGAACAACCCTAGTGTCATGTCATACTTATGACAGTCTTATGGCGCCACTGTCATATAAAGTGTTACCAAATACCATAACTAGCAATTAATGAAACAGCTGGAACAGTAACTGAAGAAATAATTAGCACAGATCATAAATTTTGATTGTTTTTTTACATCTGTACCGCTGCAATGCATGCTCGGAGGCATGTTGGACAACAACAATGTTGACAGCAGGTGGCAGCAGAGGTTTACTGCCTCCACCAAGGGAGCAGTGATGGCCAAATGAAGTTTCTTCAAGCAATGAAGAAATGGTGATTCATTTGGTCTTATGACAGTCGTATGATGGCGCTGTCAGATAAAGTGTTAATATCTTTTGGTGTAAATATCCCATAATACAATGAGGACAGCTGCGGCTTATAATCCAGTGCGGTTTATCTATGAACAAATTCCACTTTTGTGCCAAATTTGGTGGGTGGCAGCTTATAGTCAGGTGCGCCTTATAGTGCGAAAATTACGGTATTCTTGAAGAGGTCTCACTGGGAAAGTTCTGGGGATTTGTGTGAATCGACACGAATGACCCAATTATCTTCAAAGTAGCTCTGGATCTTCAGCAATTTTAGTTGATCATTCATGGGTAAAAAAAAATTGCGTCTGGAGGTGTTTTTTTTCTTTTTTATGTAAATTAGTGTCGCCGTTATGTCAAGCAGAAGTACAGAATGGCTTGTTCACTGAAGCATTTTAATAAATAGATAACAATTTTCTTGTTAAATTTTCCACTTAATAGATGGGCAGACACTCCAGAGACCCATCTATTAAAAAACATGACATTAAAAAGTCAATTTTTTTCCCCTTTAGGCCAGAATGAATGCAATGCTGCAACAAATGTCTGGCGTCCTACTACATTCTAACTGTTCGGACTTCATAATCACGCGTTGGATGTGACATTAACAAAGTACACTGAATACATAATCAACACAATTATGATGTGCTTTGACACATAAAGCGACTATAATGAGCTGCTATTAACATATATCCCTTTGTCCTTGTCAGGAGATGTGTGCCTAACCTAAACGTACGCATTTTCCTCATTAATGTCTATCTTTATCTCCTTTTCCACTCAGTCCTTTAATGCTCTTCATCGTAATGAAGTGCCTTTTTTTTCTTTGCGATGGCTATTCACTATTTGCTGAAGCACTCATGCCTTGACAGAAATAGACTCCTTTTAGAAGTCTCCTTCAAAAACTAAGACGGTAGTCGGAAGTTTCTTTGAAACGCTCCTTTTCTTTTACCAGGCTTTCTGAGTATCAGATTTCCCATTTAAATGTTCACTTTTTCACTCCTCCGGGAAGTCGAGCTGACACGTTGGCTTTTTTTAAATTGCTGCTAAGCTGTCAAACGTTAAGTGCTGTCACTTAGCTGTCACGTCAGGGCTGGTGATTTGCTGCCCGCATCCGTCCACTTGAACATCTACAGTCGCCCTCGCTGATTGGACCTTTAAACACATCACCTACTCATTTAGAAGGGACAAATCAAGCTCTTGCCTGTCATGCTGGCCTAATGGTTGGTATGTCAGTTTCACAGTTCTAAGGTTGTGGGTTGGAATATTGGCTCCGGTTACTGTGTGTAGAATGTGGGAGTCCACATTCCAGAAATCTTCATTGGAGAATAAATTGTGCAGTGAAATAAATAACAATACATTAGAACAGTTCGAATTGCTTAATGTGAAAAAATATTTGTGGGGAAGATGATTTTATCAGAGATCAAGAAAAAACATTATATTTAGGGTTGTTCTGATCATGTTTTTTTGCTCTCGATCCGATCCCGATCGTTTTAGTTCGAGTATCTGCCGATCCCGATATTTCCCGATCCGATTGTTTTTTTTTTTTTTGCTCCCAATTCAATTCCAATCATTCCCGATAATTTTTCCCGATCATATACATTTTAGCAATGCATTAAGAAAAAAATGAATAAAACTCTGACGAATATATACATTCAACATACAGTAGATAAGTACTGTATTTGTTTATTATGACAATAAATCCTCAAGATGGCATTTACATTATTAACATTCCTTCTGTGGGAGGGATCCACGGATAGAAAGACTTGTAATTCTTAAAGGATAAATGTGAGTTTGTATATTGTGACTAAATATTGCCATCTAGTGTATTTGTTGAGCTTTCAGTAAATGATACTGTAGCCATTTAACTGTTCTGCCCAAATGCATGATGGGAAGTGCAACCATGACTGTGCGTAGTGGCACCAATTGATATATCTTCTCTGCGTTGGGACGTAACATAGGGTGTTAAGGAAAAGATCAACCACTACTGTTCTTCCCCACACTGCTTCCCACGATATTTGTAATTGTTGAGAGAGGGAAATTAAGGCTTTAGCCAATCAAAAAGAGGCTCCAAAGACTGCCAAAATTCTCTCTACTCATTTTACGCTGCCTGTTAGCTCTATATATAGGTAAAACGGCGCCATTATAGATTGAACGCGTCAATGCGTGAGTGGGTCGTGCAGCGCATGCGTTAATTGCATTAAATATTTTAACGTGATTAATTTTAAAAATATATTTACCGCCGTTTACGCGATAAATTTGATAGCCCTACTTTAAGCCAAAACTAAAGACTCTGGATGAATGTAGGACATTTTGTCTGTAACGTAAAATACAATTAGAAAATGATTTAATTAAAAAATATATATATATTAAAGGCATGTCCGATATTTTTTTGCCGATTCCGATACTTTGAAAATGATGTGATCGGACATCTTTAATTATATTCGTATAATAGAATTACAATGTTACTACTAGGCCTGCAAGCAGAACTGAACGGGCCCTCGCAGTTTGGCGCAACTCGGACGGCACGCAGGTCAGGGTTGTGGCAGATTGTCCCCCTCTCATAATCTCATGAGAACCTCATTTGCTCAAAACTTGAGCCATTTTGTCACGGTTTTTCGTAATGTCGCAAGATTATCAAAATTTACGCAAAGCCGCATGTCCGTTCAAAATTTAGTCAGTTTCATATGTTCAGGCCTCCAAATATAAACTGTACTATAAATCGATAAAAATGTCACATTCGAGCCAAAATACCCGATTTCCTGTTAGTTTGGGAATATTGGTGCAAGAGACTTTTTGGAGCAGTTTTGCATAAGGCAGTGGTTCTCAATTATTTTCTGTTATGTCCCCCCCAAAGGAAGACGTAAATGTTTCGCGCCCCCCCAAACTCTGCCGCCACTGTAAATAGTATCATTTGTCGATAAAATTACTATAAGTACACCTCTGCCTACTTTGTGTCCTTTTTTTTCTCTATTAAAGCAAAAAAAAAAAAAAACATCAAGTTATAATAAAGTACAACTTTATTAACATTGTTTTGTTTGCAACAGAAAGGACTTAAAGTGCATCAATTTGCCTGAATAAAAAAAAAAAAAGTCACATCTAAACTGTAAAATTACACTCAAGGTTTTGACCATTAATTTATTTGGCTTCCCGCTGTCCGCTACCATCATTTTTAGACACAGTAAACAGTGGTCTTTCCTCATCTCCCACTGTATTAAAAGTCAAAGCCAAAGGCCAAACGGCCCGAAAAAGAACGCATTTACTGCAAGAAGCGTAGGTGAGGGCGGTCATCGAGACGATCCCAAGCCGAAAATGGCACTTCTTGGGCGGACACATGAGAACCGGAGAAGACAGTGGGTCGCTGCGTAAGTCCGGCCGGAAAACGGCTTTCGAAAACGGCGCACAGCTCTTCATATCTCTTTTTTGTGTGCTCTTGCTTGGCTCAAAAATACTGTGCGCACTCTGAAAATGACAGCGCCGCTGCCACCCACTGAGTGGATGTGCAAGTACAGTTTACTCTAGTACGGCAAAAAAAAAAAATGAAGCATGTTCCCCGAGGTCACATGCGCCACCCCTGGCATCACTCTGCGCCCCCCTGGGGGGGCGCGCCCCACTATTTGAAAAATACTTGCATAAGGTATCGACTCCCCTAATTTCATTGCTCGATGTTGAAAAAACCTAATATGACAGGCCTTTTTAAAAACTCCTTTCTGTCACCAACTAGTGGTGACAGAAAGCTGTCTTAAGGCACCCCTGATGCAGGTTTGAGGTCAATAGATTTTTTTCACTTGGAGGAGGAGCCTGTCTCGTAAAAAAAAGGCATTTCCTGTTCTCACTAGGGGGCGCTAAGCCTAATGGGTAATATTTCAATGCACTCGTGTTAAGGATGGGATACCGCACATACATGCCAGATATGAAAAAGATTGAACGTTGTGTGAAGGAGCTATTAGTCATTTATTGAATTTGTCATTTTGCCGAAAAAATGGCCGACTTTGGCACCACGCCCAGGTCAGACCCATGAATGAAAACACACCATTTTAAAAACTTAAGATCTCATATGTCTCCTGAACAGTCTCACCAATTTTGAAGACAATCCAACTAAATCTTTCGGCGAAGAGGTCTCAAATGTGCACCCTGTAAATCGATAAAAATTTCACATTCAAATCCAAAATAACCGATTTCCTGTTGGGTTTGGAATATGGGTGCTAAGGCTTTTTTGGAGCAGTTTTGGACAAGGTATACACTCCCCAAATTCCATCGCTGTACGCTGACAAACCCTAGTGTTATAGGATTATTTTGAACTATAAATTTTGCCGCACATATGTGCAACTTTTGAATTTTCGAGCATGTTCAAGCCTCCAAATTGGCCGTTTTCTTTGCCAAGGAACAATAAATAAATAAATAATAATAATAATCCTTTGCAGAACAATGGGGCCTTCGCACGCTTAGTGCTTGGGCCCTAATAATGATTATGGTAATACAATAACATAGAGAACAACAGGCTAAATAGGCATCTGTTGACGCAACATATTCAAATAGCTATAGCTTAAACAACACAACGTAACTTGTTTATCAAACTCTATATCTCACACCAGATCAATACTGAATCCATTAAAGTCATACAGTATATAAATTGCACCATAGTATATGAGACAGGCCCAGCCAAACTATTAAAAAAAGTGTGACTAAGTCTGGAAACTACAGTAAATTTGAAAGGAAATTAAAGAGTGACTAAAGTCATTTTAAACTGTTTCATTTAGGAGAGGTCTGAATGGGAGTTTGCCCAAGTTCAAGTGTTTTGTCTGTGTAGTTTTTCAATTTGATTGCAATCGCATTTGCAAGTTAAATCGTTCTACAAATGGTGGGTTTTGAACTTGTTTTGAACTTGCAAGTACCTTCCCTCTTTGTTCTTCCTTTACATCAACTAGGCATGTGCCGGTATGGAATTCTGACGGGATGATAACCTTAAGCCAAATATCACAGTTTCACGGTATCACAGCATTTCTCTTACAGCTCTAAAATGTGCTAATTTGAGATATCTGGTGTGTATAAATAAATAAATAAATAAATAAATAAAAACTGTTTTCAATTGAACAGGATTTTGGAGCATAAGTATATTGTTAAGTTAAAATAAATACAAATAATAATAAATAACTGAAATATTTTAAATGAATTTAAAATAAATGCAATCTTTTGGGTGAGCCTAAACCCACAGCCACAGCTCAATTTTCTTACCATCAGAACAAAAATAATTATTTTGCATAAAAATCACGTGTGTATGACTCGTATCATGTTTACATTACACACACACTTTATCAACATAGACAGTAGCCAGAGAGAAAAAAACACCACGTTTTACCACCGCTAGACACACTAAACATGCTGGAGTTCACTCTCGTAGCTGGTGGGAAACGTTCATGACAGTGTTTACTAACCTTTAATTTTATATAAATGCGAAATCATATTGGAGGTATTGCCTCCTTGGCAGCCACCCTCCACAAACATGTTTTACATGTCAGTTGGCCCTCCTCTTCTAAGTCACGGTTGTCTGTAACTTTTCTGCAGCCGAAGTATCCCCATACCAGCGATTTCGTTTTCTTTGATGGGGGAAAAAAATCAGGAGTTTCCCCTCCTCCAGCCATCGTGTAGCCCAGCTGACTCTGACACTGAGCAGCAACCGGTGTGGTATGGTTGAGCCTTGCAGCTGCAAGCGAGGGATTTCTCCCTGAATTTTTGGGAACTAAAATATAGCTAATACCGTAGGGAGGGTATGACACAAAAAATTTGCAGTTTTGAAACCGTGACGTTTTCATACCACGGTATACCTTGAAACCGGTAATCAGCACGTCTAATCCCAAATGCTGAACACTGAGAAAAGTAGTATGGACTCTGGAGTTTGCCACTTCATGGTTCCAAAATGTGCTGCATTAAGCATAGAGCATTATTTAAATCTATGCGAACATGTGTATTTTATGTACTTCAGTTCAATTCTTTTGTTGCCTGACCAATTCCTGTCTTTGTACTTTTTTTCTAACCAAGCGTCGCTGTTGGATTTAATCAGCTTTCGCGCCAGTAAAAGTCGGCCTCTTTGCCTGGTCCTCAATTGACTTCTTTTGTTTTTCTATCTCCTCCAGACGTCTAAACTCTGGAATATGACAATCTCCAGTCTTGACGCGCTGTGTGAATGTGTTGGTGTGAATTGAGAGAATTTTGTCTTTCATAGAAGTTTTAGGAGTATCTATTCATTTTGGAACCAGGATATCATAGCGAAATTATGGCTCCTGACTGTATAAACTGTATGTAAAAAAAAAAAAAAGTAAAAAAAAAACGTTACCGAAGAGTTTAAAATGACGTTCGCCACGCTAAATACTAATACTAACGAGAACCCTACCCCCGCTCTGCACTCTAGAGCAGGGACTGGCAGGCAGATGTGCGACAAAATCAGGTAACTTGCGCTTCACTCAACCAAATTGTTGTAACAGTCACCTTCGCATCCTCAGTAACGCTAACGGCGTTGCAAAGATGGAAAATTTAATTAATTAGATTACTCACTACAGGCACAGTTGTCCCCGAGTTACAACGGATCTGACTAATGCTTTTTCGACTTTACAACGCCCGCTTTTTTGTTTTTTTTTCTGCATGTACGGACGTGCCGCCCACCCCACATGCACACAGATCAGTAGTCAGCCGACTGACAGAGGTGACAGCCTGCGTGCACATTTGTTGCTTGTGAAGCATCCATAGGCGACGGCTGTAGATAACCTATTGGTACTGATTATTGTGCGTTTTCAATTGTGGTCGAATACTTGGGGTGAGTTTATATGATTGTTTTTGATGATGTGTTGACACTAATACATGCTAATCGTTTGTTATTGCTGTATCAGCAGCTACTTGTCAACGCAAATTTGAATTGCTGTTGCTGTGGATGGATGACACTGATTTAATTCAATTTTATTTTAGCTTCATTCTGCTAGCGTTGATGTCATGAGCAGCTGAATAAAGTCAGCAAACGACACTGACACCTGACTTCGTCATTTCACAGCTTAGCTCACTGTCTAGCTAGGACTTTGCTCCATCATCTTGGCGAAGACAGTACAATCACATATAATGCATGTTTTTGGATTTTTTTGTTTTTAATTTAGAGGGTGTTTTGAGGTATTTAAAGGGTTAATTCCGATTTACGTGATAATCCCTGTTACATCGCCATCGCAGGAACAGAGCTCGTTCGTAAACCGATGCTACCTGTACTGAAAAAAGTAACAGCGTTAGAAACGCCATTATAGTCTAACGCCATTATTAACAACACTGATTGCACAGGGCTTATCGGTTGCGCCTGAGGAATGAAAACAAAACTATTATTTCTCAATGAGAAAAAAAAACAAAACAAAAGATACGTGTTAGCGCAGGCGACAGTTTGAAAAGTAGTAAAAAGTACAGATACGGGCTGTAAAATGTAGTAAATAAAAAGTAAAAAGTACCACTTCGTATTTGTGCTCAAGTACAGATACGAAAAAATTTACCTTATTTTTCGGACTAAAAGTCGCACCTGAGTATAAGTCGCACCAGCCATAAAATGCCCAATGAAGAGGAAAAAAATATAAGTCGCACCGGAGTATAAGTCGCATTTTTGGGGGAAATTTACTTGATAAAATCCAACACATAGAACAGATATGTCATCTTGAAAGGCAATTTAATATAAAAATACAATAGAGAACAACATGCTGAATAAGTGTACAGTATGTTACATGATGCATGAACAACGAAATGCGAATATAGTGTCCTCACCAGGACGCTACGGCTCGGTCCTGGTTATACAGCGAGCTAAACTCCCAAATGACGATGCTGGACATTCGTATAATTTGCTGAATCAATCACTCAAGTTCGTCCTCGATACCAAACAGGTTCGCATCAACTTAAATAAATGATAATTAGGTGCTATTACAGAAATGACGCAAATGGTTAGCATGCGTTCGCTAGCATTAGCACATCGTTCAAACAACCACATAACTGGCTCTAAGTGTCCGATCGCGAGTGGAAGACACACAACAATAGGGGTGTGACAAAATATCGAAATGGTGATATATCGTGATACTTTGTATCCCAAAAGGTTATCGATATGCTCTTGCAAGAATCGAGATATCATTTTGAAAAGGTGTCAATGTCTTAAAAAAAAAATAATAATAATAATAATTAGGGCTGTCAAAATTATCGCGTTAACGGGCGTTAATTAATTTTTTAAATTAATCCCGTTAAAATATTTGACGCAATTAACGCACTATGCCCGCTCAGACAGATTTAAATGTCAGTACAGTGAAAGGCCAACTTGTTAATTGTGTTTTATGGAGTTTTTCCGCCCTCTGCTGGCGCTTGGGTGTGACTTGCATATGTTATGTGGCGTAATGTCTCCCTCTGCTGGCGATTCAGTGCAGCGGATTATTTGGGTTTCGGCGCGCTTTTCTGACGTGATTATATGTCGACGTGAACTCACACTATTCAGACCAGCTAACGTCCGCATCCAGTATTCAGTGGCAGTTCTCATAGCCCCATCACACTGTTTGTGTCTAATACATGCATCGCTTGTGAGTTATATTCCTCCTTTGTTTATATTCATGAGCATTAGATAGTTATTGATGATGTGTATTAGAATTTGTTCACATATATGGTGAAATGCAGTTACATTGTTAGATGCTTGTGAGCTAATTGGCTAGTGCTACTGCTCAAATGGACACGTGTGTGTACATTTTATGTTATTTTGTGATTTATGCAAGTTATTGACACATTGCCTTGTTATTTTCAGTTTTACAAAAATACTAGAAACGTGCTCCTGTCAAAAAGAGATGACTTCAGTAAAGCCCATGCAACTTTGCCACACCGTCTGATTTCTTTTTGGAACTTATGTTCGCTATCTGTCAATTTGTGTACTCACACACATTGAGGACAGAATAGGGCTACTAGTTTATTTTTTGATAGAAAATTTTACAAATTTTATTAAAACGAAAACATTAAGAGGCGTTTTAATATAACATTTTATCCATGGATCACTTTAACAGAATGTTAATAATGTTAATGCCATCTTGTTGATTTATTGTTATAATAAACAAATACAGTCCTTATGTACCGTATGTTGAATGTATATATCCATCTTGTCTTATCTTTCCATTCCAACAATAATTTACAGAAAAATATGGCATATTTTATAGATGGTTTGAATTGCGATTAATTGCGATTAATTACGATTAATTAATTTTTAAGCTGTAATTAACGCGATTAAAAATTTTAATCGTTTGACAGCCCTAATAATAATACACATACAATAAGTAAATATCAAACATTGTGAATTTATGACGGAGACTATGGTGAATTTTCATCTCGTTCTCGTGACAGCTGGCATCCATCTCGTTATGTTTTAGTCTCTCAAGACACGTTTTCAGCACGTTACTGTGATGGCATCGTCATGAAAAAACTGTTCGTTGCTGAAATATTTTCGTTATCATCATAATTGACGAAAACAACACTGGTGTCAATGTTAAAAAAAAATAAAAGGGAACCAACAAGTTGCTACCAAAATCTTCCACCATAATAGTGTCTCCGTTAACTCTATGGCAGCCTTGGCGGTGCTCGACACCCAATCCATTTAGACTGGGAACGTTCGTTCATTCGAAACCAGAGCATTCTGTCATTCTGTCAGATTTTCAGGGCACTTGCTGTTCATTTTAGGGCATTTCCAAGTCATTTCCTGTTGAGTTTGAGTCACTGCCTATTCATTTGGTTGATTCCCAGGTCTGTAACACAAAATGAACATGAAGTGACCCATAAAATACCCCAAAATCAACAGGAAGTAACTGAAAATCAATAGGTAAATGACCTTAAATGGCCCAAAATTACCTCATTGCCTGGCATTGGCTGCTACTGACGGCCATAGACGTTCAATCCATTCGCTGCCACCCTCCCAATTCAAATGGATTGGACGTCTTCCAATGATAAACTCATTCCAATTCACAGCAGAAGCTTGTTTTTCTGTTTATTAGTTGTTTTTAGAATATCCTAGAATGATTTTCTGACCAATTTATCGATAATCGTTGTATCGTCAGATCATCGTTATCGTGAGCTTTGTATCGCAAATTGTATCGTGAGGTACCAAGAGGTTCCCACTCCGAAACAACAACAACAGAAAAGATGATACACACAGGCGTTGCCTCCTGTAGAGATATTTTACAAACATAAACAATGAACGTAGGTTCACAGCCGTGTTTCTCTCTCTCGCCCACTTGCTCAGAGACGTTGCGTAGCTGTGCGTCTGCTTCTGGCGATTGAGTGCTCTTCTTCGCGTGAACAAGTGCGAGTGCGCCCCCACGTGAGCGTGAAAGCGCCACAAACTAAAAAGCATGCATTTCAATATAAAAAAGTCAATAATACAATTGAACACACATTGCCAAAGGCAGAACGCGAACGTGGCCATAGCTATTAAGAGTTATTCAGATAACTATAGCACAAAGAACATGCTAACAAACCATCAGTGTCACTCCAAAACACCAAAATAACATGTGAAATGATATCTCAATGTGTTAATAATTTCACACATAAGTCGCTCCTGAGTATAAGTCGCATCCCCAGCCAAACTATGAAAAAAAAACTGCGACTTATAGTTAAAAAAATACGGTACTTAAGTACAGTAACGAAGTACTTTGTTACATTCCACCACTGGAGAACAAGCCAGATGCAGATCAATCCGATTCATTTTTCTATCTCCATCCATCCCTCCATCCAACAGACACATTTTGAGACATAGGCAGATACAAGTTTTACGTGGTTGTTAAATCTCTCAATGGAAGTGTGGGCAGACACTCCAGAGACTCAACTCTTTTCCTAATTAAAAAGTCAAACGGAGTAATGACTGTGGTGTTATATAATATTTTTTCATTGGTTTGGGTGAGCCAGTCCATGAAACTCTTTTCAAATAAAGACCACATGTTTTATAGATGATTGCCTACTAAATTCAGGTGTTGAATGGCATTTAATTATGAAATGGGAACACCATGATAGTTCCTTAATGTCATGGCTTTCAAAAAATATCGTCAATGACAGGCAAATGGCTGCCATTTTCTTATGATGACCCATATGATGTTTTGACGTTTAAAATGGGCACAATCATGAACCTCTTATGACGCAAGCTGTGGAAATTGTAGCCATTTTCGTGTCAAAACCGAAGACAAATTAGATTCCGTTGAGGTGAATATTTACGGCGAGGGAATAGGCCTCATAGGTTTGTAGAAGGGGGGGGGGGGGAACGCCATTACTGCCAAATAAAGTACTGTGATGCACAGCGGTACTCGGCCGAAGCATCGATTGCTTGTCTTGAGCGTTTACTGTGCCTGCACCTGGACCGTGAAAGTGCTGGCTAAAGCCACCAGGAGCCAGAGCCGTGAAATTGCTGATTAAGGTCGAGGTCTCACTTATGAAGGCGAGGGAAAGTGCTGTTTACCTTTTTTTTTTTTTTTTTTTTCATGCCTTCTTTTTACAAGCTTGTTGGCCTGAGGCGAGCCTTGTAAACATCACTCTTTTGCTGCCAGGTAGAAATGGAAGTGCAGACTACTTCATTTGAGCTATACAGTGGTATGAAAAAGTATCTGAACCTTTTGGAATTTCTCATATTTCTGCATAAAATCACCATCAAATGTGATCTGATCTTTATCAAAATAACACAGATGTAAAAACAGTTTCTGCTTTAACTAAAACTCCCCAAACATTTATAGGTTTTAATGTGGATAGCATGCAAACAATGACAAAAGGCGGGAAAATAAGTAAAAAATGAACCCTCTGCGTGAGGAAACTTAAAGAGCAAATGAAACCAATTTTTACCAAACAATTTAGGTCAGGTGTGTTCCCAATCCCTGATGATTGGTTTAAAGCTGCCCTGCCCACTATAAAACACACACCTGGTCATAATTGTCTTGGTGAGAAGCATTGTCTGATGTGCATCATGGATCAGTCAAAAGAGCTGTCTGAAGACCTGCCATCAAGGATTGTTGATTTGTATAAAACTGGGAAAAGATACAAAACCATCTCGAAAAATCTGGATGTTCATCAATCAACAGAGAAGTTGTCTACAAATGGAGAGAGTTTGGCACTGTTGCTTCTCTCCCAAGGAGTGGCTGTCCACCAAAGATGACGCCAAGAGTTCAGAATACTCAGAGAAGTAAAAAAGAACCAGAGAGTGTCTGGTAAAGACTTACAGAAATCACTGGCACAGTCCAATATCTCTGTGCACACATCAACTATATGTTAAAATATTGCCCAGAGTGGTGTTCATGGGAGGACTCCACGGAGGAAGCCACTGCTGTCTAAAAATACATTGTTGCTTGCTTAATGTTCGCAAAAAGGCACTTGGACACTCCACAGACTTTTGGCAAAATATTTTCTAGACTGATGAAAGCAAAGTTGAATTGTTTGGGAGTAACACACAATTTCATGAGTGGAGGAAAGATGGAACAGCTCACCAACATCAACACCTCATCCCCACCGTGAAGCATGGTGGAGGGAGCATCATGATTTGGGGCTGTTTTGCTGTCTCATGGCCTGGGCAACTTGCAATCATTAATGGATGAAGAAATTCTGAAGTTTATCAGAATGTTTTGCAGGAAAACCTGAGGCCGTCTGTCAGACAGTTGCAGCTAAAAAGAGGATGGATGCTGCAACAAGACAATGATCCAAAACACAGAAGTAAATCAACTTCAGAATGGTTGCAGAAGAACAAAATACACGTTCTGGAGTGGCCAAGTCAAAGTCCTGACTTGAACCCCATTGATATGCTGTGGCATGACCTAAAGACAGCGTTTCATGCCAGACATCCCAGAAATCTGACTGAACTGCAGCAGTTCTGTAGAGAATAATGGGCCAAGATTAGTCCTGATTGATGCGCCAGACTGATCTGCAGCTACAGGAAGCGTCTGGTTGAAGTTATTGCTACCAAAGTGGTGGCCACAAAATATTAAATGTGATGTTTCACTTACTTATTTTTCCCCTTTCTTTCATTCTTTGCATACCGTATTTTTCAGACTATAAGCCGCAGTTTTTTTCATAGTTCGGCTGGTGGTGCGACTTATACTCAGGAGCGACTTATGTGTGAAATTATTAACACATTAATGTATCATTTCACATGTTATTTTGGTGTTTTGGAGTGACACTGATGGTTTGGTAAATTTGTTAGCATGTTCTTTATGCCATAGTTATCTGAATAACTCTGAATCTAAATAACTTAATAGCTATGGCCACGTTCGCGTTCTGCCTTTGGCAATGTGTGTTCAATTGTATTATTAACTTTTTTTATATTGAAATGCATGCTTTTTGTTTGTGGCGCTTTCACGCCCACGTGGGGGCGCAGTCGCACTTGTTTACGTGAAGAAGAGCACTCACACGACAGAAGAAGACGGACAGATACGCAGCTCTGAGTGAGTGGGCGAGTTAGTGAGAGAGAAAAATGGCTGCAAACCTACATTCATTGTTTATGCTTGTAAAACATCTCCAGAGAGGCAACGTCTGTGTGTATCTTTTCTGTTGTTGTTGTGTGTTTTCCACCCGCGATCGGACACTTAGAGCCAGTTGTGTGGTTGTTTGAACGATGTGCTAATGCTAGGGAACGCATGCTAACCGTTTGCGTCATTGCTGTGATAGCACCTAATTATCATTTATTTACGTTGATGCGAGCCTGTTTAGTATCGAGGACGAAATTGATTCAGCAAATTATACGGACGTCCAGCATCGTCATTTGAGAGTTTAGCTCGTTGTATAGCCAGGACCGAGCCGTAGCGTCCTGGTGAGGACGGTATATTCATTCACATTTCGTTGTTCATGCACTGTACACTGTACACTTATTCAGCATGTTGTTCTCTATTGTATTTTTATTAGGGCTGTCAAACGATTAAAATTTTTAATCAAGTTAATTACAGCTTAAAAATTAATTAATCGTAATTAATCGCAATTAATCGCAATTCAAACCATCTATAAAATATGCCATATTTTTCTGTAAATTATTGTTGGAATGGAAAGATAATACACAAGATGGATATATACATTCAACATACGGTACATAAGGACTGTATTTGTTTATTATAACAATAAATCAACAAGATGGCATTAACACTATTAATTCTGTTAAAGTGATCCATGGATAGAGGGACTTGTAGTTCTTAAAAGAAAAATGTTAGTACAAGTTATAGAAATTTTATATTAAAACCCCTCTTAATGTTTTCGTTTTAATAAAATTTGTAAAAATTTCAATCAAAAAATAAACTATTAGCCCGCCATTGTTGATGTCAATAATTACTTACACAATGCTCATGGGTGCTGAAGCCTATAAAATCAGTCGCATCCAAGCGCCAGCAGAGGGCCGCAAAACTCCATAAAACACAAGTGAACGTTTCACTGTACTGTCATTTAAATCTGTCTGAGCGGGACATCTGCGTTAATTGCGTCAAATATTTTAACGTGATTAATTTAAAAAATTAATAAACGCCCGTTAACGCGATATTTTGACAGCCCTAATTTTTTATATTAAATTGCCTTTCAAGATGACATATCTGTTCTATGTGTTGGGTTTTATCAAGTAAATTTCCCCCAAAGATGCGACTTATACTCCGGTGCGTCTTATGGGTTTTTTTCCTATTCGTTGGGCATTTTGTGGCTGATGCGACTTATAGTCAGGTGTGACTTGTAGTCCGAAAAACACGGTACTATCCTCATTAAACTATGAAAACCTATAAATTTTGGGGTGGTTTTAGTTAAAGCAGCCACTGTTTTTTCATCTGTGTGATTTTGACAAAGATCAGATCACATTTGATGGTTATTTTACGTAGAGATGTGAGAGATTCCAAAAGGTTCAGATAATTTGACAATACAGTGGCATAAAAAGTAACTCATTGGCTTCCATGGACAACGATAGACGTCCAATCCATTTTGAGTAGGAGGGCTTGCAGCGATCATTCACAGTGAATGACTCGAGGCGTGTTGTAAGACGAATAGCTACAAGGACAGAGTTGGCATTTATTCATCTGGTTGCTGAATGACTGTATTTATTAGGCAAACAATGTTTCACTGAAATGAAAAGAACCGAGTGAGTGTATCTCAACTATTGTAATTATCGTCAATTTCATCTCATCAGACTCCAATAGAGGTCTTGACAACAACCACAAAACACTCATTGTAAAAGCCTCTACTCTATCATTATTTTTAGCTGCATATTTTTCTTTTCACCGCATCTTCTTCTGCAGCTCTGTCTTGCAGCGCGGGTGGTCTTTACATCTTATTATGCCAAAAGATTGATGTAATTGATTTATGATAGGACAGTCTGAATAAGTTGTAAAATTACTGGGTTTGAGACAAAAGATGGAAAGAGAGCAAACAGTAATAGAGGGCAACCATGGTAATTAGTATGAGATTTTAGAGTGGTAGAAATAAACAGTACAAATTGTAAAATCAAAAAGCAACAATAAGGTAGGTTATTCCAGAATTCAACGACATTTTGGGATTCAAAAGTTTTTAAAATAATAAGCCTTCACTGTAGTGATTTTCTGCTTCATTTTCATCAATAATAAACTTACAGATAATTGATATATTTTATGATTTACCGTATTTTTTAGGACTATAAGTCGCAGTTTTTTTTCATAGTTTGGCTAGGGGTGCGACTTATGTGTGAAATTATTAACACATTGTTATATGATTTCACATGTTATTTTTGGTGTTTTGGAGTGACACTGATGGTTTTGGTAAATTTGTTAGCATGTTCTGTATGCTATAGTTATCTGAATAACTCTTAATAGCTATGTTACGTTAACATACCAGCCACGTTCGCATTTCGTTGTTCATGCAACATGTAACATTATCATTAGAGGCGTGCGAAATTTCCCATTCTTAGATTATTCGCGATTCGGCAGTGGAAGATTCGAGAACGATTCACAAACATCCAAAGTCCGATTATTGAATTAACCAGGTAAAGCGGAAATAAAACACAGCGCGCTCTTCGAGATGCAATGAGGAACGGACCGAGAGTAAATATCATGTTCAACTCATGCCGCTAGATTAAAAAAAAAAAAACAATAATACCTGACTGCGGCCGTCAGCTGCTACAAACAGCGCCCAGTTGCTAGTTGCTATAAACATACGGCAACATACGGCTATGGTAGATATAATATATATATATATATAATATATATATACTAGATGTGAAATGACAGACGATGGCCGCGTTACAACATGTACCAAGAACTAGATGCGAAATGACACTTTCCCGCGCTAGTAAACAGGCGCCATCTTAAAGCAGTAGACTTCTCCAGAAGGCTCTGTTGTAGCGAACCTAATTTTTATCTCAAATACTCGGGAACAACTTTTGAATTTTTTTATGCCGCTGAACATCGAGACTTATACTAGTCCTTCTCAAAAAAATAGCATATTGCGATAAAGTTCATTATTTTCTGTAATGTACTGATAAACATTAGACTTTCATATATTTTAGATTTATTACACACAACTGAAGTAGTTCAAGCCTTTTATTGTTTTAATATTGATGATATCGGCAAAAAAGTCAAGAAAAAAACAAAAATCCCTGTCTTAAAAAATTTGCGTATTTCATCCAACCAATACAAAAAGTGTGTTTTAATACAAAAAAAGTCAACCTTCAATTAATTATATCAGCTATGCACTCAATACTTGGTCGGGAATCCTTTAGCAGAAATCACTGCTTCAGTGTGGCGTGGCATGGAGGCAATCAGCCTGTGGCCCCGCTGAGGTGTTATGGAGGCCCAGGATGCTTCGATAGTGGCTTTAAGCTCATCCACAGTGTTCGGTCTGGTGTCTCTCAACTTCCTCTTCATAATAGCCCTCAGATTCTCGATGGGGTTCAGATCAGGAGAGTTGGCAGGCCAATTGAGCACAGTAATGCCATGGTCAGTAAACCATTTACCAGTGGTTTTGGCACTGTGAGCAGGTGCCAGGTCGTGCTGAAAAATGAAATCTTCATCTCCATAAAGCTTTTCAGCAGATGGAAGCTTGAAGTGCTCCAAGATCTTCTGATAGCTAGCTGAATTGACCCTGCCCTTGATAAAACACAGTAGACCAACACCAGCAGCTGACATGGCATCCCAGACCATCACTGACTGTGGGTACTTGACACTAGACTTCAGGCATTTCGGCATTTCCTTCTTGCAAGTCTTCCTCCAAGCTCTGGCACCTTGATTTCCAAATGACAATCAAAATTTGCTTTCATCTGAAAAAAGTACCTTGGACCACTGAGCAACAGTCCAGTGCTGCTTCTCTGTAGCCCAGGTCAGGCGCTTCTGCCACTCAAAAGTTGCTTGACCTGGGGAATGCGGCACCTGTAGCCCATTTCCTGCACACGCCTGTGCACGGTGGCTCTGGATGTTTCTACTCCAGACTCAGTCCACTGTTTCTGCAGGCCCCCCAAGGTCAGGGTGCGGTCACCTCTTCTTTTTCCTGCCACACTTTTTCCTTCCCACAGGCTTCCCACTGAGGTGCCTTGATACAGCACTATAGGAACAGCCTATTTGCTTAGAAATTTCTTTCTGGGTCTTAGCCTCTTGCTTGAGGGTGTCAATGATGGCCTTCTGGACAGGTCGGCAGTCTTGCCCATGATTGCGGTTTTGAGTAATGAACCAGGCTGGGAGTTTTTAAAAGCCTTAATCTTTCACAGTTGTTTTGAGTTAATTCGTTGATTGAGATGATTAGGTTATTAGCTTCTTTAGAGTACCTTTTCCTGATATGCAAATTTTTTTAGACAGGGATTTTTGGTTTTTCTTGACTTTTTTGCCAAAATCATCAATATTAAAACAATAAAAGGCATGAACAGTAATACTTCAGTTGTGTGTAACGAATCAAAAATATATGAAAGTCTAATGTTTATAAGTACATTACAGAAAATGATGAACTTTATCACAATATGCAGTTTTTTTGACAAGGACTAGTATTTGCTAAGGGGGTGCCTGTTTTGGTTTTAGGTGGCTAGCGGCTTTGGTTTTGAAAATATTTGAAATTTAAGTTTTCGAAGCGCTCCGTTTCCCATCAACTGATAGTGAAGTCTATGGACACATGTTCCCACACTTACACTAAGTGACAGCAATGAAACGAATAATACCAAAAATAGTAGTTTGGAATTTTATTTAAACTGTTTTATTTGAGATTTAATTTGAATGAAATTTATTGTCATTGTCATCATCATCAGTATCACTGACAGTTACAGAATGTGGGATAGTTTGGCCAAGAAAGAGAAACATTGACAGAAACAGAATATGGAATAATTTGCCCGAAAAGACGATGACAAAGGAAGACAGGAAAAAAAGCATATGCTTATCGGCTTAATTTAGCCATTATAACAAGTGACAAGTGAAAAGTGGCATTTTAAACAGTACTCCAGGCTTAGATGATGTAATTCAAAGTATTTTCAAGCATTTTTTTTTTTTATAGTTTGGTTTTTAGATTTGTTCTCAGGACAAGTAAATCGACTCAAACATTGTTTTCAGATTATTTAAAATTTGAAGGGTGGGACATAAAATATTCTCCAATTCTGGAATAACCCACGAGCTACGTATAGAAAATTGATGAATGAATAGTTCAAATTTAGAAATATAAATACTGTATGGATGATGCGACAGTTGAGTCCCCCCCCCCCCCCCCCATGTTTCTTGTCACAGTCAAGCATGAGTCAGAGAGTATGAAAACTGCAGTGGCAGTGTGTCTCCGATCGCCTCTGCGTCCAATCCATCCTTTGATATCACTCGGCTCTCCAGCAATGATGCCGTCACGCCGCTTTAGCCAAACACACTCGCGTAAAGCCGCCTTAATCCCAGCCGGAAACATGCCAACTTCCCAGAATTCACAGCGTAACCTCGCTGTTGCGATGTCATTTTCTCTGTCATATTTTGGCCCGCTCTTTTGCTTCTCCCTGCCTCCTCCGTTGCCACTTTCTATGACCTTTTGCCAAAATCGCAGAGGTTGGGGGATGGGTTGTTCTGTTCCTGGATTATGGGGAATGGATGCTGCAATTTTAATGATTTTTGCCTGCAGGTCTCAGATCGACAGAATGAAATTCCTTTTTTAAAGGACATCACAGCACCCACACTGGATTCAGTTTGTGTGTGGGTGTGTAAAACTGCACATCATTTGGCAATGTAAAAGCAATTATTATTATTATTATTTTTTTTTTTACACCAAATGCTAAGAATGCCCATTTGCATCGTTACAATTGAGATTGCATATTAAATTCATAATGTTAGCATGTGAATGTAAAATCCAAACTTTCTTTCTGATGTTCGGTTACCGTTTTTGGCTTCATATTTGACTACTTGCAGCTAGTAATCTGCAGAATATAATTTTCTTTTTGGTGCCATTTTGTTCAGCCCTTCTCAGTTGTTTTTATAAGTTACCGCCAATGTTGAAACATAGGCCTTGAGCGCCCTCTTGCGGTTTAGTGTGAAAATAACTTGTGAAATGATATAATAATGTGTTCATAATTTTACACATAAGTCGTTCCAGAGCATAAATCGCACCCCCGGCCTAACTGTGTAAAAAACTGTGACTTACAGTCTGAAAAATATTCAGGGTGTTTCACAGAATGTTCAAGCATCCATATAGCTGTAAAGATAAAAACATTAAACGTCATATTTTGACCAATTTAACTCATTCACTCCCAGCCATTTTCACCGGTCTCCCTCTTCGCTCCCGGCCGTTTTACTGGATTTTGACTGATTTTGCAAGGCCCACAGAAAATTCTGTTCTATTGCTGTATAAATAACCCACCAAAAGAAATATTAGACTCTCTTCTTTCAGCAGGAAAAAAAGTAAGTTCATATCTTTTTCCATTCTTTAGAAATCAGCATTAGAAAATAGCTTAATTTGAGCAATTTTCCTGATTCTGATGAAAAAACAGAAATTGAGCTTTTTGTGAAAGCATACATTTCAAACATAACTTTGACTTTAACACAGCTATTTTTGCTTTAGTTACATCCCAAACATCTGAATAATGTTTTCCTTTTACAAAATAACATAAACAACAAAGACAAATAGAGCTTTTGCTAATTTTTCCAGAATGCGGCAGCGGTCTCAACTGTCAAGTCCCCCAAATCGGAATTCAGGCAGCAGTTACGTCAGCAAAGAGCGAGAGAGACAGGCCACTATGTTAGCGATGGAGCTGTGTATTAGCGTTAGTAGTGATGGGAATTGATCAGATTTTTACGATTCCGATTCCATTATTGATATTGCTTAACGATTCGATCCTTTATTGATTCCCTTATCGATTCTAATTTGGACTAATGGACTGTATGAGGTTCTGAGTTCAATATGTTTTATTGTTCATTCGCCTCAGAGTGTTGGTTAGAACACAAGGAGCGAAGAGTGAAGTTGGTCTTTGGCACTTTTAATCCAACTTGGCAACAGGCACAACTATATACAGGCAATGGCACTTGATATGACAGTCGCTCAATGAGCAGATGAGAGCATGCGTGGAAAAATGTTGATGTATTTGTATGTGTGTGGAAGAAGACTGGAATGTGTGGGTATATGTGTGGTTCTGAAAATATGAAAATTGCATCATATTAGTGCTGATGCAATAAACGATGCAGATAATTACATACACACATACATGACTCGTAATATTATAATGACATGAAGGCGGGGGGCGCGAGCGCGCACGCACAACTAGGAAGCAAGCTGCGTGCACGTGCGGTCATCTCGTGCGGTCAAATACTAATAGGCGGAGTTTGACTTTCGGGCCAGGGGGGGCACAACATGTTGATGACCCCGAAACGCAGTGTCAGCAATAAAATTAACTTAAAAGAATATTTATAATAATAAGTTGACAATGAATGTTTTTTTGGTTCCCATCATTCTTGAGGGGAATTCTAAATCAGGCTGCTTAGGCTATGCTTTTCGCCAAGATCGTCATCCATTGAATATGGTAGGCCCGCCGGTGTCGTGCCAATGTAGTTACCCCAGTCAAAAATTGTATCCCCTGGGCGGAGCCATTTGGAGGTAGATTTGTGTCTTTATTATCCAATTTAAAAAAAAGTTGCTTCAATCAAAATATATATTTTCAACCAAAAAAAAAAAAATGTGTTTGAATGCAGAAATACATTTGAAAAAAATAAATCTATGTGAAAGCTATTTTTCTTTAATTTTTTTTATTGAAGTAACCTTGATTAAATTTTGGGCCACATTTTGGCTAGGGCATTTTTGTCTTTATTATTCAATCAAAAAAAAAAAAAAAAGAAAAATTTCAAACATGGAAAATGTTTTTGAATGCGAAAAAATATTTGAGATTGAAAAATTTGCATTTGAACACTTAATTTTGTATCGAAAAAGTTTTCTTTGATTGAAGCAATCCTTTTTGTGTTTGGACCATATTATGGGGACATTTGTGTCTAAATCATTTAATCCCAAAAAAAGTTGCTCCAATCAAAAAAAAAAAAAAAAAAAATTCAATCAAAGAAAAAAATCATTTGAAAAATAAAATCGCCCTCCCCTATTGTTTCCTTTTTAATTATATGCAAAGCAAATGACCGTCGAAGTTGCCAGTCACATGATCTGTTCGAAAAATAATTTTGACCCATGATGAAAATATATTTTTTTGTTCATTTAATTCATTTTTGTTGCGGTTTTATTGCTTTACAACTTGTATATAGTACGTTGCAAAGTCAATTACATGCAATGACACTTTTTGGCCAACGGGGGGGGGGGCCTGGCCAGCCTGGCCCCTCCTTAAAAGCCGCTTATGGAAATACTTACGTTCGTTCATGGACGAACAAATTATACTTCCTCTAACAGGTGGCCGTCCTCTGCTCGAAATGCACACCTTACGTCTATTCTCGGTCCCAGAATACGCAGCGCTTGTGACGTAGGAAATAACAGGACTGGTTGCTATGGGAACGTACACATACCCATGGAATCTTTCAAACAGGAGCATTAAAATTGCTAATAAAATAGTTTCGGATTATTTTAGATGCATATACTGTATGTTATATTTTTCTTATAGAGTATTCGACGAATAATACGATAGACGCATTAATAGACTTTTTTGGGGGAAAAAAATCACCATTTCTTGAAGTAGTCTCATGAATAATGTAGGGCTGTCAAACGATTAAAATTTTTAATCGAGTTAATCACAGTTTAAAAATTAATTAATTGCAATTCAAACCATCTATAAAATATGCCATATTTTTCTGTAAATTATTGTTGGAATGGAAAGAAGACAAGACTGATATATACATTCAACATACTGTACATAAGTACGGTATTTGTTTATTATAACAATAAATCAACAAGAAGGCATTAACATTATTAACATTCTTTCTGTTAAAGGGATCCACGGATAAAAAGACTTGTAGTTTTTAAAGGATAAATGTTAGTACAAGTTATAGAAATTTTATATTAAAACCCCTCTTAATGTTTTCGTTTTAATAAAATTTGCAAAATTTTCAATTAAAAAAAAAAACTCGTAGTTCGTCATTGTTGATGTCAATAATTACACAATGCTCATTGTGCTGAAACCCATAAAATCAGTCGCATCCAAGTGCCAGCAGAGGGCGACAAAACACCAAAAAACACAAGTAACAAGTGGACATGACACTGTGCTGTCATTGTGATCTGTTTGAGCGGGGCATGTGCATTAATTGCGTCAAATATTTTAACATGATTGATTTTAAAAATTAATTACCGTCCGTTAACGCGATAATTTTGACAGCACTAGAATAATGACGTGGCCTGTTAAACTCAATGTAAATGCACTCGGCAACGACTCTCTCCAGATTACAATTGATGAGAAGTCTCGCCATTGGTAAACATGTTGCCGTGCTTGCTGATTCGAAAGTGTGTATCATTGGCAAATTTTAAAACGTAAATCGTGCTGGTTGGAACAGATAAGAGAATTGTTAGAAAAATTGCCAAATGATGATATGGAATCGCAACACTCGGAACCGGTACTCTTTAAGAACCGGTTCTCGATTCCCATCCCTAAGCGTTAGTGCCTAGCTTGAACGCGGCTTTTAGGGAAGAAGCTAGCTTGACAACAGTCATAAAAAAATTAAAATGGGGGTTTGTCTGTGCTCCAAATGAGCAATATTTCAAGATTGTCGGGGCAAACCGCCCATATATGTGTGCGTCATGCACGCTAACAGTTTGCACAGCGCATCTCGGACTGCGAATTCGTGCGCATGCGTGGTACTTGAACAGGCTCAATGGACAAAGGCAGTCTTAACGGGCACGCAGGAAATACAGACATAACAAAAGATCGCAATTTTGCATTAAAACCTGCGGTATGAACCTAGCCTAATTGTTGAGTAGTTCTACCTGCTAACACAACTTTTTAAATTAAAGCTTTAAAAAAAATGGCCGAACAATGGGTCATCCATCCATCCATTTACTCCCACATATTCGGTCGCGGGGGCAGCAGCTTCAGGAGAGAAGCCCAGACTTTCCTCTCCCCAGCCACTTCATCCAGCTGTTCTTGGAGAATCTCAAGGAGTTCCCAGGGCAGCCCTGAGACATAGTCTCCCTAGCGTGTCCTGAATCCTCCCAGACGGGCCTGAACACCTCACCAGGGAGGCGTCCCGGAGGCATCCTAATCAGATGCCTGAGCCACCTCGTCTTGCTCCTCTCGAAGCGGCGGCTCTACTCTGAGCCCCTCTCGGATGACCGAGCTTCAGACCTTATCTCTAAGTGAGAGCCCAGACACTCTTCAGAGGAAACTCATTTTGGCCCCTTTTATCCGGATACTTGTACTTTCGGTCACGACCCACAGCTCGTGGACATCGGTGAGGGTAGGAATGTAGATCGACCAGTAAATAGTGCTTCGCCTTTCATTTTACCTCCCTCTTCACCACGACAGACCGATGCACAGCCTGCAATTGATCGTATATCTTAAAAAACACGAAAGTCAAGTCACACGTTTCTCATTACAATGATTTTTCAATTTCAGTTGGTTTGTTGTCTTCTAATTTCAAATGTGTCTAGGTGTTTCTATGGCTTTCTCTGTCCAATGTTCCACTTCGGAGGTTCTACTTGTACTTCCTACTCACATTTGTGTACTCTCTTTCCTTTACTCTTGCAATTATCATGACGCGCTTCAGTGCATTCTTGATGACGTGCAATCAATTGGCTTTAATTAGAAGTTGTTTTTTCCGGACGCTCAGGCTAATCTTTCGCACACTTTATCTCAAGGTTTGTTTGTTTTTTTTTTCCCTCTAGTAGGCAGGTCATTTGAAAAGTCACTGCCGAGATTGTGCAGGTGCGTTAGTATGCGTGTTGTTCCTTCACCTTAACGTGACCTCGTTCGCTCACTTTCTCTCGCTGTTTGTCCTCCAGACGTCGATGACTGCCAGTCGAACCCCTGCCGCAACGGAGGAACTTGCATCGACGAGATCAACTCCTTTGTGTGTCTGTGTTTGCCCAGCTACAGCGGCGCAATGTGCGAGAAAGGTAGGAGTGGCAACAGTGCAGATTGGTGTTTTGTTTTTTTTTTGTAATGTCTGTTTGTGCACTTGGGGTTAAAACATGTTTCCCTAAATAGAATCACAAAGCATTAAATGTGACTGTGAAGGGACTCAAATTATCAATCGTCTGATCCCGAAGTCAGACGGCTGAATTTATGCAGTTACAAGATGGAGTAGGATACAAAGCGAAGATAACAATTATCTCACAGTATTGCGATTTTGCAATTATCGATACATGGAACAGGAAATAATTCTACAATATTTTCCTATATAGATAATAAACAGGAAAGCAAGCTCTTTTCATCCTTCTGCTGTGGAATGGAACTGAGTTTATCACAAGTAGACGTCCAATTTAAGGCCGGTTGATGGGGGTGCGGGTGGCCCGTTGGACCACCCTGGATTCCTGGGGCGTGACGATGGCCCCGTGACTGGGTGGGTGCCATGGGGCTCGCGCGCAGCTGGATGTGATTTGGCGTGCTCAAGTGGGGGGCCTCGGCGCCAGGATTGACGACGGGGCAGCGTAGGGTCGGTTGCCGGCAGGCTTACACTCACAAGGGATTCACAGGTTTCTAGATCAGAGCTGATTTGTGTACCCTCCAACCCTCCCAATCACTTATCTAATAGACCCCCCCCCACCCACCCTCTTTCCCTGGTCAACAGGCCCCCAACAAGGTGTCAAGCAGAAACATATCCAGCTGACAATAGCACCAACATATTCATAGTTAGTATAGGCGTTCAAGGTATTTCTTGTTGTTGTTTGTGTTTTTTCTTCCGTTCCCCCATAACCCCTTCCTGTTCGCTGCTCTGTCTTAATAAACGAGGTATGTTGAATGATCACAAGTGGAGTATGTCATACACCAATGTGAAACATTAAAACTGTTCAGACCAAAAGGACAGTTAGACTTCCATTCTCCGTGTCAAACAGTTGAACAGGACAGGTTTAAAACAAAACAAAAAAACAAAAAACAAGTAGACATCCAATTCATTTGAAATGGGAGGGTGGCAGTGAATGAACATTTGTTCCCTTCAAATAGATTGGACGTATATGGCCGTCAATGGCAGCCAATACCAGGCAATGAGTTCATTTTGGGGCATTTCAAGTCATTTCCTGTTGAATTTGGGTTAATGAAAGAAAGTGACTCAAGAATGTCCCCAAATCAGTAGGAAGTGACTCAAAATCAACAGGAAGCAACAGGTAAATGCTCTAAAATGAACATGCAGTGATCTGTAAATGCCAACAAAGGATTGACGGTGCTAGACGTCCAATCAAGTCAAAATGAATTGGATGGCTAGCGCCGTCAATGGCAGCTAGTGAGCTAACGTAGAAACGATTCTAATGAAAGATTTTGGTAGTATATTTTTGGTTTCTCTTCTTTTTATTGAAACAGGGACACCTTCTTATAACGATATATCAGTTCTTGGTGGGCGCATATCAATACCCTTTTGGGCTACAAAGTATCACGATATGTAACCTTTTCGTTATATCGTCATACAGTGGGGCAAATAAGTATTTAGTCAACCACTAATTGTGCTAGTTCTCCCACTTGAAAATATTAGAGAGGCCTGTAACTGTCAACATAGGTCAACCTCAACCATGAGAGACAGAATGTGGAAGAAAAAAAAAACAGAAAATCACATTGTTTGATTTTTAAAGAATTTATTTGCAAATCATGGTGGAAAATAAGTATTTGGTCAGGTCTCATCTCAATACTTTGTTATGTACCCTTTGTTGGCAATAACGGAGGCCGAACGTTTTCTGTAACTCTTCACAAGCTTTTCACACACTGTTGCTGGTATTTTGGCCCATTCCTTCATGCAGATCTCTTCTAGAGCAGTGATGTTTTGGGGCTATCGTTGGGCAACACAGACTTTCAACTCCCTCCTCACCCCGTGGCGTCAAAATGATAACAAGAACAGTGAGCAAAAATCCCAGAACCACACGGGGCGACCTAGTGAATGACCTACAGAGAGCTGGGACCACAGTAACAAAGGCTACTATCAGTAACACAATGCGCCGCCAGGGACTCAAATCCTGCACTGCCAAACGTGTCCCACTGCTGAAGAAAGTACACGTCCAGGCCCGTCTGCGGTTCACTAGAGAGCATTTGAATGATCCAAAAGAGGACTGGGAGAACGTGTTATGGTCAGATGAAACCAAAATAGAACTTTTTGGTCAAAACACAGGTTCTTCTGTTTGGAGGAAAAAGAATACTGAATTGCTCCATACCCACTGTGAAGCATGGGGGTGGAAACATCATGCTTTGGGGCTGTTTTTTTGCAAAGGGACCAGGATGACTGATCTGTGTAAAGGAAAGAATGAATGGGTCCATGTATCGAGAGATTTTGGGTGAAAATTTCCTTCCATCAGCAAGGGCATTGAAGATGAGACGTGGCTGGGTCTTTCAGCATGACAATGATCCCAACACACAGCGAGGGCCACAAAGGAGTGGCTTCGTAAGAAGCATTTCAAGGTCCTGGAGTGCCTAGCCAGTCTCCAGATCTCAACCCCATAGAAAATCTGTGGAGGGAGTTGAAAGTCTGTGTTGCCCGACGACAGCCCCAAAACATCACTGCTCTAGAGGAGATCTACATGGAGGAATGGGCCAAAATACCAGCAATAGTGTGTGAAAAGCTTGTGAAGAGTTACAGAAAACGTTTGATTCCGTTATTGGCAACAAAGGGTACATGACATAGTATTGAGATGAACTTTTGGTATTGACCAAATACTTATTTTACACCATGATTTGCAAATAAATTCTTTAAAAATCAAACAATGTGATTTTCTCGGGGTTTTTTTCCACATTCTGTCTCTCATGGTTGAGGTTTACCTATGTTGACAATGACAAGCCTCTCTAATATTTTCAAGTGGGAGAACTTGCAAAATTTGTGGTTGACTAAATACTTATTTGCCCCACTGTACCTCTATTTCCTAATGGCTAGGTCTGTTCAGACCCTCATTAATGAATCTTACTGTTGTCAGGAAGGACGGAAGATTAAATTTTGGTCAATCCAAGCTGGCAATCTGAACAATTCACCTGACTGTGTAATACAAAGACTAGGAATCAAGGTTGTGACAGACGACAAGTCCTGTAAAGCTAAGACGTGTTTATTCCACCTAAAATCCCTGCCGTGGCATTCCTATAAACCCTGTCATTGAATGAATGAGTGGTTATAAGAGAGTGTGAGAGCAGCACGCTAACTTCTATGCACACGGGTGAACTGAGAATGTGGAAAAATTGGCTCTTTTGCATGTTTTGGTGCCACAGTCCATATAATGACTTGCAATTGTCCTTTTTTACTTTATCTGATCCTATCCCAAAACTAAAAAAGAAATCTAAATCTCATCCATCAGTTGTTCCCTCTTGGAGCTGTCAAATTGTTTCAAAACAAAGAAGCCTAATGGCGCAATAATCCATCCCCTCCACTTCCTGTGAGAGCAGAGCGGGTATGCGTTAAGGCTGCATTAAAAGGATTTGTCGCTCATTAATCCTGAGGTGTGGAATCATTTCAATGTCCCTTTTGATCTTGCATCTCTTCGTCCGGTCTCTTAGCTGACGGCACATTCCATCATTTCTACATTTTGAGGCTTACTCTTCTTTTTGAATGTAGTTTGAAGAGAGGATGCAGACGCCTCGGTGATGTTGGCAGTGAAGCCAAGTTTGCCGTCACGCTGACTTAATGAAGCCGGAATTATGTGGCGTGGGGTGGTCTCCTCCAATAAGATAATCCGTCTGAACGGTGTTCTTTAAAAAGTCTTTGATGCGTTCCGGTCCTCAAAATAGAAACGCGAGTCGGAAATATATTAAAATTGTATATTGGTTTGTGATACTTTTTTTTTTTTTTTTTCCAATCATTACACTGAAGTGGTCGCCCACACTGCACTAGTGTTGAGAATTATTTACAATAGATGTGACCCAATTCCCATCGTTTTCTCTCTTGTGGCCCAATTTGGCAGATGTGGAAGAAGCATTACAAGATACTAATCAAGTTAAAGTGCAATTTATTTCATGACGCACGGGCTGGCTGCCAGTGAATGAACACTCCTTGCCCAAATAGTAAAAATGGATTGGACGCCGTTAGCAACTCAATATTTGGATTCTGATTTCCATGTTTTTCTGCCATTGGCACTGGCAGTTTTTTTTTTTTTTTTTTTTAATTTTTACTTCTATGTGAGGGTTTGTTGTCTTGATTTTCTTCTCAAATTTAGCAAATTTATCAAGAAGAAAATGCCTAATATTCTAATTGATTATTTTGAAAGTATGCCGATTGCATCCAAATCTTGATTGGAAATTATTGATTGACATGACAACGGCAAACAACATTTTTCAATGATCAGCAATAAAAATGTTAGTTTTATAGAGTTTGATATAACTACCAAATAGCAGACAATTGCACAAGTCACTCTGATCCGGGTCACAAGCCCCGGGTAGTACCTGTTGTGGTCGAGTTGAGTCACGGGGTTATGTCGAGTCGAATCACGAGGTTATGTCGAGTCGAGTCGAATCACGAGGTTATGTCGAGTCACGAGGTCATGTCGAGTCGAGTCACGAGGTCATGTCGAGTCGAGTCACGAGGTCATGTCGAGTCCAGTCACGAGGTCATGTCGAGTCGAGTCACGAGGTCGAGTCGAGACGAGTCACGAGGTCGAGACGAGTCAGGAGGTCATGTCGAGTCGAGTCACGAGGTCGAGACGAGTCAGGAGGTCATGTCGAGTCGAGTCACGAGGTCGAGACGAGTCAGGAGGTCGAGTCGAGTCACGAGGTCGAGTCGAGTCACGAGGTCGAGTCGAGCCACGAGGTCGAGTCGAGCCTCGAGGTCACGCCGAGTCGAGCCTCGAGGTCACGCCGAGTCGAGTCCAGAGGTCACGCCGAGTCGAGTCCAGAGGTCACGCCGAGTCGAGTCCAGAGGTCACGCCGAGTCGAGTCCAGAGGTCACGTCGAGTCGAGTCCAGAGGTCACGTCGAGTCGAGTCCAGAGGTCACGTCGAGTCGAGTCGAGCCACGAGGTCGAGTCGAGCCACGAGGTCGAGTCGAGCCACGAGGTCGAGTCGAGCCACGAGGTCGAGTCGAGCCACGAGGTCGAGTCGAGTCGAGCCACGAGGTCGAGTCGAGTCGAGTCACGAGGTCGAGTCGAGCCACGAGGTCACGCTGAGTCGAGCCTCGAGGTGACGCCGAGTCACGAGGTGACGCCGAGTCGAGTCCAGAGGTCACGTCGAGTCCAGAGGTCACGTCGAGTCCAGAGGTCATGTCGAGTCGAGCCACGAGGTCATGTCGAGTGGGGCCTCGAGGTCAATTCGAAGGTTAGTCAAGGCCTTCACCCTTGTTCCCCAGCCCACCCGCAAGTCAATGTAAAAAATAATTATAAAAAATACAGTATAGTGTGCAGGGAAAAACCAGCATTAAGGTGTTCCAAGCAGATCACTGGCAGGTGGGAGCCAATCTA
This sequence comes from Corythoichthys intestinalis, assembly GCF_030265065.1. Lineage (NCBI taxonomy): Eukaryota > Metazoa > Chordata > Actinopteri > Syngnathiformes > Syngnathidae > Corythoichthys > Corythoichthys intestinalis. The sequence goes on along the minus strand of NC_080401.1, from coordinate 44,968,090 downwards.
CAATCCAAGTTTTTCAAGTAAGCTTTTCGAGTCTCGAGTCATTGTTTCACAATCAAGTCGAGTTGCGTCTCGAGTTATTGCTTCAGAAGTCGAGTCGTGTCTCAGGCCCTCCCAGCTCAAGTGAGTGAAGTCCAAGTTCATTTTTTTTTTTCTTTAAGTCCATGTCTAATGGCGTACTGCAAGCAACACGTCACTTCCGCTCATTAATATTCATGACATTAGCTACTGTTGCTAAGTAAGGACAAGCCACCGTTTGTCCCTAATAGGAAATGAATGGAAATTGTGTACGAAGGAGATGTTTACAGAGTTAAACCTACCAATTCTCTCCGAAAATGATGTGCCTGCTGCCAAATTCACTGGCAAAGATGTGGAAGAACATAAAAATGTTCAGTTAAAGAGATGGCTTTAGTGTCGAAGGCTGAAAAAGACGAAAAAAACGAGCCGACCTAAGCATAGCTTTAGCTTTTTTATCGACGCGACTGACAATGACATTCTCCTGTTTCAACAAGCTATCCTTTACCATCATCCCTGTCTTTCTTATACATCCTCTGGTTGTCCTACGTCTCTTACCGCTCTTGGGGGTAATTTAGTTAGCTTTGTGTAGCGATCGCAAATGCTACTCAGTGACAGCCGATGAACACTTTTATTTTTTCATTGATAACACATCTTAATCCTATAATTTATTTACACTTCCCCCTTACTAAAGTTGTTTTTTTATATATATAACAGAAACGGTAACAGTGGCAGTCAGATACCAATGTAATTCTTTTCAGGTCATTCATTGTCAGACAGAAGCAGTACGGCACAACATTACGCTAAAAAAATAAGTTAAAAATATAAAAATGGCTTACCTCATTGTCCTCTGAAAGACCGTGCCAACCCAACATAATGTTTTCTGCATATGAAACTTGAATGGATTCGCCGAGCTGGTGTTAAAGTCCGCGCAAGTTGATTCGGTCTTCACATTTTTTCCTCTCGAGTTTTTGGTTTCCGGAAACGTATGAAGAAAACATCCTTCATGTGTCGTAATGTCTAGAGTCGTTTCTCCAAGTTCCAAAAAAAGCAATGCGTGATCGGCATGTTCGTTTTTGAAAGATTACCGGAGAAAAGTAGCATTTTTTACGTTGGGTCTATGCGAGGGCGGGTCTATAATGTCCCACCTCGGCTTTACTTCCGCTTTAACGATGCGACGTCACAGTCTAAAAATAGCCTGCGTGCGGTACGCCATTGCGAGTCATCAAATATCCGACTCGAGCCAACTCGAGTTCGAGGCCCTGTGACTCAAGTCCAATTTTCTGCCAAATAGTACCATAGTTTACAGCAGGATTAAGCATTTTGGGGGGGGGTTAACTAATCAGTTGTATGCATCTGGTTACTATGTAGGTATATGACCCCAAAAAAATACGGAATGCAAACTAAATGTGTATTATTAGAATATACACGAAAACACAATTCCAAAGATATGAAGATTATTGGGTAAAGTTTTCAACTAGCAATAATCGCGCCTCGGATAAACCTCATATTATTCAATGATAAGAAATAACAAGGATATTGTCATTTAAAGGTCTGAGAAGTAGGGCCAGTTTTGGTAGGCGAGTGTAATAAAAATTCAATGAATCTCCAATTCTGACTATGTGACCCATTTTGCAATTATAAGAGCAAGGTAAAGGCCTTTAACTTGTTTATTTTCTCACCGATTGTACTAAAAAAAGGTATCATTGGAAAGCTGAGTCAGTAGCCACGTTTACATGCTGACTTTTATTCATACCGATTCAAATCATTCCAAATGGAAATTTCAGATCAGCTGTTTACATGTCACTTCATCTATTCCGATCCAGCGTTTACATGTGACTGCCTTTATTCCGAAAGGACGTTTGACAACTGCCGTCTGACATGCGCAGATTAATCAAAACAAAGCGTCACGTTGCAAAACATGGAGATCGATCGTCGGAGTGCTGGTGTTTTAACTTTAACCCACTTGTTGTGTTTGTGGGGTCGTATCCGCTTCTGCTGTTTTGCTCTTTTGCCTTGTAGTAGCCGGTTTTCCACCGGTTTCTAATCTGGTCAACGCTCCGGTCTATTCCGGCTTTGTGTAACCTCTCGTGAACTTTTTTAAATAGTTCACTGTTCCTCGTTTTACGCCCGTCTAAGCGAGCAATTATATTCAATTCTTTTAAAGTTTGAATTAAATACAATCTTTCCGCCGGACTCCAATTAGGTGCGCTTTGCTTGGAAGCCATGTTGCAAGTGACGTTACTTACGTCACAAAGTGACGTCACCACGTCAGTACGGAGCATGTGCAGAAAGAACGCAACCAGACACCATTCTGCTTCCCTGTTTACATGATATAATTTTACTTCTAATCGGTTTGGGAAAAGGAATATTCCACCCCTGTGAATCGGAATGAAATTCCATTCGGTTTGGGCCTGTTCATTCCGAATGAGGTGTTTATATGGAACACATTTATTCAGTTTGAACAAATATTCCGATTGTAATTGGAATATTTGGCTCCATGTAAACGTGGCAAATGATAAATATTCTATTCTACAAAAAAATATTGGTTAACTAATGTACACAGATGACTTGATTGTGCATTTTCCCCTACTCCATATCAGGCAAACCCCTCGAAAAAGAGTCTGTAACTTGGGCGACAAAATTTGGCATATGGGCATCGTTTAAATTGTACCAAAAATCTCTAAAATGACGAATGGCAATGAAGGATAGTGTATATTATGCTTGCATTTTTATAAATTTTGAGAAGGGTTTATTTATGAACAAAAATATCGGTAGCCTGCCACTTAAAAGTCGACCAACAGTTGTATACATTTTTTAATTATATACTGTATTTGTTCATAAAATATTGGCAAATAATAGAGCATTTGTGCAAGTGCACAGAAATGTAAACATACCTATATAATTTTGAATGTTCTTAGTGTAGTGTCCCCCATATACAGTACATAGTAAATATCGGCAGTCTGGAGAGTCTTCTCAGCCAGTCTCAACTTTCCAACTCATCCCACACGCGTTTGGGTTGTTCCCCTGAACGTCAGCGAGCTTTGCTTGTTTGCCCACGCTAACAAGGCCGCGTTTGCTTTAGTCGTGAAAGCCTGGACGACAAAACCAAACTCAAACAAGCAGATTGACATTCAAAGGGGTGCAATTGACGCTGCCAGATTTCTTTCTGAGCGGCATTAAAGTGGCTAAGAAGCAAGCAAATCAGTTTGAAACAGGATGCTGCCAGGTGAAATTGGTGGGAGGAAAGACAGCTGCGCGTTGCAGCCCCGGCCCCCCTAATGAGGAGGGGAAGACGTCGTCCTTCTGTCACCAAGTATCGCTTTATCTTTTATCCTAACCAACCCACAAACACTAAAAAAAAAAAAAAACACAGAAATCACTCTTTGTGGTGTGGAATTATAAATCTTGATTTCAAGATTTTTTTCTGAGAGTCTAATCAATTCTAAAGTTAGCCAAATTTTGACATGACGATGACAAGATTTATTCACTAAATTACATGGAAATTAATTTTAGACAAATGGTGACCAAATCTGGAGTGTGAGCTAACAGTGTTATCAGTATGCCTCTAACAAGCACCATGTACTGAAGATGTTGAATTTGCTCGGAGTTAAGGGGTATTAGCATTCGATAAATGTAATTGGGCAAAGTTTCAAGCTGTACTTTTCAAATTAATGACTATATAAAAGTGAACGCTGATCTTTTGCTAATATCAGTTTCAACCAAGGACTCTATCTGGATATATATATATATTTTTTTTTTTAACCTGTCCTGTTCAGTTGCTTGACATGGAGAATGGAGATCTCAGTGTTCGATTGGTCTCAACAGTTTTAATGTATCACATGGGACTATGACATTCATCCGTTGTGATCATTCAACGTACCTCGTTTATGAAGAGAAAGCAGCGAACAAGAAAAGGCTATGGGGTAACAGAAGAAAAGAGGGAGAGAGAAACAGAAAAACACAAACAACAAGAAGAAATGTATTAAACGCCTACTTTAACTATGAGTATGTTGGTGCTAGTTGTATATCCGGTTGACACCATGTGAGGGGCGTGATAACCAAGGAAAGAGGTGTGTGTGTGTGTGTGGGGGGGGGGGGGGTCTGAGAGATAAGTGATAAGTGATTGGGAGGGGTGAAGTGTACATTAATCAGCCGTGTAGTCTAGAGCCCAGTATTTGTGTGAATCCCTTGTGAGTGTGAGTATGTTGGGATCCTATTCTATGCTGTCTCATCGCTACTCGTGACAGCGATTTCAATAAGAGTTTGTCTAATTTCACCTAGTCATGTGTGAGTCCCATCTAACATGTGATAGTCCCGCAGACGAGTGGAGATGCTGTGTGGGTGCCGCCCCATATCCATATCCCCAGGCAATCCGGGGGGGGTGACCCAAACCTCCTCCCGCAGCTCAGCTAAGGGGCCATCGTCACCCCCCAGGGATCCAGGATGGTCACCCCGGCCACCCGCTTGCCCATCAACCGGCCTTCAGGGATGGGATAAGGGGACGCACCTCCACCTCCTACGCCCTGGGCTTAGTGGGCCGTGTGGGTCCCATGGTGTGCCGTGTCGATTGGGGGGCTGCGGCAGTGGCTACTGGGCCGGGTCAGGGTGGGCGTGGGGGGTGGTGTCGCGTCTCCTCATCCCATCCCTGAAGGCCTGGATCCCTGGGGAATGGCGGCAGCCCCCTTGCTGGGCTGCGGGAGGAAGGATGGGCTGCGCTGGCTCGCCCCCCTCCGGTGGCTGGGGAAGGGCCGTGGCAGCTCCCGCGCAACATTTCCACTCATCTGCAGGACTATCACATGATGGAATTCACGCAGGACTAGGAGCAATTACACACACTCAAGTGTCAGGATTAATGATCAGGCAGCATAGAATGGGATGCCGACATTCTCACATTCACAAGGGATTCACACAAATACTGGGTTCTACTTTTCACATAGCTGATTTGTGTACACTCCAACCCTCCCAATCACTTATCTTTCTGCCCCCTTTCCCCTCTCCTCTGTCTCCTTGATCATCAGGCCCCCCACAGGGTGTCAACCGGAAATACAAAGCTACCAATAGCACCAACATATTCATAGTTAGTCTAGCGTTCAATGTATTTCTTGTTGCTGTTTGTGCTTCTTCTGTTTCTCTCTCCTTCTCTTTTCTTCTTTCCCCTCATAACCGCTTCTCATTCACTGCTTTCTCCTAATAAACGAGTAGGCATGTGCCGGTATGATATTTTGACGGTACGATAACCGTGGGCAAAAATACCGCGGTTTCACGGTATCACGGTATTGCAATTGTAGCTCCAAAAAATTTTGAGATTAGGGGTTTGAGATTAAAAAAGGTTAAAAAAAAAAACAACTTTTTTCCATTGAACAGGATTTTTTTTTCAGACCATAGTTGCAAATTGGAACATGAATATATTGTTAAAATAAATAAATTATCAATAAAAAAATATATATTTTAAATAAAATATAGCTTATAGACTACACTCACAGCCACAGCTCAAGATGCTCAAGATTAGTGCAAGAACAAAATAATTTCTATAAAGTAAAAACACTTCTGAATTTTTTTTTTTTTTTTTAATTATACTGCATGACTGTTTTTTTCAGGGTGGAAAAGCTTAAGTGAAGTTTCACCATTTTCAGCCACTGTGTCAACTCTAGTCAACATGATGTCATGCCTTTGTTTTAAAAAGAACAAAGAATTCATAAGTTAGTTAAACATGTATAAGTTAGTTAAAACATCAATATTGTTGTGGAAAGGTTTCAATTAAAAAAAAAAAAAAAAAAATTAAACATTGGGAGTGAGACCTCTCCTTGATCCAGCGAACGTGGATTTGTGCTTAGGGCAAGATCATCTTTCTCAATTAGCGATCTTTGACGCAGTCACTTTTTCTCCTTCATTCAAGCAAATCAAGCTTGTTTTCTCACTCTGCGGCAGTCACACTCAACGAAGTTGCTCTCCCAGCTAAGCCTAGGCTAACATTCATCTTTGTAAGCTTTTGGTTAGTTTGTATATTGAATTTGAAAGGAAAATGTGTGTTTTGTTTTTGGCGAACTTTTACCATGGTGCTAATCTGTTGAAGCTACTCACATGGAAAAATCTAATTGTACAACATTTTAAATGTATTCATGTTGTATATTACACTTAGCACGATTTGAGAGCTCAATAAATTGAAGAACAGTACGCCTTATGTTTGAAGTATTTGTTTTTGGGTTAGCTGGCTGGCTAGCCGATAGCGTCACTTTCACACACAGCAACAAACGGGAGGGGGTGAGCGCTGCTGCGCCAAGCCGCTTCTGGCTGCATTTTTGACACAAGAAAAATAGCGAATACCGCACTATGGTCTGACGGAAAATTTTAGTGGTTTTGAAACCGCGACGTTTTCACACCACGGTAAACCGTGAAACCGGTAACCGGCACATGCCTATAAACGAGGCACGTTGAATGATCACAATGGGAGTATCTCATACTCCCATGTGATACATTAAAACTGTTCAGACTAATCAGACACTCAGATTTCCATTCTCCATGTCAAGCAACTGAACAAGACAGGTTAAAAAAAAGAAGAAGAAAAAAACTCTGTTTAAAAAGGGTCAAACAGTGCTAGTGTGAAAGCGACCATAACCTTGGTAAAGGCACCGAACCCCACGAGTTTCACATGTGCACATTCACCAAACACTTTAGAATTGGGTATGAAAGAAAGAGCTAATATTGAAGCAAATTCATGTTCAAATTTCTTCACATTTTGAAAACAAGTTTTTAAACAGGTTAAAAATTGAGTCCATTGTTGGCTGTAGGTCTGTTGTAATTCCTCATACTCAGTGCTAGTCAATCTTCCACTGAGCAAACCAGTTTCTCTGCCTATCAGATATAGGACTAGCAGTTTACAGAAATGGAATAAAGCCTGCAAAATGGGGGCAAACCAGTCCAAAACCTGAATTAAAACACTATTCAAATCTAAACAGCAGACGAAAATAGGGCCCTGCGTGTCTTAACCTTCGACGAACCCAGGTTAAGAACCACTACTCTTGCTGAAGTAATACCCTAGTGGTTCAGGAAGTTCTATTTTGCCTATCAGTTATCACAGCAGCTGTTTTCATTAAAATACTCAAGAAGTAACTCCACTCTGTCTGCTTGAGAATAAAGGTGAAAGGTGGAGGTGTGAAACCCGCCGCATGCATTTTAACAAGAGGATGTCTACATGCAGAGGCGTGCACATTTGCTTCTTTTCCTTCTTTCGGGCGGATTCTCAGCGACTCCAAAGCACCGAAACACATTCCTAGATTTGTTGTTAGTCGTTTTTTCAGAAAATAGTCACTAGAGAGTCAAGAAACATTCTTGCGTGCGCTTTCTTCAGCCCTATGCTGTAATTGTGGATTGGTAAGAAACCTTTTTCCTTCAAGAAAAAGGTGATAAATTAATAAAGACATGTAAAATGTTGAATTATAAGGTTAATATACATTTTAGCCATAAGGCAGCCTGTCTCCATAATCCTAACGAACACCAGTGTTGGGCACGTTACTTTAAAAAAGTAATTAGTTATAGTTACCCACTACTTCTTCCAAAAAGTAACTAAGTTAGTAACTGAATTACTTTATAGTAAAAGTAACTAGTTACCAGGGAAAGTAATTATTTCCGTTTCTTTAAAAATAAGTTGTTGTATGTCAAAAAATTTGAAATTTTCCGAGCAGTATTCGAATCAGTTGAATAGAGAACAGACAGGTAGTTGTGTTATAGAACCTTATAATATTTATTGCACCTCACCAGCAACAGATTTATCCTACACTTGAAGTGCAACAAAAATAAACAGTAAACAATATAAAGTGAGTTTAATCAATTAAATCTAACTCTCACAACTTGAGACAACTGGTCAAGTAGACATAGCCTACTGTACTTCAAGTATTTTGACTTGAAATAGTGTTTATGGGGCAGTTTACATGGCGACTCTGCGACACAAAGACGCAATGACTGAGTTGCGGACTCGCCTCGCGTGCATATGGTGCCGGCGAAGACGGAAGGCGAAAACGAAAAATTCTGAATCCTGCCTCCAAAGTGAAAGAATCCGATTGCGGGGGGTTGAGGGGGGCTTCCTCGGCATGCATACCAAAGGCTCCTGCCGCACGAGACCGCGCTGTTAATGTTAGCACTCGTACACGTCACATTGGGCGTGTGCAGCGTTGCTACTAAACATTAAAAACAGCAAATATGGCAGAATGTCAACTTTAATTTTTTCTGTTTTAATAATATTTTTAAATTAAATATGTTGAACATTTCAATTTAGTGCCTTTTTGAACAAAAGAAAAATGACATCGCTTCGAATGGGCGGGCATATTTTTTTCCGGGCTGAGGGAGCTTGGTGGGGTCAAAGTGCATCATTCTCTGTCGCCCAGTAAATCTGCTCTGCCCCCTAGGGCTTGGCATGAATACTACATCGTTTTCATGCGGCATTGTTCAAATGGAGACGCAAATGGAAATTTAGAATTCTTCGTATTCTCAGAGAGTCACCATGTAAACGGCCCCTATATCTCGACCTCGTAAAAACAAATTTTCCTCTGAATGCTCTGCCAACATGTCCCCCTGCATCTGTTTTGCGTGTGTTTGTTTGCCGCACGCGCTGTTCCGGTTTGTGTGTGAAAACACCGGCTCTGATTGGCTTACCATGACACATTGACACATAACTCTACCCCTCAGCCAATCACAATCACTTCCATCACATCTATCCAGGTGGTTCATTCAGGTAGCATCGTCCCCCTACTCGTCTCGTCACCCTCAAAGCGTCTGCCGTCCTCAAGATGGAAACAGCATTCTTACTGGCTGACAGTGGGGGATGGGAACGAGGCTAGCATTCAGGTGTAGCAAAAACAGAAACATTAGCAAGCTTTAGAAAGCATTGTCTAATTGAATGAGCAGGGACAAACAGCCTGGAGTCATAAGAAGTACGTGCTGTAATATTTTGATACAGAATTATCCGAGGCACCCTAAAGTGCACACGCCGCCAATATTGTTTTGCTCACATGACGCAGGAGTGAGTTAGAGACACGGCCTGCCAAGAACCGTACGTTTGTGGTCATGTTGAAGTTATATGTGCTATTAAAAAAAGAGTGCCAGCATGTCCTGTGTGGTATATCTTTGCTAAGAAAAAGCACAAAACAAAACACGTGTGCTATTCTCGAACCTCAACGCACCCCAAGTCTTGGATGACAAATAAACAGAGCAGAGTAAACTCACTATGGCTGGTAGTTTCTTCAATTTATTCAGAGTAAGTAATGCACCGCTTTTGACCGTCAGTAACGGTAACAGCGTTGTGACGGCGGAAAAAATAATTCGTTAGATTACCCCGTTACTGAAAAAATAACAGCGTTATTCCCAACACTGATGAACACACATGGCTACGAACGCACACACAGTTTCCTCCCTGTACAAAAAAGTACAAGGGATGTTGATAAACGAGCCCATCAGTCTGTTTATGTCGTTGGTTAAATTCTGTCTGAATATTAATCGTGAGCTGGCTTCCCGTCGCAGCGTGACAGAGAGACAGAAGGGGGTTAGAAAAAAAAAAGGAAGACAAGTTGAATAATGTCTAAATATTTGAAGAGGTTGATGTGATGTGGAGCTCTGAGGCTTCCTCTTGTCAGTGAGAGCGAGAAGAAATCAGCGGAGACTAAGCCGGAGATCTGAAGGGCCAAGAAACATGCTGCTTGATCTTTCTTTTCCTCTTTTCTTGACTTTTTTCCCTTTTACAATCTATTTTCTTTTGCTGTCTTCTTGCTTTTTTTCTTGATTTTGCTACCCATTTGGTCATGTGGTTAAACGTATGAATGGATGCTTCAGGCCCAGCCAGTAGGCTGCCTGACCAGGCCACTAGGACAGGGGTCGGCAACCCAAAATTTTGAAAGAGCTGAATTGGACCAAAACCACAAAAAACAAATACCGTATTGGCCCGAATATAAGACGGTGTTTTTTGCATTGAAATAAGACTAAAAAAGTGGGGGTCAAGCATTTTTTTACTACTTAAAGAGCATACGACAGGAGGAGAAAAAAAAGTCTTAAATAGCATTGTTATGTGAATTAGAATCATATTTTGAGACGATTCGACTATATACAACAATTTACCAAAGCGCAGATGACGAGAAATTAGTCTTTTAATCTGCCGGTTAGCCACGCCTACCATTTTCAGGCTCAAGCGACCCCAACAGGCGGATGACGTCAGCGGGAGACTGGGCTCATCGGTTTTAGTATACAGCCCATTGAGGGCGAATTATTCAGAACGAGGAAAACGCGACGAAGAGAGCCGCAAAATGTCATTGTTTCAGTCTCTCTACTCCAATATTTTTACAGGATATTGTTTTTATCCAAGTATTTTTCCCCAATAGCTAAATAAATTGCTTGAGAAGGACCAGTCAGCCCGTCGAGGGGGAACTATTCACAACAAGGAAAACGCGACGAAGAGAGCTGCAAAATGTCATTGTTTCTGTCTCTTAAATATTTTTACAGGATACTCTTTTTTTTACAAGTATTTTCCCCAACTGCTAAATAAATTGCATTGTCATGACAATTAACAGTCTTGTGCTAAATTGAATATGAAATAATAAAAATGCATTTATTCAGGACGACATGGCAAAATTACTCCATAATGGTCAAAACTGTCGACTTCACCTTTACTGTCGCACCTCCCGAACGATATTTTATGACACCTAAATCGGACACATGTCATTTCCCTTCCCCGGCTTCGGAGAATGTAAACAAACCAAGAGGCGTAACAGCTAGCCGACATGCTAACCCGAACCAAGTGATGTTTCAAAGTCTTCGAAGCGGAAAATCATACATCAATCAACTAGCCTGGATTATTTGACATGACGACTGGGTTGTCGATTGCCTCTGCGGATCGGCAAACCGCCCGGCGGAGAGCAATTTACAGCTCGTTCCCCGGAGGAGGGTGGCTGCAGTTGTTGTGCAGCTAACGTGCAGTTAATGTGCATGAGGAGAGCTTTTTACATGCCTAGCAATGATCAAACGTAAAAGTCCTTTATTTAAAGAAAGTTTGTAGTGTTTACTTTGTAATCGCTGTATTCCTATTTGAAATAATACAAAACAAAATGTTTCCTCACTTCCTCGTAAGTCCAATGGTCCAACAGTAGTAGGGCTTGTTTTGGCCAATATCCACAGTGAATGGGAACCTTTTGAAACTCCAAAAAGGCGCACACGCCTCTCCCTCATACAGCAAGATTTTTCTGCAGCCGTTTGGCTGGCGTGATGCGAAAAATAAACGTATTAATCCGAAAAATCAGCTGAATCGTTAGTCCTCTTACACAATAGTACCGCTGTTTAGTGATGAGGACGCCTTCCCCCGTACACGTCACAGCACCCTCCTCAACAATGCAAGACCGAAGCCGGAAGTCACTCATTTTCATGCCGCGGGATTCAAAAACCTAAATAAATATAGCGATTGCTTCCACACACATCCAAGCGGTCCATATCATTCAGGAGCATAAAATACTGCGTGTATTATGAAATAAACCTGCTTTTTCGTATCACATGCACTTTAAGTGGAATAAACTGACACATTAATCTAGTCTTTAACACTCAAAACAAGATAGAGAAAATTACCTGACTAGATTTAAAAAAAATAATCTGATTAAGACGTTATAAATTTGCATTGCAATGTCTTCAGCATTCATATGCTGTTGCACATGCTTGTATCGAAGAACTGTAATGGTTATTGCTGCAATGCTCGTGAAAAATCTTGCAAATGGCCCCCCTGCATTTCGAAGTCTAGAAACGAAGTGCATAAGGTCTCCATTCTGCAAGGAATTGAATACTCTTCTGGTATTCTGTGGGTCCCTCAACCAAACCGTATATCAATGCATACTGAGCGAGGCCCCATACGGACCCCATTTGCAATTCCCAATTTTCTGGTGTCGCTTCGGATTTGTCGGCCCAAAATGTGTAGGCCTTCTGCAGTGCAAAATTTGACACATGGAGCCCAAACAACATTAGATGTACACACATTTGGAAAGAGTGCCTCACACACATGCGGGGATGAGAGTTCAAGCGCTTTGACAGGTCTTAATTACCAAGCCTGAGTTTCACACTGCAAGCAGCGCTGTCATCTGAATAGATGAAAAGAGGCTTTGACCGGACTGAGCTGTCTCATGACAGGAGGCCCGTGTGCTAGACTGAAAGTCAAACAGCGACAAAGGCACATAGACCTCCTGAGGTAGGGCTAATCAATACTTTTCATACATTTTGACTGTCGTAGCGGTGTGAATACATACGAGCCGGATGTGTCCATTCGATGCTGTCGTCAAGAGTAGCAAAAGTGGAAAGCTAACGGATTAGAAATGCTATAATGAGAAATATCGTAACTAGAATGTCACTCAGCAAAATGAAAAACTCCACCAAGGCCAAAACAGAAAAATTAATTACTCCAAATTGTCAGTTATGTGTTCTGTTGAAATGGCTTTTATGGTTTTGAAGTTGATTTTTTTTCATTTATTAATACTACTTTATTGGTGTATGGCAGAAAACACATACAAGACTGAAAAAGCAGTTTCTGCTGTTGCAAAACAAATAAATTATGAATACAAATCGGAATAACAATAATAATTAGGGCTGTCAAACGATTAAAAATTTTAATCGAGTTAATTACAGCTTAAAAATTAATTAATCGTAATTAATCGCAATTCAAACCATCTATAAAATATGCCATATTTTTCTGTAAATTATTGTTGGAATGGAAAGATAAGACACAAGATGGATATATACAGTATATTCAACATACGGTACAAAAGTACTGTATTTGTTTATTATAACAATAAATCAACAAGATTGCATTAACATTATTAACATTCTGTTAAAAAGATCCATGGATAGAAAGACTTGTAGTTCTTCAAAGATAAATGTTAGTACAAGTTATAGAAATTTTATATTAAAACCCCTCTTAATGTTTTCGTTTTAATAAAATTTGTAAAATTTTCAATCAAAAAATAAACTAGTAGCCCGCCATTGTTAATGTCAATAATTACACAATGCTCGTGGGTGCTGAAGCCCATAAAATCAGTCGCACCCAAGCGCCAGCAGAGGGCGACAAAACTCCAAAAAACAGAACTAACAAGTTAGCATTGCACTGTGCTGTCATTTTAATCTGTTTGAGCGAGGCATGTGCGTTAATTGCGTCAAATATTTTAACGTGATTAATTAAAAAAATTAATTACCGCCCGTTAAACGCGATAATTTTGACAGACCTAATAATAATGTAAAAATTTGGGTTCTAATGTGGCAGTTGTGTTGTGTTTTGCATGCTGTTCCAGAGATAGAGAGAGAAAGAGGGGTGCAGTAGACTGGGATGCGTTTACTTTTTTTCATGTTGTTGTTGGTGTCGGCTACGGCGGACAGTAGCCGTGTTGTGTTGCACAAGTTCTGATATAAATGATTAAAAACCTAACGAAGCTGGCAACTTTCTTGCTGATGTTACAAGCATTTTTATTCACCTTAACTTATAGAGACTGGCGAACGGAGGAAACCGGCAATATGGGCACTTCACTCACGCGCACAACTCGCTCATGTCATTTCCGTCTTAATTTTGATGGTCAGCGTCACCTTATTCCTTTTTTTTTTTCACCACCTGCACTAACCGTCTTGAGACCCATGTTGATTTCTCTCACATGAAAATCCACCGTGCATCCATCTTGCGAGAAAACAATGAAATTGCGACATTGTCATACATCGTCATATTTCGAGCATGTCGTCATATGTCGAGACAAATGAGGAGTCAAATTTTACGTCGAATGTCGAAAAGATCGTATGACGAGGCAATCGTATGTCGAGGAACCACCAACCAAATATTTATTTTAAAAACATTTTATTGTATCCATTTTTTATGTTTTTCATTTATTTATTTTATATTTTATCTGCACTGCTTACTCTATTTTTGTAGTTTAAAAAAAATATCCACCTTTTATTATTATTTTTGTAAATAGATTAACTTCTGGTTATTTTCACTCTATAACTGAATGAATATTAATTTTCCATACACCTCCTAACCTTGTTGAGTTGAAAACTTTTCAACCATTTTCCTGTGGCGTATTCCTGGCAGACACAGAAGGCTGCGAGCACTCATGGCGAAAGTTCCACGGGCACTGTTACCGCTACTTCAGCCGCCGGCATACATGGGAGGACGCCGAGAAGGACTGCAGGGAACACAACGGCCACCTGGCCAGTATCCACAGCCCGGCCGAGCAGAACTTCGTTGGAGGTGAGCGAGACGGTGGAAATAAGGCGGAGAAGTTTGGCGAAAGCTGCTTTGCATTTCAAGTGGCTGTAATCTCTAAACGTAATTGATTGGACTCAAAAGTAGCTGATAAGTGAGAGGAATCTAATAGCATTTGGCACTGGAGGTTCCTAAGGTGCTATGACAAAAAATGAAAATGACTGCACTGATGTAATTTTATATGTAGAAAACGAATTTGGCACTCAAATCTGCAGCAGGGCTGAGAACCAAAAATGGTATTTGCCATGTGGCAAAATGGATTTTGCCATGTGGCATTGTTCAGCCATGTGGCATTTTTTCTTTATTATGTGGCATTTTTTTTTGCTCTGTGGCAAAATTGATTTTTGTTTGTTTGTTTTTCTGCCATTTAATATTAATGGAAAATTTGGACGTGCATAGCTGTCAATAGCATAGCCTGGGTTGGATGCCAGTTGAATGTCAGTGCGGTGTAATGTAAAGTGTATGGTCAAAAGCCACATGTTTTTCTGCCTTTTAAAATGAATGGAAAAATTTGGACGTGCATAGCCGTCAATGGCATGGACGTGCATGGCCTGCAAAAATGCCATATACCCAAAAAAAATGTCACTTACCAAAAAAATAAATAAATGCCACAAGCCAAAATCCATTTTGCCACGTACCGAAAAATGCCACATGTCAAAATAACATTTTAAAATACCACTTTTGGTTCACGCTGTCTCTGTAAATCAGGCTGTTTTTTTACAATTTCATAGTAATTCCTGCCAAAACAACAGTTTTTTTTCACCAATTGTGGGTGTGACATGACAATCACAATTATTGATCATTCCTGGCATTCTAGTACTGCTCTAGCTAGTACATGCTGACTGAATGACAGAACGGTCACACACAGAGTTGCCGACCCACTGAAAAAATAACAAGTGACACCTCCATGGTAGAGATCTCCGGCCCGATAACCGTCACTCTTTATTTTGTTTTTGTACATGAAAGTATTTTTTATTAATAATTATAATATTATGATTAGAAATGTGACCTAAAATTCAGCGCAGACAGCTATCGGTCGAAAATAGCTAAAAATGCATTGTCGGTAGAGGTATGACGGAATATTTGGCGTCGACCAGTATGGTCTGAAATCGCTAAAAATGCATTGTTAGTTTTTGGTTTTGAAGACTGAAAGTTTACCACCGAATAGTTTGAAGAACCTCAGTTCTTTTTTGATGATGTCATCAAACACGGCGAGAAGCAACACAGTGGCCGTCACGATCTTGCTAACACTACTGGCCAACATGTCAGCAGCAGTGTTGTTTTTGGGAGCCCTTTTGATTTTGGTCTTAGTCTCAGTCTTTTGGACAAAAATACTTATTAGTGTTAAAATGTTTTGTCTTCTTTGTCTAGTTTTTTTTTTTTTTTTTCCGACAAAATCTCATACAGTTTTGTCTAGTTGGCAGTTACTCATAATGTTTTCATCTGTAAAATTCAAAAGTTTTAGTCCAAAAATTTCCATTTCGAATGAACATAGACAGATGGACACATATTGTAGTGTCTACAAAGACAACACCAACTTTGTGATGATAATATAAACTCAGCAGGAAAAGCAGTACATTACTTTCAATGAAACCTACCTAAAAGCCTAGAAATATGTAAAAACAAAATGTCTGAGCGTTTGACATGCTCTACACTTTCTGACCAGAAAAGCCAACTGGCTCTGCTTTGGACTGGCCAGTGTTTTAAGAGGACGCTCCCCATTCTGAAGCTAATGCTAAGGCTAACGTGAATGCTACGCTAATGCTAGGAGTTACTCAGCACAGACCTTTAAAGGCTAAAGCAACATTGCGTATTCTCTCTTTCCAAGTAAAGAAACAAATCCTACCGTGTTTCCAAACAAGCAAGATGGAGCGCAGTCTAGCTTGAGATACATCCTAAACTCCTGTGAGGAGGGAGAGACGCAGCATATCTAACATGAGTGACACGACCCAAACAGTGCTACGATGCAAGCTGACATACTCTATGTACAATATGAAAATATCACGTATTGTCAACATATGTCATATACGATTTCGCATTTTCGTCTTGTTGTCTCGTCAGATGAAAACTGGCATTCATCTCGTATGTTTGAGTATCTCGAGCCACGTTTTTAGCTCATCTTTGTCATGTTATCGTCATGAAAAAAATTGTTCGTCAACAAAATATTTTCATTTGTTCTACAAATTAGACACTATTTTCACGTTTCATGGAAATACGAGAATAGCAGACGATTCAATTTATCAAGGGACTGTTAGCAACCTTAGTCACACAGTAAAAACAGAATAGAAAGCCTATATGTAGCATGCTAGCAGACTGCAAACATCTGCAGCACAATCTGGATGTGACATTATTTTTTATTTTGAGATTTGTTAGTAGGCGGGGACCAAGGAAGCTGAGAAACAAAGCCTAATTATGATGTACAGTGGTATGAAAAAGTATCTGAACCTTTTGGAATTTCTTACATTTCTGTATAAAATCACCATCAAATGTGATCTGATCTTTCTCAAAATCACACAGATGTAAAAACAGTGTCTGCTTTAACTAAAACCGCCCAACCATTTATAGGTTTTCATATTTTAATGAGGATAAGATGCAAACAATGACAGAAGGGGCAAAAATAAGCAAGTGAATCCTCTGCCTAAGGGGATTTAAACAGCAATTGAAACCAATTTTTACCAAGCAATTTAAGTCAGGTGGGTGCCCAATCACTGATGAGTGGTTTAAAGCTGCCCTGCTCAATATAAGACACAGGCCTGGTAAGAATTGTCTTGATCAGAAGCAATGTCTGTTGTGCATCATGGCTCGGTCAAAATAGCTGTCTGAAGACCTGCGATCAAGGATTGTTGATTTGTATAAAGCTGGGAAAGGATACAAAACTATCTCTAAAAGTCTGGATGTTCATCAATCGACAGAGAAGTTGGCTACAAATGGAAGGAGTTTGGGACTGTTGCTTCTCTCCCAAAGAATGGCCGTCCACCAAAGATGATGCCAGGAGTTCAGCGCAGAATACTCAGAGAGGTAACATAGAACCCTAGAGTGTCTGCTAAAGACTAAAGAGGAAGTGTCTGGTTGAAGTTTCTGTTGCCAAAGGGGGGGGGGGGGGGGGCACAAAATGTTAAATATGATTGTTCATTTACTTAAGTTTCCCCCTTCTGTCATTGTTTGCATACTATCCTCATTAAAATATGAAAACCTATAAATGTTTGGGTGGCTTTAGTTAAAGCAGACACTGTTTTTTCATCTGTGTGATTTTGAAAAGGATCAGATTACATTTGAAGGTGATTTTATGCAGAAATGTGAGGAATTCCAAAAGGTTCAGATACTTTTTCATTCCACAGTACATATCTGTTCATTTCACATGGTTGTACGAGTATATGATCTTCTCATAGCTGTGTCTTTCTATAGTACAAAGACTTTCGCTTCCATTGTTTTTAGAGATGTCCTGATCGATCGATCGGGTCCGATTGTGTCATTTTCAAAGTATCGGAATCGGCAAAAAAATATCGAACATGCCTTTTTTTAATATACTGTATACATATTTTTTTTATTAAATCGTTTTCTAATTGTATTTAACGTTACAGACATAATGTGTTACACTCTTCCAGAGTCTTTAGTTTAAGCTTAAGGTAGGGTTATCAAATTTATCGCGTTAACGGCGAGAATTAATATTTTTTTACAATAATCACGTTACAATATTTAACGCAATTAACGCATGCGCTGCACGACCCACTCATGCATTGTCGCGTTCAATCTATAATGGGACCATTTTACCCATGCAGTATATAGAGCTAAAAAGCAGCGTAAAATGAGTAGAGTGAATTTTGGCAGCCTTTGGAGCCTTTTTTTAAATGGCTAAAGCCTTTCAATCCCTCCCCAACGATTAGAATAATGTGGGGAAGACAGGTAGTAGTTCATCTTTTTCCTAACACCATATGTTATTTCCCAACGCAGAGAAGATATATCAATTGGTACCACGACGCACAGTCGTGGTTGCACTTCCCATCATGCATTTGGGCAGAAATTAAATGGCTACAGTATCATTGACTGAAAGCTCAACAAATACACTAGATGGCAATATTTAGTCACAATATACAAAGTCACATTTATCCTTTAAGAATTACAAGTCTTTCTATCCGTGGATCCCTCTCACAAAAAGAATGTTAATAATGTAAATGCCATCTTGAGGATTTATTGTCATAATAAACAAATACAGTACTTATGTACAGTATGTTGAATGTTGAGTTTTATTCATTGTTTTCTTAATGCATTGCCAAAATGTATATGATCGGGAAAAATTATCGGGAATGATTGGAATTGAATCGGGAGCAAAAAAAAAAAAAAAGCAATCAAATTGGGAAATACCGGGATCAGCAGATACGCAAACTAAAACGATCAGATCGGGAGCAAAAAAACATGATTGGAACAACCCTAATTGTTTTGTCTAGCTATGGGCGGCACGAGGCTGCTGTTTTTGCTTCCCTCACGGTTCGTGGTAGAAATGGTATGCTCTTCGAGATTCGGAGCACTTCTGGGGTCACCCTGTGGTTTTTTGAAAGAAGTGTCCTGATCGATCAGCTTTAAATGACTCTTTCCTTAATAAAGGTATATACAAACGTTCATTCGCTGCCAACCTCCCACTTTAAACGGATTGGACGTCTACTAGTGATATACTCATTCAAATTCACAGCAGAAGAATGAAAAATAGTGAGGACAAAAATCCATTAGTGAAATAAGGCTACATTCAAATCTTGATAGCAATTTTAACATGGCAACATTTTAATCTCCTACGGGCCACGTGGCGGGCCGAATTCAGCCTGGAGTTCGAAAGCGGGGCTTTAAGGTTATGAAGCAAACAGACAGCATAGCCGTCTTATTGATAATCCCCCCCCCCCAGTGATGACTTTTTTGTTTACGCGTGAAAGCAAAAATGTCATTCCGTGCGGGAGGGGACTTAATCCCATTGTGCGTCGTCTCTACATCACGCTGCATCTGATTAGCGTCATCAGCGAGCCCATTAATCTTCCTAATGACGCTGATCTCCTTATTGCTGGGGTGGAGATGTCTCGTTTTGAGGCGATTAAGTGCTTTTTATTGTGTTGTGTCTACTGTGCGGAAGTAAGAGCGAGGGGAAATTGGGCTAGAATACATATTTTACTTTTTTCCTGTTTTAAAATGGAGTGCAAAATGTGCTTGTGTCATTGCCAATGTGGACACACGCTATCGATTTGGTTTTCACAAAGGAAATCAGCTCACCTGTTTCCAGATAAATTACACTGACAGAGAACATGACAGCAGATTAAACGCTATGTCATGGACGCTTACATCAGCGCCAAAGGGGCTGTGAACACACTGCTCCAAGTGTTTATTCGGGAATTATTAAAGCTGGGAGCACAGAAAATGCACCTGGAGGACAACAAGCTATAGGAGCAAAAACATGTTTTAAGCTCTAAAGACTAGAAGAGCAGGTGTTAGACAGTGTTAGGAATTGAAAGGGGTGGAAAATATGCAATGAATTCCTATTGGAATTTAAGTTGGGACATTTTTTTGTCATGCCAATTACAAAGGTGCTAGCGACTCCAAAAGAGTGACAGAAAAGGCTTGATAATAAAATTACAGTGGTGTGAAAAAGTATCTGAACCTTTTGGAATTTCTCACATTTCTGTACAAAATCATCATCTTTGTCAAAATCCCTCAGATGAAAAAACAATTTCTGCTTTAACTAAACCCACCCAAACATTTATTGGTTTTCATATTTTAATGAAGATGGTAAATGGTGTTATACTTGTATAGCGCTTTTCCACCTTTGGTATGCAAACAATGACAGAAGGGAGAAAAATAAATAAGTGAACCATCACATTTAATAATTTGTGGCCCCCCCTTTGGCAGCAATAACTTCAACCAGACGCTTCCTGTAGCTGCAGATCAGTCTGGCACATCGAGCAGGACTAATCTTGGCCCATTATTCTCGACAAAACTGCTGTAGTTCAGTCAGATTCCTGGGATGTCTGGCATGAATCGCTGTCTTTAGGTCATTCCACAGCATCGCAATGAGGTTCAAGTCTGCACTTTGACTTGGCCACTTCAGAACGTGTATTTTGTTCTCCTGAAACCATTCTGAGGTTGACTTATTCCTGTGTTTTGGATCATTGTCTTGTTGCAGCATCTATCCTCTTTATAGCTTCAACTGTCTGATAGACGCCCTCAGATTTTCCTGCAAAACATTCTGATAAACGTTTTAATTCATTCTTCCATTAATGATCACAAGTTGTCCAGGCCCCGAGGTAGCAAAACAGCTCCAAATCATAATGCACCCTCCACCATGCTTCATAGTGGGGATGAAGTGTTGATGTTAGTGAGCTGTTCCATTTTTCCTCCACACTTGACGTTGTGTGTTACTCCCAAACAATTCAACTTTGGTTTCATCAGTCCAGAAAATATTTTGCCAAAACTTCTGTGGAGTGTCCAAGTGCCTTTTTGCGAACATTAAACGAGCAACATTGTTTTTTTAGACAGCAATGGCTTCCTTCGTGGAGTCCTCACATGAACACCATTCTTGGCCGTAGTATTACATATAGTTGATGTGTGCACAGAGATATTGGACTGTGCCAGTGATTTCTGTAAGTCTTTAGCAGACACTTGTGGGTTCTTTTTTACCCCTCTGTGTATTGTGTGCTGAACTGTTGGCATTATCTTTGGTAGACGACCACTCCTTGGGAGAGAAGCAACAGTGCCAAACTCTCTCCATTTGTTGACAACTTCTCTTACCGTCGACTGATGAACATCCAGACTTTTAGAGATGGTTTTGTATCCTTTCCCAGCTTTATACAAATGAACAATCCTTGATCGCAGGTCTTCAGACAGCTCTTTTGACCGAGCCATGATGCACAGCAGACAATGCTTCTCATCAAGACATTTCTTACCAGGTGTGTGTGGGCAGGGCAGCTGTAAACCACTCATCAATGATTGGGCGCACACCTGACTTAAAATGTTTGGTAAAAATTGCTTCTAATTGCTCTTAGTCTCCTTAGGCAGAGGGTTTACTTACTTATTTTTCCCCCTTTTGTCATTGTTTGCATGCTGTCCTCATTAAAATACAAAAACCTATAAATGTTTGGGTGGTTTTAGTTAAAGCAGACACTGTACTTTCATCTGTGTGATTTTGACAAAGTTCAGCTCACACTTGGTAATTTTTTGCAGAAATGTGGGTGGTTTTAGTTAAAGCAGACTGTATTTTCATCTGTGTGATTTTGACAAAGTTCAGCTCACACTTGATTTTTTTTGCAAAAATGTGAGACATTCCAAAAAGATACTTTTTCATACCAATCTAGTTGTGTGAATTAATGGAAATATATATATATATATATACATGGTCTATCAGCTTTTCAATATATTGTCACACCCTTAGTTAACACAGTGTTAACACAGTAAATTCCAAGTTAACTATAATTCAGTTGTAAAATTTCTGTCACAAAAAATTAGATTGCAAAAAAATTCCAGTCCCAGAACTGCACTCAAAATAACACAAAGCTGGAAAAATTCAGCCACAAGTAAACTTTTGTTCCTGAATAACAGACTAACTGAAAAACTGCCACAGATTTACATATTTACAATGATAGTTAATCTTAATTTTTGTTATTTCAAGTTATCCATTAATTTGTTGACATTCATTTAAATCAGGGCTATAATGAATGGATACATGATGATAATTTCTACACTAACAGGGCTTAACTGTTTTAACCTCTGAGGGCAATCTTTCTAACCACCAATACTCATTTTCATACAACCCACATTAATTAATGTGTCTTGGATGATAACGTTTTATATTTGTGTGTTATATGCACAGTAGCCTGTGTGTAGTAAAGTACATGCAAAAAAAATGTTAGTTTCCATTTTAAATAGCAAATGTTTTAATTATCCTTGAAAAACACTTAATCCTTTAATCCTTCCTTAAAATCCCATATTGTGAATAGTTTACCATGTGTGACAAGAAAACTAATATAAGTCAATGTTAACTTTTGTTGCGATAGGGAATATAGGTAGTTTTCCATAAAACATACCTGTGAACTGAATTTAGTATAAGCAAGGAATCTTTGTTTATATATATTTTTTTAATCACTCATTTAACACGTTTTATTTGGTTACTCTGGTTTTCTTTCACATTTCAAACACTTTAGGTTCATTGAATTTTTTTTTTTTTTAATGGAGTTATCGTATTTTTCGGACTGTAAGTCGCACCAGCCAAAAAATGTGAAATAAAAAGGATAAAAAAACTATATAAGTTGCATTTTGGAGGGTAATGTATTTGATAAAATCCAACACCAAGAACAGAAATGTCCTTTTGAAAGGCAATTTAACATCAATAGAATAGGAAGCGACAGGTTGCATATTTCACTACTTGCAGTTTATAATCTGCAGAATATGATTTTCTTTTCGGTGCGATTTTGTTCAGCCCTTCTCAATTGTTTTAATTTTTTTTTACTACTTGTTACCGCCAGTGTTGTTTTTGGCTGCCATTTTAATATTCGTCTTCGTCTTGGATGAAAAAACTTATTAGTCTTAGTCAGATTTTAGTCATTTCAAAATTGTCCTCATCTAGTTTTAGACAACGAAAATGTTTTCGTCTATAAACTTCAAAAGTTTTACTTCATGAATAAATAAATGAAAAGTTTCCAACAATTTCGAATGAACATGACAGACGAGCACATAGGTGTAGTGTCTACACAGAGGCGTCGCGTCCCATTAGGCAAACCAGGCAATTGCCTAGGGCCCCTGGCAAGCAGGGGCCCCCAGAGGGCCAACAGATTTAGCACACGCAGCTTTACTGCACTGTCTGTCGCAGCGTTAAAGTGCGTCTGAGTTCCCTGAAGGGGCCCCTTCACTCGCTCTACACTCCCCCCTCCCTCACGTGACTCAGAGTTAGCGGTGATTTGGCCTTTTTTAAATTGGCGTTAATCCAAAATGAAGGGAATTTATCCTTCTGGAAGCGACAAAAGAAAGGGGGAAAAAAGCAGAAGAGGAGAAAAGGAAGCAAGACAGCGGTGAGTGTACTATGTTACTGTAGTTTTATGTCCTAATGTAGTAGAAGCCGGGCACTTTGAATGTCTGAAAAAGCGCTCTATGAGACAGAGGCGTTATTATACTTTTATTAAATATGCTATTGCTCCAAGTCCAACTGTCCCCCTTACTTGCACACGCTCGAAGGGCCCCATATTGCTTGTTGACCGGGGCCTCCGGGGACCCTTGCTACGCCTCTGCGTCTACAAGGACATCACCATTTTCATGATAATAATATATACCCAAAACGGGAAAACAGCACGTTATTTGCAATTAATTAACCTCACCTGGACACCATGAATTGTATGTAAAATGTTTTCCAAGAGTTAAAGAAGACACAGAATCACCCCGCTAACTGCTAATGCTAACGCTATGCTAACGCTACAAGTTAGTTTTGTGTGTGATGATCACTCAGCACAGACCTTTAAATGCTAAAGGAACATGGCATATCTCGCCAAGATAAGAAAGCAAAACTTACCAAGCAGCAACTGACAAATATGTTTCACAAAATGAGCCTGGAATGGGCACAGGCTTACACTAAGTGAGTAAGCGTGTGTGTGGGGCGCCGGAGGCACAGCACGTCACATGAGTGACACGACCAAAAAAAAAAAAAAATGATGGAAACTATTGCGAATTTTCTTGTTCTCGTGTCGTCAGACGACAACTGGTATCCGTCTCGTAATGCTTTAGTCTCCCAAGACACGTTTTCAGCGCGTCATTGTGACGCCATCGTCATGAAAAAAAATTGTTGATTGACGAAATATTTTCGTCGTCGTTGACGAAAACAACACCGCCACTGCCAATGTGAAACATAGGCCTTGAGCGCCGTCTTGCGGTTTAAAAATAACATGTGAAATGATAAAATAATTTCGCACATAAGTCGCTCCAGACTACAGGTAGTCCCTGGGTTGCGAATTCCGTTCCTATGCTGGTGACGTAACCCGAATTTCCGCATGAGTCGGAATGAACCCTGTTAAGTACCCCTCAATTACCCAAAATAACATGTATTCGACCACAATTGAAAACGCTCAATAAACAGTACAAAAGATGTTATATAAAGGTGTTGCCTCTGTGGATGGTCCACAAGCAACAAATGTGTGCGCAGGCTTAAAGCAGTAATCATTCCCTTCTCTCTCTCACTCGGCTGCGTGACTTCTTCGTGGGAGTAAATACGCTCTTCCTCGTGTGTGCGTTCTTCATGTGTACATGCGCTCTTACTCACATGCGGAAGTATTACCTGCTCTACGCTTCCTGGACCAAAATAAAAGCAAGTATCACAAAACAAAAGTCAAAATTAAAAAAACGACTGGAGACAAAATGGCGGACGAGACTCCACCGTTGTAAAGTCGAAATAACGTAAGTCGGGTACGTCGTAACCTAGGGACTACCTGTATAAGTTGCACTCCCGGCCAAACTATGAAAAAAAAACTGTGGCTAATAGTCCAAAAAATACAGTCATGTGAATACTGTATGTACCCTGCAAATGGCGTGTTATTCTTTTGATTCTCAGGTATCAGTCACGACAATACTTGGATCGGCTTAAATGATCGCACGGTGGAGGACGACTTTCAGTGGACTGACAGGATGGACTTGGTGAGCTTTTCATTGTTGTTCACATAATCAACCCCTTGAATTTGCAATGAGAATTCATTAAGGTAACATGAACATAATCCAGTATGTGTCCAATATTTGTTTTTTAACACTGTATCACTATCTCATGTCATAGGCGGATGTCATAGGCGGAGTTTGACTTTTGGGGCGGGGGGGGCACAACGTGTTTATGACCCAGAAACGCAGTGCAATAAAATTAACTTATAACAATATTTATAATAATAAGTTGAAAAAAAAATTCGCATCATTTTTGAGGGGAATTCTAAATCAGGCTGCGTAGGACAGCTATACTTTTCCCTGAGATCATCATCCATTGAATATGGTACGCCCCCCGGTGACGTGCCAATGTAGTTACCCCCGGCAAAAATTGTATCCCCTGGGCAGTACTAATTTGCTTAATTTCCGTGTTTTGGTGATGTAGTTATCTACAAGGTTTTGAAACATGGCCGTTCCATTACAAAAAAAAAAAAAAAAACTGTCGTAGAACGTTACATACGTACTGAACATAAAAAAGGCAATGTTTTACTGTTTTACTCGTAGGATGACCTATAACTGTTATTACTGTAATTCAAGTCCTGTATGGAGTTTCTCCAGTGTAACAAACGTTGATGTCCAAAATATATTAACCCTTAAATACCTGCAACATGAAGCAATTATCAGAGAATCACAAAATTAAGGTCCTAATGAAACGTCCTAATAAAAAGTCAAAATGAATATGTGTAATATGCGCTCTAATATCTGTAACCCTTGCTAAATCCTGTTTTTATTCTCATGGAACCTGCAGATGCATGTGCTGACTTGCATCCATCATTTTTTTTTTCCAAAAAGAAATGTCAAAATTCTGAATTAGTCTCATAATCATGACATTTTGGGTGTATCAATTCTGATACATTTGGCAATAAAGGGTTAACTGTGGTTCTTTTCTGGCTTTAAATTGTTTAACTCGACATAATTCATAACTGATGTGTGTATGTGTGCGCTCCCGCGGCCAAGTGATAGTTTTTTGACGGGGGTAACTACATTGGCAAGACACCGGTGGTGACTCTGTTGTACAATTAGCGTATTTCGAGGGGCAAATTGAAACTCCGCTCACCATTTTGGCTGTGCTCTCTGATGTTTCATGGTCCACATTTTCAATCCTTGGTTCATGCTCAGTAGCTGCTGTCTCTTTTGAAATCTTAGGTTTGAAAAAAAAATATTTGTATATATTAGGGCTGTCAAAATTATCACGTTAACAGGCGGTAATTAATTTTTTTAATTAATCACGTTAAAATATTTGACGCAATTAACGCATATGCCCCGCTCAGACAGATTTAAATGACAGTACAGTGAACTGCCCACTTGTTAATTGTGTTTTATGGAGTTTTGCTGCCCTCTGCTGGCCCCTGGGTGCGACTGATTTTATAGGCTTCAGCACCCATGAGCATTGTGTAAGTAATTATTGACATCAACAATGGCGGGCTACTAGTTTATTTTTTGATTGAAAATTTGACAAATTTTATTAAAACGAAAACATTAAGAGGGGTTTTAATATAAAATTTCTATAACTTGTACTAACATTTATCTTTTAAGAACTACAAGTCTTTCTATCCATGGATCGCTCTAACAGAATGTTAAGAGTGTTAATGCCATCTTGTTGATTTATTGTTATAATAAACAAATACAGTCTTTATGTACCGCATGTTGAATGTATATATCCATCTTGTGTCTCATCCAACAATAATTTACAGAAAAATATGGCATATTTCATAGATGGTTTGAATTGCGATTAATTACGATTAATTAATTTTTAAGCTGTAATTAACTCGATTAACAATTTTAATCGTTTGACAGCCCTAGTATATATATATATATATATATATATATATATATATATATATATATATATATATATAATATATATCTTGCCTCTTCGGTCTTCGGGTGGTTTTGGCTAAGCAAAGAAAATGACCATCTGAGGTGCTAGCCACATGATCTGTTCGAAAAATAATTTCGACCCATTATAAAAACCTTTTTTAGTTCATTTCATTCATTTTTGTTGTTTGTTTTATCGCTTTCCAACTTTTATAGACAATACTTTCCCGGAAAACTCTTCATTTTAAAATCATATATAGGAGTCAATTATATGCAATGACACTCTTCGGCCACCAGGGGGGCCTGGCCCCCCGGCCCCCGCTTAAGCTCTGCGTATGTCTCATGTAACATTACCCGTGAAATTGAGTGAATTCTTTGGAGCTCATGTTTGTCAACCTTTCTGCACAGCAATACGAGAACTGGCGCTCAAACCAACCCGACAACTTCTTTGCTGGCGGTGAGGACTGCGTGGTGATGATCGCTCACGAGAACAGCAAATGGAACGATGTGCCGTGCAACTACAACTTGCCCTACGTTTGCAAGAAGGGAACAGGTAGGGTGAACGTGACATTTACCACTTAACTCGTTCACCAGCATAAAGAGTATTTGAATTACATGGTGTGAGCAAAAATTAGATGCATCTTACTTCAAAGGCAATGTGTTGCATCTCTTCTCCGGCCACCTCCGTCCTTAATCAGTCTCTTACAATCACAGCGACCTTTTCATCTTCCAGCAAAGCTTCTCTTCACTCCTGCTAAGCCGCCGCAACGTGTTGAATTAACGAGGGCGATACACGCTGAGCGTCCTCGATCTTTCTTTTTAAGACTCTGTTGGTCACTGGCAAACATAAACATAGCTTTTCTGTTTAGTTCATTTATGAAAGAGGAGAGGTCCATAGAGATTTGCAATCAAGAACATACAAATGCAGTTGAAACTGGCAATGTAAAAATAACCTCGGGTAAATGGGTACTTACCAATTCTAAAGATAAACAGTTATTTGATCATTTGTAGCAGCCTGCTCTGGTAATTTTCCATTACATCAAAGAGGCCTCTCTTTTACCATTGGGAAAATATCGGTCAGTGCCTGTAATAGACTGCTATTGACTGGTGTCAGGTCTAGCTTGTAGTACTCAAGAGGTCTGTCATTTGAGTCAGCAACCGACGAATTGTAATTTAAAGTATAGTCATGTCTGCGACTAGCTAGCAACCAGACAAGAGTGTACAACGTTTCAAAGTGCATGCTTGGTGCTATTTTATATAATAATTACCTTGAATCCTCCAACAAATTAATCTCGAGACAATCCTGCCTGCTTGTATCCACTAGAACTGTCATCCTGTTTCCACCTAAACCCAGCGTTAGAACGTTTGATTTTATCGCAGTGAAAGCTTCCACGACGCTCTGCCTGGCCCAGCCCCCTACGGGAACCCATGACACAATGTCTGTACAAGCTGTTTCTTCAACTGACCGTGAAGTCTATGCTTCAACCAACAAAAAAAAACTGGTGTGCAAAACAGGAATGACTAAAAATCAAGTCAATATTGTCTCGAGTCACTGCAACAACAATTGTACCATCACAAGAGCTGTAAAGAGAGACCAAAGAACAGCATTATTACTCACATCATGGAATCCTAACTGATATTGTCTCGGTTATATCCAAAATATAAGTCCACACCATGACAGCTGCATCAACTTTGCACAAGCAAAGATAAGAAAACTCTGATTTATCTTGAAAAACGTAGCCACCTCTCACAAGCCGCAGTTGTACCTTAGCAACAAGATGCAGATAAGAAACCTGATGATATCAGTCTGCTGTTTTTGTACATGTACAGAGGGAACAAGCATTATTTCAGTGAACACCAAAAGGGTTTGTTGTCCCTGCCGCTGTCATGTTATCATGGTCAGGATCACAAAGAAAATTGAGTCCATCATTCATATTCTGTGGAAAAGCAGCATGAATAGAAACAGAAACCCTTAAGGAAACTGTCAAGTACACCAAAAGTGTGATTAAGTGTTCCTCTTGTTTAGCATACGCGGGAATACTGTGCACTTTAAACCAGTGAACCAGTCTTGAGAGCATCTCAAACGGCTACAAAGATCAAGCGTAGTCCTCTGAGTATTTTAGAAAAATTGTTATGATCTTTCTGTAAGAAATCAAGGTACACTCTAGCGCTCTTCCTCCTTCGGGCCAGATTCTCTATTACACAAGTACCCTCATAAGTCATTTTAATGACATTTTCCCTTATCTTCACCTCGACACTTTTCACTTTGCCTACACAGTTTGAAATCTTTCAGCAGTGCACCAAGGTGAGCTTTGTAGAAAACCGACCCTTGAGTGTTTTATTTGCATCTCAAGTGGGTGAGCTATTTGACCCTTTCTCTGAGCAACACCTTCAAACTGGAATGGTTGAGCTTTGCATTTAATCAGACTTATTGTTTTCTCCTTGCGATGTTTCTTAAGGAGGTACTCAGACAAGGACAATTGTCAATTCTGTCATAAATTAGCGAGATACTGAGTCATTATTTCAAATGAGTAATGAAATTATTGAGAAAATCAGTAATAATCAGTTGTCTTCTCCATGCTATTAGCGCCCCTTTCTTGTCCTCTGTGTGATTAAAGTGGTTGGCGGTTTGGATGGGATGTCTAGATTCAAGTGAAGTACGTGCAGAGGTGGGTAGAGTAGCCAGAAATTTTAATCAAGTAAGAGTAGGGTTACTTCGAAATGGTGGTACCTCAACATACGATCCTTTTGACATCCAACATAAAATCTGTCTCGGCATATGACGACATGCTCCAAATACGACGATTCACGACAGCGTCGCAAGTTCATTGCTTTCCCGCAAGACAGACGCACGGCAGATTTTCTTGTGAGAGAAATCAACATGAGTCGCAAGAAGGTTAGTGCAGGTTGTGAAAATTGGTAAAAGGTCGGGGTGTAACAGTACACAAGAATCTCGGTTCGATACGTACCCCAGTTTTGAGGTCACGGTTCGGTTCATTTTCGGGACAGTAAGAAAACAAAATGCAAAATATAAATGTGCTAGTTGTTTATTACACACCTTTGTGCTTTCAACAAGAGGAACATTAGCCTATATAAAGCTAGAATTCTGCTCAAAAAGTAGCGGGTAATGAAATGAAATATTTATTGTCATCATCATCGGTATCATTGACAGTTACAAAATGTGGGATAGTTACGCCAAAGAAAGAGAATCATTGACAGTCACGAAATATGGAATGATTTGCCCGAAAAGACCAATGACAGACAAAGGAAGACGGCAAAAGCATATGCTTATCAATACCCCATCCCCCCACAGCCCGGCACGCACAGTCTAGCATAGCAGACTTGCATAGTCACATGAGCTTTTATTTTCTGTTTTTGTTTTTGGTTTTTTTTGTTTTTTTTTGCTTTTGTCCGTTTTTTCACTTGTACATCTACCCAAAAGTCACTGATTGCCATGAGGTCACATTGTAGAGAAGATTCTGTCCAATGCTTAGCGTCCAGTCAAGCAGCTCCATTTGTACTTGCAGGTTAGTGATCTAAGTTTGCTGCAGGGCATATCTTCAGGGCGTGCGTTGTTATGTCTTAGTCTGTGTCCCTGACATTTAATCATCCTTTTGTTGTCTTTTTGTTGTGGGAACATTTTGTTGCGGATGTGTGTGTGCAGTGAAGTTATGTGTCATTTTGGTTCAAGTTGCGATTTAGGATGGTTTCCTTGTACATCTTTTTGAAGTAACTAAATGATTCTATGCTCGTAAGCGCTGCATCACATGTATTCCATAGGCGAGCCCTAATGTTCGTAATCGAGAAAGATTTTAGGGTTGTCCTAATTGTCCGTCCGATAGGAAAACAAGTTGGAATCGAGCTTGTAGGTTAGGCGGCAGACAGTTTGCGTGGGCCTTGTACATCATTTGAACAGTTTTGAAGTTAATCAAGTCATGAAATTTTAATAGCTTGGATTTGATGTAGAGCTCATTTGCGTGTGCTCTGAACGGTGCGTTGTGAATGATCTGAATTGCCTTTTTTTGAAGGATAAAAAGCGGATAAAGGTGAGTTTTGTGTGTGTGTCCCCAAATTTCCGAACAGTAACTGAGGCGCGGCAAGATAAGTGTGCTGTAAAGAGTTTGGAGAGCCCTCTCATCTAGCATATTTTGTGCTCTAAAGAGAATGGAGATGCTCCTAGCAAGCTTATTGCGCAGCCGCTCCACATGGGCCTAACATGTTGGTAAGTCGTCTAAAACTACACCTAAGACTTTGTGCTGCCTTACTCTCTGTAGCACAACATTGTTTATTTGTATGTTCAAGTGCTCGTTGAGACCTTTCCTGCCAAATAACATGTATTTAGTTTTTTCGAGATTCAGAGATAATTGATTTGCGTCGAACCATTGTTGCAATTTTGCTAGTTCCGCATTTATTTGCTTAGAGAGACTTGTCAGGTCCTTCCCTGAGCAAAAGATGTTGGTGTCGTCCGCAAAAAGTACCATTTTTAGTAGGTCAGATGCTTTGTATAAGTCATTTATGTATAGGATGAATAGTTTCGGTCCCAGGACGGAGCCTTGGGGCAGGCCGCATGTGACTTGACTTGTAGTTGATTTGCACCCATCAAATGTTAAATATTGCGATCAGTTATGTAGGTAGCTACGTACCCAATTTAGAACGACGCCTCGAATTCCAAGTCTCTCTAGTTTGTCCAGTAAGATTTTGTGGTTAACAGTATCAAAGGCTATTTAAAGGGTATTTAAAGATAATCCAACAACAATTTGCCTTTAAGACCCCGCGTATTGGTAAAAAGAAGTCCTGTGCTAAAGAGAAAAGCAATCCCAATGACAAAGATTTTAACATGTATTTTACTTTAAATTTAAATTTATTTAAATGAAATGCCTCAGTGAATCATTTTTTTTTCTAATGAGCGGTTTTCAAAAGCTTTATTGGTGGATTTTCTCAAGTTAAAGTGCCACACAGAAATTAATAAATTTAATTGTGTAAGCATGATCTGTGTATTATTCTTATTATTTAATTACAGTTGTTTTAGCTCATTTCAATTTATTGTATTTAAAAGGGCTATTATTTATTTTATTATGTGTTTATATTTTACAAATGTGATGTAGTTTTCATATACAACATAAAATATACAATATATAACTTTGGTTCCTATGTGAATAAAAGTTCCTACTTATTTTGTTGTGGTAGGAGGCTTTTGTATTGAACACGGGGCCGTTTTGGTTATTATTGTAGCAGAGTAGACAGCAGTAAATCAACAAAGACAAGTCAACTGTGCCCCGATCTACCACTCAAGAGATCTGATGGACTCAAAAAGTGGGTTACAATTTCATATTATTTTGAAATTCGACCGGATCCACCGTATTTTTACACGAGTGACTTCCGGTCTGCCCGATCCTAGCTACCTGTAGTAGTATTGACGCAGGAGGCTCGCGTCAAATAATAAACTCTGCCGTTCTTTTCGCGTGCGTCGTGTTGAGCCGCTTCTGGGACACGTCTAACACGCGGCCGCACTGCGACTGGTGCGCATTTGCTGATTGACTTTAATTTACTTTTTTTTTCACTGCGTTCTCGCGGTGGGCACGTTGTCGCAGCGTTGACATTTCTGGGTTATACTGTCCTACCGTGTTGGTCGTCATTATAGTAGAAAAGACGGAGTAAATATAATCTACACAAAGAAACTGTAACCCGATCGACTTGCAGCCCTGAAAAGTAAGGGTTACATTACGTCAGAAACTCGTTCAGTTCGCCTCTGTTCCGAACCGAGCACCCCGAACCGAAACGGTTCAATACAAATACATGTACCGTTACACCCTTAGTAAAAGGTGACACTTACTATTGAAATTAAGAAGGAAATGATAAAAACATATATGAGCGTGTTGTGCGTGAGTGACCTGGCAAGACAAAGCGGCTGAACCCTCCCCTCACCCACCCATCTACCTCCCTACACATTGCTTTTGATAATTCTTGTTTTTTTATAATTTATTTGTTTTACATGTGTCCTATTTAATGCATTTGATAAATAAGACAGAACATGGCTCACCGTGTCCATATTCAACGGCCATCTCCTCCCCCCTGTTTGCCAGTCTCTATAAGTTAGGGTGATAATCAGGGTTGAAGATGGTCCGGAACGCCGTTCCGGTATAAAATTCAGGGGCGGAACGTTGCTTTGTTCCTGAAAATATGACTCAACTCTCAAACCCACGTGTTAAAAAAAAACCACACACACACATTCATCTCCAAGAAGATGACAATCTACTAACGTCAGATTTACATACACAAGTGTTAACAACATACCTAATAAAGCGCTTGTGTCTGTTTCCGCCGCGTGTGTATCTGAGTCGAACTAGACAGTCGACTCACGTTAATGTGCCGATGCACGCAACAAACAACCCTGCCTGGACTCCAGTTGTCAGTTCAGTTGGCTGACATTGTGGCATGTGATCAGCATGGATAGTTAGCTCTGATTGGTTCAAATGGACATGTTTCTGGGACAACAAAAAACAAAAAAAAGAACAAGCTTGTTGAATTCGTGCGATTAAAAAAAGGGAAAAAGGACAATGCAACGAAAAATTGATCAGATCTTTTAGAGAAGAAATTAGTTGAAGAGGGTTATTTTATTATTGTATTTTATTCTTCCATGTTAACCCTATAATGGCTGACCCCACAATTAACGAACTGGAGATTCTGATTTTTTTTTTTTTTTTTTTTTAATTTAAAAGCTTTATGTGGTCCTTAAACGTAATAACACAATTTTGAACATTTTTTTAAAATTAATTTTTATATATGGTTTCTTCTTTGTATCATAAATGATACATTAAGTTTTATATGCAGTGCTCGTGGTAAAGCAAAAATAATTAAAGTTAGATTAAATATAGTCCTTTTTATAACTGCAATGAGGTCCAGAAATACTTGTCTCAAATGTGATACATTTGGCTTATTTTTGTTCGTTTCCCTATGTTAGGCAACTTATTTATTTCCTTAAAGTATAAAAAAAAAAAGTCCATGTTTGCATTATTTTCAAAATATATTCACTTTCACTGTGCATCATGTGTCATTTTTATTTATTTTTGTTTTGTTTTTGAATAGTAACTATTGAAAAACATGTGTTATATGTCAATAGACATCATAATGTATTGATGGGACACGGGGCACGGGGCCGATGAATAGGGGGCCTGCATTGTTGGCGAGGCTGTCAAAGCTGACCACCAAAGCTGGAATCACAAAGTTCTTTTTTTCGTGAAATTGAAATTGTGGCTGCCCTGCAATTGGCTGGCAACCAGTTCAGGGTGTCCCCTGCCTACTGCCCCGAGTTAGCTGGGTTAGGCTCCAGCACCTCCGCGACCCTCGTGAGGAAAAGCGGCATGGAAAATGAATGAATGAATGAATGAATGAAATTGTGGCTTTTAGTTTTGGTGTGCCACCCCAAGATTTTAAGGGACCCATTTGGCCACCCCCATGAAAAATTTCTGGAGGCGCCACTGTGAAGTGGAAACACTAGAAAAGATGACAAACTCCAAATCGAGATCCCTGACTATGGGCAATGATCGGTCAGTGGTATTGTAGAATGCCACAATAGATTTTGCACATTCATTGTCTATTGGAAACCTTTGGAAAACTTGTAGATTCAAGGAAAATTTGAGTGAAGATGGATAGGACAATGGAGTGACAAATCCGACCACTAACCATTACTATCTTTGCACTTCTACAGTACTATGCGGAGCACCTCCTCACGTGGATAATGCCTTCCTGGTTGGCCGAACGCGCTCCCGCTACGACATACACTCTACCGTGCGCTACCAGTGTGCCGACGGCTTTCGGCAGCGCCATGTCCCGACAGCCAAGTGCCGCGCCAATGGCAAATGGGATGAGCCAAAAATCATCTGCACAAAATGTGAGTTTTTGCCAAAGCAATTTAAGAAACTACCATTTACCGTATTGGCCCGAATATAAGACGGCCCTGGTTATAAGACGACCCCCTCTTTTTCAAGACTCAAGTTTGAAAAAAAGGATTTTTGAACACCAAATTAATTTTTATACAGAAAATAATTACAGTACATCTGAAACAAATGATTATAACAATATATTTAAGAGAAAAAACATGTTATTTTGCCTCATTCAAATCTTAATATCTGAACATTTAAATATGTAAACTAAAATGAATGGCATTCGTAAATGAATGGCTTCTGGTTTTTGATATGTAACTACTGTAAACCAATCTATTGTGATAAAACAACAAAATTGCAATAACTGCATTAACTATCAAAGTAAAGTCTAACTAACTGTAGTCTTGAAACAAATCTGACTAAGGAAAAACATTTCAATAAAATAGGGCTGTCAAAATTATCGCGTTAACGGGCATTAGTTTTTTTTTTAAATTAATCACGTTAAAATATTTGACACAATTAACGCATGCACTGTATGAGCCGCTCTCGCATTGCCTTAGATTTCAATGAGGCCGTTTATGGACATTAAGAGTGAAGAGAATGCCACCGGCCGCTTGGGGGCAGCGCAGCGCCATTCCATACTAATGTTATTCCTTCTAATAGTGGGAGAATTAGTAGTTGTGAGACGTTTATGCTGTTGCTTTGTGCTCCACACATATTTCGTTAAGTTTGCTTAGGTGTCTCTTGTTGTATTTTGGGTAAGATATGCTCAGAGATATATCTGTTATAAAGGCAAGTGGACACAGGCGTTCTTTGGGCTGCGCCGTTTACTGGCATACGCTTCTGCAACTCCTTCACAACAAACAGAAGTATCATTTAGTGAAAGCACAACAAAAATAATATTGCTATCTCTCAAAAAAAATAATGTTCACAAAAAGAAAAGCACTTCAGTCTGTAGTAATGAGGCCCTATTCTCACACAGCTAAACAACAATGCAAAGTGAACTGGCATTACTTAGAGTTTGGTCACTCAATTCTTATTATTGTTATTTTTATTCTCATTATTATATTAACTCTACTTTTGATTGAAAATTGTACAAAATTTATTAAAACGAAAATATGAAGAGGGGTTTTAATTAGGGCTGTCAAACGGTTAAAATTTTTAATCGAGTTAATTGCAGCTTAAAAATTAATTAATCGTAATTAATCGCAATTAATCGCAATTCAAACCATCTATAAAATATGCCATATTTTTCTGTAAATTATATATATATTCTGTAAAATAAATTGTTGGAATGGAAAGATAAAACACAAGATGGATATATACATTCAACATACGGTACATAAGGACTGTAGTGAGCATTTCACTCTACTGTCATTTAAATCTGTCTATGCTGTCCTCACTCCGAAGCGTCTACTTTTTCCAAAGCTAGACAGCTAGTGAACGACGCCTTAATAATTAGACTTCTTCCTTTTTCATCTGATTTATTAATAAAATGGCCTCAAACCATTGTCCTCTTTAGACCGTCGTAAAACTACAAAATAAAAGTACACAAGCATTGCATTAGCAACAACGTTAGCTTAGCACGCTATGCAGGTTCACTAAACATAAACAAAAAGCGTCTCATACAAAAAATATAACATTTCGCTTACTAACATAATATGTACATTCTTTACAACAACCATACTTACGGACAAATCTTGTCCAAGGATCATATAAGCACAACATTATCAGCCCGAGACGTCGTGCAGCCATAATGAACTGGCAAGAAAATAATAAACCATGTCGCAAAGCGACCACAAGAGTTCACTGTTGGACAGCAAAAAAAGCTTTGCTGTAAAACTTACCAAAAGGCAGAATACTTTCTGAGCGGGACATGTGCGTTAACTGCGTCAAATATTTTAACGTGATTAATTTAAAAAATTAATTACCGCGCGTTAACGCGATAATTTTGACAGCCCTAGTTTTAATATAAAATTTCTATAACTTGTAACGATAACATTTATCATTTATGAACTACAAGTCTTACTATCCATGGATCACTTAGACAGAAAGAATGTTAATAATGCCATTTGTGGATTTATTGTTATAATAAACAAATACAGCACTTATGTACAGTATGTTGTATGTATATATCCGTCTTGTGTCTTATCTTTCCATTCCAACAATAATTTACAGAAAAATATGGCATATTTTAGAGATGGTTTGAATTGCTATTAATTGCGATTAATTACGATTAATTCATATTTAAGCTGTAATTAACTCGATTAAAATTTT
The DNA here is from genome assembly GCF_030265065.1 of Corythoichthys intestinalis. Taxonomy (NCBI): domain Eukaryota; kingdom Metazoa; phylum Chordata; class Actinopteri; order Syngnathiformes; family Syngnathidae; genus Corythoichthys; species Corythoichthys intestinalis. The sequence goes on along the minus strand of NC_080401.1, from coordinate 44,931,136 downwards.
TAATCGTTTGACAGCCCTACAATAAAATAATGCAAACTGGTTAAACTAGTAGCTGAGATCTGTCATGACAGAACATCGCTTCAATGATATCTGGCGCCATCTAGCATCATGAATGAGGAGAGTAGCTGAGATCTGTCATAACAGAACATTGCTTCAATGATATCTGGCGTCATCTAGCATCGTGAATGGGTATAATGTCAGACCGCGAATATAATACGACCCCCTCTTTTTCAATCTTATTTCAGTGCAAAATATTCGCGCCAATACGGTATTTGGATGTCATTTTTTGGGCTATTGCTGTACTCTTGTTTTTTATGTTTGCTGGTACATAAAATGGATCTTCAGACTTATCAGGGCTAATTGAGAGTGGTAGCCCCAATGCGGGATCGTGAAAATTTGACTGTTATGTTTGTAAGACTAAATCATGCAGAATCAATCATATTTTCTTGAACAATTTTCATTCCTGCTAACCATTCATCAGCCAATTGTCACATTCCTGTAACTTCACTAAAGCCCCATGTTCTTGCTGCCCCATGATTCTGGTCACTATGCATGATTTCACTCAAGCTCAACATCATTTACTTTTCTTGATTTGCAAACCAAGCGATGAACCAACCATGCAACCATAAAAGTCCAGTTGCTATCGGTACAATGACGTGTCGCAGACATGTTTTCATGCATGTTGGTTATGATACCGTCAGAACGGTGCGGAACTATGACTATAACTAAGTTTCGGACTCCTGGAATCAGTACAGGTTTAACCTGAGATGCAGCCAAAACAGCTTCAGACCCACCAGGCCTACACCTACACTTCACCTTGAAAGGTAACAGGACAGAAAATCTTGGAAAAAGCACAAAACAACTCCTGAATGATAGAGTAAGACAAGTCAATTTTACCATTGAAAGCCTAAGGGTAAAAGCAGACATATTGCTTCACAAATATCCTGACCGAATAGGTCTGTCAAAAGGTGATCACGTTCACAAAGAAGGCCCAACTTGCTCAAAACAAGAAAACCAAAGCAAGGCGGAAACTACACCTGAGACATAACTCCTCCACTGCAGTTCCTCACTTGAAAGCAAAAAACAGAGGAACTCAACTAATGATGAAAAAGGGGGAAAAAACTGAGAAAGGGAACCTACCCATGCACATAAGGCGGTTTTGGCTGAAGGATTTGATTTTTCTATGTCACTACAACAAGTGTTGTATTGATAAGTACTATATTTACTGGCCTTTAAGTCACTCTTTTTTTCATAGTTTGGCTGTGCCTATGACTTACCGTATTTTTCGGACTATAAGTCGCACCCGAGTATAAGTCGCACCAGCCATAAAATGCCCAACGAAGAGGAAAAAACAAATATAACTCGCACCTGAGTATAAGTCGCATTTTTGGGGGAAATTTATTTGATAAAATCCAATTATGAAAGGCAATTTAATACAATAGAAAAATACAACAGAGAACAACATGCTGAATAAGTGTGCAGTATGATAATGTTACATGATGCATGAACAACGAAATGCGAATATACTGTCCTCACCAGGACGCTACGGCTCAGTCCTGGCTATACAGCGAGCTAAACTCCCATATGACGATGCTTGACGTCCATATAATTTGCTGACTTTATTTTGGCCGTCGTTATGACACCATCATTTAAAGAGTGAAGCTAAAAATAGAAATAATACAAATCAATTTTGTCCTCGATACCAAACAGGTTCGCATCAACGTAAATAAATGATAATTAGCTGCTATTACAGCAATGACACAAGCGGTTAGCATACGTTCGCTAGCATTAGCACATCGTTCAAACAACCACACAACTGGCGCTAAGTGTCCGATCGCGGGTGGAAAACACACAACAACAACAGAAAAGATGATACACACAGGCGTTGCCTCTGCAGAGATATTTTACAAGCAGAAACAATGAACGTAGGTTCGCAGCCGTGTTTCTCTCTCTCTCTCTCTCTCTCTCTCTCTCTCGCCCACTCGCTCAGTGTGACCTGTCCGTCTTCTTCTTGCGTGTGAGCGCTCTTCTTCGCGTAAACAAGTGCGAGTGCGCCCCCACTTGGGCGTGAAAGCGCCACAAACGAAAAGCATGCATTTCAATATAAAAAAAGTCAATAATACAATTGAACACACTTTGCCAAAGGCAGAACGCGAACGTGGCCATAGCTATTAAGAGTTATTCAGGTAACTATAGCATAAACAACATGCTAACAAGTTTGCCAAACCATCAGTGTCACTCCAAAACACCCAAATAACATGTAAAATGATATCATAACGTGTTAATAATTTCACACATAAGTCGCTCCTGAGTATAAGTCATCGACATATTTACATCATTGATGACGTCGACTTGTCGGGTCGGCTCTTTTTAAAGTCTCCCCAAAAATACGATTTATACTGCAGTGCGATATTTTTTTCATTTAGCATTTTTGGGCTGGTGCGACTTATAGTCCAAAAAACATGGTATATGGCATCGCACCCTTAGATGGCGAGATGCCGCACCCTACCTAAAACTCAATGAACATTGGGTTTCAGATTTAATCAACAGAGTTGAAATGAAATTCACCGATGATTCACCGTAAAACACAAAACTCAAAAGAGTTTTTGTTGCTTTTTGTTAGAAAAAAATCCCAAAACATTCATCAGCAGTTGTTTCTACCCACAGAAACAGTCATCAAAAAGATTCATTTCTATGGCAGATCTTTCATTTTCCTTCTTTCTTTTCAAATAAACAGTGTTTGTCCCAAATACATTTTTAAACGACACACTCTGACAGTCTTCACTTCATAACCTTTCAGCATAATAATGATTGCTCCTCAGAGGAGAGATAAAGGCTTGCATGCCTAACTATTTCACCGGAATCTCATTTCACTGATGAAAAAACACGGAATAATGGCGCTTGTGTCTAAAGTGAATAAGATTGCTTTTCCTGCGGCGCTTTATCTTTTTTTTTTTTTTTTTTTTTTTTAATTCTATGGCCCTGAGTTCTAATGTTCTTATCGTTGATTGCAGACGGCATTTCTTTGTCGGCAACATCCGAGAAGGTACAGGGAGGACATTTGGCAGTACAGCCTGGGAACAAGCTTATGAGTGGGTAGCTCTCGACTAGTGCCACATAATGAAAACGTGCCTTAGTGTGGTGGATAAAAGTGAGCGTCTTTTGAACTTCACAACATTTCTTGACATCACAAAAATCTGTTGTCCACTTTGGTTGTTATTGGTGGGGCTAAGGTGCTATTTGCTACTACGCCCACAAACTCTTTGTACAAGATCGAGCCAAGAGGTTTTTTGTTGTTTATAACAAAATACGTTTTCCATGCTGTTGTACAAGTGTAAAATTGAAGTTAGCCAAACATTCATACATTAGCGCTTTTGTTTGATCTGAAGATACGATATTAATTTACTCACATTAGTAGTCAGTTCTAAATTTATTGGATTTAGGAATGCACCGAATTCTTGCCTGAAAGCGAAAACCGAATACAGTTGTACCTCTACTTACAAAATTAATTAGTTCTAGAAGTAGTTTTGTAAACTTAAAATTCCGTATGTAGACGCATTTTCCATGTAAATGGCTAATCCAGGGGTGCCCAAGTCCTCGAGAGCCCCTATCCAGCATGTTTTCCATGGCTCTCTCCTCCAAAATACAGTGGGGCAAATAAGTATTTAGTCAACCAGTAATTGTGCAAGTTCTCCCACTTGAAAATATTAGAGAGGCCTGTAATTGTCAACAAGGGTAAACTTCAACCATGAGAGACAGAATGTGGAGAAAAAAAAACAGATAATCACATTGTTTGATTTTTCAAGAATTTATTTGCAAATCATGGTGGAAAATAAGTATTTGGTCAATACCAAAATTTCATCTCAATACTTTGTTATGTACCCTTTGTTGGCAATAACGGAGGCCAAACATTTTCTGTAACTCTTCACAAGCTTTTCAAACACTGTTGCTGGTATTTTGGCCCATTCCTCCGTGCAGATCTCCTCTAGAGCAGTGATGTTTTGGGGCTGTCGTTGGGCAACACGGGCTTTCAACTCCCTCCACAGATTTTCTATGGGGTTGAGATCTGGAGACTGGCTAGGCCACTCCAGGACCTTGAAATGCTTCTTACGAAGCCACTCCTTTGTTGCCCTGAATGTGTGTTTGGGGATCATTGTCATGCTGAAAGACCCAGCCACGTCTCATATTCAATGCCCTATGCCCTTGCTGATGGAAGGAGATTTTCACTCAAAATCTCTCGGTACATGGCCCAATTCGTTCTTTCCTTTACACAGATCAGTCGTCCTGGTCCCTTTGCAAAAAAACACAGCCTCAAAGCATGATGTTTCCACCCCCATGCTTCACAGTGGGTATGGTGTTCTTCGGATGCAATTCAGTATTCTTTTTCCTCCAAACACTAGAAACTGTGTTTCGACCAAAAAGTTCTATTTTGGTTTCATCTGACCGTAACACATTCTCCCAGTCCTCTTCTGGATCATCCAAATGCTCTCTAGCAAACCGCAGACGGGCCTAGACGTGTACTTTCTTCAGCAGGGGGACACGTCTGGCAGTGCAGGATTCGAGTCCCTGGCGGCGAATTATGTTACTGATAGTAGCCTTTGTTAAGGCCAAGTTATACTTCCGTGTCGGACCTGCGCCGTCAAGGAAGACCCGAGTTACGACCCTGCGCCGTAGCCTGACGCGCTCCTCTCGAATTTTCTAACCTTCGCATCACGTAGACGCGTATGACGTGGCAGAAACGGACTGTGATTGGTCCGCTCAGACTGTTGTTTCCGGTTCAGCGCGAAATCACCGCCATTGTAGAATAGAATCAAACATTATTTTCTACACGCACAAATGGACCAAGCCGACGGGAGTATCATCGAAGAGCAAGTCTCGTCAAGACATTATCATTCGGCAAGGTCGGCGACAGGGGGAAAAAAAAATTTTTTTTAAATGGAAGAACCGCCAAGACGTGTGTGTTCGGAATCGAGTGGCCACACGAAGCGGTGATCCAGTTGGCCAAAAACTGCCAACTTTTCTCACTTTATGTCATATTTTTGGTTGGTGCACTTCATCATTTATTGTGTACATATGTTTGCTGTGAGTCTGTGACTTATTTACGTGCCATACTTCAAGTATATGAAGAATAAAAAACAGATTTGGTGTCAAAAGAGTTGTTTTGATCTTTAATTTTCAATAACAGACAGTTCACACACGATACATCATCACTGATTGAGAGTGCCTCGGTGCTTTTTATGATAACGTTAAAATCAAGGCTCCCAGCGCAGTTTGGGAAGTTCCATAGACGCCAGAAATCTGCTATGGCTTCCCACTGGCTGGTTGTAGGACACGGCAAACAAATCGGGCTGGAGGGCTTTGCGGACCTTGAACGCAGTGCTCGACGCCAGTTTGAAGCTAGCCGCCACAGCTAGCTCTCTCCACCCGAGTCTAAAACTCTCTTTTGCGGCATCAAAAGTCGGCCAGACCGCCTCGAAACCGTCTTCTGCGTCGCCTGCCCCTCAATATTTGTATGTTCAAAATTTATTCAGTGTTGATGAGCAGAATATTTACTTTGAAGAGTTCCATCTTGCATTTTTTATTTTTTCTACGACTAGCGGAAGTCAACAAGCATGCCCCAAAACCATACAAACATAATGCCACATCCTTGGCGGTGAATTACAGAGCAACGCATTCCCTCATTGCAAAACTATCAAATGTCGAATGACGTCGTAGTCGCTGTGCCGTCACCGCAACGCGGGAGTATAACTCAGGCTTTACTGTGGTTCCAGCTCTCTGTAGGTCATTCACTACGTCCCCTCGTGTGGTTCTGGGATTTTTGCTCACCGTTCTTGTTATCATTTTGACGCCACGGGGTGAGATCTTGCATGGAGCCCCAGATCGAGGGAGACTATCAGTGGTCTTGTATGTCTTCCATTTTCTAATAATTGCTCCCACAGTTGATATTATTACACCAAGCATTTTACCTATTGCAGATTGTCTTCCCAGCCTGGTGCAGGTCTACATTTTTGTTTATGGTGTCCTTCGACAGCTCTTTGGTCTTGGCCATAGTGGAGTTTGGAGTGTGACTGACTGAGGTTGTGGACAGTTGTCTTTTGTACCGATGATGATTTAAAACAGGTGCCATTAATACAGGTAACAAGTGGATTAACCAGTGGATTAATACAGGTAACAAACTCTGACAGCCAGAAATCGTGCTTGTTTGTAGGTGACCAAATACTTATTTTTCACGCTAATTTGGAAATAAATTCTTTAAAAATTAAACAATGCGATTTTCTGTTTTTTTCCACATTCTGTCTCTCATGGTTGAGGTTTACCCATGTTGACAATTACAGGCCTCTCTAATCTTTTCAAGTAGGAGAACTTGCACAATTGGTGGTTGACTAAACACTTATTTGCCCCACTGTATAAAGGAAAGTCACTTACATGCAATGACACTTTTCGGCCACAAGGGGGGCCTGGCCCCACCCTTAAAATCCTCTTATGATTGTAATTCATCTAATGATTCACTTGCATGTAAATGGTGACCCTGGTTTGGTGTCTCTTTTCACCCCCAGCAGCTAAACGCTCCCACCGGTACCGGCGCCACCACCACAATCACCACCACAAGGGCAGGCGGGAGCGCAGGAAGCACAAGCGACACGGCCACCAAGACGCCGGCAGCCAGAGCCCCGACCAGAGCCTTAAGCTGGGCCACTTCTGAACCAAAAGGAGAGCAAAAAAAAAAAAACACCCCTTCCTCTTCTCCTCCGCTTTTCCTTCCGTGAACCCTCTTTTCCTATTTATTACTCCCTTTTCTCCCTCAGCCCCTCCCTCACTTTGGGGTCCCTCTGTATCATTGGAAATTCCAGGACAATAGCCGGGACGCTAGCCGCTCCCTTCGTAACCCTTTTTGCATTTTCCCTCTCCCCGTTTTATCGTCTTACATTTCGTGCTTGAGTACAAATTGTAAATAGCATCTTTTTGGGTTTTGTATGTTTTCTTGGCTTTCTAGTTCGGTGTTTTCTTGTGTGTGTTTACAACTCATTCAGGTCCATCATGTTCATTTCATCTCGTCAGAGTGAGTATCAAAGCCGCAACAGAGGTGGGAAATGAGAGGGAAAAACTTGTTGAAAAGAACTACAAATTTCTACTTGTATAATCCAATTACTGTTTATCCAGTTACCAGTTTTCTGCCGCATATTCACAATTCGCTAATTACAGATTCACCAATTTAAAAAAAAAACAACATATCGTAGCTCAATGCCGTTTTGTGCTCAGGCCAAAAACACGCATAATCTGTAAGCATTGCGTTATATCTCATGGTACGGAACCATTTTCGAGTGAGTTAATATTAGCGCAAATGAAATTTGAATGATCATGTAGTGCTTTGCCGCCATCTTGTGACATATCTTGGCAAATGTAACCCTTTTAACTCTTAAAGGGCTGTTATGCATCTGCGTCGGTGCGTCGTACCCTGCTTAGAACCTACGCCGTAGCCTGACATCCACCTCCCAAAAATCGCGGTGATGCGTTGCTATGTGAACGGTAAGGACTGTTTGGTCCTCACAAAACGTCATTCGATGAAAAAGATTGTCAAATCTGTCTAGGTGACATCCGAAAATATCAAAAGTGCATCTCTTTGTCCAAGCCCCTCAGTGGGTAAACAAGTGTAGCAAATTCACCTGTTCTCTGCCTCTAGTTCAGTAGTCAGACAAACCACCTCCGCAAACGTTTTCTGCGCCTCCTGCATTTCAACCTTTCGCGTTAAAGCAATTCTTTTTCGATGCGCTCCAGATCGAGAAACGGCTGCTCTGACCAAGGGGTGCTGTATGAAAGCCCCCCAAACCACACAAAGATAAAGATACACCCCCCTAGTGACTGGGTGGTACACTACGGCCGGACGGCAGATCCACGCCGTTAGCGCAGACCTTATTTACGACTCTACGCCGTAGCCTCACGTGCACCTTCAAAAAATCCTGACTACACGTCACGTCAAAATCGAAGGGCTGTGATTGGTCCGCTCAGAACGTTATTTCCGGTTCAGCACAACAATACTTCCATTTTCAAACATTCGCAAACATCTTCTGTGTCGCCGACGCTTAAACATTTGTATTCATTGTTCAACTGTAGCTGCAAATACACACGTTCCATTTCCGTTGCTATTGCTGTCGATGAAAGGAGGAAAACTAAAGGAATTTGACAAGTGTCCCCCAAAACCATACAAAGACAAAGCTACACTGGTGAATTACAGAGCAACGTGTTTCCTTGAACTTCAAATGCACAGTGATGGCGTCGGGTCTACGCCGTCGCTCCGCCGTCACCAAAATGTGGAAGCATAAATCAGCTTTCACTTATACGCAAAGCTTCAAATGCTCATCGACGGCATAGGGTCAATGCCGTAGCGACGGCGTCAACCCGACACAGAAGAATAAATCATGCATCAGTGATTGATGATATTAAAGGTGGGATATCGCCTATTTTTCAGGCATATGGTATAATTATCTGGGTCTTTAAAAAAGACCCAGATAATGTTATTCTGGGTTTTTTTTTTAATGGGATTCCTTCGGCGCGCCGCGCAGCCCAAACCACTTAACTGATCGGCACCATTCAAGTATCGACAAGTCCGGAATTTTTGCGCCACGCAGGGAATTTTTCAAACGGCTCCGAAAAATTTTCCATTGCACCGCAGACGGCAATTTTCCGGAAAAAAAAGCAATTTTCAAAGTGTATCTAGTCCTACAATTTTTGACCAAATTACATAATTTAGGTATCAAAAATTCCGGGACGGTGAGGGGCATAAAAGTTGTATACAGAATTTGGAAAAATTTACGGTTCCCTGGAAATTTCACAAAAACTTCCCCATTCATTTTTAATGAGAAAAAAAAAAATCAAAATGTATCTAGTCCTACAATTTTTGACCAAATCACACAATTTGGGCATCAAAAATTCCAGGACAGTGAGGGGCATAAAAGATATGTACAGGATTTGGAAAACATTTACGGTTCCCCGGAAATTTGCCAAAAACTTGCCCATTCATTTTGAATGGGGGAAAAAAGACAAGTTTCAAAGTGTATCTACTCCTTCAATTTTTGACCAAATCACACAATTTGGCCATCAAAAATTCCGGGACGGCGAGGGGAATAAAATTTTTTGAAAAAATGTACGGTTTCCCGGATATTTGACAAAAACTTGCCCATTCATTTTTAATGGGAAAAAAGGAAAGTTTCAAAATGTATCTAGTTCTAAAACACATTCAAGTAACAATTTTACCTTGAGTATATTTGTGAAGGCTATATACAGGTCCTTCTCAAAAATTAGCATATTGTGATAAAGTTCATTATTTTCTGTGATGTACTGATAAACATTAGACTTTCATATATTTTAGATTCATTACACACAACTGAAATAGTTCAAGCCTTTTATTGTTTTAATATTGATGATTTTGGCAAAAAAAAGTCAAGAAAAACAAAAATCCCTATCTAAAAAAATTAGCATATCATGAAAAGGTACTCTAAAGAAGCTACTAACCTAATCCTCTGAATCAACGAATTAACTCAAAACACTTGCGAAAGATTCCTGAGGCTTTTAAAACTCCCAGCCTGGTTCATTACTTAAAACCGCAATCATGGGCAAGACTGCCGACCTGACTGCTGTCCAGAAGGCCATCACTGACACCTTCAAGCAAAAGGCTAAGCCACAGAAATACATTTCTGAGCGAATAGGCTGTTCCCATAGTGCTGTATCAAGGCACCTCAGTCTGTGGGAAGGAAAAAGTGTGGCAGGAAACGCTGCACAACCAGAACACCAGACCTTGGGGGACCTGCAGAAACAGTGGACTGAGTCTGGAGTAGAAACATCCAGAGCCACCGTGCACAGGCGTGTGCTGGAAATGGGCTACATTCTCCAGAAGAGCTCTCCAGTCCCAGCGTCTCTTAAACGGATCGTGCATAGTGTCTTGTTTTGATCTTCTTCTTGACAAAGGTATCAAACACACAACGTGCTGACAACTTTGTTTCTTTATTAACACATGGAGCTAACAGTACGAACACAGCTTGGGGCTCTCGGCAGGCTGTGCTTCTCTATCGCAGTCCCGCATCACGTGACCAAAACAGTTAAGTTGCGTGCACTTCAGGGTGCCTCGGAAAACATTATATCAGAATATTACACATATTTACGGACATTACAGTATAAAATAAAATAATAATATGCATAAATTCATTTAAACAACAAATCCCAAAAATTGCATGCTGTTTATAAAAATTTAACGTCATTTGAAAGAGTCGATTTGTTGATGCACTGAAAAGCTGGGCCAACAGATCACACCCCTGACATTAAAAAAGAAAAAAAACAACTTGAAATTTGCGGCATCTGGGGAGCAAGCAGCCAGGATCAAACGGTATTTCAACATGCTAAAAAGACAGTTGCATATACTGTATTTTTTCAAAAAGAAGGAAGATGGTTTAAAACGAGTCAGAAAAGCACATAGAAAAGAGAGAAAAAAAAGGAAGGTCCCAGAGCATGGCAAGTGGGCATTTGCATTTTGTTTTCAGCACCATTTTCTGCGTATGTTCCGGGACTTGTCCCCGTGTCGTCATCCCTGCGCTGTCATACTTACTTTGCGTTCCGGCACTTTATGATTTACAAATTAAGCACTGATTGGCACTCGTTGTTTGGATTAAAGTTGATGGCTTTTCACATCATCGGCATTAAAAGCGTTAAAGCCAGATGTCAGTTGAGAATTTTGGGTATTCGTGGCTAACACATTACCGTGTTCGTATTTTATCATGTAGCATAGAGCATTTCAGGAAAAAAATTAAGAGTAAAAAATATTTTTGTCCACAAACAAAACAGAAAAAACATGAATAGGTGAATTTGTAAATAGTCATCTGCAAATATGCCAAGGATTATTGTAAATCGGTTCAATTCGCACCTTGTATAAAAGCCAGAGTTTTTCCCACCTCTTCCTTGTGTTTAAGCAATTTTCGCCATCCTTATAAGTATTTTGGTGGATACGACGTCTCTATTTCTTAGTCTCTGTGTGAAAGAAACGAAGGGTGTGTGTGTGCGAGTGTGTGTGTGCACGTCAGAGGCACTCACTCATGTGGCTCTAAAGGCGGGAAACAAAAAGCAGTTTGCTCCCTTTTTCCTTGACAGTTTGCTGTGTTTTTTACCCCCTCTTCTAAATCCAGCAGTTAAGGCTTCAGTTTGTGGGATTAAGTCCACATCAGTGACTGCAGTTTTTCTTATCCTTCTCTGATAGTTTTACTTACCCACCTTTCACTTATGGTTAATCTCTATTCCTCAGCAGACACAAGAATCCACTCTAGCAGCCTCTCACTAAGTTTGGAGCCTGTTTTAATCTAGTGTTGCATTTGGTTTATTGTTAAAGTTATGAAGTGTGCCAAAAGGCATGTTTCCACCAGCTAGGTCCAATTGAAAAGCAATACAACACTTAGTATGAATGATATTTATTATAAAATAGTGTTTCATTATGCAGATGGCAAATTTTCAAACCACTGATCATTTAGAAAAAGTGTTTTTTGGCAACCCTTTTAATTTTTTGTCTTAGTCTTTTGGACAAAAATACTTAGGGGACACTTTTTGACATTAGGCTTAATCTTTGAGCTAGCGGGGGTTTAATTAGTCGGCGGAGTTGATTTCAACAAACTCCGTGCAGTAAGTTATTTGTTAGTAGGGATGTCCCGATCCAGGTTTTTGCACTTCCGATCCGATACCGATATTGTTTTGCACTTCCGATCTGATACCGATACTGGCCGATACCGATACCGGCCTATCTGAGCATGTATTAAAGTTTAAAGTTATTCATCCTCCTTACTTAGTTGTCAGACTCATGTTGAAAAAGGTTTTAGTTCTCTTGATAACAACTAGCCAGCTGAATTAGGTGAGTTGGAATAACACACAACGGTTGGTAACAACAAACTGACCAGTTTATTGAGTGACAAACAAAAAACATAAATAACAAACAAAAATGGCATAGTCAGTCAGTAAAACGTGCAAATAATATTGTAAACTGTCTTAAAAAAGCAAAACACACAAACAACCTCAGTGGAAAATCCCACAAACCCCCCAAACTTTTAGATGTTTTTAATGTTTCATGCATTAGTTACAAAAATTGTATAAAAAGCCTCTCGGGTTTAAATAAACGACTATTTCAGTATCAAGTTAACATTTTAAAACTGTAAATAAAATACTCAAGTCCCCATTCTGTATCAGCATCTTTAAACTACATTCAATTCATTTAATTTTGCGAATCAACTGTTAAAGTTATTAAAATTGCTCCCGTTATTCCATAATTTCCCTTCTGTCTACTTTCGACATGTGAAAGTTTTAAAACTGTTTTGAAGATGGATTCAAGCCATGATTTTGCCGATTTAGGAGTATTTTAGATAAAAAGTTAATTAGGTTCGCTTGGAAGGTTCACAACAGCCTACTAGGGAAGTCTCCTGCTTTAAGATGGCGGCTGTTTACTAGCGCAACTCGTTTTCAATACTTCAATGTTCCTAACACCGTCGAGTCTGTCATTTTGCATCTAATTCTATATACATATGATATATATTATCTACAGTAAAACGATGTTGACGTAGTTCGTAGCGGCTGTCAGCAGCAGTCAGGTATTCTTGTGTTTTTTATCCAGCGGCACGAGTTGAGCTAAATCCGTGAGTTGAGCATTGGCATTACCCGGGTCTATGACAAGCATGATGTTTACTTTCGGGACGCAATGCGGTCCGTTTCTCATTGCGTCCCGAAGACCGCGCTGTGTATTAGTTCCGCTTTACTTGACATATTTCAATAATCGGAATTTGGATGTTTGTGAATCGTTCTCGAATCTTCCACGGCCGAATCGCTCAAGGATGTAATGACGGCTGGGCATGTTGTACCGTGGTTCTAAGTGTTGGATGGTGCGTCTTTACGCACGAGAGATAATGGCTCGTCATCCAGAATGAATTCTTCGGCAATGACTCTTGTTATTCCCTGGGCTTTGGGACTGTCGAGTGCCAGTTTGTCAAGCATAGCAAAAGTTTCTGCCAGTGTTATTTGCGTAGGGCCTTTCTTTTTGTCTTCGGTTTTCTTAACATGCTTCTTATATTGTTCGTGGTGGTATTTCGCTAAATGCTTGATTAGGTTGGTTGTATTAAAACTTCTTACCACTCTACCACCACGCTTGACTTTATTGTGGCATATGTTGCACTCTGCCTCTTCGTCTTTGTCGTCCTTTAAGGTGAAATGATCCCACACAGCTGACATTTTTTACCGATAAAATCTCTCGGTAAGTTGGGAGACGGTAATGTAAATGTAGTGTGCTGAAGGTGTGCCGTAAAATGCGGACTGGATTTTAGGGAAACTGAAGCAAAAACTGGAATGGATTATGTAAATCGGTGCGCTGGAAAACCCGGACCGGACTTATAAAAAAACTGGATCGGAAGTCTGGATCGGAATTTTTCCGTGTTGGCCGATCCGATACCGATGCACATTTTTTTGCCCATATCGGCGTCCGATCCGGTCCAAACATCGGATCGGGACATCTCTGTTAGTTTCAGGGCTCCGGAGTGGCTAAGCTAGCACGAGTCAATGGGCCCGTTCTAGCATGCCGATAAAAAACAACATATGCACAAATGAAAATTACCGATGACCCATGCAGTCAATAGTGTTGGCTATGTTTTCACATGAAGTTATTAAAACTTACCAAGGGATGTCACATCTAGTATGAACAGCAACATTTGTAATCCAGCTAGGGTTGCCAACCGTCCCATGCAAAGCGGAATCATCCCGTATTCAGAAACAAAAGTACACGTCCCTATTGAGCTTATAAGGAACGCGCTTTTTCCCGTATTATCACGAAACGATGAATATGCAGGGAAATGTTTTGCCCCGCCTCTCCTGCTTTGTGACCAATGAGCATACGAGTTTTAAAATGACAAAACGAAATCCTTCTCATATCGCTTATCATGACAATAACGGAAGATAACAGCAGCATTGACGACCCATAAAATAATGCGGTACAGAAGTTATTTTATGCTTGCACTTTTCTTACTGCGAAAATGTTCGGCTTTGTATATTAACCCTCACGAGTCCTATGATCACGCCTGCGTGATCAATCACGTGGTGTCTTTAAAGTGCCATGATTTTTTTCCTTCCTCATGAAACACTCTAAAGTGAGGATTTTTATTTAGCATTGGTCGACCACAGAAAACCGGGAAATTCGCTCGTTTTAATTAGATGATTGAAAATATCTTTACTTGTGCAAGTGGGAACGCAACTCAAACTGGGAGGCACTAGTCCATAGGCGGAGTTTGACTTTTGGGGCAGGAGGGGCACAACATGTTGATGACCCTGAAACGCAGTGTCAGCAATAGAATTAATTTACAAAAATATTTATAATAATAAGTTGACAAAGACCGTTTTTTGTTTCCCATCATTCTTGAGGAGAATTCTAAATCAGGCTGCTTAGGCAATACTTTTCGCCAAGATCATCATCCATTGAATATGGTAGGCCCGCCGATGTCGTGCCAATGTAGTTACCCCAGTCAAAAAGTGTATCTCCTGGGTGGAGCCATATGGAGGTAGATTGGTGTCTTCATTATTTAATCCAAAAAAAAAAAGTAGCTTCAATAAAAGAAAATTAAAAACAAAACCGTTGCTTAAATCAAAATATATACTTTCAACCAAAAAAAATGTCGCTTCGATCAAAAATAAATGTGTTTGAATGCAAAAATAAATTTGAAACTAAAAAAAATACAAATAAAAAAAAAAACGTGAAAGCTATTTTTCTTTGATTTTTTTTTTTTTTTTGATTGAAGAAACTTTTTTGATTGAAGTAGGGCTGTCCCAAACGACTAATTTTCTCCCGATTAGTCAGCCAACTATTTTTACGATTAGTCGACTAATCTAATAATTAAAAAAAAAAAAATTAATTTCGTTTTTGTTTACTAATTTAGCAATGAAATTTTTGTTGACGCTTATCAATTCACAAAAAACATATTGGAACACTTAAGTTATTTATTAAAGTACAAATAAACACATAAATAATAATAAATCACAAATAAACAATTAGTTCAAATGCTGATAGAATTTACTAGTGTAGCATCCCTGATTGAAAAGGTGGTCTCTTAAACTGATGGTTTACAACTTTTATTCCATCCTTGATGTAATCACACCGTAAGAGCTATGGTGCACACAAATAAAACAACACAATTAGAAATTAACAAAAACTTTTCACCTTTTTCCTTTTAAACCTTATTTATATATCAATGAATTGCCTTTACCTTAATTTATTACCTTATCATTGACAACCTCTCCCTTGAGTGCAATCACTGTATATACTGTATATATTTATGACCTTTTAACCTTATATAATTTTCTATACCATAAAATAAACCATAACATGAAATAAACCTTTCAGTTAGCATTAAGGACAATACTAATAGCACTTATGGGCCCATTGTCAATGAAACGTTATTATTCAGTAAGGCGACAGCACCCTCTGGTGTACAAAAAATGAAAAAGAAAAAAATTACAAACGGTGACGGCGCTTGAGGTGTTTATTCACGGCCGACGTGCAGCCAAGCTTGGCATTGAACAGACAGGACAGAAGAGTGTACCCTCCGTTGTTTCTTTGAAATAAGTCAATGTTTTGGACACTCTGGTGCGCTTTTTTTGGGTTTTTGCCGCTTTCCCCGCTTGCATACAGAGCATCCGACATTCTGAACTTTCCACGCATGTATTTTTTTTTAACCCTTCATTAACCGTCGACGGGATGTTGTGCTCGTCGACGGATTTACGTCATCGATGACGTCGACTATGTCGACTAGTCGGGACAGCTCTAGATTGAAGTAATGTTGATTTGTGTTTGGGCCACATTTTGGAAGGACATTTTTGTCTGTACTATTCAATCATAAGTAAGTAGCTTCAAAATATATATTTTTAAAAAGAAAATCACTTCAAACCAAAAAAAGAAACATTTCAATCCAAAAAAAAAAGTTTCTGAATGCGAAAAAATATTTGAGATTGAAATTTTTGCATTGAAACTCTTAATTTTTCATTGAAAAAGTTTTCTAACGCGACGAGTTACATCTAGTGTATGACGATCACTTAGCACAGACCTTAAAAGGCTAAATCAACATTGCATATTCTCTCATGCCAAGATAAGAAAATAAATCTTACCATGCGTTTCGAAACAAGCAAGATGGAGCACAGCCTAGCTTGAAAACATCCTAAAGTCCGGTGAGGAGAGTGAGGGGGAGGCACAGCATATCTCACATGAGCAGGGGTGAAAGTGGGCCAGAACGGTCAGGAACGCAGTTCTGGTATAAGATTCAGGGCCGGAATTCTGTTCCGGTATAATATTCAGGGCCGGAATCCTGTTCCGGTACACGGTGTTTTGATTCCGAAAATATGACAGCAACTGTCAAAACGCGATGTAAAAAAAATAAATAAAAATTCTAAGTTGCCACACATACATTTCAGCTCCAAGAAGAAAACAATCTACCAACATTAGATTTACATACACAAGTGTTGACAACAAGCATAGTAAGGTGTTGGGTAGCGTAATCCGTTTCCACCAATATTTATTATTGATTTTATTCCACGGACGGCATGGAGGTTTCCTCAGCTGCTACAGTTATCTGAGTCTGACAATGATGAGTCAAGTCAATGTGCGAATGAACGCAGCTAGGCAAAACGCCTGGACTCGTTTATCCGTTCATTTGGCTGACATACTGACATGTGATCAGCAGAGATGGTTAGTTCTAATTGGTTCAAATGTGAATGTTTTCTGGAACAGCAAAAAAAAAAAAAAAAAAAAAAAAGCTTTTTGAATTGATGCGACAAAAAAAGGGCAATTCAACATAAAATGGATCAAATCTTTAAAGGCAACAAAACAGTTGAGGAGACTTATTTTTCATATTTAGTTTTATTTGCTCTGATGGGGAGGTTCAGAACATCTTAGCTGTCAATGTGCACTTTGGACTTACAGTATATTTGTTCATTAATGTAGGGCTTCTTATAGACCCCATTCACCAATGTCACACAATCACGTGATTGCTGTATTGTGCCGCCATATTGTCCGTCATTGTTTGTCAGTATTGTCAATGATCGTAGTTTCTAAAGGTGGATTCACTTGCAAATTATGAAAGCCCGGGTGCTTTCAGACGCTGTAAACTCATTGGATGAGTTGCATAAAAGCCGTTATTTGGAAAAGCTTCGGTCGATCCAGTCGGCAGATCCATATTATGTGCCCAAACCGATGTTTCCTCCCGTCCGGTCCCGTCCCGTGCATCAGAGCTTGTCCTGAGACCACAAAATTTCCAATCATACCCCAGTTTGTGTCACGATGAGGAGTCGGGTACCCAAAATCAGTATCGGCCCGAATATAAACCGACATTTGGTCAGCTGAGCGTCACCGTTGTCACGATTATAAAATGAAACTTGATCGACAACGGGCCGGTGTGTGCCAAAAAATAGCTGCCCCGCGTGAAATGTCCCCCCTGACGGGAGCGCTTATTTATAACGCTTTATTGACGTGAAAACATCAAATGTTTTTATGGACGCATTACAGTAATGGATTCACGACTGTAAGATCAATTTTAAATAATTAAATTACACAAAATATTAGTACAGTATTCTAGTAACAAATCGTGTACCGGGCCACATAACCATCTTTGAACAGAAATGTATTAGTCTACAGGTTTTCACGACCATATCCCAATGACAGTCACACAGGTATGACATTTATTAGTTCAAGCAGAGTAAAATAATACATATTCACGGTACAAGAAAGTCGTTTCCGTGTGGGCGTTCCCGTCAGGGGGGACATTTCACGCAGGGCGGCTATTTTTGCCACAACACCTGTCGTTGCGCTCACCTTCTTGCTGCGCGACCGTGGCGACGAGCTTTGTAGTCTCCGTCTGATGATGTCTACGATCGTGTTGTCCGCTGTCTGACGGCTGTCGACACAAACGCATCATGGACCAAGATAAACAAAGCGTGCGGCTTTAGAGATTTGCCCTTTAATTAAACAATGGGCACACAGCAACTACTAAAATGGCCGCTTATCTTCTCTGTTACTGCAACCAGCCGCCACAAATGCCTTCACCGTTTTGATTAATCAGTGTTAACGATTGTCAGGAAGGTTTTTGGGTTCGTTTACTAGGCGGTGATTCCTTAGACAAGCAGAAAAACACGCAGTAATAGGAGGAATGTACGTAGCGGTAATATGTAAACACGATGAGCTGACGGACAATATGGCGGCACCAGTCAGGGGGGCGGAGTTGGAACGTAACGTGATTGGGGTCTATTCATTTCCTTATGGTTTAAAAAAGTCAATGTTTGCTCGATTTTGAAAATCGATTCCATTTCACTCTGCATAATATAAGTCGTTTGTACTTATTTTTCTGAATGTATGTTACTTATATCTATTATTAAAACAAACAAAAGTAAATGTTTGCATTAACTTCAATTTTAAGATATATCCTATGTCCTCTAGTTGTTAAAATTGAGATTTGGCATTGTTTGTGAGGAAATGAGGGAAAATAAAAATTAGGAAATGGAGGTTGAGATTATTGCTGTTTTATTTTTAACTCATTTTGCAAATCATAGAAAAAATACAATTTTTAATGAAAATCAGTTTTTGTATGTGTTATAGACATAACTGTGCTAAAACAGTTTTCTTTGCATCTCAGCAGTTTAGGAGGTTTGACCCCCCACGCCAAAAAAATGAAAGGAAAAAATAAATAAATTACAATTTCTGGCTCTGTAGCGACCTTCACGTCCGGGAGTTCCAGCAAGAAATTCTAGCCACTTTCACCCCTGCACATGAGAAACACAATCCAAACACTGCTACGATGCAAGCTGACTTACTCCACGTACGATATGAAACATAACAAAGTGTACCAAAATGCTTTAAAAGGAGTGAAGTTTGTAATAACGTTCAAAGTTGTTAAGGGTCCTAAAAGCATTTCTCCACTAGTTGCGATCAATGTTTAAATATTGCACTGGATTTACAAAGCCAGCTTTTCACAAATGGGTACAATTTGCTCCCCACGTGAGAATTTTACAAAAGTGCCAAAAGGCCTGTCAGTACAATTTTAATTACAAAGTACACTCCAATTACTTTCCATTGTATCACCTGACAATTATATTGACCTATCAACTAACGGCAGAAGGTACAACTTTTATCCATGCAGCGCACGATCAAAAGGCTGCTAAAATGAAAAAAAAAAAAAGAATTTTCGTGCCTCTGCTCTCCCCGGGGTAGAGAACGTGTGAAAATCCGAGCTGCTCCTACGTACCTCCTATCGCTTTAATTAATCTCTGCATTCTTAATTAACAATTCCTATTATCTGCTGACTCAGTATGACAGGCGTGCAGCAGACGCGGTCAGGTGATGTCAGTCCACCCACTTGTCAGGTCAACAAAAGAATTTCAAGTTTATCTCCGTCAGCAGACAACATGGACTAATTCACGCAATAGGAAGAGCTGATTGGGGGGTAGAAAAAAGGCAAGATTGGGTGACGGTTTAAAATAAACTGGCCAGGTCTTTTTTGTTCTCATGTGAGGAACTGTATTAAGTGAAAAATTAAGACGGCGTACAGTAATGTATTTTTCAGACTATAAATCGCACTTTTTTTTCATACTTTGGGGGGGGGGGTGCTGTCATGCCTTGTGTTGTGTTTTGTTACGTTTGTGCCCTATGGGCCGTTTACATGGTGATGCTGCGACACCCAGACGCAACAGTTGTTCTGCGGAATGGCCTCGCCTTTACATGGTGACGGCGAAAACGCAAACTTTTGATTCGGGCCTCCAAAGGGGAATGATTCAATTGCAGGGATTGTTCCGCAGCCATATGCTTGGTACGCTTGCACTCCGATGACGTCAGCCCTCGCACACGTCACTTTGGGCGTGCGCAGTTGCTGCTAGTAAACATTCAAAACAGCAAACATAGCGGATCGGCGGTTTTAATTTACTGTTTTTGTAATATTTTTAATTTAGATGTACCGTATTGGCCCGAATATAAGACGTGATTATAAGACGACCCCCTCGTTTTCAAGACTCAAGTTTGAAAACAGGCTTTTTGAACACCAAATTAATTTTTATACAGAAAATGATTACAGTACATCTGAAACGAATAACATATTTGAGAGAAAAAGCATGTTATTTTGCCTCATTCAAATCTTAATATCTGAACAGTTAAATATGTAAACTAAAGTGCAATCACATTCGTAAATGAATGGTTTCTGGTTTTTGAAATGTAAATAAACCAATCTATTGTGATAAAACAACAAAATTGCAATAACTGCATTAACCATCAAAGTGAAGTCTAACTGTAGTCTTGAAACAATTCTGAATTAGGAAAAACATTGCAATAAAATAATGCAAACTGGTTAAACTTGAGAGTAGCTGAGATCTGTCATGACCAGTGTTGTTAATAACGGCGTTACAATATAACGGCGTTACTAATGGCGTTATTTTTTTCAGTAGTGGGTAATCGAATGAATTACTTTTCTCATCTTGGCAACGCCGTTACCGTTACTGAGGACGGAAAGGCATGCGTTACTATGCGTTACTATATTGGTCGAAAAGTCTGAGGGAGACGGACTCACCGAGACGACAGAGCAGAGCAGGAGTAGGGAGGAGGCAAGAAAGTTGTGACGCCGAGCAAACGCGATGCTAGATAGCTCCAATAATACATGTTGTAGCCGATAGCCTACAAACTACGCCCGTATGTTATGGTAGATATGGTAGACATGGTAGATATCACATGTACTGTACATGGATATAACTCGATGCAAAATGACAGACATGACACTAAATGAGTTAGTAGACAGCCGCCATCTTAAAGCAGTAGACTTTTTAGGACGGCTCTGTTATAGAGAACCTTCCTAGCGAACCTAAGTAACTTTTAATCCAAAATACTTCTAAATCGGCAAAATCTTGACTTGAATCTATCTTTAAATGATGAAACAGTTTTAAAACTTTCATATGTCGAAAGTAGAGAGAAGGGAACTAATGCAATGATGGGAGCAATTTTAACAACTTTTAACAGTTGATTCAGGGTAAAGGGTAAATTAGGGTAAAGAATTGGGCTCGGGCCAATTGTACCAAAAACCTTCACAAAAAACTTCCCATCGTGTGGCCAATGTTTTTTTTTTTTTTTTTTGAGGGGAAAAAAAAAAAAGTAATTATCACCAATTACTTTGCCAAGTAACTAATTACTCTTACATTCAGGTAATTGAGTTACTAACGCAATTACTTTTTGGGAGAAGTAATTTGTAACTATAATTAATTACTTTTTTTCAGTAAGATTAACAACACTGGTCATGACAGAACATTGCTTCAATGATGTCTGGCGCCATCTAGCGTCGTGAATAGGTATAACACCTAGACTGCGAATATAAGACAACACCCACTTTTTCAGTTATATTTCAATGCAAAAAACCCTGTCTTATATTCGGGCCAATACGGTATTTTTGTGCCTTCTAACGCAAATGAAAAAAGCATGGAAGCCTTTGCTTTGCGTTTTTTTTTTTTTTTTTTTTTTTTTGACAAGCAATGTCTTACGATCATTTAAACTTGAACAGCAAAAGTACAAGAATACGATGGAAAAATTAAATATTGAAGGAATCTGACCTTTTAGCCAGATTGCTAGAATCACGCCAGCCGTACTGCCGGAACGGCGCTAGCGCATTTCCAACGAACCGGGCCCGCGGAACCCCGACCCGGCCAAAAGGCCAAACTCTGGTGCTGGTGCAACTTATGCTCGAGTGCGATTTAGAGTCCGAAAAATCTGGTATATCAATGTGGAAAATATATATGTTCATGGAGCAAATGATTAACTATTAATTATCACATTCGGTGCAGGGTCAAAACAAAAATTATTTCTCATGTATTATTTTTTTCTGGAATAAATGGAGACAATAGAGCAGAGCCTTCGTCTGTGTGGATGTGCGTGTATGCTTGTGTGTGTCTGTGTTTATTTATATTTATTGATGTGTCCTCATATAAATTCCATTCAGACTCCTACCATTGTATTCTATTCTTTGCCAGCTAAACGATCATTAAAGTAAACTCTTGTTTGAATCTGTTTCTTGACTCTGTGTTTTTCTTTGTTTTTTGCCCTTCTCAAAAATATATACTCACTGAATTGTTAAAGCCTTGTGTGACTTGAAATCAGATAGTTTAAAATCTTACAAACAAAAACTGTATTTGATACATGGTATCAACATGGTATAGTCCAATGTTGTGCATGAACGTGTTCAATGAACGATCGTTCATGAACATTGGAAGGGAACAGGGGTTCATTTGTGCCGGATCCTGCCGGAATAAGATCCGGCACCAATTGATATTGGCCTGCCTGTGTTCCGGGACTTATTTGGGCAGATCCGGCACCTCTCGTGTATAGAAAATAATAATGGTATAAAAATGTTTTTAAAAATGTATAAAATAAAATAACATTATTCATGAATTCATTTACAGAATAATTCCCAAGAATTGGATGATGTTTATAAAAATTTAACATCATTTGAAAGAGTCACAGATTTGTTGATTCACTGAAAAGCTGGACCAACAAATCACGCCCCTGACTTAAAAAAACAAAACAAAAACAAACAAAAAAACTTTGGAAATTAGCAGCATCTGCGGAGCAAGCAGCCAGAATCAAACAGTATTTCAACATGCCAAAAAAACCGTTGCATTTACTGTCTTTTTTTCAAAAAGAAGGAAGATGGTTCAAAACGAGTCAATAAAGCAACAACCGGCGATGAGGGCAGCTGCAGTCATCATGCTAATAGGCAGGAACGGGTACAGCAGGAGGCTAGCACTGCAGCAGCTAGCCAGGTTCACGGGCAGGAGGCTGCTACCGTGGCAGTAGCTGGTCTGGTTCAGAGTCAGCCAGAGTGGGGGCCAACTACAGCGCCAGCAGTAAGCCAAGTGGACCACCAACAGCCGGAGAAACAGGCCAGTACCCTTATGGGAAATTCGGGTTTGGGCTGCACAATGGCGTACCGCACGCATGCTATTTTTAGACCGTGACGTCGCATCGTAAAGCGGAGGTAAAGCAAGAGTGGGACATTATAGACCCGCCCTCGCATAGAAACAATGTTAATTCTGCTACTTTTCTCCGGTAATCTTTCAAAAACTAACATGCCGATAACATATTGCTTTTTTGGAACATGTAGGAACGACTCTAGACATGTTTCTTCATACGTTTCCCGAAACCAAAACTCGGAGGAAAAACTGTGAAGAATTAATCAACTTGCGCAGACGTTTTAACGCCAGCTAGGTGAAGCCATTCACATTTCATATGCAGTAAACATTTTGTTTGGTTGGTATGGTCTTTCAGAGGACAAAGGTAAGCCATTTTGATATTTTAAACATTTTTTAGCATGACGTAATGTGTAATGATGTAAATAAATGCTTAACGGCATGGGGGAAGATGCGGTAAGGGGGAACTTTCCTTTGTGTGTGTCCATGACCAAACGTAAGTACATAATTCCTTTATTAATAGAAAGTTTTTGGTGTTTACTTTGCATTTGCTGCATTCGCGGCCGTTTGTAACATTACGTGCAATTTTCGAGGGGGTAAAAAATCTGACAAAACAATGGCCCAGTACCAATATTTTAGTGAGTTTTGCGAACCAATTACAGAGGTCCCTCTACATACGAAGTTGAGTTCCAGGACCTTGTTTGTAAGTCGAAATGGTCGCATGTCGAGCAGGATTTTCCCTTAGGAATACATTACAATTCCATTAAATCGTTCCACAGCCCAAAAAACCTACACTAAATCCTCAACAAATACGGCTGGTACTATTACAAATGGCAATTACACATAGCAAAACAAATAAATTATAAATAAAATCGGAATAATATTAAATATTATTCTTATTATTATATTATTCCTGTAAAAAATGTAACTAATAAGATTTTAATGTGGCGGACTTTTTTTGCTGTACCTGAACGCACCGCGGGACTGACGTCACAGTGAGAGAGGTCAGTGCGGTTGAGATAATACTTTCGTTTTCTTGACAGCAGTCAACTGCGGCAGACAATAGGAGTTTTGTTTTGGATAAAATCTTAAATAAATGATAAAAACCTGACGAAGCTGGCGATTTCCTTAGCGATGTTACCACAATAATACCGTAATTGTCACCTTAACTTATAAAGACTGGCAAACAGTGGTCGGAAGAGGACCGTGGAGCTGTATTGTTGAGCCACTTCACGGATGCGCACCCCACGCTCATATTTTTCTAGAATTTGCATCTTCATTTCAATAGTAAGCGTCACTTTTTTTCCTTGTTTCACCAACTGTACCAACTTTTTTTTTTTTTAAACCTGTGTTGATTTCTCACACAAGAAAATCCGCCGTGGGTTCTTTTGCGGTGCTGTCATGTCGTCGTATTTCGACCATGTCTTCAGATGTAGAAACAAATGGCGTGGCAAATTTTACGTCGGATGTCGAAAAGATCGTGTGTCGAAGCGATCGTATGTCGAGGTACCACTGTATTTTGAAAAAATGGTGTCTGAAAAATTCATACATTTTTGTCCAAAAATAGGTTTCCAGACAAGACAAACGTATATTATAGCATGTACAAGAACAACGTCAACTTGGTGATGGTAATACATATTCAACAAGAAAACAGTACACTATTTTCAATTTATTAATCCCATCTGGACGCCACAAACCATATGTAAAAAAAAAAAAAAAAAAAAAACAAGAATTTAAAACGCTCACTACGCTAAATGCTAATTGCTAAAACGAATGCTTTGCGTATGCTACGAGTTGTATTTAGTGTGTGACGATCACTCAGCACAGACATTTAAAGGCTAAAGCAACATTGCATGTTCTCTCTTGCCATGATAAGAAAACAAATATTACCGTGTGTTTAAAAAAAAAGCAAGCCTGGAGCGCAACTTGAAGCACGTTCTTGTGAGAGAATTTTATTCATGCTTAAAACTAGTGTTGCACCGATACCATTTTTTGGCCCCGATACCGATACCTGGCTGTGCAGTATCGGCCGATACCGATACCATACCGATACCACCGCGGTTATATATATATATATATAATTTTTATTTATTTTTTTTTCCCCAAAGAGCTACATAATTGGATGTCAAATCATTGCTATCAAGTCTTTGTCAGGCTGTTGCTTACCTTTGCAAAATAGGAAAAAGACTAGTACAAAGTATAATACGAGCCCAACAGTAAGAAAGTAAAAATAAGTTCATAATAATAAACTCTGAATGAACTGAGTAAACTTTTTTTAAACCTCTCAAAGGCCAAACAGTGCAACTTTCATGAAATTATTGTCACATTCTGCTGCTGGTTAGATTGTGTTTTGTTGCTGGGCTGTTAGTGGGTGCGTTCCTGACGTCGCACCTGAATCCAATGCGGGCTCATCAACGCAGCATTTAAGCACGGGTGAGCTCAGAGAAGGCTGCCGAGATATTTGCTTTGCTGATCGCCATTTGACATCTCGCACTATAGTCTCGCTACATTTGCTTGTTACGCCCCTGCATTGGGTTTTTCTGTTAGTGTGCTGCACTCGTTTGTAACTTCTACCCTGTGCAGGTATTTGAGTGTTTTTATTTTGGCTTTTTGGCTCGCTGTCTATCGTCTTAGCGACCTTCGAGTTTGTAGTATTGAGCTCCGTCGACCTGCTGTCACGGACTCCTTTTGTTATTTCTACTGTCCCGCGATCGCGTGTAATTTTTTGTTTGCAATTAAACCCTTGTATGTATCCCCCGCTTGTTGTCCACTTCGAGGTCCAACCTTGTTTCCGCATTTGCGGACGCTAACAATTATAAGTAATAATAATTGATCACAGCATCCCATCTCTCTATTAGCCTCCTTTTTTCGGGAGAGGGGGGGTCCGTTATTTCTATTTCTAAAAGGTGGCAACCCTACTTTGGAAACAGGTCCCAAATTACTGCGGCATTTCTTTCAGTAAAAGACAATAAAAGTAAAGTAGACCTAGTAAACTGACCAGAGATTGTTGCTCCGGTCCTGCACCCTTCCTCTGGAGAGCAGTCCTGCTCTTGCAGGCTCAAACTTGTTGTGTTCGTCTACGTTTCGTCTTCAAATGTTTTATCAGGTTCGAGGTATTGAAACTGGCCAATTTAACTCCACATCTCGAAACTTTCAGGCCGCAAATCTTGCATGCAGCCATTGATTTTAATTGACAGGATTTCTATTTTGAAATATTCCCCGACCGCCGCCATGTTGGCGGCGCCGACATAGTGGCCTTGTCATTGGTCAGGAGTGGCTATTGGCCCGTTCTCATTGGTCTGGAGCAGGCCAATAGCGATAGCTGCTTGGTGTTCACGTGTCATCACACAACACAGAGACAAAGTGTAGTGAGCGCCAGGAGAAAAAAAAAGGCTGCGGTCAAATGTTATAATAATGGACCAGTAAATGGTATCGGCGCCGTCTTTGTTGGTACTCGCCGATACCGATACCACCATTTTGGGCCGGATCGGCGCCCCCTGCCGATACTAGTATCGGTATCGGTGCATCTTTACTTAAAACACAACCATTATACATCATATTTTGTATGTTTTTGTTATGCTTGCATGAGAACATTGTAGCATTAATCTGTTGAGTGTGCCCCCCCATAGCCTTCACAATATGCCCAAGTATGGACTATAATGTTCCTGTTTTCCAATATGCCCTGAATGAATACAATGAGCGACTGTAGTTTATCAGACTAAGCTTATCTTCGTTCTAGCCGGGATCAGCGGCCAAGGTCTCAGCTCAAAGATGTTTTTGTATGGAAAAATACCCAGGTTTGTGAGATGATGAGTTTTGTTTCTTAGTAAGTTTCGGTTTTGTTTCTATGATGTCAACCCATAAATAGAGGCATGCCCTGCATTTCTCTTTGGGCACCTAACGATTCGATTACGATTCAGAGATTCCGATTCGATTATAAATCGATTATTGATGCCCCCCCCCCCTTTTTTTTTTTGTTTTGTTTTATGTTTTGTATATTTGTTCCAAAATTGTTCAAAAATCCTCTCAGGCTAAATAAACCAAACTACTATTTTAGTATCAAGTTACCGGTTAAAAACAGTAAATAAAATACTGAAGTCCCCATTCTGTATCAGCAGCTTTAAACTACATTCAATTAATTTAATAAGTTGTTAAAATTGCGCCAATTATTCCATAACTTCCCTCATGTCTACTTTCGACATGTGAAAGTTTTAAAACTGTTTCATCATTTAAAGATAGATTCAAGTCAAGTTATTGCCGATTTAGGGGTATTTTAGATAAAAAGTTATTAGGTTCTCTACAACAGAGCCTTCTAGAGAAGTCTACTGCTTTACGATGGCGCCTGTTTACTAGCGCGGGAAAGTGTCATTTCACATCTAGTCTAGATATACGTATGTGATATCTACCATAGCTGTATGTTGCTGTATGTTTTTAGCAACTAGCAACTGGGCGCTGTTTGTAGCGGCTGACAGTCAGGTATTATTGTTTTTTCTTTTTAACCTAGCGGCATTAGCTGCATATGATATTTACTCTCGGTCCCTTCCTCATTGCGTCCTGAAGACCGCGCTGACTGCGTTTTATTTCCGCTTTACCTGGTATAATTCAATAATCGGAATTTGGATGTTTGTGAATCGTTCTCAAATCTTCCACGGCCGAATCGCGAATAATCTACGAATCGGAAATAAGCCTGTCGCAATATGCAATAATTCCATTTATCGCACGATAAATAAAAATGACGGCGGTAATTTTTCTGCTGCGATTTATCGCCTCGCGTGCAAACTGTGCAAAATGCATCTTCGTTCCAGGTCCGGCAAAAAATGGCGCCGGAGCCAATCGTTCCTATTATATCCTATTGTTCAACGTATACCGGCCGCTTCAGTGCTCTGGATTGACTGCGGACCATCTCCGGCGTGCCGGTGTTGTTGACGTGTGGGCGCTCCCAACAGGGGTTACATTTCACGCGGGGCGGCTATTTTTCGGCACAACACCGGATATTTGGGTGGCAAATTAAGAGCGCTGTGCTTCAAACTCGTCCTGTTTATGAAAGTCGATTGTCATATGCTGGTGTTGTGCAGTAATAAGCAGACATGACTTTTGGGGCGTTTGCTCACTTTTTTAATGCGCGAACACAATAGATATCATGACATAGCAAACTAGATGTGCTACGTCCCATGCCATTGGCTACGTGAGCCCAGAGTGATTATGGGACACGTAGTTCATATACTAGATCGATGAATTAAAAACCGCCATGGCTGAATGAAAGTTAAGAAGGCCAAATCAATCCATACCAATGACTATAGATAATCCTGCAAATATTGTTAATTCAGTACGTGACACAGATGGATTCGGACCACAAATAGGATGTCTTGCTCATGTAGTAAACCTAGCTGCGAAGAGAGCTGTAGCAATCAGTGTGCCCCGCCTCACTTTACAAACAGTAAAGATTGTTCTCAGCACTTTTACACTAAATTTCTTCAGATCAGTAAGAAGCACATAGATATTATGCACTAAAATGCATGTTTATATGATGGCAATTTAATTTTTGCTCGTTTGCAAAAAAGAAAAAGAAAAGAAACAAAAGTTGTTTTTTTTTCCAGAGCATTAAATGGATTGAATCGGATCGAAAATCGTGTCCCCCGTATCGAAAATCATACCGAACCGTGACTTACCTTTATCGCTGCATCCCTATGGAACACCTTTGCAGAAGCTTTGAGGGGGAAAGTTTTCATTTGCCTAAATGCTTAAGTTATTAACTGCAATTGTATTTTTCTTTTCTTGAAAAACACATTTTATTTATTTTTGTGCGGTATTAATATTGTTGTCTTTTTCTTAAGAGGCACTGTCTATTGCAGGGGTCGGCAACCTATGACACGCGTGTCAGCACTGGCACGCGAAGGGTTAACCAGTGACACGCGAGCGTAAGGCAAAACAAACAAACAAAAAAATGCGTGTTATGTTTATTGTCAGTTGTATCTTTATCAGTTGCTGAAGCGCCCCATCTTGTGGCCGTTTTATTTATTGGTTCTAAAACAGTAGAAGAAAAATGCAAATAGGAAGTTCTTCAAATGTGATTCAGTGTGTTACATCATGGCAGCTCCACTCTCACAACTTCTGTGGCATTTGTGTTTGTTAGAGCAACGTCTGTGAGTATTTTGTTGTCAAATTGAGAATTTCACTGTTTATATTGTCTTTAGGTTGCATGTTTGAGGGGAAATGTGTTTGATATTTCTAATTAAGAACTACTGAATACAGGCTAATTGTGTTTGCATATATGGATGGCATTTTTGTTATTTGCAGCATTGTTGCTGATTGCATGTATTTTTTCATTGTTTTAGTCTCACAAAAAAGGAAAGAGAGACATAAAGGATTACTGAAAACATCCGGAGTGTGAACCTTTTCATGTTTAGCTGCTTGGATAGCGGAAGCGAGCCCATTTACAATGCGCCTTTTTACCGGAAATCAAGGCATTTTCAGTTGCGCGCTCTGTTATTTAGGGGCTTTACAGGAGCGCCCCTCTCACCCACTCTGCCTGTGGCGTTATATGCGCGCAATAATGGATTTTGAGCACACCTCCAGCTCTTTCTCTATTTCTAGACTCCTGCGCTTGTCGGATTTTTTTCTCTGCGCGTTTAATTCAGCCCACGCTACTAACATGTTACGAAGCCGACCAATCAGAGAGCTGGCGGAAGTACACTGTGTTACCAATTGCACTTTTTGGTAATTGCAGTGGTTTCAACTCTGCACCGTAGTGTATAGTAGACAGTAGAGCTGGGCGGTAATCCGAAAATTTACCGTCACCGAAATTTTTCACGATGACCGACGTAATTTTGACCATGTCGGTAAATTCGGTAAATTAATAAAACAAGAAAATAGTCTTTTCATCCAGCTTTGACTTTGTGTTGTTCGTCTGTGTTCATTCCCCTTTAAGAAAGCAGCCAATGTACTTACGTAGGGAGTCACGTGATCATCAGGAAGCCAATCAAACAGAAGCCCGGTTAGCTAACGCTAGCAGCTAACGCTACAAGCAAAACGTGATGGAGTGTGGCTTAAGGGAGGTTTGCCAAACTTTCACCCGACATTTAGTAGACTCTTGGTGGCATCCAGACGGACTTTCAGCTGCTGTCCTCCCTTGTTCTCACGATTTCCGGAGATTGTGCTTTCAGTGCCTTCTACTGGTAGCCAGGCCACAGGCTAACGCTAGCGGCCGCTAGCGGCTAACGCTACAAATAAACGTGATGGAGTCGGATAGCGGCTCTAACCTTGTCGAAACGGCTGAACTTTATGAGTGGATTGGGCACGGACTGCATCTAGCAATTACTATGTCGCGTTATTTTGTATCTGACTGTGTGTGATTTCTCTGATAGCTTTTGTGATGGTAAAGCATTCAGCATAAAGCACAATCCAACGGTGAAACTTATAATATGACCGAGAAATGGCCCCAGCTATTTTTCTGTATGTGCTTAATTCTGTTTCATTATTGCTATCATAAAATCTAAAGTGTTTCATTTGCAGAAGATCAATATAGCTTTAATGTGTGTCTGTCTGTCTGTTTGGGGGTTCATGTATGCGTGCATTTATTAAAAAATGCACTGGGGGGAAAAAAACCCTGAAACCATAAAGTAAACACTTGTATTGAATAATTATGTCACAGCAGCCATTAACAATAAATTGTCTTTTTGAAGTGTACTGTTCAAGCTGCAAGTCATTTGTGTTACAATGACATGTTTGCACAGGCATATTGATTTTGACAATATACATTGTTCAAGCCATACACGCTGTTATAAATGCTCATACTTGAATTCTTATTGTTTACAATACATTTTTATAAATTTATTGTTTAGACTGCATGTACACTTGTTAAATATATAAAATTGAATGCTGGTAACTAAATCAACAAGAAACTGTTCATCTGTATTTCATGCATTGATTCAGATTTTCAAATTATATAACAGTCCGCTTGGGCGACTTTATCGTCATTTATCGTTATCGAGGTAAATCTGCTCAATTTATCGTGATACGTGTTTAAGGCCATATCGCCCACCCCTAGTAGACAGGCGATTAACGTGGCTTGCTGTCGTCGATTCGCCCGGTGCTTAATTCAGAGAGGTGGTGATGTGTATAAAAACACAGTGACACGTTGCATGGCTTTTGCTGGAGACTTTTATTAATAAAACTAAAACCATCATGGGACACAGCCACTTTTCACGGCGCTCTTCGCACAACTCTCTCTCTCAACACTTTGTTTCGCTGCCTCTCTTTTTCTCACCCTTAACTAGTAAGCCGGTCATACTTGGGGATGCCGGTAACAACTGGTTGGCTGGTTACTTCCGCTAGCTCTGTGCATTATGCCTCAAGAGCGTTGTGTGTGTGTGTCACACAACAAGTGTCAAACGCCACTATGAGACAAAACATGAAAATTCATGGAAGACTGGGCCAGGGATCACATTAAGGTAGGCATCTTTTGTATTTGTTATATAAAATCTAAAATTGTGCATAGAATTCACTGTTAGTGAACAAGACAAAGTAGTCGCCTGTTCTGACTTTGAAGGTTAAAACAGCCTGCTCTGTACTGTGAGAGACCTGCACTGAGAATCACGCTTGTTTCCGTTTTCTTGCTGGGTTGTGTGTGTGTGTGATATGTTTACATAAGATGATGCTCAAGTTTTGATATTTTCTACAATATACATTTATTTTTTAGTTATTTGATAAAGAATGGTAGTTGTAAGATTTCAACGTATCTTCATGTTGTTTTCTTTGGAGTAAAATTACAGCTCTGTTGGATATAAAAATTCAGATGTGCGTCATTAATCTTTGTGTGGCACACTGATTGACAAGAAAATTTGAAAGTGGCACGCCACACCAAAAAGGTTGCTGACACCTGGTCTATTGTTTTTAGTTGTGATTTCTTATCGCGTTTAAATGGGTGTACTTGATCTATTAATATACAGTTGTGGTCAAAAGTTTACATACACTTGTGAAGAACATAATGTCATGGCTCTCTTGAGTTTCCAGTTATTTCTACAACTCTGTTTTTTCTCCGATAGAGTGATTGGAACAGATACTTCTTTGTCACAAAAAAACATTCATGAAGTTTGGTTCTTTTATGACTTTATTATGGGTTAACAGAAAAAGTGATCAAATCTGCTGGGTCAAAAATATACATACATGGATCTGAAAAAGCGAATCATTGACTTGAACAAGTCAGGAAAGTCACTTGGAGCCATTTCAAAGCAGCTGCAGGTCCCAAGAGCAACAGTGCAAACAATTGTTTGTAAGTATAAAGTGCATGGCACTGTTTTGTCACTGCCACGATCAGGAAGAAAACGCAAGCTATCACCTGCTGCTGAGGTAAAATTGGTCAGGAGGGTGAAGATTCAACCGAGAATCACCAAAAAGCAGATCTGCCAAGAATTAGAAGCTGCTGGAACACAGGTGTCAGTGTCCACATTCAAGCGTGTTTTGCATCTCCATGGACTGTGAGGCTGCCGTGCAAGAAGGAAGCCCTTGCTCCAAAAGCGGCACCTTAAGGCTCGACTGAAGTTTGCTGCTGATCACATGGACAAAGATAAGAACTTCTGGAGGAAAGTTCTGTGGTCAGATGGAACAAAAATCGAGCTGTTTGGCCACAATACCAAGCAATATGTTTGGAGGAGAAAAGGTGAGGCCTTTAACCCCAAGTACACCATGCCTACCGTCAAGCATGGTGGTGGTAGTATTATGCTGTGGGGCTGTTTTGCTACCAATGGAACTGGTGCTTAACAGAGAGTAAATGGGATAATGAAGAAGGAGGATTACCTTCAAATTCTTCAAGATAACCTAACGCAGTACTTCTCAAATAGTGGGGCGCGCCCCCCTGGGGGGGCGCAGAGCAATGCCAGGGGGGGGCGCATGTGACCTCGGGGAACATGCTTTTTTTTTTTTTTTTTTTGCCGTACTGGAATAAAGTGTACTTGCACATCCACTCAGTGGGTGGCAGTGGCGCTCTCATTTTCAGAGTGCGCGCAGTATTTTTGAACTAAGGAAGAGCACTCAGCACACACAGAAAACAGAGATGAAGAGCAGTCTGCCGCCGCCGTTTTCGAAAGCCGTTTTCCGACCGGACTCACTCACGCAGCGACCCACTGTCTTGTCCGGTTCTCACGTCGCCGCCCGAGAAGTGTCATTTTCGGCTTGGGATCGTCACGACGACCGCCCTCACCTACGGTTCTACCTCGGCCGCCGAGAATGTGCTTTTTTCGTGCCGTTTGCCCTTTAGCTTTGACTTTTAATACAGTGGGTGATGGGGAAAGACCACTGTTTACTGTGTCTAAAAATAATTATAGCGGACAGCCAGAAGCCAAATCAATTAAGACGCCACTTAAAGACATTAGATCCCAATCTCATTGATAAACCGCTTGATTGTTTTTCAGCGAAAACTTGCCGAATATTGCCAACAATCGTCCTGCTTTGTCAGTGTTTAATTAGTAAACTAGTGAGCATTGTTCGCATGCTCATTGCAAAATAACTCCACACTATTGCAAAGGAGGTAATACTGTGAGCAGCAAAAATAAAAACTGTCCTTCTGTCCAAGGACACTCTTTTTTTCTTTTATTCAGTTTTGTTTTTTCGGTCAAATTTTTTGGCATACTGTCCTCATGAGTGAATGTTTCTAATCAATTTTAATTTGTTTTTACTGACTGATTTTATTACATTTTATTTTTCTGTATCAAATGGTCAAAAATGTACTGTACCTTGAGTGTATTTTTTTACAGTTTGGATGTGACTTGTTTTTTTTTTTTAATTCAGGCAAATTGATGCGCGTCAAGTCTTCTCTGTTACAAACAAAACAATGTTAATAAAGTTATACTTTATTATAAGTTAATCTATGTTACTTTTTTTCTTCAGAAGAAAAAAAAGGACAATGTTAGGCAGATGTGTATTTATAATAGTAATTTTATAGACAAATGATACTATTTACAGTGGCGGCAGAGAGTTTGGGGGGGGCGCGAAACATTTACATCTTCCTTGGGGGGGCGTAACAGAAAATAATTGAGAAGCACTGACCTAACGTCATCAGCCCGAAGATTGGGTCTTGGGCGCAGTTGGGCGTTCCAACAGGACAATGACCCCAAACACACATCAAAAGTGGTAATGGAATGGCTAAATCAGGCTAGAATTAAGGTTTTCGAATGGCCTTCCCAAAGTCCTGACTTAAACCCCATTGAGAACTTGTGGACAATGCTGAGGAAACAAGTCCATGTCAGAAAGCCATCAAATTTAACTGAACAGCACCAATTCTGTCAAGAGGAGTGGTCAAAGATTCAACCAGAAGCTTGCCAGAAGCTTGTGGATGGCTACCAAAAGCGCCTAATTGAAGTGAAAATGGCCAAGGGACATGTTACCAAATATTAGCGCTGCTGTATGTATATTTTTGACCCAGCAGATTTGATCACTTTTTTCTCTTCACCCATAATAAAGTCATAAAAGAACCAAACTTCATGAATGTTTTTTGTGACAAAGAAGTATATGTTCCAATCACTCTATCAGAGAAAAATCAGAGTTGTAGAAATTACTGGAAACTCAAGAGAGCCATGACATTATGTTCTTCACAAGTGTATGTAAACTTTTGACCACAACTGTATACTGTATTCTCACTGTGTTAGTGTAAATTGATTTTTTTTTAAATGGGGGGGGCGCAATAGTATCGCATATCGCAATAATTTATGAGATAAATTATCGCACACTAAAATTTGTTATCGCGACAGGCCTAATCGGAAATTTTGCACGCCTCTAATTTTCACCTCATTGTCGTCCCTTTAGACGAAAACTGGCATTTGTCTCGTTATGTTTTAGTCTCCCAAGACACGTTTTTAAGTTTGTCATAGTCACGAAAAAAATTCTTCGACGACGAAACCTCATCGTTGACAAAAACAACAATGAGTGACAGCAATAGACGCCCAATACAACAATGATTTGTTTTGTATTATTTTGCAAGCAAAAATTTAAGCTACGCAAAACCTTGCATTGCCATCCAAGTGAATTGGAAAACGCTATGTAATTAAGACAGCTAGACAAATAGATACAAAATCTCTTCATGGCGAGGAACTTATGTGTGGATTCCTGAGGGGGATCATGAATACATTTCAAATAAAGCTGTGGCCTTTAAAAAAAAGTCAAGTGCTGTGAATCCCGAGCTCACTTTGACCTGCATGCGCTTGAGTAAAAATGTTTTTTGCACAGCTAGCCAGATATAAATAATACAATTTTCTACCAGCTGGTTGTAGCTGCAGGCTGAAAGTGAGGTTACAGGAGGATGGGGGCAGTTCCCTGGTTGCCACGGCGATGGAGAAAGCAAGGGGTCTTAAGGTGAAAGAAAGGACTTGACGAATGATTATTTTTTTGCAAGTGCACGCCCACGGTTGCAACCTCTGGAGCCTTCATCAGCATAAAATGAGCTTCGTATAGAGATTAATAAATAACACCATGTTTTCCCATATTCTTCTTATTGCCTTTTAAAAAGATCACTTATATTTACAGATCTGTTCATATCCAGCTCTGCAAACATTTTGGCTTGTTTTTTTTGGGGGGGGGGACAAAATATGGTGCTGTGTCCATGAAATGTCAAGAAATTAAGTCAAAAGTCACAATTTATTAGAGATAAAATTGATAATTTTTTAAAACTGATAGAACATTGAGAAATTTGTAAAAAAAAAAGTGAAATGTTCAAATGTTGTTCAAAGAGATTCAGCCTGAGAAGGTCAAAACTGATGGCAAACATGGATTGAGTTGTTTCTGCTTCTGTCATTCAAAAAAAATTAATATTTTAGCGCGTGGGCAGGTTGTTGTTGCAGCTACTAAGTAGGAACACAGTAGTTTAGATTGTTGCCTGGCAGAATATGCAGTGCTGTCACTGCTGTCCTAAAAACATTTTTATTACAGTTTGAAGTCGCTGTTCTTGTTGTTGTTGGTGTGTACACTATCATTTTGATTTAGTCCTCCATGATTCATAGACGAATCACAATGAATTTAAGTAGGTACATTCTAGGGATGTACACGCATTGATCCCAATAGCGCGATTAAAAAATAAAAAAAAATGTATTAGGGCTGATTAATTAATTGCTGACTTTTATTCAAATAGCATACCAGAACCACATTCGGTTTGTTATCTTTTTATTTGCTGTTCACAGTGATTAGCGTTTTATTTACGCTTGTAAGTCCATTAACGCGTTTAAAAGTACAGTCAAGATGATATACTCTCATTTTTTTCTAAGGATTTGTCTTTTAATTCCAGAATTCATCAATGTGAAAATCGACAAAACAAATTACATCTTGCAGACTGTAGCAGCGAAAAAAAAAAAAATGAAGAGAATAGGTCAAATTATTTTCATTGATGTTGCTAGGTAGTATTCATTGGGCACAATCATGTGTGCCCCAAAGCAATATTTTAAAATATGTTGAAATGATACTTTAAGATTACCTGGACCCAGCGGTGAAAGTGGTCCGGAAAGGCGTTCCAGTCAGTCGTGTTACCGGGATGCCAGGTGTGGGTGGGCATTAGTCTTACCTGGAGGGGCAGGAGAGAAAAAAAAGCTACAATGCTCAAGTAGGTCGAAATCCAGCGTTGGGCTACTGCACCTTAAACATGTTTTGTTTTCTCCTTGAGATTATTTGACTTAGAACACATCCATAACTCAGTGCTTCTCAAATAGTGGGGCGCTGCCGGGGGGGGCGCATGTGACCTCGGGGAACATGCTTTTTTTTTTTTTTTTGCCGTACTGGAATAAAGTGTACTTGCACATCCACTCAGTGGGTGGCAGTGGCGCTCTCATTTTCAGAGTGCGTGCAGTATTTTTGAACTAAGGAAGAGCACTCAGCACACACAGAAAACAGAGATGAAGAGCAGTCTGCCGCCGCCGTTTTCGAAAGCCGTTTTCCGACCGGACTCACTCACGCAGCGACCCACTGTCTTGTCCGGTTCTCACGTCGCCGCCCGAGAAGTGCCATTTTCGGCTTGGGATCGTCACGACGACCGCCCTCACCTACGGTTCTACCTCGGCCGCCGAGAATGCGCTTTTTTCGTGCCGTTTGCCCTTTAGCTTTGACTTTTAATACAGTGGGTGATGGGGAAAGACCACTGTTTACTGTGTCTAAAAATAATTATAGCGGACAGCCAGAAGCCAAATCAATTAAGACGCCACTTAAAGACATTAGATCCCAATCTCATTGATAAACCGCTTGATTGTTTTTCAGCGAAAACTTGCCGAATATTGCCAACAATCGTCCTGCTTTGTCAGTGTTATATCAATAAACTAGTGAGCATTGTTCGCATGCTCATTGCAAAATAACTCCACACTATTGCAAAGGAGGTAATACTGTGAGCAGCAAAAATAAAAACTGTCCTTCTGTCCAAGGACACTCTTTTTTTCTTTTATTCAGTTTTGTTTTTTCGGTCAAATTTTTTGGCATATTGTCCTCATGAGTGAATGTTTCTAATCAATTTTAATTTGTTTTTACTGACTGATTTTATTACATTTTATTTTTCTGTATCAAATGGTCAAAAATGTACTGTACCTTGAGTGTATTTTTTACAGTTTGGATGTGACTTGTTTTGTTTTTTTAATTCAGGCAAATTGATGCGCGTCAAGTCTTCTCTGTTACAAACAAAACAATGTTAATAAAGTTATACTTCATTATAAGTTAATCTATGTTACTTTTTTTCTTCAGAAGAAAAAAAAGGACAATGTTAGGCAGATGTGTATTTATAATAGTAATTTTATAGACAAATGATACTATTTACAGTGGCGGCAGAGAGTTTGGGGGGGCGCGAAACATTTACATCTTCCTTGGGGGGGGGCGTAACAGAAAATAATTGAGAAGCACTGCCATAACTGAACAGTATGAACATGCAGGTGACAATGTTTTTTTTAGGTAACCTATTGTGGTTCCTCGGTTTTATTATTATAGTTATTCTTTATTCCGCAGCCCTTTTGAGCTCAATTTAACCCCCTTAGAATGCTTCAAAATGCACTGAAATCGGCAGGCATGTCAAGACAGGTGCAATCTTTGATACCATGTAATGACAAATTCCAAATACACTATGTAACGCCCCCTAGCGGTGATTCTTTGTCCCGTTGACGCTTTGAGCCGTAATTTGACCCCCTCAGAATGATTCAAAACTCACCAAATAATAATAAAAAACAAAACAAAAAAAAGCTATTGTCTTACTTTTAAATGAAAAACGGAAATGCTTGTGCAATAGGGAACTCTTGATGGTAGGTGTATAGAATGCTAGTGACACTGGGATGGGGATTTGGGTGTTTCACGCATTTTTATTTAAAAACAAAATCCTCTCAGCAGCATTTGGTTTCAGCCGATTCCTCTTTTTGCTAATGATGACCTCTCCAGCTTTTGAGAATATTCTCTCACATGGCACGAACAAATATACAAACTGGCTAATAGACAAACAAACATAAAAACTGACAAACAGACACAAAAACAAACAAACACAAAAACTGACAAACTGACAGACACAAAAACTTACTTGTGTGTGAAGCGAGACATCGGTACAACGTATCGGGATACTTGTTGCCGCGAGCGCTCGACACTTGTCGGGCGTCTGCTTCGAGCGTGACGTCACTAGCTGTTCCACCGGATCCAGCGAGACATCGGGACGACTGATTGTGGTACTTCTGCCGCGAGCGCTCGACACTTGTCTCGAGCGTCTGCATCGAGCGTAACATCACTAGTGGTCCCTCCGATAAAGTAAATTTTGTTTGAACCTTACCTTTTTGATCCCCAGTACTTTTGGTTGTACTTTGTGTTTGTGTTAGTTATTATTAACCCTTTAAGGTCTGGGCCTATTTTGTCTGATTTTGCATGCCTTTGAAGTTGCCTTTATATTTCAAAGAAAGAATTGTTTACGATGGCCTGGTTTGGTCCCTTTTTTTGTGACACCTTGAACTTCATGTCCAAATTGTTGTTTCCTTCACTGATCAATTATAAATCATCATTTTGGGCCCAAAAAGACCAAAAATTCCAAAATCGTTTTGTCAAAATTTTTAATATTGATGTCCAATTGACAACCAAACATGCGTAACGAACCATTTTGAAACTTTGTAATATTTATTCAACATGTTAGGATGAACATTCAACCAAAAAAATTTAGAATAAATAGTCTTATAGTTGACAATTCAACATAAACAACAGGTATAGCCATAGGCGTTTTTTGCCTTTATACATGCTCCAGTCAAAACAGGTTATATACAGCAGACCTAACAGTGAAGAACAGTGAAAAAATATATACCATCTAACACAAAAAGTGTTTAGAGGCCATCTCTTTATGAGTTTAGGTATTGCGGCCCATCGCCTGATGAAAACTATGTACACACAATCAAGCTTCTTGAACACACATTTATATACACGAATTGAAGACTGATTGTGGGAATATATATAACATTGGAAAAAAAAGTATTTTCAAAAATATTTACAATAAACAAGTTAAATTTTTTTCAGTCATGCCACTCCGAAAAGCAGTTTCGTCCTGGAATTAGACACGGCTACATCACACAGCTCACACTTCCATGGGGTGTCGGTCCTCTTTCCACCCTTCCATTTTCATTTCACTTCACTTTCATTGTCACTATAAATGTACATGAAAATAAGTCAGTATTTATGAAAATAATAAAGTATAAAATAAAAATATATACAGCAATAAATAATAATGGAAATATATATGTATGACAATAGAAAGAATACCATAGCTGAATATGTGCTACATCCCTAATCTTCATATAGAAAGAAGAACACCACAAATTATAAATTCCTGCCTGGGATACCCACAGTGCACGTACGACTTTGATCTGATATGCACATTTTATTATTATATACACAAACACACACTTATATTGCATCAAAATTAACTTTGTCTTGCAATATCAAAAGAAACTTTCAAAAGAAACGTTTTCAGCATGAAAAAAAAGAGTGAGTTGGTTTACCTCTGCTCGTCGATGGCGTCACCCACGTGTTCAAATCCGTCACTATCTTCACTCGAGGACTCTTCCGAAGAAGACGATGATGACGAATTTGGACCATCCTCTTCCTCAAGTTGATCAGAAGCACAATTGCTTGCGCTAAATTTAGTTTTCCGTTCATTGTCAAAGTCACACAAAGTCGCTTCTCGATCCAGGAGTATGCAACTGGCCGTCGCTCGCCACCTCGCTGCTTCAGAACACTCCTCCCTCTAGTTCGGTTGAACCTCGCACCGCAGTTATATTTATAAAAAAAAAAAAAAGAAAAACGCATTTTGTGCTTCCACTGTGACTTCGAAAGGGTTCGTTTGATTTGTGTTTTTTTCATGGAGCTTCCGTTTTGAAAAAGGACTAGAAATGACGGAAATATAGACATAAACAAATGATCCATGCAGCGTTTTAATGT
Source organism: Corythoichthys intestinalis (assembly GCF_030265065.1). Lineage (NCBI taxonomy): Eukaryota > Metazoa > Chordata > Actinopteri > Syngnathiformes > Syngnathidae > Corythoichthys > Corythoichthys intestinalis. Next base: position 44,890,744 of record NC_080401.1, on the reverse strand, counting down.
TTTTTTGAGAGGACAATAAAACTATAAAACTTAAATGACAATATCTCACGTTCTAGTTGGTCGATTGACTTCAAATAATAACGAGAGTAAACCGCAACTTCCGCACTTTAAAACGAGACCAACCAACGGCATGTGGGTGACGTAATTAAAACGTGAGGGCGCTTCAAAGACGACGTGCGCTGAGGACGCGCCGGCGCGTCCTTCGACTCTCAAGGGTTAAATACGTTTTTTTTTAGATCACCGCAACCTGCCTGGCTGCTTTTGTTTCCCTGCATTTGGGTCCACACCACCTGCCTGCCCGCGTTTTCCTGACGTAAGTACGCGATAATATCTCGTTAAAAATCATGGTGTCTTTAATTATGTTTTCTCATGCTCACACGTCGAGTTAGGGTTTAGTGGTTTAAATTTTTGTTTTTTAAATGCCCTCCTGTTCAAATTCCGCCACCCCTCCAGAAAATTGAGATTTTAAGCTTTCCAATAATGTATCACAGATGCATATACTGTTGGACAATTTGGAATTTGGCCAAATTGGGGGTCTCAGAACAGAACTTCAAGTCACCTGAGTGTTTTCCGCCGTACAGTGTATCACAAAAGTGAGTACACCCCTCGCATTTCTGCAGATATTTAAGTATATCTTTTTATGAGAAAACACTGACAAAATGACACTTTGACACATTGAAAAGTAGTCTGTGCAGCTTATATATTAGAGTTAATTTATTTTCCCTTCAAAATAACTCAAAATGTGGCCCTAATATCTAAACCCCTGGCAACAAAAGTGAGTACACCCCTACAGTATGAAAAAAACGTACATCCCTAAATGCCCAAATTGAGTACTGCTTGTCATTTTCCCTCCAAAATGTCATGTGACTCATTGCAGGAGTGCTGTCAGCATTGCTGCAGAGATTGAACAGGTGGGGGGTCAGCCTGTTAGTGCTCAGACCATACGCCGCACTCTACATCAAATTGGTGTGCATGGCTGTCACCCCAGGAGGAAGCCTCTCCTGAAGACGGTACACAAAAAAGCCCGCCCGTCTCATCAGACCATAGGACATGGTTCCGGTAATCCATGTGCTTTGTTGACATGTCTTCAGCAAACTGTTTGCGGGTTTATTTATTTATATGTTATTATTATACATATATATATATTAGGAGTGCAACGGTTTGTGGTTCAAAGCCGAACCGTACGGTTCGCCCTGTACGGTTCAATACGGCTTTATGAACCGCACCTTTTCGGTTTTGCAATCAATTTATTCCGAACGCTTGTGGAATGAAGTGGTCGAGCTTTGTGTGCGACGTGAAGCACAGCTGTGGAGAAATTCCCGCCCCGCCGCAAGTAAATGTCCGATCGCTGTGTAATAGAAGCCGAGTAACGCCCTCTCTTGCTTACGACCGAAGTGAAAGTGAAACAAAGAAAACAAAAAGCTATGGCGAGCGGAGGAGTGGAGAGACCGAATTTTGAGGAAGCACTGGCTTCTTTCAAATCTGCGGTGTGGCAACATTTCGGTTTCCCCGTGGACTACAATGCGGTGGGAGAGAAAATAGGAGGGAGAGAAAATATTGAAGAAAAAAAAAAAAATTTGCAAGCATTGCTCAGCGCTTGTTCCCTGTGCTATAGGCAACACTTTTATAACATGACTCCGGCACCTCAGCCGGCATCACCCACAGATATCACTTTGTCAGAGCAGGACAACCCCATCTCGGCGTAATTTGTACAAGTGAGCACTGATTTTTAAATGTGTACGCCGTACGTTACTTTAGGGCTGGGCGATATGGCCTTAAGTACGTATCACGATAAATTGAGCAGATTTACCTCGATAACGATAAATGACGATAAATTCGCCCAAGCGGACTGTTATATAATTTGAAAATTTGAATCAATGCATGGAATACAAATTAACCGTTTCTCATTAAATTTATTTAACCAGCTTCCAATTTAAAAATTGCAAATGCTGTCTAAACATTAAGTATTTAAAAAAATCTTGTAAACAATAAGAATTCTAGTGTGAAAATTTATAACAGCTTGTATGACTTGAAAATGCACAACATTATAAAAATCAACATGACGACTGTGCAAACATGTTATTCTAACCCAAATGACTTGCAGCTTTAACAGTACACTTCAGACAACATATTCGTAATGGCTGCTGTGAAATAATTATATAAAACAAGTGTTTACGTCAAGGTTTTTTTTTTCCCCGAAACATTTTTTAATACATGCACCCCCCTACACAGACACAACCAGATTAAAGCTGTATTGCTCTGATGCCAATGAAACATTTAAGGTTTTATTGTGGCAGAATAAAGCAAACACATACAGAAAAATAGCTGTGGCCATTAAACTGTCGTATTATATATAGGCTTCACTATTGGATTGTACTTTATGCTGAGTGCTTTACCATCATGAAACCTTTCAGAGAAATCACACAGAGATGCCAAATAACGCGACATGATGATTGCTACATGAAGTCCGTTCCCAGTCCACTCATTAATTTCAGACGTTTCGACAAGGTTAGAGCCGCTATCCGACTCTTTCACGTTCATTTGTAGCCGCTAGCATTAGCCTGTGGCTTGGCTACCAGAACAAAGCACTGAGAGCATCCTCTCCTGATATCGTGAGAACCAGGGAGGACAGCGGGTAAAAGTCCGTCTGGAACCCGCCAAGAGTTTACTTAATGTCGGGTGAAAGTTTGGTGAAGCTAACTTAAGCCCGACTCCATCCCGTTTACTTGTGGCGTTAGCTGCTAGCGTTGGCCTACCGGGCTTCTGTTTGTTTGGCTTCCTGAAAACCACGTGACTCCAGACGTAAGCACACTGTCTGCTTTCTTAAAGGGGAATGAACATAGCCGAACAACACAGCGTCAAAGCGGGATGAAAAGACTATATTTTCTTGTTTTATTAAATTACCGAATTTACCGACATGGTCAAAATTACGTCGGTCATCGTGAAGAATTTCGGTGACGGTAAATTTTCGGTTTACCGCCCTGCTCTACGTTACGTTCAAATTCTGTACGTTTTTCGTGCATTACGTTTTTTTTCCTCCGTTCGTTAATACGTTGGTTGAATGACGCAAGAAAAGTCAGAGGCACGGAGAGGGAAGAGTGTTTGTTTTGACGCTGTAGCAAACGCGATGCTAGGCTAGGTGGCCGCAATATTTCCTGACTGTAGCCGACAGCCTACAACCTACACCTAGAGATCTCATGCATATAGAATTACATGCGAAATGACAGACTCGGTAGCGTTAGTAAACAGCCGCCATTTTAGAGCAGTAAACTTCGCAGAAAGGCTCTGTTGTAGTGAACCTTCCTAGTGAACCTAAGTAACTTTTTATCTAAAATACTCCTAAATCGGCAAAATCTTGACTTGAGTTTATCTTTGAATGATGAAACAGTTTTAAAATGTTCACATGTCAAAAGAAGACAGAAGGGAGCTAATGCAAAAACGGGAGCAATTTTATCAACTTTAACGGTTGATTCAGAACATTAAATGACCTTCAAACATAGCAAAGGTTACTATGTTTGTTTTGTTTTGTTTTTTGAAAAAAAAGAAAGAAAAAAAAACATGAAAGGTAACACCAGTTACTTTCCCAAATAACTTTTTTACTACTGTGTGTGTATTTCAGTAGTCAGTGACTAAACTAGCCAAAGAGCTAAGAGGCATTTTAACAGTCGAACATTTTTACATTTTAAGTGTTTATTTCATTTTCTTAAAAGCAATAAAGGCAGTTATTTAAAAAAAAAAAAAAAAAATGCAAAAAGCAAATCGAAACCGAAACCGTGATCCCAAAACCGAGGTTCAAACCGAACCGTGGGCTAACTGAACCGTTGCACCCCTAATATATATATTATTTAAATTTTGTTTTAGTTTATGAGTGTACAACCACTGTAATGAATAACGGATAGGTATTTGTGGCAATGCACCACTTTTGGATTTGTAAATCAGGGCATTTTTTGAGTCGAAGATACAGATTAAACAGTGAACCTCGGCATGCCACATTGATGAGGATGAGAAACGCCAATGTGCTAAAGTGCCAGAGAAGAATTAATTTAAAAAAAATTAATAGATAAAAAAAAATCTGTTGCAGTCGTGAAATTGAATGGAGTGGACTCATGGCAGTCTTCTTGCCAGGAAAGCCAGACAAATGCATCATCATAATCAGGATTATATGTTAATTTTCAAAGTTCATTTCTTAATTAAAGCAGTACTCAAGTAATAAAACCGTGATTTGATGTGAATGGGGAGATCATTCCAGTGCCTCCTTGTTTGTAACCTTGTTCTCTAGCAGACTCCTCTGGCAGCCTCTGCAAATCAATGGGGATCTCCTGCATTATCTTGTATTATCTTCTAATGATGCCATCAAAGTTCAACTAGATTAGAAAAATAAACACAGGATTTCGCATCCTCACGCCAAGTGTGGCAGACATCATATAGTAATATTAGTGGGCAAACTATTCCACAAAGGGCCGCAGTGGCTGCAGGTTTCCGCTCCAACCCATCAAGATGAAACCTTTTTTAACAATCTGGAATCTTGCAAGCAGTGTTGTTAATCTTATTTTTAAAATGTAATTAGATACAATTACGAATTACTTCTCCTGAAAAGTTATTGAGTTAGTAACTCAGTTACCTCATCGTAAGAGTACCATAATTTTCGGACTATAAGCCGCTACTTTTTTCCCTCATTTTGAATCCTGTGGTTTATAGTCCAGTGCAGCTTATTTATTCATTTTTTTTTTCATTCATTCATTTTCCATGCCGCTTTTCCTCACGATTTGGGTTAATAGGAAACACTTTATTTGACAGCAGCATCATAAAACTGCCATAAGATATGACATGATTATGACACTATCATGGGAATTGATGAATGAATGAATGTCATTAAGAATCATCCGGAAATTTTTGTCACCAACACTCCATTTGTGTCCAGCTCAGATCTTATACATCCATTCAAAAGTGAGTTAATTTTACATCTGTCATAAGCATTTATTAATGCTCATCATGGTATGATGAACATTAATCATTATTATGATGGTCTTATGACAGTTTTATGGCGCCACTGTCAAATAAAGTTTTACCAAATACCACTTAATGGAACAACTGGGAGAGTAACTGAAGAAATAATTAGCACAGACCATGAATATTGATTGTTATTTACATCTGTAGCGCTGCAATGCATGCTAGGAGGCATAATGTACAACAACAGTGTTGACAGCAGGTGGTAACAGAGGTTGAATGTCTCCCCCACGGGAGCAGGGATAGCCAAATGAAGCTTCTTGAAGCAATAAAGCTTTGCAGCCAATTGGTTCAAAGCTTCATGGTGGTTCATTTGGTCTTATGATGCCGCTGTCCAATTAAGTGTTACCGTTTAATATCTTTTGGTGTAAATTTCCCATAATTCAGTGAGGACAGCTGTGGCTTATTGTCCAGTGCGGCTTATCTATGAACAAATGCCATTTTCTTGTCAAATTTGGTTGGTGGCGGCTTATAGTCAGGTGCGCCTTATAGTCCAGAAATTACGGTAATTAGTAACTCAGCAAAGTAACTGACGTTACTTTTCAGGTTCTACACCTTATTGCATTATACGTTCTATAGCAGGGGTCCCCAACCTTTTTTGCACCATGGACCGGTGTGATTTGGGTCTTTTTTTCACGGACCGGTGTCCTGTCAAATTTTGCAACCTTATAAAATTTTGCTCCCAAAGCTTTTGTGGCGGTGAAAAAAGCCCTCTTTTATATTCAGTTGGACTCTCAATGTTATCCAGTGGTGCTAAAAAACTATTTACATCAGAAACATACATGTGCAACACGGAAATGGCGTAAATTAATGCTTAACGACACGGCGAAGTCGTTGGGTGAGAGGGCTACGTGCAGTTGTTGTGTGCACCTAACATGGCAAACGTAAGTTAATATTCCTTTCTTTAAAGAAAGTTTGTAGTGTGTACTGTACTTTGGAATCGCTGCATTCGCGGTCCTTTTTAACGTTACACGCATGCCAACTTTGTCAGAACACCGGTGTTCTGACAAATTTTGCAACCCATCAAAAATTGCTACCTTGCCATTTTGCGCATGCGCGTAACGTTAAAAATGGCCGCGAATGCAGCGATTCCAAAGTAAACATTACAAACTTTCTTTAAAGAAAGGAATATTTACTTAAGTTTGGTCATGTAAAGACATGTACAAAAGTTCTCAGACACATCTTACCATGTTAGCTGCACACAGCAACTGCACCCCGCGCTCTCACTGTTAACAACTTCGCCGTGTCGTTAAGTATTAATTTACGCCATTTTCGTGTTGCACATGTATGTTTATGATGTATCTAGTTTAGTTAGCACCTTTGGCTAACATTGAGAGTCCAACTGAATGTAAAAGAGGGCATTTTCAGCTCCACAAAAGCTTTGGGAGCAAAAGTTTATAAGGGAGCAAATTTTGACAGAACACCGGCAATGTGCGGCAGAAAAATACAGCAAATATAAAATAGTAGCATTTGTTTTTAGCCCCGTCGTGTTAAGTGCAGGGAAAAAATACAACTCACCCGCTGAATCAGTGGGAGGCCTGAGTTTGTTTCGGTGAGACGAGATGGTCCCGAGATGGTCCCAAGATGGGAGAGTGAGAGAAGCTAGCATCACAAATACACGATGTTGGAAATTGTAGCACAGTTTTCAGCGCGCTCCTAGCGCTGTCAGGATATCCCGAAATGACTTTAATCCAGAACTTCAGTAGAGTTGTTGTCTCAAATGTACGTTTAAGTCGCCGTGATTTGCGATCTCTACAAGCTGATATTCCTGTTCCACAGACATGCTCGAATAACACTGTTTATTCACATAGGGGTCACGAATTCACTCCTTTGCAGTTCGTGGGTCTTTAGTGATTGGGAAGTAGCATAAATTTTGTTTTCTTCGAGGTTTTAGGCACATCTTCTGGCTCGTCAGGTTCCCTTTTCCCCGTAAAAAGTCTGTCCAAAGAAGTCTGTTATTCAGTCATTCTAGTGTGGGGGCTAATTATTTCCGGGAAGAAATGTGATTGGCGACGACCTACGTCATACGTTATTATCGAGTCCAAGCGCGCATAGATATACAAAACGAGATTTATTGCTAACAGCCCAATCAATGCATTTCTATGACGACCTCCTATCCTGTAGTTCAGTGCTTCTCAATTATTTTCTGTTACGCCCCCCCAAGGAAGACGTAAATGTTTCGCGCCTCCCCAAATTCTGTAAATAGTATAATTTGTCTATAATATTAATATTAAAATTGCGCCTCTGCCTCACATTGTATCCTTTTTTGTCTATGAAAGAAAATAACAGAGATCAACTTATAAAGTATAACTTTATTAACATTGTTTTGTTTGTAACAGAAAAGACTTAACACGCATCAATTTGCCTGAAATAAAAAAAAAAAAAAGTCACATCCAAACTGTAAAAATACACTCAAGGTACATTTTTGACCATTTGTTACTGAAAAATAAAATCAGTAAATAATTACAAATTATAATTGATTAGAAACATTAACTCATGAGGACAATATGCCAAAAAATTTGATCGAAAAAACAACTGAATAGAAGAAAAAAAAAGTCTTTGGACAGAAGGACAGTTTTATTTTCGCTGCTCCCAGTATCACCTCCAGTTTGCAATGATGTGGGGTTATTTTGGACTGAGCATGCTAACAGTGCTCACTGGTTTACTGATATAACACTGACAAAGCGGGACAATTGTTGGCAATATTTGGCACGTTTTCGCTGAAAAACAGCTCATCAATGAGATTGGGGTCTAATGTCTTTAAGTGGCGTCTTAATTGATTTGGCTTCCGGCTGTCCGCTATAATCATTTTTAGACACAGTAAACAGTGGTCTTTCCTCGTCTACCACTGTATTAAATGTCAAAGCCAAAAGGCAAACGGCCCGAAAAAAGCGCATTCTCGGCGGCCGAGGGAGAACCGTGGGTGAGAGCGGTCGTCGTGACGATCCCAAGCCGAAAATGGCACCTCTCGGGCGGACACGTGAGAACCGGAGAAGACAGTGGGTCGCTGCATGAGTCCGGCCGGAAAACGGCTTTCGAAAACAGCGCACAGCTCTCCAGCTCTTCACGAGTCTCTTCCATGTGCTCTTGCTTACTTCAAAAATACTGCGCGCACTTTGAAAATGAGAGCGCCACTGGCAGAATCAGAATCAGAATAATTTATTGTCATTGTTCCAACACAGAAACAACGAAATTAAAAAATAGCAGCTCTCATGGACCAAAAACAAGGAAATAAATAAAATAAAATAAAATAACAGTACTTAAAAGACTATACACTCTATACTCTGCCACCCACTGAGTGGATGTGCAAGTACACTTTATTCTAGGACGGCAAAAAAAAAAAAAAAAAACTTGTTCCCCGAGGTCACACGCGCCACCACTGGCATTGCTCTGCGCCCCCCAGGGGGGCGCGCCCCACTATTTGAGAAGTACTGCTGTAGTTGTATATCTAGAGTAGACAGGGATATTGGTGTGTTAAGCGGCACAGGCCAAAGTCAATTGGCCAGAATGCAGTCGTTAATAAATTATTTATTATTTCTGCGCGGCCCGGTACCAAATGCGCCGCGGCCCGGTCGTTGGGGACCCCTGTTCTATAGCATCTTTCATATCAAAGATGTTTATGGCGGAAAACACAAGACTGAAAAAGCAGTTTCTGCTCTTGCACCTCTCTTTAAAATAAACTGCTGTATTTTAAGCCAAAAGAACTGTTGTGCTTGAAAGAACAATATGTCTGTATGCTGCCATAGCAGATTCATGGCACATTAAGCCCCTGAACTATTTTTAATTTGTCCGTTTTACCCTGGAAACTCCCATTTACAGACGGCTCATAATGGGTCATAATCATTTTTCAAACAGATTATGTGACTAGCACCTTAGACGGTCATTTGCTTTTCTTAGCCAAAACCACTCGAGGACCGAAAAGGCAAGATGGATATACGTAATTTTTTCAAACCTAAGCTTTCAAAGCGACAACAACTACTGAGCAAGAACCAAGGATTGAAAATGCGGACCATGAAACGCTAGAGACTACCACCAGAATGGGGTGCGGAGCTTCAATTTGCCCCACTAAAGACGCAAATTGTACAACAGAGCCACCACCGGTGTCTTGCCAATGTAGTTACCCCCGTCAAAAGTTGTGTCCCGTGGTCGCGGGAGCGCGCACACACACATTAGCTATGAGGGTTTTCAACTTAAACAATTAATTGAAGCCAGAAAAGAACCACGGTTATATATTTTGGACATCGACGTTTACTAAATTGGAAAAACTCCATACAGGACTTGAATTACAATAAGAACAGTTATAGGCAGGGGTGCACATAATTTTTTTGCCCAGGTTCTCAGAGGAGGACCTGGAGATGTGACTTAATTAATTATATTAACAATTAATGCTTGATTAACATCAACTGGCACAACAAAATTGCCATTACTTTGAAGTGAAATGTAAAGAAATAAGAAGCACCAATTCAAAATAAAGGGCATTATGCGGCTCCCACATTAACTCCAAGCCTTTTTAAAAGTGGGATATTCTCCTCATAAGACCTCATTGAACGTGCATGTTAAGCTTTGTAAAATGCGAGCAAAAACACGTTTGTCAGTGCATGTCGCTGTTCATTACCTTTATTCCGCCACTTGTCCATAGGGCGAGTGGGGTCCTGTTTGACATCGATAGTTTGCTTAATTGCCACATGCTCTCTGTTTTTTTCGTGCTTTTCAAAGTTTGGATGGCTGAAATTCTTTGACCCTACATAAAATGCGCTGCTCTTATCAGCGACATTGGGATTCTCACGGCACATTTTGTACCGCATTTCCGTGCGAGCATCATTTGCTTCTAGCCATGGTACCTCCTGTAGCCACTTGTCAGCAAAAGTCCTTTTTTTCGTTAGCTCCGGTGACGTCTCTGTCGTCTGTCTGTCTTTTGACGGGGGTGGGGGAACACGGAAGTAATTTAGTGATGGCCAAATGAAGCCTCATGAAGCAATGAAGCTTTGCAGCCAATTGGTTTGCACATGTAGCAAAGCTTCATGTTGCTTCATTTACCCTATGGCGCCATCAAGTGGTCTAGAAGCCCAAGAGGTCAACATTGTTAAGAATTCAATGGCTATTTGCTTAAGACAAAGATATGAATGTGCTTGTGTTAGTAATTTAGTATGTGAACAAAATACAACAAGCGCTAAGGGTAATTTGTTATTCATTTTTATTTAGAAATAATAGCTTTCCCACAGTGGCTGGCTTTAAACAGTTTCTTTTTTTTTTGGAAAATATTTCACCAGCTTTAGAAAATATTCTTTCACAAGGCACAGATGAAGCTGGGGTGCAGAGAAATGTGAGTGCCAGTTTATATAAATTTGGGTAGGTATTCTTTTGTGCCTACCAGTACACTAATGGATTGTTCATTCTGTTGATGTTTGGTTCAGGTAGGTCCACACACACACATTTATATTAAAGCAGTTTTTCTCCCTTACCTTATTGAAAGCAATCAAATCAAAATGTTCCCATACAGGGGAGGATCGCTCTTTTCGCGCAAGTTCCATCGCGATCGTCATTGCGTTTTGCAACCAATTTATACCGTAGCCTGTCCTGTTTTTGCAATGTGCGCCAAACGTTGGATCACTTCCGAAGCACTCACGAGATTCAGCCGGCCGCTGGCCGCCTTCCCACGTCATCATTTCCGGGTTTTGCCGAAATGAAGCGCGCCTCGCTACAAGCTTCGTGGAAACCCCCCTCCCATTACTCGACACAAGCTTCGGAACCTCGGCTCATTTCGTCCCATCACTAAAGTAATTACTCAGTGTGGCCTGCCTCTTCAAAATTTTGAGAAGTTATTTTCTCGTGTCCACCGCAAATACAGCGGTCAGCCATCGGTATGCAAAAGCGTATGGAAGCCGTTGAGGGCCAGCGCATTTGTCTACGTCCAGTACGCATGCGCGCATGCGGACCACTTATGTGCACCCCTGGTTATAGGTCATCCTACCAGTAAAACAGTGAAACATTGTCTTTTTTAACATTCAGTACGTATGTTGCGGTATACGACAGAAAAAAATGGATTGAAATTGATTGACATGTTTTAAAACCTCGTAGATAAACATCACCAAAACACGGAAATCAAGCAAATCAGTGCAGTGCAGTGGCTCCACCCACACTGGGGTAACTACATTGGCCCGACACCAGTGGGCATACCATAATCAATGGATGACGATCTTGGCAGAAAGTATAGTCTTAGCAGCCTGATTTTAAAATTCACCTCAAGAATGATGGGAAACAAAAAACACTCATTTTCGACTGATTTTTATAAATATTGTTGTAAGTTCATTTTATTGCTGACACTGCATTTCGGGGTCATCAACATATTGTGTCCCCCCTGCCCCAAAAGTCAAACTCTGACTATGACTTTGAACTTTGTATTGCTGCTGTAATCTGCTGTTTAGCTGCTGTTGTTGGTCAAAAAACAGTCTCGCTTCCACATGACCTGGATTCATCTGACCACTGAAGCATGCTCCTTTGAACTGCTTAACTTGAAAGCATGTTCCTTCCTCCCTATGACTAATCATTTGACATAGCTCAGTTCGCTCCTACATTACATAATATATTAAAAATTGTCTCCAAAGACGTCTTAGACTGGGGCAATGGTCCATCCCTATGACCAAAAGCCAAGATGATTGATTTGCGTTGATTTTCCCAGCAAAAGACCAGACTGAACAGGTCTCTGGAGAGATCTGTTCACCAGCATTGACCATTCTGATTGACCTAGAGCGGTATTGGAAGCCTATGAAAAAAATGTTGAAAAAGTTAACTTCTATAGCTTTGGCTATGCTCACCTTCTTGCACTCTCTTTCTCCACGCCATCACTCGTTCTTTGTTGATTCGAGAACATTTTAGCTACTTTTCACTCCAGTGATTGTATAATTCTTGCACTCCTTCACCTCCTCCCTTGCAAACACAAATGAGTCGAGTTTCATTAACCTCTCCTTTATTCTCTTCTGATCCAATCTTGGATCGGTTGAACAGGGCTGGCAGACAGCGACCTCAGAGAGAGCCAGCATGTGACACGACAAGTTAAAACCTTCTTCTGCAAACGTCCTTGGACCCCGCAGGGGGAAACGTTTGCAATTTAGCCAATTAGTGCTCTGCTCAAACCAACTGCTTTGCATGCATAAAATGTGTCACCAGCTGCATTCCCGGGCCAATTACAGAACACATCAGACGGGATCATTCGGAGAGATGGGGTAATTTCCTAAGCTATTTCCCGCGAGCTATAATGCTGTATGGATATGGCATCTGTTTGTTTGCTCAATTGCGGTAATGGTAAGATCACACGCAATCAGTGAGTTGGAGTTTCACATATTTATGCAGACTTTTATTCTTCTCGGATAGTTTGATGTTCAGAGATCAGGCAAAATGGCCCAAAGAAGAGCGGTGACAGAAAACCCGGCATTTGTCGGCTTTTGACTTATACATTGGGATTGGTTCATTTTTAAACGGTGATCCCTGTATATTTGCCATTTAATATTCGTAAATTTTCTTTACGCATTTGCTTGTCTGTGTGTGATGTGACCTAAGTTTGTGTAAGTGCGTGATGTAGGCGAGTATGTCAGCTAATATGGATGAGCCTCCTGGGAATGCAGTTTGTCTATGTTGAATAATTCAACTACTGAATACAGTTATTCATGTAAACATGGACTTATGACTGTGTAGATGCTGGATGTGGTGCTGATGCTTTTGTGATTGCTCTTTGGTCTGTGTTGATTTTGGCAGCCCTTTTAATTTTTGTCTTAGTCTTTTTGACAAAAATAATTATTAGTAGAGAGGATCGGGTCCGTTCACGTCATTTTCAAAGTATCGGAATCGGCAAAAAAAATATCGGCCATGACTTTTTTTGATCTATATATTTTTTTTAATTAAATCTTTTTCTAGTTGTATTTGTTACAGACATAATATGTTACACTCATCCAGAGTCTTTAGTTTAGGCTTAAGGTAGGGTTATTAAATTTATCCCGATAACGGCGGTAATGAATTTTTAAAAAATTTATCACGTTAAATATTTAACGCAATTAATGCATGCGTTGCACAACCCACTCACACATTGTCGCGCTCAATCTGTAATGGCGCCGTTTTACCCATTTAGAGAGATAAAAGGAAGCGTAAAATGAGTAAAGTGAATTTTGGCAGCCTTTGGAGCCTTTTTTTAATAGGCTAAAGCCTTACTATCCCTCTCCCTATGATTAGAAATATCATGGGGAGCTATGTGGGGAAGCAAGGTAGCAATTGATCGTTTTCTTAACACCTTATGTTAATTCCCAACGCAGAGAAAATATATGAATTGGTAGTACTACGCACAGTCACGGTTCCACTTCCCATCATGCATTTGGCCATGGCTACAGTATCATTTACTGAAAGCTCAACAAATATACTAGATGGCAATATTTAGTCACAATATACAATGTCACAAGTCTTTCTATCCGTGGATCCCTCTCACAGAAAGAATGTTCATAATGTAAATGCCATCTTGAGGATTTATTGTCATAATAAACAAATACAGTACTTATGTACTGTATGTTGAATGTATATATTCATCCGAGTTTTGTTCATTTTTTTCTTAATGCATTGCCAAAATGTATATGATCAGGAAAAATTATCGGGAATGATTGGAATTGAATTGGGAGCATAAAAAAGCAATCGGATCGGGAAATATCGGGATCGGCAGATACTCAAACTAAAACGTTCGGGATCTGATCGGGAGAAAAAAAAAACATGATCGGAACAACCCAAATTATTAGTTTTAGTCATATTTTAGTCGTTTCAAAATGTTTTTGTCTTTGTCTAGTTTTAGTCGACAAAATCGCATACAGATTTCCTCCAGCTTTAGTTGACAGTTACTCAAAATGTTCTCGTCTGTAAAGTTTAAGTAAAGGATTCCAACAATTTCAAAATGAACATAGAAAGATGAGCAGATATTGTAGTGTCTACAAGGACAATGCCAACTTTGTGATGATAATACACACTCAGCAGGAAAAGCAGTACATTATTTTCAATTAAACCTACCTAGAAGCCACGAACTGTATGTAAAAAAAAAAAAAAAAATTCTCAGAGTTTAACATCCTCTAGAGTCTAGAGCAGGGGTCCCCAACGACCGGGCCGCCTACCAGTACCGGTCCGTGGCGCATTTGGTACCGGGCCGTGCAGAAATAATAAATAATTTATTAACGACTGTGTTCTGGCCGATTGACTTTGGCCTGTGCCGCTTAACACACCAATATCCCTGTCTACTCTAGATTAGGGCTGGGCGATATGGCCTTAAACATGTATCACGATAAATTGAGCAGATTTATCTCGATAACGATAAATGACGATAAATTCGCCCAAGCGGACTGTTATATAATTTGAAAATCTGAATCAATGCATGAAATACAGATTAACTATTTCTTGTTGATTTATTTACCAGCATTCAATTTGATATACTGTATTTAACAATTGTACATGCAGTCTAAACATTAAATTTATAAAAATTAGGGCTGTCAAAATTATCGCGTTAACTGGCATTAATTAATTTTTTTAATTAATCACGTTAAAATATTTGACGCAATTAACGCACTTGCCCAGCTCAGACATATTTAAATGTCACTAGAGTGAAAGGCCCACCTGTTAATTGTGTTTTGCGGAGTTTTGCTGCCCTCTGCTGGCGTTTGGGTGCGACTGATTTTATAGTGTAAGTAATTATTGCCATCAACAATGGCGGGCTACTAGTTTATTTTTTGATTGAAAATTTAACAAATTTTATTAAAACGAAAATATTAAGAGGGGTTTTAATATAAAATTTCTATAACTGATTTAGAACTGATTTATTGTTATAATAAACAAATACAGTCCTTATGTACCGCATGTTGCAAATATATATCCATCTTGCGTCTTATCTTTCCATTCCAACAATAATTTAGAGAAAAATATGGCATATTATATAGATGGTTTGAATTGCGATTAATTACGATTAATTAATTTTTAAGCTGTAATTAACTCGATTAAAAATTTTAATCGTTTGACAGCCTAATAAAAATGTATTGTAAGCAATAAGAATTCAAGTATGAACATTTATAACAGCGTGTATGACTTGAACAATGTACATTGTCAAAATCAATATGCCTGTGCAAACATGTAATTGTAACACAAATGACTTGCAGCTTGAACAGTACACTTCAAAAAGACAACTTATTGTTAATGGCTGCTGTGATATAATTATTAAATACAAGTGTTTACTTTATGGTTTAAGGGTTTTTTTCCCCCCCAGTGCATTTTTTCATAAATGCACGCACAATAAAAATAGCTGGGGCCATTTCTCGGTCATTATAAGTTTCGCCGTTGGATTGTACTTTATGCAGAATTCTTTACCATCACAAAAGCTATCAGAGGAATCACACACACAGACAGATACAAAATAACGCCACATAGTAATTCCTAGATGCAGTCCGTGCCCAATCCACTCATTAAGTTCAGCCGTTTCGACCAGGTTAGAGCCTCTATCCGACTCCATAACGTTCATTTGTAGCGTTAGCCGCTAGCTAGCGTTAGCCTGGCTACCAGTAGAAAGCACTGAAAGCACCATCTCCGGAAATCGTGAGAACAAAGGAGGACAGCGGGTGAAAGCCCGTCTGGATGCCACCAAGAGTCTACTAAATGTCGGTTGAAAGTTTGGTGAACCTCCCTTAAGCCACACTCCATCACGTTTTACTTGTAGCGTTAGCTGCTAGCGTTAGCTTACCGGGCTTTTGTTTGATTGGCTTCCTGATGATCACGTGACTCCCTACGTAAACACATTCACTGCTTTCTTAAAGGGGAATGAACATAGACGAACAACACAGAATCAAAGCGGGATGAAAAGACTATTTTCTTGTTTTATTAATTTACCGAATTTACCGACATGGTCAAAATTACGTCGGTCATCGTTAAGAATTTCGGTGACGGTAAATTTTCGGTTTACCGCCCTGCTCTACTCTAGATATACAACTACAGAATGGGAGGTCGTCATACAGTAGAAATGCATTGATTGGACTGTTAGCAGTACATCTTGTTTTGTATATCTATGTGCACTTGGCCTCAATAATAACGTATGACGTCGGTCGTCGCCCATCACATTTGTTCCCGGAAATAATTGGCCCCAACACTAGAATGACTGAAAAAGAGACGTCTTTGGACAGATTTTTGAAGGGGGAAAGGGAACCTGACGAGCCAGAAGATGAGCCTACAACCTCCAAGAAAACAAAATCTATGCTGCTTCCCAGTCACTAAAGACCCACGAACTGCGAAGGAGTGGATTCGTGATGTGAATAAACTGAGTGATTCGAGCATGTCTGTGCAAAAGGAATATCAGCTCGTAAACGTACATTTGAGACAACAACTCTACCGATGTTCTGTATTAAAGTCATTTCGGAATATCCTGACATCGCTAGGAGATCGCTAGAAGCACTGAAACAAACGAAACAAGCTCAGGCCTCCCATTGATTCAGCGGGTGAGTTGTATTTTCCTTGCACTTAACACGACGGGGCTAAAAACAAATGTTATTTTATATTTGCTATATTTTTCTGCCGCACAATGCCGGTGTTCTGACAAATTTGGCATGCGCGTAACGTTAAAAATAAACGCGAATGCAGCGATTCCAAAGTACACACTACAAACTTTCTTTAAAGAAAGGAATATTAACTTACGTTTGCCATGTTAGCTGCACACAACAACGGCAAGCAGCTCTCTCACTTAAAGTGATCCTCGATTTTAAAGACATGTAGGCTCTAATAAACCACAATTGTCCTCTTGTATTAAAATATGTCGTTAGAAACACATAAAATGTTAAATCAATGGAAATATTTTATAATATTTAGTGCATATTTTGACCGATAGTTGGCGCCATGTTCTGCGGGCGCGGAGTGATGACGTAGATGATATTTTTCCAATCGTGTAGTGTGTGTACAACAACTGTGTATTACTGGCTTAAATCGCGAAGTAAAATGCCACGATGTGCTGCTTATGGATGCAATTTCGAGTCAAATGGAAACAAGGAGAGTGATGCGAGTCTCCACAAATTTCCTGTTGACAAGAAGAGGCGAATGGTTTGGGAAAATGCCTGTAGACAAGCAAATCTTCCCAAACAACCAAGGCTTTGTTGTCGCCATTTTTCTCCTACCGCGTTTGAGGATTTTAGTAGATGACAACTAATGAAAGATCTCACCGGAGCGGCTAGATATAAGCGCAGACTAAAACCAAATGCTGTTCCAACTATTTTCCCGCACAAGAAGCCTCAGCCTGCTCTGATATCGAGTGAAATGCGCGCAATGAAGCGAGACGGACGAGACACTCTGGCCGCCCTCTTAAGCACCCAAGCCGCTCCTGTCGCTACAGCGGGAGGCGAACCTTCGGGCGTACCGCTAGTCACAGAGAAAGCTAATAATTCACCTCTACTGTCAGGCAGTAAGTGTGTGTGTTCAGTATTCATCTAATATGAGTGATGCTGCCACTCAAACTGATCAAAGCACGTCCAATGCAATTCATTCAATGCAACACAAATGTCCCAACCCCATTGATAAAGCAATAAATTCTCATCGCCGGAATGGCATACATGTGAAGTCAAAATCCATTTTAGGGGACTCTCTCTGAAAGCTCATCGCGAGAATGGCAAGAGTGCCAAACAGTAATCAGAGAAAAGGGTGGCTACTTTGAAGATACAAAAATATTACACGTTTTTAGTTATTTCACTTTTTTTCTAAGTACACAATACACACGTGTGCATTTGTAGCAAGTTATAACAGAATTCACCGGCGGAAATTATGTTGGCACGTTGTGTGGTTGGGGGCGGGTACTTTGTGAAGGGAACAGCTGGAAATAACGTTACCTTCCACGGGTCGCATGCCAGACAGACATTGCTATTTCTTGCAGCCTAAATGTCAATAAAACAACGCGGATTAGCTCCGTGGTTTGATACTCCGCCTCCTTCCCTAGCTCGCCACACATTCATAGTTTTATTGCCTTCAGTGAGTTTATAATGTCAATGGTCAAGAAAATAAAAAGGCACGAATGCCAAGGTGTTTTGGCCTGTACTGTATGTAAAGCATACGACAGCTCTGGATGTTAACAATCTACACAATTATATTGGAATGAGTTTGATGACGCATTAACTCACCTTGAAGATCTGCTGACAAAAACCTGAGTTCTCGACAACATATGCTCTCTCGCTCCGTTGTCATCGAGATGCACTTGCCGCAAGTACATCAGAAGTTTAGCCCAACTCTTGCCTCATCAGGTATTTCTTGCTCTGCATTTTGCCTTTGCTGCTCGTCTTGTGAACGACCGACAGTGCTGTCCTGCTCTTCACTTTTCCGCTCTGGTTCAAATTGGAAGGGACGAACCGACGACATGTTGCTAATGAATGACACGCTGAAGTCCGGCAGAGGGACTTGTGACGTCACAGCACTGCGACGTCAACAACCATGGCGAACAATCAGTTAAAATAATTTTACAAATTTTATTAAAACGAAAACATTAAGAGGGATTTAATGTCAAATTATTATAACTCATACTGAGATGTATCTTTTAAGAATTACTTGTCTTAAAACTAGAGGATCACTTTAAGAACTTCGCCGTGTCGTTAAGCATTCATTTACGCCATTATCGTGTTGCACATGTACCATAATTATTGGTCTATTAGGCACACCTGACTATAAGCCGCACCCACCAAATTTGACACAAAAACAGCATGTGTTCACAGATAAGCCGCACTGGACTATAAGCCGCAGCACTCCTCACTGTATTATGAATATTTACACCAAAAGATAGTACCCGGGAACACTTTATTTGACAGCGGCACCGTAAGACTGTCATAAGACCAAATGAACCACCATGAAGCTTTGAACCAATGGGCTGAAAAGCCTCATAGCTTCGAGAAGCTTAATTTGGCCATCACTGCTCCACCTGCTGTCAACACTGTTGTCGTCCAACATGCCTCCTAGCATGCATTGCAGAACTACAGATGTAAATAACAATGAAAATACATGTTCTCTGCAAATTATTTCTTCAGTTACTTTTTCAGTTTCATTTATTGCTAGAGATGGTATTTGGTAACTTTATTTGAAAGTGGCCCCATAAAACTGTCATTAGACAATCATAATTATGACATGACACTGTTATAACAATTAATGAATGCTTATACCAGATGTCATTTAGTGTTATCCGGCAAATTATCTCACTTTTGAATGGATGTAAAAGATCCGAGCTGAACATAAATGGAGATAGTGACATAGTTTGCCGGATGACACTTAATGACATCTGTCATAAGCATTGAGTAATGCCCATGATAGTGTCATGTCATAATTATGACATTCATAAGACCAAATGAACCACCATTGCTTCAAGAAGCTTCATTTGGACATCACTGCTCCCTTGGAGAGACAGTCAACCTCTGCTGCCACCTGCCGTCAACACTGTTGTCGTCCAACATGCCTCCTAGCATGCATTGCAGCGCTGCAGATGTAAATAACAATCAAAATTCATGTTATGTGCCAATTATTTCTTCAGTTGCTGTTCCAGTTGTTTCATTAATTGCTAGTTATGGTATTTGGTAACATTTTATTTGACAGTCGTGCCATAAGACTATCATAATTATGACATGACACTGCCATGAGCACTAATGAATCCTTATGACAGATGTCATTTTGTGTCATCGGCAAAGTATCTCACTGTTGAATAGATTTAAAAGATCCGAGCTGGACATAAATGGAGTTAGTGACATAGTTTGCCAGATGACAATGACATCTGTCATAAGCATTCATTAATGCCCTTGATAGTGTTATAATTATGACGGTCTTATGACACCGCTCTCAAATAAAGTGTTACCTTTTAACCCAAATAAATCAACAACTATATGCGGACTATAAGCCGCAGGATACTGATGGAGGGAAAAACGCGGCTTATAGTCCAGAATTTACGGTATGTTTATGATGTAAATAGTTTTTTAGCACCGTTGGATAACATTGAGAGTCCAACTGAATATAAAAGAGGGCTTTTTTTCACCGCCACAAAAGCTTTGGGAGCAAAATTTTATAAGGGTGCAAAATTTGACAAAACACCGGTCCGTGAAAAAAAAGACCCAAATCACACCGGTCCGTGGTGCAAAAAAAAGTTGGGGACCCCTGGTCTAAAGGATAAACACTCGGAGAACTTTTTTTTTTTTTTTTCATGGGTTGTATGGAGGTGAGCGTTACAGACCGCGCCTCGCGCGTTGTCTCCCCTCAGCCAGCAGTGGGATGGGCCCCTCCCAACTCAATGCCGAGTGAACAGGAGAGTATAAAAAAAATGCGTAGGAGAAAATGAAACCACAAAAGTAAACTGCGTGGCACCCCAAGTCACTTCAGTTTTGTCAAGTCGGTATGACTTTTATGACTTTTTCACCTTTCAAGTTGTCGCCACTTCCAGGAGAGCGAGACTAACGATCGGCTGCCCTGATAGGCTTAACCTGTCTCAGCCACTGTTGTGCACATGTCCCCCTGGTTGTGGTTTCCACTTCCAGGAAATATACGCAACGCCACACCATGTTTCTCTTTGTTATATTCCAAGTAATGTGTGCGCAGTTGAGCAACAATTGTAACATCCAGGGGCGGACTGGGACCAAAAAGCAGCCCTGGACTTTGACTCAGCCCAGCCCACAAGAATCGCTGTACGAAGGGAAACAGACCCTTTAGGGGGGTCCGGGGGCATGCCCCCTGGGAGAATTTTTTTTTGTTTGTTTTTTTACATTTTATTGTAAAATGCATCAATTTCGTGCACTTTGAGAAAAAATGAAGCGGCTATGAAGAACTACACATTGCATTGTTATACATATACTATATAGTTTATTATTTTCTTCGCAGTATGTTAGCCATTTTCTATCTGTGCCATCTTTGCGTATGAATACTCTTTGTACAGTCAGGTGTTTTGTCTTCTGAGGGTGGTAAGTAAAAAATGTGTCTAGACTGTGACTGTCTGACTTGGGGCGCTCAAAGTACTACAAGGCTGAACTGGAATTGGATTCATCTTCTGCCCTAGCTCTGTGATCAACCTGAATAAACAAATTAAAGAATTTATATTTTTTAAAGCAAGTTTTATGTATCCAATTGATTATAATAGCACCTATCCCCCGTGTCTATACAATGACTTCATTGTTTATGCCATAATTAATCTTACCACACAAATAATAAATTTAAATGAAAATACAATAAACATTTGAAGACAAATCCTTTATACATAACCTTCATTGAAAAGTATTAACCAGAAAACAACGATATATAAATGATTAAAAATATATATCAATTTAGCTACCTAAACTTTAAAGTAAAACCATTCATTTCATTAATATTTTATATTTCTTATGAATTAATATTGCTGCTGCGTGTGCATTCGTTGTTTTAAAGCTAAAATATTTTTTTTGTAGGACTAGCATACTGTAACTTGACACGATTTAAAACGGGTACATGGACTAGCTGGCACTAACCCTATAATTGTCATTTATTTCATTTAAAATGGAGCTACCTGGTGGATAACAATTGTCAGTATACCGAGCAAATAAACCTCTTCATCCCTACTTACTTGCTCTGCGCTTGTTTTGGGGAGCTTCCACCAGTTTATCATTACCACCTCCTTCTCCGCGCCACCCTTCTCTTTTCTTTTTTTTGCCACCACCATCCATATTGTGCATTAACGCTCGTCGCTATCAGATTGGCGGTGAACAGTCAGGCGCATTGCTGCCACCTGTCGGATAGGATGCGAACTGTACATAATCAGAGGATAGGGGGGATTAAAACAGTGATGTATAATGAATGGCGGCCACCGGCCGTCCAGGGCACCGGCCGTTCTGTGATCCTCCAGAAGCCACAGATTACCAGTCCGCCCCTGGTAACATCCCAAATAACGATGTTAGGCTTTCGTTGTTGTTCTCTCAATATTTATTTAAATCACAACTCCGCAACTGCTCGTCAAAGCTGAGCATGACCTCACTCTCGCTCCCATATGAGGCGTTCCAATGCGTAAAAAAAAAAAACAACAAAAAACAGCGCTTACAAAACAGACACATGAACAGTTTATGTCTCTTGTGGAATCCCATTTTAAAATGTTTTGGGTGTTTTGGGTCTTGGTCTTGGTCGAAAAGGTTCCCGGCCCCTGCTCTAGACTTATTGACCAGAAAAGCCATGTAACTCTGCTTTAAACTGGCCAGTGTTTTAAGAGAACGCTCGCCAATATAAATGTGAATGCTATGCTAACGCTAGGAGTTACATTTAGCGTATAATGATCACTCAGAACAGACCTTTAAAGGCTGAAGCAACATTGCATATTCTTTGTTTCCAAGATAAGAACACAAATCTTACCGAGTTTCCAAACAAGCAAGATGGAGTGCCGCCTCGCTAGAAACATCCTAAATTCTGGTGAGGAGAGTGAGGGAGAGGCGCAGCACATCTAACATGAATGACACGACCCAAACGCTGCTTCGATGCAAGCTGACGTACTCCACGTAGCATATGAAAATGTCATGCATTGTGAACATATGACAGAAATGTTGTCGTCTCGTCAAACGAAAACTAGCGTTCGTCTCGTTATGTTCTACAGTAGTCTCCCAAACCACATTTTTAGCTCGTCATCGTCATGAAAAAATTGTTCGTTGACGAAATATTTTCGCTATCGTCATTGTTGACGAAAACAACACTGGTTGTTACATATCACAAGTTTACAACAACGATAATCCAAACGTAATGCCAGAATAGACATTTCCACTACACAACTATTTACACGATATTGGTACCTGTACTTACGAACGTCTCTACAAACAGAATTTTCAGGTTACGACACACCTCAACAGGAAAATATTGCCTCTTGTTATGGAAGAAATTTCAGGATACCAGAGGCAAAATTACAGCTGCTACTTTACGCTCCTAGAGTTTACTGAACGTAATAGGGTTGTTCCGATCATGTTTCTTTTTGCTACCGAGCCGATCCCGATCGTTTTAGTTTGAGTATCTGCCGATCCCGATATTTCTCGATCCGATTGCTTTTTTTTGCTCCCGATTCAATTCCAATCATTCCCGATAATTTTTCCCGATCATATACATTTTGGCAATGCATTAAGAAAAAAATGAATGAAACTCAGATGAATATATACATTCAACATACAGTACATAAGTACTATATTTGTTTATTATGACAATAAATCCTCAAGATGGCATTTACATTATTAACATTCTTTCTGTGAGAGGGATCCCCGGATGGAAAGACTTGTGACTTTGTATATTGTGACTAAATATTGCCATCTAGTATATTTGTTGAGCTTTCAGTAAATGATACTGTAGCCATGGCCAAATGCATGATGGGAAGTGGAACCATGACTGTGCGTAGTGCTACCAATTCATATATCTCTTCTGCGTTGGCAAATAACATAAGGTGTTAAGAAAAAGATCAAGTGCTACCATGCTTCCCCACATTGCTTCCCATGATATTTCTTATCGTAGGGAGAGGGATTGTAAGGCTTTAGCCAATTAAAAAAAGGCTCCAAAGGCTGCCAAATTTCACTCTACTCATTTTACGCTTCCTTTTATCTCTCTATATAGGTAAAACGGCGCCATTACAGATTGAGCGCGACAATGCGTGAGTGGGTCGTGCAGCGCATGCATTAATTGCGTTAAATATTTTAACGTGATACATTTTTTAAAAAAATTAATTACTGCCGTTATTGGGATAAATTTGATAACCCTACCTTAAGCCTAAACTAAAGACTCTGGGTGAGTGTAACATATTATGTCTGTAACGTTAAATACATTTAGAAAACGATTTAATTAAAAATATATATATATGTATATATATGCCGATTCCGATACTTTGAAAATGACGTGATCGGACCCGATTGATCGGCATACATTTATCTCTAGAACGTAACATACTTGCAGCTGTTCTGCTATTGGCTATTGACTACCATCTTCCTGGCATTCACTTGGCGGAGATGGACCTCTACTGTCTGTGTATGGGTGTATTCCAGCGTCCTCTTCATTCGCTCCTCTGGCCGTAAGGTGTTCCGACAGCTTTACGTGAGTGCATGAACTTTTATTCTTCTTTGTTTTTTACAGTGGTATGGAAAAAGTATCTGAACCTTTTGGAATTTCATACATTTCTTCATAAAATCACCATCAAATGCGATCTGATCTTTGTCAAAATCACACAGATGAAAAAACAGTGTTTGACTAAAACCACCCAAACATTTATAGGTTTTCATATTTTAATGAGGATAGTATGCAAACAATGATAGAAGGGGGAAAAATAAGTAAGTGAACCATCCCATTTAATATTTTGTGCCCCCCCCCTCCCCCCCTTTGCGTGCAATAACTTCAAACAGACTCTTCCTGTAGCTGCAGATCAGTCTGGCACATCGATCAGGACTAATCTTGGCCCATTCTTCTCGACAAAACTGCTATAGTTCAGTCAGATTCCTGGGATGTCTGGCATGAATCGCTGTCTTTAGGTCCTGCCATGGCATCTCAATGGGGTTCAAGTCTGGACTTTGACTTGACCACTCCAGAACGTGCATTTGGTTCTTCTGAAACCATTCTGAAGTTGATATACTTCTGTGTTTTGGATCATTGTCTTGTTGCAGCATCCATCCTCTTTTTAGCTTCAACTATCTGACAGACACCCTCATGTTTTCCTGCAAAACATCCTGATAAACTTTTGAACGCATTCTTCCATTAATGCAAGTTGTCCACGCCCTGAGGTAGCAATACAGCCCCAAATCATGATGTTCCCTCCACCAATCTTCACGGTGGGGATGAGGTGTGATGTAGGTGAGCTGTTCCATTCTTCCTCCACACATGGCCTTGTGTGTTACTCCCAAACAATTCAACTTTGGTTTCATCAGTCCACAAAATATTTTGGCAAAACTTCTGTGGAGTGTCCAAGTGGCCGTTTTTCAGACATTAAACGAGCAACAATGGGTTTTTATAGACAGCAGTGGCTTCCTCCGAGGAGTCCTCCCATGAACACCATTCTTGGCCATAGTTTTACATGTAGTTGATGTGTGCACAGAGATATTGGACTGTGCCAGTTGATTTCTGTAAGTCTTTAGCAGACACTCAAGGGTTATTTTTTTGCCTCTCTGAGTATTCTGCGCTGAACTCTTGGCGTCATCTTTGGTGGACGGCCACTCCTTGTCTCCATTTGTAGACAACTTCTCTGACTGTCGATTGATGAACATCCAGATTTTTAGAGATGGTTTTGTATCCTTTCCCAGCTTTATACAAATCAACAATCCACGATCGCAGGTCTTCAGACAGCTCTTTTGACCGAGCCATGATGCACATCAGACAATGCTTCTCATCAAGACATTTCTTACCAAGTGTTTTATAGTGGGCAAGGTAGTTTTAAACCACCCATCAGTGATTGGGCTCACACCTGACTTAAAATGTTTGGTAAAAATTGGTTTCAATTGCTCACTAAGTCTCCTAAGGCAATAGGCAAGGGATTCACTTATTTTTCCCCTTTCTGTCATTGTTTGCATGCTACCCTTATTAAAATATAAAAACCTATAAATGTTTGGGTTTTGGGTGGTTTTAGTTAAGGCAGACACTGTATTTTCATCTGTGTGATTTTGACGAAGGTCAGATCACATTTGATGGTGATTTTATGCAGAAATGTGAGAAATTCCCAAATGTTCAGATACTTTTTCATAGGGTATAGGTTTGCATAGGGACGATAGGGACATAACACATTTTTTTCAGGATGCTCAAATTGTCTCCACCAACTTTTAAGCAACCTTATTTGCTTTATATAATGAGTTCAGTCTTATAGGTAATTTAGATTGTCTTCCCATATGTTGTAAGGATGGAATTGAGCCTACCATTATTAGGTGAATTATTTTCATTATGTTCAGACTTACATTTACTCCTTTTCACTAACTGAATGTGCCAGTGTTCAGTGGATTTGCGCTCCACCGTTGAGGTAAACTCTCCCCGTTGAGATAAACTCTCCGTTGTTGATAGCAGTTTAACGTCAAACAAATCTACCTTACATTTTTACACTTCTATTTAGATATATTATAGACATATTATTATATTATATATTTAAGTACTCCCACTGTTATCCCGCTGTAATCTCAATATTCTATCTTGAACAATGAATGCCATTAAAACCCGGGCGACCCACGTGTTTCTAGCTGATCCTACAATGTTAATTTCCTTAAAGGGTATGTAGTGCCCTGGGAAAATGTTAATATTCCATCATTTATCCATAAACGCATGCCTTTTGTATTCGTATCATGCCACTTCGTGTAATTACACACAAGAAAATGAGAGAAATTTGGCTCGATTGTCAAGCTAAAACGACCGGCGCCCGAGATCTGGCAAATTGTGTGCGTGAC
Source organism: Corythoichthys intestinalis (assembly GCF_030265065.1). Lineage (NCBI taxonomy): Eukaryota > Metazoa > Chordata > Actinopteri > Syngnathiformes > Syngnathidae > Corythoichthys > Corythoichthys intestinalis. The sequence continues at coordinate 44,864,336 of NC_080401.1, read as the reverse complement.
GTCACGACAAGTGAAGAGAGTGCCACCGGCCACTAGGGGGGCAGCGCCTGTCTGCATCAATATAATTCCTTCTAGTGAGGGGAGAATTAGGGGTGTTTTGAGCTGTTTATGCTGATGCATTGTGTTCGTCCTGCACATATTCCAGGTTCCCTCATGAAGAAACACCCCTCGTTGTCAATAAAAGAGAATTCAGAATTGACAGTGAGGGGTGTTTCTTCAACAAGAAAAAGGCTCAGTGCTTTAATACTGAATGGCGGCGATGATGGCAGACAACTTCGTTTCTAGTTTCAGCGACGAATCCGACGTAGAAGGACGTAACGAATGTTCATCTAATGGTGACGAGGAGAGTTACGAAGCTTTAATCTGTGTTTTAGGTTACTAATTTGAGCCCAAACGAACGCCAATGCAGCGTAATGAAACGGTCATTGAGGGGAGCAATGACACTGATGAAACATCGGCAGCAGATCGTGTGGGAAACACCAATGATTTGTTTTGCATTTCTTTTTGTGAAGCTGATACACCGTGACTGCAAAATAAAGGAATGCATAGAATAATTATCATAGCTTTTCGCTCTGCCAACAGACACAAATATGAATGGGATCAGAGGATTTGTTCTATATATTTTACGAACGATAATTTATACATGTGTCCAGTCCTGTATCCAATGCGTGACATTTTTTTATTATAAAAGAGTACTCACTCTGGCCATTTCGAGCTTGGCTGCTCCCCTCCTTTACTTAGCTTTAGCCTCCTTTACCAGTCATCGTCCTCTTTCTTGATATCTCGGGACATTTAGGTGGCTGCGCCTGTATGGCCGGCACCGCATCTCCTTTGAGCAGCAATCTTTTAGCAAAACCTGATTTCACTTGTCCATAGTTCGAGAAGCTTTCAGGTGGAAAATGCGCACCACAGAAAAGCGTGCCGGAGGCTGTGTCTAGAAAATTAGCCCTCTTTGCACGGACGAACTTTACCCATTGTCTGTGTAGTCCAGCTTTTTTTTTCGCGTTCAGGAACTCATGGACAGTGTTGTTAATCTTACTGAAAAAAAGTAATTAATTATAGTTACAAATTACTTCTCCCAAAAAGTAATTGCGTTAGTAACTCAATTACCTGAATGTAAGAGTAATTAGTTACTTGGCAAAGTAATTGGTGATAATTCCTTTTTTTTTTCCTCAAAAAAAAAAAAAAAAAAAAACCACTGGCCACACTATGTGAAGTTTTTTTGTGAAGGTTTTTGGTACAATTGGCACGAGCCCAATTCTTTACTCTAATTTACCCTTCACCCTGAATCAACTGTTAAAAGTTGTTAAAATTGCTCCCATTATTGCATTAGTTCCCTTCTCTCTACTTTCGACAAATGAAAGTTTTAAAACTATTTCATCATTTAAAGATAGATTCAAGTCAAGATTTTGCCGATTTAGAAGTATTTTAGATAAAAAGTTACTTAGGTTCGTTAGGAAGGTTCTCTACAACAGAGCCGTAATAAAAGGTCTACTGCTTTAAGATGGCGGCTGTTTACTAACGCATCTAGTTATATCTATATACAGTATATGCAGTGTTGTTAATTTTACTTTAAAATAGTAATTAATTACAGTTACAAATTACTTCTCCCAAAAAGTAATTGCGTTAGTAACTCAGTTACCTGAATGTAAGAGTAATTAGTTACTTGGCAAAGTAACTAGTGGTAATTTTTTTTTTCTCAAAAAAAACAAGAAACAAAAAAAACAAAAAACAAACAAGCAAAAAAAAAAACAGGTCACACAATGTGAAGTTTAAAGGATTTGGGGGACAATTGGCCATAGCCCAATTCTTTACCCTCCACTTAACTAGACACAAGGGTATTGCGATAACAAGCTAGTAACCTTTGCTATGTGTGGAAGTCATTTAAAGTTCTGAATCAACCGTTAAAGTTGTTAAAATTGCTCCCGTTATTGCATTAGTTCCCTTCTGTCTACTTTAAACATTTGTAAGTTTTAAAACTGTTTCATCATTTAAAGATAGATTTAAGTTAAGATTTTGCCGATTTAGAAGCATTTTAGATTATAAAAAAAAAAAAAAGTTACTTAGGTTCGCTAGGAAGGATCTCTACATCAGGGCCTTCCTGAGAGGTCTGCTTTAAGATGGCGGCTGTTTACTAATGCATGTAGTCCTTAAAACATATTGGCAATGCAGCTGTGTCAGTATATGCATCTAGTTCTATAATATGATATCTACCGTGTCATGTGGGCGTAGTTTGTCGGCTATGGCTACAGTTAGGTATTATTGGAGCCTCCTAGCATCGCAGTTGCAACGGCGTCTTCCCCACTGCTGCTCTGCTCTCGTCCCCGTGAGTCCGTTTCTCTCAGACTTTTTTTATTCAACCCACTTAGTAACGCATAGTAACGCACGCCTTTCCCGCCTCAGTAACGGTAACGGCGTTGCCAAGATGAGAAAAGTAATTAATTAGATTACTCATTGCTGAAAAAAATAACGCCGTTAGTCACGCCGTTATATTGTAACGCCGTTATTAACAACACTGCTCACGGATACTATATTCCGATAAATAACTATTTGTACACCACATAGCACAGCAGTTTGAACCATTTTTGTGATGTTTTGGTCAAACAAATCCCAACGCTACTCTCTCGTCGTTAAAAAACAATGGCACCTGGCTCCGCCTCGACTGTCAATCACTTGTCGTGACGTCTCCGCCCCATTCGGCTGTTTCCGGAACACTTTCGGAAATGTTCGTCATTTTCAATCTATTTTCGATAATTGCTCATTAATGGGATTGATTTTTTTGTTAACTTTATCAATATTTGTTATCTTGGCACATAACGGTTCCATTGATGTCTCACACCCCCTTTGCCGCTACATACCCTTTAAGCTATTATCTTGCAATATCATCAATTTACATTTCTTGTCTTTTGTGCAAACTTAATTGCTTACAGAGGTTAGTTGTCAAAAGGCACTATGAAATGAATATACTTTAAAAAAAAAAATTCTCACTTGCAGCAACAACAAGGAGAAAGGTCTAGCTGCAGACTGCACCTCCTGTAGTTCCATGTGTAGGTTAAGTAGCATTTACATAGCGTTTATCGTCATTAAGAAGCTGGATATCCAGTGCAGTTGAAATATGTTTTAAAAATGACAGGCTTACTGTGAAGTGCTTAATGAAAATAGTTTTGCAGTCATTGCCTCTAGCAAGTGTGGCCAACGTGCACGCCTGACTGCTTCATAACGTGTTAGACTTTGTTCTCGTCCAAAGATGTGAGCAGTGCTTTCCTCGTGTGCACATGAGCGTGAATGCCTCCAGGTGCTTTCAAGCCTCAGGTGTACCTCACTCTTTTTGTACGCATTCGGGCCATGACCTTCTCTTTTAGCAGTCCTTTTTAGGCTCATATGGTCAAATTGAGAGGGAGAAGGTAGTGGAATTAGGAGATGTATTTTTTTAAAATTTAGAAATTAAAAATTTATTTAATGCTCCCCCTGTCATTTTTTACATGCCTTGATAGCAGTGCTGCCAACTTGTCGACTTTCCCGCTAAATCTGGCGACTTTCCAAAGCCTCTTGGCGACTTTTTTTGTCAAAAGCGACTAGTGACAAATCTAGCGACTTTTTCCTGTGTTTGTTTTTTTTTTTTTAACCGCTTTTTGTGTCTCCTACGATGTCTTTCCTCTCTCCTAAGCTCCTATCAGACATACGCTGAACTTTGGTTGAATCTCAGGACGCACAATGTGTGAAAGCAGCTGTTTAACCCTTTACACTCTGAGTTGTACAATCGGGGACGCCGGCGGCCACTTGATTTCTGTGGGCCATAACGTCTGTTGTACTCGTCATAAAGACGTAATTTTTAGGCACTATATAGACGAATAGTGGCTCTTTCATTCAACACCAAATAGAAGCATTGTGGTATCGTAACTAAATGAGTTTTGCCGAGGTGACTGAAAAAATCCAGTCGAAGTTTGCGTCAGTAACAAATGAAGTTTTTGATATAGAGCGCAGCCCTTAACATGAATCGACATCGCGGATTTAAAAGTCTCTCCCAGTTTTTATTTGGCACCGATTGACCACAGAAAACCGGAGATATGATCCTTTAAATTTCATAAAAGTAAATATGAAGTGTTGAGGAGGGCCTGGAGGGCACTGGTGGCAGAGGACGGTCACAAATGGGCTGATTGGACCTCTGACATCTGTGCTGCATCCATTCGCCCTCAAATCAATTTAACCCGCTTAGAGCCGGGAATTCAAATAGAAATTAGGTCTGGAAAATGGAATTGTGACGATAAACCGTGTCTTTATTTTTTCCTCTCCCCATACGAAGGATGGACTGACCCAAGAGGAGATCCTTTTCATCTCCTAATCGTCTGTGTATCCTCCTTATTGGAAGACCCAGTAGAGGCCAGGCCCGTGAGTAAAAATGTAGAGACTAAGCCGTCTGGATTGATGGTAAAATTGAGGAATAAAGTTACTGTTGATGATAGAATGGTAGCCGTTACTGGAGTTACACAGCAAGCTAATAACTGGCTTTTGTTAGCGGAAGCTGCTGGAGGAATGGTTAATTCTAGCTGTGTTGTATGTATGGGGCCCAGGCCCCTGTTGAGCGTAGTACCAGCTCTCCTCCCGCCACATTGTCTTCTGGAGGTCATGACTAGAACCATATTGAGTAAGGCTTGTAAAAAATGGGATGTGGTGTATCCACTGACCAAAGCTGCGAAGGAAAAGCCTCTATTCTCCTCTGAAATTGCAGTGGCTAACTTTTCTTGTATTGAACTTTCAGGGTCATTGAGCAAAGTGGGGAATCTGAATCCCACATGGTGTAAGACAACCATGTATCAGACGAGTCCCTTAGTGCCGCGTAGCGACATCTGGTGGTGGTGCGGTGGCAGCAGGCTCTATGACACCTTAAGGAACTCAGTGGGGGTATGTGCACTTGTGTCATTACTCTTACCAGTGTCCATTTATCCTGTTTCGGCTACAGATATCCTGGACGCAACATCAAAGTTTGACCCCTCTAAGTTGAGTGCTAGTAAACGTAATGCCCCGTGGGCAGTTGAACCAACTTACATAGATGCGATCGGAGTTCCCCGTGGCGTACCGAGTGAGTATAGGTTAACTAACCCAATTGCCTCCGGTTTTGAATCTATACTCCCTTGGATAACTATTAATAAGAATGTTGAGAGGATCAGCTACATCCATTTTAATCTCCAGAGACTTAATAACAATTCAGAGATTGCTTTTGCAGCCTTAAAACAGCAGCTGGTTGCCACCTCTCTCATGACGTTCCAAACCAGGGTGGCCGTGGACATGTTGTTAGCCGAAAAAGGCGGCGTTTGTGGCCACATTGGCGAAGGCTGTTGTACCTTCGTTCCAAACGCTACTTCCTCTAATGAGGAGAACTTCCACAAGGCCCTCGGAGCTATCAGCTCCCTTGGTAGAACGATGAAGGGTCACTCTGGGGAGCGAACCCCCGATGTGTCAAGTTGGTGGGAAACAATGTTCGGTAGGTATAGGTCAATGCTATATACTATTCTGGTCTCTGTAACAGTGTTCCTGGTGGCTCTGGGATTATGTGGTTGTTGCTGCATTCCCTGCATTCGTGCTTTACTTCACCAGTTTGTTTCCGCGGCTATAGATCCAAGATTACAGGAATTATATCCCCTTTTGGCCCTGGGAGGGGAGTATGACACAGGTGCTCATGCAGAGTTTGTGGTTTGCAAAGTGGCTTTCAATGATGGCGATCTCCCTGACGATGACGATGATGATGGTTTTTCCATTCTGGAAAGTTTCTTTCAGACCCTGCCACCACCTGCAACTCCGGGTTATGACAATATACGTCGACATGTCTAATGATTTGATTGAATAAAGCCTTTTAGGAGGTTCTTTCTGATGATGCTTCTGTCGCAAAGACCACTGATAATCTCCCTCGATCTGGGGCTCCATGCAAGATCCCACCCCATGGCATCAAAATGATAACAAGAACAGTGAGCAAAAACCCCAGAACCACACAGTGGGACACAGTGAATGACCTACAGAGATCTGGGACAACTAAGGCTACTATCAGTAACACAATGCACTGCCAGACGTGTCCCCCTGCTGAAGGCAGTACACGTCCAGGCCCGTCTGCAGTTCGCCAGAGAGCATTTTGATGATCCAGAAGAGGACTGGGAGAATGTGTTATGGTCAGATGAAACCAAAATAGAACTTTTTGGTAGAAACACAGGTTCTCTTGTTTGGAGGAGAAAGAATACTGAATTGCATCCGAAGAACACCATACCCACTGTGAAGCATGGGGGTGGAAACGTCATGCTTTGGGGCTGTTTGTTCTGCAAAGGGACCAGGACAACTGATTTGTGTAAAGGAAAGAATGAATGGGCCCATGTATGGAGAGATTTTGAGTGAAAATCTCCTTCCATCAGCAAGAGCATTGAAGATGAGACGTGGCTGGGTCTTTCAGCATGACAATGATCCCAAACAGCCAGGGCAACAAAGGAGTGGCTTCGTAAGAAGCATTTCAAGGTCCTGGAGTGGCCTAGCCAGTCTCCAGATCTCAACCCCATAGAAAATCTGTGGAGGGAGTTGAAAGTCCGTGTTGCTCAACGACAGCCCCAAAACATCACTGCTCTAGAGGAGATCTACATGGAGGAATGGGCCAAAGTACCAGCAACAGTGTGTGAAAAGCTTGTGAACAGTTCCAACAAAGGGTACATAACAAAGTATTGAGATGAACTTTTGGTATTGACCAAATACTTACTTTCCACCATGATGTGCAAATAAATTCTTTAAAAATCAAACAATGTGATTTTCTGTTTTTTTTTTTCACATTCTGTCTCTCATGGTTGAGATTTACCCATGTTGACAATTACAGGCCTCTCTAATATTTTCAAGTGGGAGAACTTGCACAATTAGTGGTTGACTAAATACTTATTTGCCACAATGTACACTTTTTGCTGGGACATTAATATGACCAAACAGATTATTGAACGGGGGTCTGGGCTACATTTCTCACAAATATGAACGTAATTAGTTAATAGGCTAAATGATCAATGCAAAATAAATCTTATATTAACTTATACTAACTTTCATGTGTATTGGTTCAGGTGATACAACGTTCGATTCAAACCTTTGTTTTCAAAAATTACCAAAGAAACATTTTGAAGTGCAAGTCCCTTTATTGAAAAAACGGGGAGCTATCGAAAAATGGGTCCACTTTTGGGGGACACTGGAGCACCCCTAGACTCAAACTAAAATATTGTCATATTAAAATGATTTGGAGGAAAAAAATGAATGGGGAAAAAAACTGAGATATCCAAGGACTGATCTATCTGAGGCATACTAAACTACCCCAAGACTCGAACCAAAGTACTCTCATGAGGTTCTGATGTGTGATTTCATGTCATTGATTTTTTATTATTATTATTATTTTTTATGTCAGTTCATGTTCACGTCAGAGTCCCCATGAACTGTGTTGTATTACCGTAATACACATAATGCAAGCAATGGCCCAAATAAGGGACGGCTAGCTTGAATTCATTGTTCCTTGTGGAGACTGGCCTGTAGTTTTGCAGGTTAGCAAGTTCACACAGTTTAATGTGATGCTAACTCTTATGCAGGTCAGACTTTCAGTTGAAAAAGTAGTTGTGTTTTCCCATCCTCCACAACATTGATGTCTTTTTACATTACTTAAGGCCAAATTATACCGGATGCGTTTGCAGTCCAGGTACGCCAAGGTCCGTGTTGACTGTGTGCTCTGCACTACGTCAAAAATAGGACAAAACATATCGGCTGTGCACAACTGCGGTCCGGCAGCTCTGTCCCGTCGTGAGCTGTCACGTGATCGCGCATGATAATGTGGCATAAAAAACAACGATAAACACACGGAGTCTGTACCCAACAGAGAATCAGAGAGCGAGGTGGACTTGATTTGACTGAACAGATTTCCCCAATTTTTTTTTTTTTTTGCTTTTACCATGGGTAAGTATCCTATTAACTCATTCACTCCCAGCCATTTTCACCAGAGCAAGGCCCTTCGCTCCCTGCCGTTTTTTCCGGATTTTGCAAGGCCCACAGAAAATTCTGTTCCTTTGCTATATAAACATGGAACCCACCAAAAGAAAGATTAGACTCTCTTCTTTCAGCAGAAAAAAAGTTAATATCTTTTTCCATTCTTTAGAAATCAGCATTAGAAAATAGCTTAGTTTGAGCAATTTTCCAATTTCTGATGAAAAAAGGGAGAAAATGAGCTTTTTGTAAACGCATACATTTCAAACACAAGTTTGACTTTAACACGGCTATTTTTTGCTTCAGTGACATCCCAAACATCTGAAGAATTTTTTCCTTTTACAAAATAACATGAACAACCAGCCAAATGGAGCTTTTGATAGCAAAGAAGCAATTTATTCACACATGACTACTGAGAAATGACGGTTTGTCGCCGAGATGACGCCGTTGTCGCCACGTCAGCCGTGTAAACTTTTCCCTCATCGTTGTCTGTCTCACAAAGATGGATTATTTTTGCGTTTCTGCGGGGTCTGCTTGGCGAGCCGCTTTACTGAGGGTCTTACTCGTTTTGCGTAGTCGTCCAACGCCTGGCCTTTCAGGCGTCCTCTCGTTGTTTTGTCCGGTCGGAGCGCCGCCTGGCATCGTGCCGTCAGCGCTCCGACCTTGCTGCCCGGCCGTTCACTGCTGTTGAATCGGGTTGCCTGGTCTTGCAAAGTGCGCTACTGCCCTCCAGTGGCCAGTTTTATTGCTTTAAAATGGGCTTGGAGTGTTGTTCTTTGTTTCTCAGATACAGTGGAAGGTATATATGCTTCTTATTTAAAAAAAAACGCAAAAGACGTATAAATACGTTTTTGGGACAGTGAAGCATTTAAAAATAGAACGTATTTATACGTTTCCGGGAGCAAATGAGTTAAGAAATAAATTGTCCTAATACGTTTACTGATTCTGATGACAATCTACGTTACCTATAAAACTGGACTCATCGTATAATGCAAATAAGGTTGCTTAAAAGTTGGTGGGGACAATTTCAGCTTCCTGAAAAGTTGGTAGTGTTATGTCCCTACCCGTCCCTATGCAAACCTACACCCTTGAACTTCAGGATTCACTCCTCAAACTAGGAACTATTTCTTCCACTAGAGGGCAGGGCACTCATGCTCTTTGGACGAATAATACCGTATTGGCCTGAATATAAGACGACCCCCTCTTTTTCAAGACTCAGGTTTGAAAAAAGACAAAACCAAATTAATTTTTATACAGAAAATAATTACAGTACATCCGAAACAAATGATTATAACAATATATTTGAGAGAAAAAGCATGTTATTTTGCCTCATTCAAATTTTAATATCTGAACATTTAAATATGTAAACTAAAGTGCAATCACATTCGTAAATGAATGGCTTCTGGTTTTTGAAATGTAAATAAACCAATCTATTGTGATAAAACAACAAAATTGCAATAACTGCATTACCTATCAAAGTGAAGTCTAACTGTAACTGTAAACAAATCTGAATAAGGAAAAACATTGCAATAAAATAATGCAAACTGGTTAAATTTGAGAGTAGCTGAGATCTGTCATGACAGAACATCGCTTCAATGATATCTGGCGCCATCTAGTGTCGTGAATGGGTATGAAGTCTAGACTGCAAAATATAAGACGATTTTTCAGTCTAATTTCAATGCAAAAAACATCGTCTTATATTAGGGCCAATACGGTACTTCACTACTGTTTTTTTTCTCTCTTTAATATATATTTTTTTATTATTTGTTTGGCCTAACGTGGTTATGTCATGGGTTTTTGTACAGTATCTTTATAACAACAGTTCATATAGATAAATTTGTGCTAAAAAAAAATACCATTGTTTGAAAACAAAAAAAAATCAAACAAAAATAAGCAGTTACTCATTACTTGAATATTCTTTTCATTTGATACTTTTTCACTTGTACTTGAGTACATTTTTCGGATGACTACTTTTACCTGAGTAATTTTATTTTGAAGTAACGGTACTCTTATTTGAATAAAAATTTCACCTACTCTACCCACCTCTGCTAATGTTGGAGCCATATTATTCACTAGCAAAGTTGTGTTAATCGTCTAGTTTTAAATTTCAGTCATGGTCACCTATTGCATTGGTTAGTTGCAATTTGGAAAGATGGCACCCCCTTTGTGTAGTTGTTGGTACGCCCGCTGCAAATGATGCACACATCAACTGACACATATCAGGTGTGTTTAAATGGAAGTGAGCGCCTAGATTTGGGGGGAGAAACAGACAGGGTAGCCACACAGGTTGAACACTTTTATACACTTTCATGACTTCCGACCACTGACAACAAGTCAAGACACTTGAAATAAAAAAATCCCTCACCATTATTTGGATTGTGAACCCGCTTGGAAATGCCTGGATTGCAATAAGCAACGACTGGATCTTCATCAAAAGGTGCGTCTGAAATGTTATACCCCGATTCAGCCGGTACAAAGTATGAAAGGGGCTCTGAAGTGTCTATTACAATTACATGCAGATTATTAATTATAAAAAAATTTGTGATGATGTAATCTAACGACTGCTAGTGTAATTTAGAACGGCCAATAGCTACTTTTACTGTGGAGTTGGCAACACTGCTTGGTAGGTGATGCTGTTTTGGTTAGCAATGGGGTACGCAACATACACCCAATGACATTGCACTAATTCATACAATGCATGTTGGTTAAAGAATTGGAAAGTCAAAAAGATCTGAGCACTGACTTAAAAACACTGAATATGCTCTGACATAAGTTGGACTTGACCTTTAGACACCATGTTGTCAGCAACTTTCACTTGCCCCCCCCCTTCCAAAAAAAAAAAAAAAAACATCCAAATTACTTGAGCAATGAAGCGCAGAAGGACTCCTTAAATTATGCATGACATAGTGCACCAAGAAGGACTTTGCTGACTAATTTAGTGGCAGTGAATCCAAGTTCACACAGTCAAGACAAATCATTAAAAACCTCCAACTTTGATCAAGGGGTCATTGCGAGTTTCTTCCTTAGTGAATCAGCCCTGTCACAGATTGCTTGTAGGACGGCATGCAAAACATAAAACAAAAAAACTTTGGGGTAATCTAATAATGTGATTTATTTTATTCTTATTACTTGCAATTAGCGAACATCTGCCATGTTGCAAAATCTTTGTTTTTGTGAAGAAATTGTTTGCGTCATTGAAAAAACACAACTTTGTGTTAAACCGCTGATGACATTTGTAGTGCAATCATCTTCTTGGCAATGTTATGTGCAGTTAATATTAATGACCTTGTGAAATTTTATCTTCACTGTCTTAATCTTACTGCTTACCAGAGATACAGTGCCTTGCAAAAGTATTCGGCCCCCTTGAATCTTGCAACCTTTCGCCACATTTCAGGCTTCAAACATAAAGATAGGAAATTTAATTTTTTTGTCAAGAATCAACAACAAGTGGGACACAATCGTGAAGTGGAACAACATTTATTGGATAATTTAAACTTTTTTAACAAAAAAAAAACTGAAAAGTGGGGCGTGCAATATTATTCGGCCCCTTTACTTTCAGTGCAGCAAACTCACTCCAGAAGTTCAGTGAGGATCTCTGAATGATCCAATATTGTCCTAAATGACCAATGATGATAAATAGAATCCACCTGTGTGTTATCAAGTCTCCGTATAAATGCACCTGCTCTGTGATAGTCTCAGGGTTCTGTTTAAAGTGCAGAGAGCATTATGAAAACCAAGGAACACACCAGGCAGGTCCGAGATACTGTTGTGGAGAAGTTTAAAGCCGGATTTGGATACAAAAAGATTTCCCAAGCTTTAAACATCTCAAGGAGCACTGTGCAAGCCATCATATTGAAATGGAAGGAGCATCAGACCACTGCAAATCTACCAAGACCCGGCCGTCCTTCCAAACTTTCTTCTCAAACAAGGAGAAAACTGATCAGAGATGCAGCCAAGAGGCCCATGATCACTCTGGATGAACTGCAGAGATCTACAGCTGAGGTGGGAGAGTCTGTCCATAGGACTACAATCAGTCGTACACTGCACAAATCTGGCCTTTATGGAAGAGTGGCAAGAAGAAAGCCATTTCTCAAAGATATCCATAAAAAGTCTCGTTTAAAGTTTGCCACAAGCCACCTGGGAGACACACCAAACATGTGGAAGAAGGTGCTCTGGTCAGATGAAACCAAAATTAAACTTTTTGGCCACAATGCAAAACGATATGTTTGGCGTAAAAGCAACACAGCTCATCACCCTGAACACACCATCCCCACTGTCAAACATGGTGGTGGCAGCATCATGGTTTGGGCCTGCTTTTCTTCAGCAGGGACAGGGAAGATGGTTAAAATTGACGGGAAGATGGATGCAGCCAAATACAGGTGTTTAAGGTGGGGCCAGGGGGGCATGCCCCCCCCCCTCGGTGGCCGAAAATATCATTGCATGTAGTTGACTTTCCAATATATGAATTTAAAATTAAGACTTTGCAGGGAAAATGTTGTTTATAAAAGTTGTAAAGCATAAAACAAAAATGAATGAAATTAACAAAAAAATATGTTTTTATAATATAGGGTCAAAATTATTTTTCAAATAGATCATGTGACTAGCACTTTAGAGACAATCATTTGCTTTGCTTAGCCAAAAAACACCTGAGAACAGAACACGCATTTACGTATGTTTTTTTCCAAACCTAAGCTTTCAAAAGCGACAACTACTGAGCAAGAACCAAGAATTGAAGATGTGGACCATGAAACACCAGAGAGCACCGCCAAAATGGTGAGCGGCATTTCAGTTTGCCCCTCTAAAGATGTTAATTGTACAAAAGAGCCACCACTGAATGTACCATATTCAATGGACGACGATCTTGGCCAAAAGCGTAGCTATCCGAAACAGCCTGATTTAAAATTCCCCTTAAAAAAAATGATAAGGAACAAAAAAAACGCTCATTTTCAAAGTAGTATTATAAATGTTCCTGGCTGGAATATTCAGTCAAAAAGGGTTGCGGCGTCTACTTCCCACTCGGTAAAATAGAAGAACGCACGCGCTCACACTTACACACAGCTAGGATGCCTGTATGAACAAGCATGGTCTAAGCTACTATCTGTGGGAGAATTTTTAATTCATGCTTAAAACACAACCATTATACATCATATTTTGTATGCTTTTGTTATGCTTGCATGAGAACATTGCAGCATAGAGCATTATTGTTATACTAACCTGTTTGAGTGTGCCTTCCCATTGCCTTGACTAATGTAGACTGTATCACAATATGCCCAAATATGGACTGTTATGTTCCTGTGCTTTCCAATATACCCTGAATGAATACAATGGGTGTCTGTGGACCCCCTTATCAGATCTGACTCACTCTCTACCAACCGGGACCAGTGCTCAAGGTCTCAGCTCAAAGATGTTTTTGTATGGAAAAATACCCAGGTTTGTGAGATGATGAGTTTCGTTTCACGGTGGGCTTCGGCACCGCCCTTTCAACAGTATAAATGTCCAGCCTCTATTGTACTTCTTTGTACTTCTGGGTGATCACAGCTCCTGGCTGAATCACATCATTTTGTCCCCTCAGACATTGTAAGCAGTTACGCCAGGGGTGAAAGTGGTTAGAATTTCTTGCCAGAACTCCCCGACATGAAGGTCGCCATGGAGCCAGAAAATTTATTGATTTATTTAATTTCTTTCCTTTTGGGGGGGTGTCAAACCTCCTGAACTACTGAAATGCAAAGAAAACTGTTTTAGCACAGTTATTTCTATAACACATACAAAAGCTGATTATCATTCAAATTTGTATTTTTTCAATGATTTGCAAAATAAAAGTTGACAAAAACAGCAATAAACCCAACCTCCATCTCCTAATTTTTATTCTCCCTCATTTTCTCACATACTAAATGCCAAATCTCAATTTTAACTACTTAAGAACATAGGATGTATAATAAAATTGAAGTTAATGTAAACATTTACTTTTTTTTAATAATAAAGATGTAAGTAACATACATTCAGAAAATTAAGTACAAATGACTGCAGAGTGAAATGGAATATATTTTGAAGATCGCGCAAACATTGACTTTTTTAAATCATAAGGAAATGAACAAGTAGCCTAACATAAATGAACAAAGTCCAAAGTGCACATTGACAGCTAAGTTGTTCTGAACCTCCCCGTCAGAGCAAATAAAACTAAATATGATAACTAAGCCTCCTTAACTTTTTTCGTTACTCTTAAAGATTCGATCCATTTTATGTTGCATTGTCCTTTTTTTGTCGCATCAATTCAACATTTTTTTTTTTGTTTTGTTTTGTTTTTTTTTTTTGTTCCAGAAAACATGCACATTTGAACCAATCAGAGCTAACTATCTCTGCTGATCACGTGTCAGTATGTCAGCCAATTGAACAGATAAATGACTCCAGGCGTTTTGTTTTGCTGCGTGCATTCGCACATTGATGTGACTCATCATCGTCAGACTCGGATAACTGCAGCAGCTGGGGAAACCTCCATGCCGTCCGTGGAATAAAATAAATAATAAATATTGGTGGAAACTGATGACTCTACACAGGCACTTTATTATGCTTGTTGTTAACACTTGTGTATGTAAATCTGATGTTGGTAGATTGTTTTCTTCTTGGAGATGAAATGCATGTGTGGCAACTTAGCATTTAAAAAAAAAAAAAATTTTAACATAACGTTTTGACAGTTGCCGTCATATTTTCGGAATCAAAGCACCGTGTACCAGAACTGCGTTCTGGCCCTGAATCTTATACCGGAACTGCGTTCCTGACGGTTCTGGCCCACTTTCACCCCTGAGTTACGCATACTTGATTCACTCTCACTAATATCATTCTAGGCATGTGCTGGCCTCTAAAAGTTGGTCACTTTTAAATTTTGCACAGGATGCTAATCAAGCATGTCAACCCGATATGCCTAATTACAATTGCATATAGCAATATGTGCCAGCCATTTTAAACTTTTCCCCCATATATTCAGCCAAACTGCCCACCCAGTCACTACAGATGATGCCATACTGTTTCAAAAGAGAACCCAAACAGGCTTCTCTATTTGCACACAATCAAGAATATTCATTCTAATCAAATGGGAGTCTGTTCATATCTTTTCCAGCTGTTTTTCAACCCTCGGGTGGTTTTCAACTTTTTCAGATTGCTTCTTTCTGATGCAGGCTTCACATGGTCTCCCACCATCTATAATATTATCTCTACCTTCTTCTGCACTTTGTCTACTGCTTTTCTGTCCAGTTAGTTTGCTAAAAGCTGTTTTGAGAGTCTGGAATTTAAATTCCCTCAGAATCTTGGCCTTGCTGTCGGGCTGTTTGACTTTGCCTAACAAAAAAATCTCGATCATTTTCTCTCAAACCCGATTTTCCAATATCGATCACGATTTCTTGGCGAAATTAAAATAATGACAAAGTTTTCCGAATGTCTTCTAATATAAACTTATTTTTTCTTTATTAGAACTGAAAGTGCCAGTGGATTTAACTCTGTTAATACACACAGAACAATCCCTTGGGATTAAGAGCATTTCATTTATACAACAGACTCCAGCTATGTTCTTAATTAGCATGATAATGAAAGAAAAAAGTGCATATACCATTTGAAGCAAAATCAAATATGAGAAAAGGTAGTCAAATAGTCTATCAGCAAGTCAGTCTGCCAACTCGCTAGCCAGCCAGTCAATCAAGTCAGTCAGATAAATTAGGCAGGCAGCCAGGCTCAGGGTGATGTGCTGTCACATTTCTCTCTAGTCTTACATAAATGAATGATTAGCGCAAAACTGTCACTCAATAATAACAATATGCAAGGTGACAATCACCTTGTCTAAACAAACACAAATATGCATCTCAGTGGAGGAATCAGAATGACCCCTTAAGTTAATGAGCACCTCATCTTTACAAAAGCCATCAGGTCAAACATATTAATGGGCCGATAAAAATGTGGATATCGATTCAATTTTCAAATGTAGACCTATACATTTTTCCAAAAATGTTATTTTATTAAAACAAAGCAACATGGCATGCTTTTATCTAGTAGCTGCAATCTTGACAGGAAAATAAGACAGCGGGACAGACACACATACTTTGTACTACACTTTATACTATACTTGTAGTATAGTGCAATATAGACTCAGACAGACAGGAGCGATATTACGGTCTGTCGTTGTGTTGTACATGAAGTGGAAGTGGAAATGCAGAGGAAACTAGGGCGGTTTCGATACAAAATGGTGCGGTTTTGAAATTCGAACGTACCGATTTGAACATTTTTAACATAGTTTTAACCAGAAAAGTCTGTTACAGTTCAAAATCGATTAATCGAACAACCTTATCTTGCTGTTCTCAGTTATTGTAATTTTCGGACTAAAACACGCACTTGACTATAAGCCACTACCCATCAAATCTGACACAGAAACCGCATTTGTTCATAGATTAGCTACACTGCACTATAAGCCGCAGTTGTCCTCACTGTATTATGGGATATTTACACCAAAAGATATACAAATCGGTAACACTTTATTTGACAGTGGCATAATAAGACTGTCATAAGACGAAATGAACCACCATGAAGCTTGGAACCAATTGGCTGAAAAGCAGCATTACTTTAAGAAGCTTCATTTGGCCGTCAATGCTCCCTTGGTGGCGCTTCTCAACCTCTGCTGCCACCTGCTGTCAACACTGTTGTCGTCCAACTTGCCTCCTAGCATGCATTGCAGCGCTACAGATGGAAATAACAATCAAAATTCATGTTCGGTGCTATTTATTTATTCGGTTACTGTTACAGTTGTTTCTTTAATTGCTAGTTAGGGTATTTGGTAACACCTTATTTGACCTAACCCTAAGATGATACTGTCATGATCATTAATGAATTCTTATGACAGATGTCATCAAGTGTTATTCGGCAAATGATCTCACCTTTGAATGGATGTAAAAGATTGAAACTGGACATAAATGTAGTTAGTGACATAATTTGACGGATGACAATTTATGACATCTGTCATATGCATTCAGTAACACCCATGATAGTGTCATGTCATAATTATGACGTTCGTATGGCAGTCTCATGACACCGCTGCCAAATAAAGTGTTACATAATAACCCAAATAAATTAACAAATAAGCCGCACTAGACTATAAAGTGCAGGATTCAAAATGAGGGGAAAAAAGGTACCGGCTTAAGGCCGAGTTATACTTCCGCGTCAGACCTGCGCCGTCAAGGAAGACCCGATTTACGACCCTACGCCGTAGCATGACGCGGTCCTATTGATTTTTCAAACCCTAGCGTCACGTCAACGCATATGACGTGGCAGAAATGGACTGCGATTGGATCGCTCAGACTGTTGTTTCCGGTTCAGCGCGAAATCACCGCTATTGTGAAACATTTTTCTACACGCAAAAATGGACCAAGCCGACGGGAGTATCATCGAAGAGAAAGTCTCGTCAAGACATTATTATGATTGCCAAATGGCAAGGTCGGCGATTGGGGAAAAAAAAAAAAAAAAATGAAAGAACCACCGAGGCGTGTGTGTTCGGCATTGAGTGGTCACACGGAGCGGTGACCCAGTCGGCCAAAAACTGCCAGCTTTTTATCCCTTTATGTCGTATTTTTGGTTGATGCACTTCATCGTTTATTGTGTACACATGTTTGCTGTGAGTCTGCGACTTAATTACGTGTCACACTTCAAGTATACGAAGAATAAAGCACAGGTTTGGTGTCAAATGAGTTGTTATGATCTTTAATTTTCAATAACAGACAATTCACACACGATACATCATCACTGACTGAGAGTGCCTCGGTGCTTTTTATGATAACGTTAACATCAAGGCTTCCAACGCAGTTTGGGAAGTTCCATAGACGCCAGAAATCTGCTATGGCTTCCCACTGGCTGGTTGTTGGACACGGCAAACAAATCGGGCTGGAGGGCTTTGCAGACCTCGGACAAAACGCTGGACGCAGTATTCGACGCCAGTTTGAAGCTAGCCGCCACAGCTAGCTCTCTCCACCCGAGTCTAGAACTCTGTGCGGCATCAAAAGTCGGCCAGACCGCCTCGAAACAGTCTTCTGTGTCGCCTGCCCCTCAACATTTGTATGTTTAACATTTATTCAATGTTGATGAGCAGAAGATTTACATTCAAGAGTTCCATCTTGCATTGTTTATTTTTTCTCCGTTAGACTAGACTAGCGGAAGTCAACAAGCATGCCCCAAAACCGTACAAACATAACGCCACACCCCTCTAGTGGCTTGGCGGTGAATTACAGAGCAACGCGTTCCCTCACCATAGAACTATCGAATGTCGAATGACGCCGTAGTCGCTGCGCCATCACCGCAACGCGGGAGTATAACTCAGGCTTTATAGTCCGAAAATGACGGTAATTTCTGTTGTATGGCCAATTGAAATTTAGGTAGGCCTACTACCGTATTGGCCCAAATATAAGACGGTGTTTTTTTGCATTGAAATAAGATTGAAAAAGAGGGGGTCGTCTTAGGCTACGTTCATACTACAGGTCTTAATGCACGAATCCGATTTTTTCGTGTTTTTCCGACTCGAGTGAGGCATTAACTTGACGGTCTGAACGTGACAAGTCGCATAGAACTGGACCATTTCAAATCCGATCTGGGTCACTTTCGTATGTGGTTCAAATCCGATCTGGGCCACATTTTTCCAGACTGTCGCGGCGGTCTGTACTGTCCAGTCTCCGGAATTGGAATTCATGCACTAATTACGTCAGCAAACAGCAAGAAGCACGAAGGACGGCAGCGATGCAGGCATTAGCGCCTAGCTTGAACTCTGCTTTTAAGCACGAAGCGGGATTGACCACAGTCATAAAAAAATGAAAAATGAAGAAAAGGATAACCCTGTCAATTTTCGATTTTAATTCTGTGCGCCGAATGAGCAATATTTCATTATTGCGCACATGGCCGAGTCGGGGCAAACTGACGCGCCCATGTCATTTCACGCACACACGTCAAGGCTTATGTGTGTGCGCGTATACGTTCTATCAGTCCATATAAACTTTGAAAATAAAACTAAACGTGGATTATTAATGTCTGTTATTTGTGTCCTCTTTTTAATGAGCTAAATACGATAATCCCTGGAATGACGGATGACAGCCAACATGTGTGGTCATTTGTTTTGATGCTCCTGCGCATGCGGGTCGTCTTGCTCAGCGCGTGTTGGACTGCGAATTAGTGCGCGTGCGTAATACTTGAATGGTCTCAATGGACAAAGGCAGTCTGAACGGGCATGCCAAAAAAACAGATATGAAAAAAAATCGGATTTGTGCATTAAGACCTGTAGTATGAACGTAGCCTTATATTCGCGGTCTAGACGTTATACCCATTCACGATGCTAGATGATGCCAGATATCATTGAAGCGGTGTTCTGTTATGACAGATCTCAGCTACTCTCTACATTCACGACGCTAGATGGCGCCAGATATCATTGAAGCGATGCTCTGTCATGACAGATCTCAGCTACTCTCAAATTTAACCAGTTTGCATTATTTTATTGCAATGTTTTTCCTTATTTAGATTTGTTTACTGTTACAGTTAAGACTTCACTTTGATGGTTAATGCAGTTATTGCAATTTTGTTGTTTTATCTCAATAGATTGGTTTATTTACATTTCAAAAACCAGAAGCCATTAATTTACGAATGTGATTGCACTTTAGTTTACATATTTAAATGTTCCAGGGGTCGCGTTAACCGAATATTTTCCGTCGTTGACCGATTTTTTAAAACGGTGACAGAAAAAACTGAAGTCCATCCGTCATTTTGACAGGTTGCAATTCACACCCCAGACCACAGGGTGGCGAGTGAGCATATTAATTAGCTATTGTCTCTCTTGATGCATGACGTCGTTGGCCTTACTCTGAAAAATGTCAAGGCAACTGAGTGTCCGAAGTTTATTCAAAAAGCCCCAAAACGACGATGGTGTTGATAAAAGAGGTGAAAAAACAGGGACTGCACATGCGGGCACGCAATTCAAGTCCATGCGCACCAGGAGGAAGGTGTGAAACTACGTTCAGGCCACAGCAGGTGAACTGTTAATTTCATTGTTCCATATGGTACATATGGTAGGCTACCTACCTACTGGGGCCGCAGTCAGCTGTTTTTGTCACTGCGGAGAAAAAGTTACATATTCATCTGCTTGATGTGTGATGGCACGGTGTGGATTCTCTGTTAAGCTTGTTCGGACAGAATATTAATTTAAAATGAATGAAAACTAAATACCATTGAATATGTTGAAGCGGTATGCAATGTTAAGAGTCTTGTTAGCTCGAATTGCTGTGTCCAGCAGCTTTAGCTTTGCTGCTCTCTGTGAACTCTCTATTCAAGCCGGAACGCGCGCGGCTCTTAAGTGTCTCTGTCACGTGACTGTGTCGTAGCCGCTAGCGCGCTCGGCCAAATGGACACACAATTACGGAAGGTGAATTATGCCAAACAAAGGGTCACCACAATGTCATTATCATCATTTTAAAAATTTAAGTGACGGGTAAAAATAGATGATGACCGGATTTTTATGACCCTGTCAGTCAAAATGACAGACAACGAAAAAGTCTAGCGCAACCTCTGAAATGTTCAGATATTAAGATTTGAATGAGGTAAAATAACATGCTTTTTCTCTCAAATATATTGTTATAATCATTTGTTTCAGATGTACTGTAATTATTTTCTGTATAAAAATTAATTTGGTGTTCAAAAAGTCTTTTTTCAAACTTGAGTCTTGAAAAAAAAGGGGTCGTCTTATAATCAGGGTCGTCTTATATTCGGGCTAATACGGTATTATTCTCTTGTGGGAACTGATATTTCCGTGCACTATTCAAGCCACTTAGCTGTGCCTCTCCATGTACGCTGGCCTGGCTAGCATCTTGCACACCACCACTGTGAATTAGACATCTTTGCGCAGTTTGCAAATTTGATCTACTTTGGTACTGCACTGAATACACTGGCTTCTATTGCGCCTCTACTTAGGGCCTGTTCCTGCGCTGCCATGATTAGTGCCTCTGCTGTGCCTCGACACCATCCAATTCTTCAGTGTGACAGTGAAACAGACCGTGTAGGAGCTTGTCTCGCCATGTTGGCTGCTCCTCCTCCGTTGCACTCTCTTTGGGTTTCTGCTGCCTGAGGCATTTACTGAGCAGTTCACCAGTTGAGGCCATTTTCTTGAAGTATTCTTGGATTTTCACCGTTTTCGTCCTAGATTGTGGCTTGATCCCCCTGCTGACCCGGCACCCGGGCACCGCCATTGCATCATTGTTGTATCTCATCCATCTCTAGTTATGATGAGGGCTGCAGTTATCGAATATTTTAGTAATCGAGTAATCGACTGAAAATTCTATCGATTAATCGAGTAATCGGATAATACATTTATTTTTTTTAGATAAAGAGCAATTATAAATATACATGACAAAACAAGACATTTCATCTAATATTGAACCATTTTCAGTCAATCAATTGCAAATAATTGCATCTCAGATGTACTCTTGGATCATAGAAGCACTGCCTCGCATCAAAGTCATCCCGCCTTAGGTGCGCTATTTTAGGGAAGGGCCATTTTATTTTTGAAAATGATTTTTTCTTTGATTGAAAATCATTTTTTTGATTGAAGCAACTTTTTCTGGGATTGAATGATTTAGACACAAATGTCCTACCCATATTATGGCCCAAACAAAAAAAAAAAAAGGATTGCTTCAATCAAAGAAAACAGTTTAAATGGAAAATTCTGAGTCTCAAATATTTTATCGCATTCAAAAACTTTTTTTCTATGATTGAATTCTTTTACATTTTTGATTGAAGGGATTTTTCCATCCATCCAACCATTATCTTCCGCTTATTCCGGGGTCGGGTCGCGGGGGCAGCAGCTTTAGCAGGGAAGCCCAGACTTCCCTCTCCCCAGCCACTTCAGCCAGCTCCTCCCGCGGGATTCCAAGGCGTTCCCAGGCCAGCCGAGCGACATAGTCTCTCCAGCGTGTCCTGGGTTGACCCTGGGGCCTCCCACCGGTGGGACATGCCCGGAACACCTCTCCAGGGAGGTGTCCAGGAGGCATTCGAACCAGATGCCCGAGCCACCTCAACTGGCTCCTCTCAACGTGGAGGAGTAGCGGCTCGACACCGAGCCCCTCCCGGATGACCGAGCTTCTCACCCTATCTCTAAGGGAGAGCCTGGACACCCTGCGGAGGAAACTCATTTCGGCCGCTTGTATCCGGGATCTTGTTCTTTCGGTCACGACCCACAGCTCGTGACCATAGGTGAGGGTAGGAACGTAGATCGACCGGTAAATCGAGAGCTTCGCCTTTTGGCTCAGCTCCTTCTTCACCACAACGGACCGGTGCAGAGTCCGCATCACTGCAGACGCTGCACCGATCCGCCTGTCAATCTCCCGCTCCCTCCTACCCTCACTCGTGAACAAGACCCCAAGATACTTGAACTCCTCCACTTGGGGCAGGATCTCCTCCCCGACCCAGAGAGGGCATGCCACCCTTTTCCGGCTGAGGACCATGGTCTCGGATTTGGAGGTGCTGATCTTCATCCCAAGCGCTTCACACTCGGCTGCGAACCGCCCCAATGAGAGTTGGAGGTCACGGCTTGATGAAGCCAACAGCACCACATCATCTGCAAAAAGCAGAGATGAAATGCTGAGGCCACCAAACCGGACACCCTCAACGCTTCGGCTGCGCCTAGAAATTCTGTCCATAAAAATTATGAACAGAATCGGTGACAAAGGGCAGCCTTGGCGGAGTCCAATCCTCACTGGGAAAGAATTCGACTTACTGCCGGCAATGCGGACCAGACTCTGACACCGGTTGTACAGGGACCGAACAGCCCTTACCAAGGGGCTCGGTACCCCGTACTCCCTAAGCACCCTCCATAGGACTCCCCTAGGCACACGGTCGAACGCCTTCTCCAAATCCACAAAACACATGTAGACTGGTTGGGCGAACTCCCATGCACCCTCAAGGACCCTGCCGAGGGTGTAGAGCTGGTCCACTGTTCCACGGCCGGGACGAAAACCACACTGCTCCTCCTGAATCAGAGATTCGACTTCCCGACGGACCCTCCTCTCCAGCACCCCTGAATAGACTTTACCGGGGAGGCTGAGGAGTGTGATCCCTCTATAATTGGAACACACCCTCCGGTCCCCCTTTTTGAAAAGAGGGACCACCACCCCGGTCTGCCAATCCAGAGGCACTGTCCCCGATGTCCACGCGATGTTGTAGAGGCGTGTCAGCCATGACAGCCCTACAACATCCAGAGCCTTTAGGAACTCCGGGCGGATCTCATCTACCCCCGGGGCCTTGCCACCGAGGAGCTTACCAACCGCCTCAGTGACTTCAACCCCAGAGATCGAAGAGCCCACCTCAGAGTCCCCAGACCCTGCTTCCTCAAAGGAAGGCGTGTCGGTGGAATTGAGGAGGGCTTCGAAGTATTCTCCCCACCGACTCACGACGTCCCTAGTCGAGGTCAGCAGTACACCATCTTCACTATACACAGTGTTAATGGTGCACTGCTTTCCTCTCCTCAGACGCCGGATGGTGGACCAGAATTTCCTCGAAGCCGTCCGGAAGTCGTTTTCCATGGCCTCGCCGAACTCCTCCCATGTCCCGAGTTTTTGCCTCAGCGACCGCCGAAGCCGCAGTCCGCTTGGCCAGCCGGTACCTGTCAGCTGCCTCCGGAGTCCCACAGGCCAAAAAGGCCCAATAGGCCTCCTTCTTCATCTTGACGGCATCCCTTACCACTGGTGTCCACCAGCGGGTTCGGGGATTGCCGCCACGACAGGCACCAACCACCTTACGGCCACAGCTCTGATCGGCCGCCTCAACAATGGAGGTGCGGAACATGGCCCACTCGGACTCAATGTCCCCCACCTCCCCCGGGACAAGGGAGAAGTTCTGCCGGAGGTGGGTGTTGAAACTCTGACAGGGGATTCCGCCAGACGTTCCCAGCAGACCCTCACAATGCGTTTGGGCCTGCCGGGTCTGGCCAGCAACTTGCCCCGCCATCGGAGCCAACACACCACCAGGTGAAGTGATTTTTCTTTTGAAAATATTTTTTTTTATGTTTGAAGCAACTTGTTTTTTGATTAAATAATAAATGCCCAAATGCAAAACTACATTACTTCAATCAAAAAAGTTGTTTCAATGCAAAAAAAAAAACTTGACTTCAATCAAAAGAAAAAGATTCAAAGAAAAATAGTTTTCAAATGCATTTTTTGTTTCAAAATTTATTTTTGCATTCAACCATTGCATTTTGATTGAAGTGACTTTTTATTGAAAATATTTTGATTGAAGCTACTTTTTTTTTTTGATTGAAACAACTTTTTTTGATTGAATAATAAAGACACAAATCTACTACTGTACCTCCATAGAAACCTTGCACAACACGTTGATGACCCCAAAACGCAGTGTCAGCAATAAAATTTACTTACAACAATATTTATAATAATAAGTTGACAATGAGCGTTTTTTGTTTCCCATCATTCTAGAGGGGAGTTCTAAATCAGGCTGCTGAGGCAATACTTTTCGCCAAGATCGTCATCCATTCAATATGGTACGCCCGCCGGTGTCGTGCCAATGTAGTTACCCCAGTCAAAAATTGTATCCCCTGGGCGGAGCCATATGGAGGTAGATTTGTGTCTTTATTATTCAATCAAAAAAGTTGCTTCAATCCAAATATACAGTACTGTACAAAGGTTTTAGGCAGGTCACCTGCCTAAAACTTTTGCACAGTACTGTGTATATGTTTTTTTAATTATTAAATTTATTAGGATCATGGAAGCTTCCACTTGTGGAAAATATATACATACAGTATATCCTATATATACATAATTAGGGATGGGAATCGAAATCCGATTCCAATTCGGAACCGGTTCCGAGTGTTTCGAGGCCTCGACATCACAATGAAAAAGCCTTAACGATCCCTTTAACGATCCCTAAAGACGCATATTGCGTCGTGACGTGTCTAGTTGTCGAGACGCATCAAACTAGCATGGCGCCAAGAACCACTCGCTCCAAAGTTTGGCTACACTTCACCAGGAAAAAGGGTGAAAATGAAAGGTTACGATAGTTTAGCACGAGCGTTGCCGCCGTAAACATAACAATGACGTAGGTTCTAACGCTCTAAAGTGTGTCTTCACTTCACGAGGAAAAATTACAACAAAGCGACTTGCAGTCATTGCGAGATGGAAATAACTGCATCGGGAGGGAATAGACTGCACTGTCCTCACCGAGAGGCTAAGGCTCAGTCCTGGCTATACAGCTAGCTAAACTCCCAAATGACGATGCAGAAGACGTTGGTACAATTTGCTGACTTCATTCAACCGTCACTTGAAACTAAAAATAGAAATGAAACAAATCAATTTCGTCCCCAATAACAAACAGGTTCGCATCAACGTAAATTAGCGATGATTAGCTGCTAACACAGTCATAACAAACAGTTAGCATGCGTTCGCTAGCATTAGCCTTTCGTTTAAACCACTACACAACTGGATTTAAGTGTCCGATCGCGAGTGGAAACACACAACAACAACACAGAAGATGATACATACAGGGGTTGGCTCTGTGGATATTTTACAAACATTAACAAAGAACGTAGGCTCGTGGCAGCGTTTCCCTTTCTCACTAACTCGCTCACTGGCTTGGATGCGGCATTTCTTCTTCTACGCGTGAGGAAGCGCAAGGGCGCCACCACTTGAGGTGAAAGCGCCATAAAAACTAAAAGGCATGCATTTCAATATACTGGTAAATAAAAACAGGGGTCCCCAAACTACGGCCCGCGGCTCCATGTTTGGTCCGGCCCCCTGAACAATTCCAGAGAGCATTTTGAATTTTTTTTGTTTTTTTTCTCCCTCAGTAGTGTTATTTATTTCCTGGCCTTTTTCAGTGAATAACTCAGAGAGGGTTATTTGGTTATTATCTATTTAATTAATAGTGCTATTATTATTTATTATTATTATATTATATTATTATTTTTATTTTATTTACTTTTGTTCCTAGCAGAATCCACAGAGGGTTATTTGATTGTGGCTTTCTGAAAAACAATATTTTTTTTACATTTCGCACTCCTGCAATCGTCACACTTTTTCTGTTACAAACTGACCCCGGCCTCTCATCAGAGAAGGGAAAAGTTATTTGGCCCTCACAGGAAAAAGTTTGGGGACATTGCCAAAGGCAGAACAACGACCTATATGCCAAATTATACCAATATTTTTTATTTCTATTAGAAAAATGTTTCAGTAAAATGTTACACATTCTTGTGCATTTGCCACTTATTGCCACAGTTAACATTGAGGCTTTGGGCCTCTTTTGACATCGTTGTGCGTTTGTAAGGTTGTGACTTCTGATTAAACAAACTTGATGCCAATCAAAATGTTTGTTCTTCTTTTTCCCAAAATTAGAATCGATAAGAGAATCGATAAAGAATCGAATCGTTAAGCAATATCGATAATGGAATCGGAATCGTAAAAATCGTATCAATTCCCATCCCTATACATAATATAATAAAAATATACAGTACTGTGCAAAAGTTTTAGGCAGGTGACCTGCCTAAAACTTTTGCACAGTACTGTATATTTTCAACCCAAAAAAAGTTGCTTCAATCAAAAAAAAATTTTTTTTTTATGTTTGAATGCAAAGATAAATTTAAAACTCCCAAAATGCATGTGAAAGCTATTTTTCTTTGATAGTTTTTTTTTTTTTTTTTTTTTTTTTTTTAATTGAAGTAATGTTGATTTGTGTTCGGGCCACATTTTGGCTAGGACCTATTTGTCTTTATTATTCGATCAAAAAATAAGTTGCTTCAAAAAAATATATTTTCAAAAAGAAAAATCACTTCAATCAAAAAAAAAAAAATTTCAATCCTGGAAAAAATATTTGAATGCGAAAAAATATTTGAGATTGAAAAATTTGCATTCGAACACTTTCCGGTAACTTTTCATTGAAAAAGTTTTCTTTGTTGAAGCAATCCTATTTGTGTTTGGGCTATATTATGAGTAGGGCATGTGTTTCTAAATCATTTAATCCCAAAAAAGTGCTTCAATCAAAAAAATAAATATATTTTCAATCCAAGAAAAAAATCAGTTGAAAAATAAAATTGCCCTTCCTTTTTTTTTTTTTTTTTTTTTTTTTGGGGGGGGGGGGGTAATTATATGCAAAGCAAATGACCGTCTAAGTTGCTAGTCATATGATCTGAAAAAAATAATTTTAACCCATTATAAAAATATATTTTTTGTTCATTTCATTCATTTTTGTTAGTTTTATTTCTTTACAATTTATATATTTATAGGAAAGTCAATTACATGCAATCACACTTTTCGGCCACCAGTGGGGCCTAGTTTAAAATCTGCTTATGTGCGATAGCGTTTAAGATCTTCCTCAGAGATCCTCACAGGATATCAGTGAATGTGTAACTTCCAATTTTATGGAAACTACAAGACCGCTTCTTCGAAAAAAGAAAAAACCAAATAAGGAGTAACAAATTCATGTCTTCTACACTCATATTGATTTTTATGCTTGTTTATGGGACCGCAGGCTATTACAGAGGCAAAGTATTGTCTCGTATTGGCACCGCCGCCCCCTCAAACCCCGAGCACGTTCGGTAAATACCTTCCAGCTGAGCCGACCTCCTGGCCACCTCACACCGTCACGCAATAATGAACACACTGGGGAAGGTTCAGACAATCGATTGAAGGTTTTGTTCATTCCGGGGAAGGTTTTTTCCTGTTGGAAAAAAATGCTAAAATGCAGGTGAATGTGTAGGATGTGTTGAACCAGTACATGATGAAGAATAAAAAACTTAAACAATTACTGTAATGATAATGATAAACTGATTAATTTTCTGTTATAGTATTCTGGATTGAAATCATAGGCGGAGTTTGACTTTTGGGGTAAGGGGGCACAACATGTTGATGACCCCAAAACGCAGTGTCAGCAATAAAATTAACTTACAAGAATATTTATAATAATGAGTTGAAAATGAGAGTTTTTTTGTTTCCCATCATTCTTGAGGGGAATTCTAAATCAGGCTGCCTAAGCCAGCTATACTTTTCGCCGAGATAGTCATTCATTGAATATGGTACTCCCGCCGGTGTCGTGCCAATGCAGTTACCCCAGTCAAAAATCGTATCACCTGGGCGGAGCCATATGGAGGTAGATTTGTGTCTTCATTATTCGATCCAAAAAAGTTGCTACAAAAAAAAAAGGTTCAATCAAAATATATATTTTCAATTTAAAAAATATAATAATAATGTCATTTCGATCAAAAAAAAATGTGTTTGAATGCAAAAATAAATTTGAAACTAAAAAAAAAAATGCATTTGAAAGCTATTTTTCTTTTTTTTTTTTTTTTTTTTTTTGATTGAAGTCATTTTTGGGGGGGGGGGTTGAAGCATCTTTTTTGATTGAAGTAATATTGTTTTGCGTTTGGGCCACATTTTAGCTATGACATTTGTGTCTTTATTATTCAATCAAAAAATAAGTTGCTTCAAACAAAAAATATTTTCAAAAGAAAAATCACTTCAATCAAAAAAAAGAGAAAATTCAATCATAGAAAAGTTTTTGAATGCGAAAAAATATTTGAGACTCAAATATTTGAACACTTAATTTTCATTTTAAAAAATTCTTTGATTTTTAGCAATTGTGACATTTGTGTCTAAATCATTCAATCCTCCAAAAAGTTGCTTCAGTCAAAAAAATCATTTGAAAAATAAAATTGCCCTCCCGCCTAAGGTGCTCGTCACATGTTCTGTTCGAAAAATAATTTTGAACCATTATAAAAATCTTTTTTTGTTCATTCATTTTTGTTGTTTGTTTTATTGCTTTAGAACTTTTATATATACAGTGGGGCAAATAAGTATTTAGTCAACCACCAATTGTGCAAGTTCTGCTACTTGAAAAGATTAGAGAGGCCTGTAATTGTCAACATGGGTAAACCTCAACCATGAGAGACAGAATGTGGGGAAAAAAACAGAAAATCACATTGTTTGATTTTTAAAGAACTTATTTCCAAATTAGAGTGGACAATAAGTATTTGGTCACCTACAAACAAGCAAGATTTCTGGCGGTCAAAGAGGTCTAACTTCTACTAACGAGGTCTAACGAGGCTCCACTCGTTACCTGTATAAATGACACCTGTTTTAACTCATTATCGGTAAAAAAGACACCTGTCCACAACTCAGTCAGTCACACTCCAAACTCCACTATGGCCAAGACAAAAGAGCTGTCAAAGGACACCAGAGACAAAATTGTAGACCTGCACCAGGCTGGGAAGACTGAATCTGCAATGGGTGAAACGCTTGGTGTAAAGAAATCAACTGTGGGAGCAATTATTAGAAAATGGAAGACATACAAGACCACTGATAATCTCCCTCGATCTGGGGCTCCATGCAAGATCTCACCCCGTGGCGTCAAAATGATAACAAGAATGGTGAGCAAAAATCCCAGAACCACACGGGGGGACCTAGTGAATGACCTACAGAGAGCTGGGACCACAGTAACAAAGGCTACCATCAGTAACATAATGCGCCGCCAGGGACTCAAATCCTGCACTGCCAGATGTGTCCCCCTGCTGAAGAAAGTACACGTCCAGGCCCGTCTGCGGTTCGCTAGGGAGCATTTGGATGATCCAGAAGAGGAGTGGGAGAATGTATCATGGTCAGATGTAACCAAAATAGAACTTTTCTGTAGAAACACAGGTTCTCATGTTTGGAGGAGAAAGAATACTGAATTGCGTCCAAAGAACACCATACCCACTGTGAAGCATGGGGTGTAAAAATCATGCTTTGGGGCTGTTTTTCTGCAAAGGGACCAGGACGACTGATCTGTGTAAAGGAAAGAATGAATGAGGCCATGTATCGAGAGATTTTGAGTGAAAATTTTCCATCAGCAAGGACATTGAAGATGAGACGTCGCTGGGTCTTTCAGCACGACAATGATCCCAAACACACAGCCAGGGCAAAGCTTCATAAGAAGCATTTCAAGGTCCTGGAGTGGCCTAGCCAGTTTCCAGATCTCAACCCCAGAGAAAATCTGTGAAGGGAGTTGAAAGTCCGTGTTGCCCAACGACAGCCCCAAAACATCACTGCTCTAGAGGAGATCTTGTCAACTTCACTGGCTTCCCGTCAAACAAAGAATCAACTACAAGATCCTCATCATCACCTTCAAAATACTCCATACCCTGGCCCCTCCCTATCTTTGCGATCTTCTCTGTCTAAACCAGGGGTTCCCAACCTATTCCACTAAGGCACACTGTGGGTGCAGGATTTCATTCTTACCAAACAAGATGACAACACTTTTTCCCCAATCTGGTGTTTTACAAGTGCAATCAGTTGATTGCAGTCAGGTGTGGCTTGTTTTAGCAGAAGCCTCATTGGTTCAACTGTCTCTGCTGGATCGGCTGGAACAAAAACCAGGACCCACAGTGTGCCTTGAGGACTGGGTTGAAAACCCCTGGTCTAAACAATCCAACCCGTTCACTTCGCTCTACCACTATTCTTCCCCTCTCCGTCCCCCGTGTCCGCCTCTCCACTTTTGGTTCCAGAGCTTCTAGACATTGCGCCCCCCAGCTCTGGAACTCCCTACCCCCTGATCTCCGCAGCATATCTACTCTATCACTTTTCAAATCTAGACTGAAAACACACCTGTTCACTCTTTCTTACCCACCATAACCCCTAGCTGTTATATTTTTACTTTTTTTTTATTGTGCTTTTAATTTTTTATCCTTTTAATACCTTTTTATCGTACTGTGATTCCATGTCTCTTGTGAAGCATCTTTCTGTGTTTTGAAAAGCGCTCTAGAAATAAAATGTAGTATTATTATTATTATTATTATAGATCTGCATGGAAGAATGGGCCAAAATACCAGCAACAGTTGCTTGTGAAGAGTAATAGAAAACGTTTGGCCTCCGTTACTGCCAACAAAGGGTACATAACAAAGTATTGAGATGAACTTTTGGTATGGACCAAATAGTTATCTTCCACCATGATTTGCAAATAAATTATTTAAAAATCAAACAATGTGATTTTCTGTTTTTTTTCACTTTGTCTCTCATGGTTGAGGTTTACCCATGTTGACAATTACAGGCCTCTCTAATCTTTTCAAGTGGGAGAACTTTCACAATTAGTTGTTGACTAAATACCTATTTGCCCCACTGTACCAGCACACCTGGTGCAAGTGACAATTTTTGGAGACTTTTACTACGCCGCCAAATCAAAATGCAAGACATTAATCCAGCCCAGAATCATTCATAAAAATTATATGAATAACTTTCTTTTATTTTAAAGCAGTTATTATTAGGGCCACATTTACACAACAAAAATCTTACGCAATAACACAAAAGCTTTAACCCTTTTAAAACCGGACGTGTCGGCGGCGACACGTTTGCGCATATCATCAAGTTGAGGTACACGCCCATTTTTACTAATTTAATGGCCAATTCGATTAATGGCCAATTTGACATTTAGTTTTGCTCATAAATGTTTAAATCCTTCAGTGCCTCACCAACCGCAAACATCACTGCACTTCACTGCTTTGAGCACTTCCAAGAAGCTCCCGCTGGACTTGATTTTCAAGAAGAGAGGTGCATGTTTGATTACATAGCCCGCATTACAAAGAAGTAGTTTAGAAAAGGCAGGGGTTTTTTTTTCTTCTAACAGCAGGGTTGCTAGACTTCTTTTTCCCAGCAATTCTCCTCATCATCACCGCACCATAGACGAAATGGAGCCAATTTGTCATGGTTTTGAAGTATTTCTGTTATTGTAGTCCAGTCTTTCTCTCACATGCCTTTTCAACAAAGAATAGGGTTGGAACAGTCCCTCTTCAAAGCATCCTCTAAGCCAAAGTTAAACAATACACTTTTGCATGTTTTTGAAGGATCATCTTTTCTCAATAATTGTAAGCCAGACACATCTTTAATTCCACCAACAGGTTTGGCACACCCTGCTCTTCCCGGCAATCCTCGCACTTTTTACTTGCCAGACTCAAAACAATGTCCATTTTTGTATGATTTTAAAGGATTTCTTTCCATTGTGGACCAGCCGTCTCATTTCCAGCCATGGGCTCATTTCAACACACATGCAGGGTTGGCACACACCCTTTCTCCAGTATCCTCCACAAAGTCAAAACGCTGCTCATTTTTTGGCCTGATTTTGAAGGATTTCTTTCATTCAACATTACTAAAAAAAAATAAATAAACTGGCCAACAAAAAAATTGTTGCATTGATGCAAATACTTTTGTAATTTTGGGCTGCTGGATCAAAATCAGACTTGATTTTTTTTTAATTTATTTAATTTTTTGTTGTTTTGCAAATCAGGTTTTGACATTTTTGTGCAATAAAAAAAATCATTGCAGATAGATTTTTAAGAAAGTGGTTACATAGACGTCATAATGTATTGATGAGACGCAGGGCCGATAAATAGGGGGCCTGCATTGTTGGTGAGGTGGTGGAATCAGTTTTTTTTTTTTTTTTGTTAATTCTTGTGAATAAATGTTTAAATCCCTGAATTTGTTATAGATAGGAACGTAAAACAGTCTCGATTCTTGGTTCAAAAGAAGAAAAAAAAACATGCAGTTTGCATTTATTTTACGTAAATATGTCGAAGCACAATGCTAGTCTGTTATTAAATGTAGCTAGCGGCCGCCTTATGTAAACAGAGCTTTTCCGGTGAAAATTCTAGTGAATAAATGCTTAAAACCCCAAATTCTTTATAGATATGGGCGTAAAACGGTCTTGATTCTTAGTTAAAAACAAAAAAAAAAAACGTGCAGTTAACATTTATTTAACGTAAATATGTCGAAGTAGTCTGTTAGTGAATCTAGCTAGCGGCCGCCTCATGTAAATAGAGCTTTTCTGGTGAAAATCCTTGTGAATAAATGCTTAAATCCCCGAATTCTTCATAGATATTTACGTAAAACATTCTAGTTATATTTGAATGTATGCGTTTATAAAAAGCTTGTTTTCTCCGTTTTTTCATCAGAAATTGGAAAATTGCTCAAACTAAGCTATTTTCTAATGCTAATTTCTAAAGAATGGAAAAAGATATGAACTTTTTTTTCGGCTGAAAGAATGGAGTCTAACCTTTCTTTTGGTGGATTCCATGTTTATATAGCAATAGAACAGAATTTTCTGTGAGCCTTGCAAAATCAGTCAAAATCCAGAAAAACAGCCGGGAGCGAAGGGCCTTGCTCTGGTGAAAATGCCTCGGAGTGAATGAGTTAAAAGAAAAAAAAAGGTGCAGTTAGCATTTATTTTACGTAAATATGCCGAAATAGTCTGTTAGTGAATGTAGCTAGCGGCCGCCCTATGTAAACAGAGCTTTTCTGGTAAAATATTCTTGTGAATAAATGTTTAAATCCCTGAATTTTTTATAGCTATGGACGTGAAACAGTCTCGATTCTTGGTTAAAAGACAAAAAAATGTGCAGTTAGCATTTATTATACATAAATATGTCGAAGTAGTCTGTTAGTGAATGTAGCTAGCAGCGGCCCTATGTAAACAGAGCTTTTCTGGTGAAAATTCTTGTGAATAAATGCTTAAGTACCCGACTACTTCATAGATATGGACGTAAAACAGTCTTGATTCTTGGTTAAAAGAAGAAAAAACGTGCACTTAGCATTTATTTTACGTAAATATGTCGAAGTAGTCTGTTAGTGAATGTAGCTAGCGGCCGCCCTATGTAAACAGAGCTTTTCCGGTGAAAGTAATTGTGAATAAATGTTTAAAACACTGATTTTTTTATAGATAGGAACGTAAAACAGTCTCGATTCTTGGTTAAAAGAAAAAAAAAAAACGTGCAGTTAGCATTTATTTGACATAAATATGTCGAAGTACAATGCTAGTCTGTTAGTAAATGTAGCTAGCGGCCGCCTTATGGAAACGGAGCTTTTCTGGTGAAAATTCTTGTGAATAAATGCTTAAATCCCCGAATACTCATAGATATGGACTTAAAACAGTCTTGATTCTTGGTTAAAAGTAAAAAAAAAAAAAAAGACGTGCAGTTAGCATTTATTTTACGTAAACATGTCGAAGTACGATGCTGATCTGTCAGTCACTGTGGCGGCCACCTTATGTAAACAGAGCTTTTCCGGTGAAAATTCTTGTGAATAAATGCTTAAATCCCCAAATTCTTTTAGATATGGACGTAAAACAGTCTCGATTCTTGGTTAAAAGCAAAAAAAAAAAAAAAAAAAAAAAACCTACAGTTAGCATTTATTTTCCGTAAATATGTCGAATAACAATGCTAGTCTGTTAGTAAATGTAGCTAGTGGCCGCCTGATGTAAACAGTGTAATAGTTTAAAAAATAAATAAATAAACTAACTGAACTAAGATGTCAAATAAGATATCATACTACAACTATGGGCCTCCTTTGGCCCCCAAGCTGCAAGTTTGACATCCCTGCTCAAGCATCTTCAAATATCAAAGCAATGCATATTTTCTAAATGGTTTTAAAACATTTCTTTTTCTCTTTGATAGACCAACCTTTCCTTAAAAATTCTCAGATACAAACCCCCTTTTATGCCCCCCAAAACAGCTTTTAACACCCACTTCACCTGCTAAATATGGTTCCTTGCAGGACAAACAGAATCCATCAATATGAAGTGAGTGTAAAGACATGCAGACATTTTAAGAGTGGAAACAACACTAAACTTTTACAGCGGGGGGGAAAAAAAAAACCTGTGTCCCTGTGTCCCATATTTCACATTTGTTTGATCTGACTATCCTGAGGGTGGCACGAAGCAAACCTCTGTGGGAATGAAAATGAAAGAACCTGCATATAAATAAAGCACACAGATGGGACAGCAGCCCTCTGAGGGTGGAATAAACACATCTTGATCTAAATCCAAATGTCCCTGAGGTCTGCGACATCACAGAACAGAGACATGCCCCTCATCTTTCCCACAATAGAACAGTCATCATATATATTGATTTACAGCCTTGCTTTCATGATCTATGATGACAGATGACTGCAAATGTATTTTAGTGCAGCTTGATACTTGAGGTTAGTGGTGTAATTTTAACAATTGCATTAGTGGCAAGGGTTCAGGTGAAGCATTTACAGTATGTCGCGGTTTAGGTTTTGGTTTGGTTTCATTCTTGTTCTGATGCCTTGAATTTTGACGTCATTCTGGTTTGTACCTCTCTGTGTCTCATCTCATCTTGTGATTATCAGCTCATGTCATCTGTTCTTACACTCGTATGTTCTAAAATAGGTGTGGCCCGTGGGCCCAAATTGGCCCGCCATGGGGTCCAGTCCGGCCCATGGGGTTGTTGTAAACCAGGGGTCAGCAAGCTTTTTGGTGTGGAGTGCCACTTTCAAATTTTCTTGTCAATCACTGTGCCACACCAAGATTATTGACGCACATCCGAATTTTTATATGCAACAGAGCTGTAATTTTACTCCAAAGAAAACCACGTGGACATACAGTAGGGCAAATAAGTATTTTGTCAACCACTAATTGTGCAAGTTCTCGCACTTGAAAATATTAGAGAGGCCTGTAATTGTCAACATGGGTAAACCTCAACCATGAAAGACGGAACGTCGGAAAAAAAACCACTTTGATTTTTAAAGAATTTATTTGCAAATCATGATGGAAAATAAGTATTTGGTCAATACCAAAAGTTCATCTCAATAGTTTGTTATGTACCCTTTGTTGGCAATAACGGAGGCCAAACGTTTTCTTCAACTCTTCGCAGGGTTTTCACACACTGTTGCTGGTATTTTGGCCCATTCCTCCATGCAGATATCCTCTAGAGCAGTGATGTTTTGGGGCTGTCGTTGGGCAACACGGACTTTCAACTCCCTCCACAGATTTTCTATGGGGTTGAGATCTGGAGACTGGCTAGGCCACTCCAGCACCTTGAAATGCTTCTTACGAAGCCACGCCTTTGTTGCCCTGGCTGTGTGTTTGGGGTCATGCTGAAAGACCCAGCCACGTCTCATCTTCAATGCCCTTGCTGATGGAAGGAGATTTTCACTCAAAATCTCTCGATACATGGCCCCATTCATTCTTTCCTTTACACGGATCAGTCGTCCTGGTCCCTTTGCAGAAAAACAGCCCCAAAGCATGATGTTTCCACCCCCATGCTTCACAGTGGGTATGGTGTTCTTCGGATGCAATTCAGTATTCTTTCTCCTCCAAACACGAGAACCTGTGCTTCTACCAAAAAGTTTTATTTTGGTTTCATCTGACCATAACACATTCTCCCAGTCCTCTTCTGGATCATCCAAATGCTCTCTAGCGAACTGCAGACGGGCACTGCACTGCCAGACGGGACACGTCTGGCAGTGCAGGATTTGAGTCCCTGTCGGCGCATTGTGTTACTGATAGTAGCCTTTGTTACTGTGGTCCCAGCTCTCTGTAGGTCATTCACTAGGTCCCCCTGTGTGGTTCTGGGATTTTTGCTCACCGTTCTTGTTATCATTTTGACGCCACGGGGTGAGATCTTGCATGGAGCCCCAGATGGAGGGAGATTATCAGTGGTCTTGTATGTCTTCCATTTTCTAATAATTTCTCCCACAGTTGATTTCTTTACACCAAGCGTTTTATCTGTTGCCGATTCAGTCTTCCCAGCCTGGTGCAGGTCTACAATTTTGTCTCTGGTGTCCTTCGACAGCTCTTTGGTCTTGGCCATAGTGGAGTTTAGAGTGTGACTGACTGATGTTGTGGACAGGTGTGTTTTTTACTGATAATGAGTTAAAACAGGTGCCATTAAAACAGGTAACGAGTGGAGCCTCTTTAGACATCGTTAGAAGAAGTTAGACATCTTTGACAGCCAGAAATCTTGCTTGTTTGAAGGTGACCAAATACTTATTTTTCACTCTAATTTGGAAATAATTCTTTAAAAATCAAACAATGTGATTTTCTGTTTTTTTTCCCACATTCTGTCTCTCATGGTTGAGGTTTACCCATGTTGACAATTACAGTAGGAGAACTTGCACAATTGGTGGTTGACTAAATACTTATTTTCCCCACTGTAACTTAAACATTTGTTAATAATACTTTATGTGTGTGATATCATCAATCGCTTTACATACGTATTTTTAAATAGGCACTTTTATGCGAACGCATTCAAGAACAACCGGACCATTTTTAAACAGGCATTTTATCGGCGAGCATTTCAACTCTTCAGCCAATCATATTGCGAGAATAACAAAACGTCGCTGTCAAGTGAAGGCCCCACAAGGGGATAGTGAGGGCGAGTGGAAAGTGTTCCTGCATCGGGCAGGGTAGTTTTACACAAGCGCTGTCTTACAGTGAATACATGAAACAGTGTTCGTCTTGGTCTCCAGCTTGAAATGCTCCCACACTTTTGACGTTTTCTGCTTTTTCTTGGTGCCTTTCTCTTCACTTTTGTCAGCTTCTTCGTCGTCACCTTTGAATTCATGCGTGGTTGGAATCAAATATATCCGCTGCCTCTCCCTTCTTCCTCTACGCACATGACATCAGCGCGTTGTGTGGTATTGCAAGTAGTTTGGGCCAAATGTCGCGATCGGGCCTCCTCCCACGTGAAGTGCAATCGAAGTCTAGCGACACCTGCGCTCAACGTTGAGGTCCGGGGCCAAACTTTAGAGTCAAGGGTCAAAGGTCGAGCGCGATGCAGCCTCTGTCTTCAAATCGCGAAACGTTGACTGATTTGTATCAATTCTGCCCTACAATTAAATACGCCCTCTCTGATTGGTCATCAGTCCAGACTGTGGGGTGGAACCCCAACCCTGCTCTGATTGGCCAGTACTCCTTCCGGTTTGCAATCTGTGTGTGACCAACCCACTCCAATTGAACATCCCCTCCAGGGTGGCAGCTGTGAGTTTTTTGTAAAACAGTTTATGAATGAGTTTAAAGTGTATTTAAACAATGAGCACTAATTCCGGTTGCTTACTGCACTTTAGGCCCACATAGTCTAGTCAAATCATTTTCTCCATCATGTTTTGCCCGTTAAAGACTATTTAACAGATGAATGTGAGATTATTCCACTTACTTACTTCAGTAAATATTGCCATTTGTTCTTATTAAGCAAATACATCTAAAAGTTGTTCATTTTTTACCTAAATAAAAAAAAATGCTTTCAAATAATGTTTTGAACCATATTTATTCTGGAATTAAGAATATTTATGACATTTCAAAGCTTTTTAAAGATTACATATAGGAATTTATTTTAAGGAAGTGTGTTTTTGGCCAATGTAAAAGAATCCTAAATGCCTTGTTTGTTATATAAAATACGTATTCACAGATGAGCTGATTCATTCATATTTTAGGTCAATTTGTGTTTGTTGTCTTTTCTGTGGTAGTAGCAGGCGGTTGAATACGGCTGTTTGAATGTTAGAATAGAATAGGCTTTGTCATTCAAATAGTACAATGACATTAAAAATAGCAACACCGTATCAGTGCATCACACAATAAATTAATGTCAATACATAAATAAATAATATACACTACTACTACCTAAAAATAAATTTAAACTAAGCAGTGTACGAAGGATGATGTTGAAATAAATAAGATAGCTGACTCCTGAACTACGCCAATAGCAAACTGCAATATGCAAGTGTTAATCAGATATACAAGTGTTAAGAAACTAGTATTCCATTAGAAGTAAGTCACTAGGTTTTAAATTTTCATTCACGAGGTCATTCTGCCCAACAGGTAACAAGTTACCTCTGGGTGGTCTTGGCATCTTTCCATTCCGCAGGGTGGTTGAGCATCTGTTCAGAGGCTGCGGGAGGGCGGGACCAAAGTTTGACGTTGTTTCCCTCAAGTGACGTCGTAGTCCGAAGCGCAGCATTATAGATTTCATCATTACTGCGTTTTAGCTGTTGTGTTGTCTTGGCCTATTTTTTCTCCACTTTCAATTAAGGGCATTAGGACTTTTCCCAATCTCTATGCTTTAAATGTATTTGTTATAACACTCAAATTCCAGTTTTTTTTCTTGTATTTCAATAAAGGAGCTATAGTACACAGTAAAAGTTAAGCAGCCTGTATTGAGTCTTAAATAAGTTTAATGATAAGCAAGTGTTTTGCAGATATTGAAGTGTTGAGAAATAAGGACTAGGTTTTTAATTTTCTGTCTGCACTCATTGGGAAAGTGCACAATATACAGGACTATATGCTATGCCGAACATACTGCATATTTGTGTGTGTAAAAAGTAGCTGAGACATGAAGTACATATCAATGTGTTTTATTTTACAAGGTCATTGACCGCCTCCTTAAAATTTACAAAGTTTTCAAAAGACCTGCCAGAAAGTCCTTTGGACGTGGACGCCTTGACCGTGTAGTTTTTGTTTGTTTGTTTTTTTTTTTGGAATATTTTTTTTGACCCTGTGCGGATTGGCCACAAAGCGCCCAGGCGCGTAGTATTTTACATTGCCAGTCTTCATCATCACCTTGTGGTGGTGGTGCTTGTTGTTGTGCTGCTGCTACTGCCGCTGGTGATGATGGTGTATTTGCTACAGCAGGTCATGTTGATAATGCTGCTAATGCTGATGCACAAGCTGACGTGAGGGGCGTAGCTGGTGCAACTTTGCCTTTAGCTCGCTACAGAACAAAAAATAAATATCACGGGTAAGCCCTGAAATGCATTAAAACACTGGCAAAGGAAATTATGTTATTTTTTAATCGACCTACTAACCTCCTCCTCCTTTGTGAGGATGTACAATCGAAATCTCTTAACGTGACATTGATGTCCTACTCCGTCATCAGTAGCCACTGACGCACAAAGCAGAAGGCTTCCTGGGCCATCTTCCATTCTTCTGCGCTTTCGGCCTGGAGATCGTTACGGATGAGCTTGGAGAAGTCATAAAACTGCCACATATCCTCGAACGTGAAGGACCGGAAGCGGCCATGCCCGCAGATGGCCCGGTCGATGTTCTGCTCCAAGTGGCATGACACCGGAGGGAACATATCCACGTAGCGTAGAAGCTGCTCCTTCAGCCTCCACTCCCCAGTTTTGGTGTCGCACCTTCCCTTCTGTCGTCGCCTCTCCTTCACGTGGCCATCGAGGAGACTTTTTAAGAGAGCATGCAGTAGTTGTTTTAAACCAACATTTTTTATTTTGGGTAACAAAGACACACAATCCACTGCCTATTATCAATTTCTTATATATACTCACTACTTGACATAGCCGACATCTTCCTCCGTAAGCCACATGAAGGTCTTGCCTTTGTATTTCCCAAAGGTCACCGTGAGCTGGCCGGGGATCTGCTGGCCTGTTGGAGCTGCGGTGACGGCAAGGCAGTTTTTCCTACCTGTTAGGTGTAAAAAAAAAAAAAAAAAAACAACACATCAGACAAGAAGTAATAATATAGTTCAATTCATTTTTTAAATGAAGGAGATGTTTTTTTTTTTTGTTTAAAAGGCATCCAGAACAATACCTTGTTTGTACATGTACTTCTCAAGCGCAGTTTAGGCAGCAAAGCGTGGTGGCCTGTCATCGCTTCTGATGTACACTGAGAAACACAAAGGCAAGTGTCAACACAAAAGCAGGACATGACACGGAGGAAAAATTCTAGATGATGGTAATAATAAAATTGCGTTTTTGTCGGTTGTGAAGAGGATGCCTCCATTCCTAGCTGGCAATTAGAAAAAGAAAAATGACTTGATGTTCAGAGATGCTAAAATGTTGAGAGGGGTGTCTTGAGTTCATATAATTCCCAAATTCCAAATAAAAACGAAGTTATTGGGGAAAATGCAAAATTGGCCCACTTACAAAATGATGACGTCTATGTAGTACAGTATTTCTGTTTTGTTTAGTGTTTTTTTGTAATCCAAATAGGGAGCAATTACAGTGTGGGCATCATACTAGGGAGGATCACGTCACAACAAAAAATGCATTGAACAGAAGTGAAATGAATGAGTTATCGGTTAAATTTGTGACTAGTTACAAGTAATACAAGA
The DNA here is from genome assembly GCF_030265065.1 of Corythoichthys intestinalis. Classification (NCBI taxonomy): domain Eukaryota; kingdom Metazoa; phylum Chordata; class Actinopteri; order Syngnathiformes; family Syngnathidae; genus Corythoichthys; species Corythoichthys intestinalis. Next base: position 44,823,472 of record NC_080401.1, on the reverse strand, counting down.
CGTATAGCACACGGAGTCATTGAACGTTAACTTTACATGCGTCGGCTAATTATTATTAGCGCGGCGCAACGCGCACAACACGGCTTATCCACACACCAGCTAGCCTAGCTAGCGTTAGCTCGAATCGGTAATTGAAAAACAACACTCGGTTTGCATCGTTTTTGGCGAATTTCATACACAATATTTACCTTTTCGGCTTGTCGATTGAGCGCGTGGGTCTTTTCGCCGATTGCGTCTTTTGGGCCAACCGCAGGCGCGTCGTAAGGAGGAGGCGGGCCGCCGCGGTCTGCGTTCGCGGAGCCAATCACGGGCGTCCGCGGTCGTAGGCGAGGAGAGCCGATTGGCCGCGGCCGAAAAAAGGAGGCGGGCCGCGGTCCACATTTCGGCCAACGGCGACGCGGGATTATCTACAGCAAAAGGAGGAGGCGGACCGCGGTCTACGTTTCGGCCAACGGCCGCGCGCCGTCTACGCTCGTCCACGTTCTACGTTTGCACTCTCCGAGTTCCGAGTCCTGCGATCTTAGAGCTAGCAAAATTAATGCTTAGAGCTAGCAAAATTAAACAATTCCTCGAGGCGGAGAAAATTTCATCGATCCATTTTTAAAATCGAGTTACTCGAATTATTTGAATAATCGTTTCATCTCTGCTGTGTGTAGGTATGTTAATTTTTTTTTTTTTTTTCTAAGTCGATGGTTTATATGTGTTACATGTGAGTAATCCTCGTGCTGAATGAGAATGCATCAGTGACTAGTACATGTAACTTAAAGTGCCTGTGACACGAAAAAGCACGTTTATTTCATAATACACGCGGTATTTTATGCTCCTGAATGAAATGGACTGCTTGGATGTGTGTGGAAGCGATCGCTATTTTTTGTTTTTGTTTTTTTTTAATCCCGCGCCAGTCTCGAGTTGAGAAAGAGGGCGCTGTGACGTGTACAGAGGAACGAGTCCTCTTCACTATACAGCTGCACTGTTGTATGAGAAGAACTAAGGATTCAGCTGATTTTGCGGATTAAAATGTTTATTTTTCGCATCACGCCAGCCAAAATCTTGCTGTATGATGGAGAGGCGTGTGCGCCTTTTTGGGGTTTGAAAAGGTTCCCATTCACCAGTGGATATTGGCCAAAACAAGCCCTCCTACTGTGGGACCATGGGACTTGGTGGAAGTGAGTAAACATCGTGTTTTGTATTATGTCAAATACTGGGATCATTTTAATATGTAGGTGGCTTGCATTTTTTTGCTGACATGCTCCTTGTCCCCTCGGCCGACGACCAGCGGCTTGTTGCACATCCGCCCGCCGGGAGAGCACTATACTCAGCTTATTCCCCTCTTCATGTGACCGGTGTTCTGTCAAATTTTCCGACCGATCAGAAATTGGAATTTTGAGTTAAAAATAGCCGCGAATACAGCGATTACAGAGTAAACACTACAAACTTTCTTAAAATAAAGGACTACTTACGTTTGATCATGGATGGATGTGTAAAAAGCTCTCTTCATACACATTAGCTGCACATGTTAGCTGCACAACAACTGCAGCTGCCGTCCTCCACTGAGTCTCTCGCTGTTTATGATTTCGCCGTGTAGTAAAGCATTATTTTGCCATATTCGTGTTGACCATTTGGCAGCTACACGCTCCTCCGATGTCGGCCGGTTTGTTCAGTGGTCGTTGTCCAGCTGCTGCCCCGGCGAGCTTTCCTGTCCGTAGTAGCAGGGTAACGAGCTGTAAATTGGTCTCCGTCGGGCGGTTTGCCGATCGGCGAAGACAATTGACAACCCAGTCGTCATGTGAAATAATCCGGGCTAGTTATGTGTGATTTTCCGCTTCGAAGACTTTGAAAAATCACTCGGTTCGTGTTAGCATGTTGGCTAGCTGTCACGCCTCTTGGTTTGTTTACATTCTCCAAAGCCAGGGAAGGGAAATGACATAAGCCCGATTTAAGTGACATAAAATATCGTTCGGGAGGTGCGACAGTGAAGATGAAGTCGACAATTTTGACCATTATGGAGTAATTTTGCCATGTCCTCTTGAATAAATGCATTTTTATTATTTCATATTCCATTTAGCACAAGACTGTTATTTTTCATGACAATGACATTTATTTGGTTATTAGGGAAAGATACTTGAATAAAAAGAATATCCTGTAAAAATATTGGAGAGACTGAAACAATGACATTTTGCGGCTCTCTTTGTCGCGTTTTCCTCGTTGTGAATAATCTCCCCTCAATGGGCTGCATACTAAATCAGATGAAATTGTGACTCCGCTGACGTCATCCACCTGTTGGAGACGCTACAGCCCTGTAATCAGTGTTGTCACAGATTACTTAAAAAAGTAATTTAATTACTGATTACACCACAAAAAAGTAATCTAGTTACTAAGTTACTTTAAAAGTAACTTATTAGTTACTTTTTACCAATTTTTTTCCTTTTGCTGCCTCAACATAAAAATGACAAAAAAATGTCATCACATGTAATTGAATTTTTCACATAAGGCTTCATCTTTGAGTTAGCGGGGGTTTAATTAGTCGATGGAGTTGATTTCCACCACCATTGACTCGCGCTAGCTTAGCCACCCCGGAGCCCTGAAACTAGCAAATAACTGACAAACTGCACGGAATTTGTTCAAATCAACTCCAACGACTAAATAAACCCCCGCTAACTCCAAGATAAAGCCTAATGTCAAAAATTCTGAACTCCCCCTTTAAAATAAAGACCTAGCTGTTAAAATATTGTCTATAAAAGTTGTACAGCAATAAAACAAACAAACAAAATTAATGAAATGAACAACCTATTGCATAATGGGTCATAATCAGGGGTGCACATAAGTGGTCCGCATGCGCGCATGCATACTGGACGTAGACAAACGCGATGGCCCTCAACGGCTTCCATACGCTTTTGCGTACCGATGGCTGACCACTGTATTTGCGGCGGACACGACAAAATAACTTCTCAAAATGTCGAAGAGGCAGGCCACACTGAGTAATTACTTCCGTGTTCCCCCACCCCCGTCAAAAGACAGACAGACGACAGAGACGTCACCGGAGCTACCGAAAAAAAGGACTTTTGCTGAAAAGTGGCTACAGGTGGTACCATGGCTAGAAGCAAATGATGCTCGCACGGAAATGCGGTACAAAATGTGCCGTGAGAATCCCAATGTCGTCGATAAGAGCAGCGCATTTTATGTAGGGTCAAAGAATTTCAGCCATCCAAACTTTGAAAAGCACGAAAAAAACAGAGCATGTGGCAATTAAGCAAACTATCGATGTCAAACAGGACCCCACTCGCCCTATGGACAAGTGGCGGAATAAAGGTAATGAACAGCGACATGCACTGACAAACGTGTTTTTGCTCGCATTTTATAAAGCTAAACATGCACGTTCAATGAGGTCTTATGAGGAGGACATCCCACTTTTAAAAAGGCTTGGAGTTAATGTGGGAGCCGCATAATGCCCTTTATTTTGAATTGGTGCTTTTTATTTCTTTACATTTCACTTCAAAGTAATGGCAATTTTGTTTTGCCAGTTGGTGTTAATCAAGCATTAATTGTTAATATAATTAATTAAAGTTAATTGGCTCTAAGTAAAGCTTGTCATAAATTTATCGCATCAGGCGGGTCGGCTCTCAAGCTCAATGAGGACCAAGTCACATCTCCAGGTCCTCCTCTGAGAACCTGGGCAAAAAAATTATGTGCACCCCTGGTCATCATCATTTTTCGAGCAGACCATTTGACTAGCACCTAAGACACTAGCTTTTGCTTTGCTAAGCCAAAACTACACCTGTGGAGGCAAGATGGATATTTAGAATTACTGTAAACCTAAGCTTTCAAACGCAACCAACAACAACTGAGCTTGAACAGTTTTATATATATGTATACATACAGTATTGGCCAAAAGTTTGGCGACACCTCAAAGGTGGATACTTTGAAGAATGTAGAATATAAAACCTGTTTTCAGTTATTTCACTTTTTTGGCCATTCCACATGTTCGTTCATAGTTTTAGGATAGGATTTACAATAGTAGTGAAAATATATAAAACGTAAAAACTTGTTACCTGTAGGCTGTTTCGAGTTTTGTCGCGTTGTACTGTAATTCCAAGTGCTTCTTTGTTGATTTAGCGACTGACAGTCATTTTCAGCCAGCGTAAAGTTTGCAACGCACGGAGATATTTTTGTCATCTTTACTGGACAGAAATGTGAAGTAATGGCTGTATTTCCAGTGAGCAAAGGCATCCATTTGCGGTATATATATCCTGCCTTTCACTGTTAGCCTCGCTGCCTCGTCAGAATGCAATGTTGTTGACCGCCGTGGCAGACAGCGCTCAGCCTCAGACAGCACCGTAATACACGTGACCCGTTTTTTTTTCCCCTGATGAGTAATGCTCTTCGTACATGACTACAGTATTCTTCATTCTTTATACATTATGAGGCAAAAACAAAATAGTAACGCACAGGCACTAGGGAAACTAACTTTAATCGGATTACTGGCTTGGAAAAATGAACGCGTTAGATTACTCGTTACTGAAGAAAGTAATCAGATTACAGTAACGCGTTACTTAACGCGTTACAACACTGCCTATAATGGTAGGCGTGGCTAACCGGCAGATTAAGACTAATTTCTCGTCATCTGCGCTTTGCTAAATTGTTGTATATTGTTGAATCGTCTCAAAATATGATTCTAATTCACGTAATAATCCTATTTAAGACTTTTTTTTTTCTCCTTTCTTACTCAATTTAAATCTAACTATTGGTTTCGAAATGGAAACATTAAATTACAGCACTCACGACTGAAAATGCAGATCTATGAAAGTAATGTGTTACTTGGTAAAAGAGGCTTCAGTATTCGTTTTATTGTGCAATGCTCCCCTGCTTCCCCCAACCGGCATAAGAAATCATCACAATGTGTTTTAATGCTGTTTCCCGCAAGACACATGCATGAAAAATATTCCACTTTGCATTTATAAGATTGATTATGACATAGTTTCCTCTAATAGATTTGGAATAAGTAATGTGCAATCAATAATAGTCCAAGACACATATCTTATTCAACACCAATGTGTATGAAAATGTAAATCGATACAAGACGCTCAGTGGAGACGAGTGCAGCCGCACACTTTCACAGTGGTCTTTACATTATGATGGATGGCGGGGTAGCTAATCCTCCGATGTAAATTGATGTATCACTTGACTCTGGGTCAAAATAATCATAACAACAACATTCGGTAGCTAAGCGGGCCGTTGTAACGTCAGGCGCTAGAGGTGCACTGCTGGAGGTCTGAAGTGCTTACATGTACATTAACTGCTGAATATAAAGACAAGCCCCCTGGGGGAGCCCAGTTAACTAACGACAAGAAGTCAATAACAGGCATGCTGCATCATTAATGTTCACCGGTGGTCATCCCTGTGGTTTGTTTGCCACGTAGAAGTGCGGACATTCACTTAGCACCATAGCCCTCACTGCAGGATTAATACAGGGATGAACTATGTGCCTCTTCACTCAGGAGCTGGGGAGTTATGCAATTACTTCATCTGATAAGAGGCTTGTCTTCATCTATTGTGCATGATTAACTCATTGTGTTGTCGAGATGCTTGATGCAAATAAGGAAAAAAAGATACTTAACCACTAGAGTAGACTTTGCTAAATTACTTGTTAAATGTCCCTGTCAGCAAGGTCATTATATAAAATGATGTTGTTGTTTATTTTTAAATTACAGTAGTTGTCAAATAACGTTCCATCTTGAACAAGCACAAGTGTGCAACGGCACACAACAGGCTGATGCTTTTGACAAAAAGCATGGATGTCCTCTACTGGTTAACTCGTCACCTCCAGCAACGATAAGTCCGCAATAGCGTACCACATGAATGCTGTTTTTAGACCGCAAGGCTGCGTGACGTCACCATCGTAAAACGGAAGGAGGTCAACATAGAAGTGCGCTCGTATACAACGAATGCTAGTACTGCTTGTTTTCTGCCGTTAATCTTTCAAACAAGATAATACCGAGTAAACACTGCTGCTATGGAACTTGTAGAAACGACTCCAGACATTACGACATGTGAAGGATGTTTTCTTTGTTTCCCGAAGCCAAAAAAGAGGGGGAAAATGTGAACAATGGATCAAATTGTGCAGATGTCCAAAAGACCAGTTCAACGCCCGCAAAGTGAAGCCATTCACCTTCATATGCAGTAAACATTTTGTTGGGGACCCTGGTCCTACAAATGACAATGCTGATCCATTGCCTGCCACAGCCTGCCCCGAAGAAGTAAGCCATTTTGATATTTTTACTTATTTTCTAGCGTGGCGTTTTGCCGTGCTGCTTCTGTCTGACAATGAATGACCTGAAAAAAATCAAAACGGTATCTGACTGCCACTATTGTTACCTTTTCTGTTTTAAAGAAACTACTTTAGCAAGGGGGAAGTGTAAAAAAAAAAATTAATAGGATTTATTAATGAAAAAATTAAGTGTTCGTTGGCTGTCACTGAGTAGCATTTGCGATCGCTACACAAAAATAGCAATATAAATTACCTCCAAGAACGGTCAGAAACGCAAAACAACCAGAGAATATAATATCTAGGAAAGACAGGGTATATAGTGGTAAAGGACAGCTTGTTGAAACAGGAGAATGTAGTTGTCAGTGGAGTTGGGCAATGCAAACGAGAAAATGGTGTCGATTAAAGAAAAGCTACCTCTGGATCAGGTCGGCTCATTTTCCCGTCTTTTTCCGCCCTCAACACTCAAGCCATCTCTTTAACTGAACATTTTTATGTTCTTCCACATCCTTACCAGTGAATTTGGCACCAGCGGCACAATTTTCATACAGAATTGGTAGGTTTAGCTCAGTAAACATCTCGTTCGTACACTATTTACATGCATCTAGCATGAGGGACAAACGCGAGTTTGACCCCCCTAGCAACAGTTGCCAACGTCATGAATATCAATGAGCAAAGGTGACGTGTTACGTGCGGTACGCTATTAGAATAGAATATATCTTTATTGTCATTGTCAGCTATGAAATGAACATTGTGAACAACGAAGTTTGACGTGTCACGTGAAGAAGAAACTTGAAGAGCATTGAAGAAGAAACGCTACTCTTACACCTTTACGTCAAATTTCGTCGTTCACAATGTTTATTTCATTGCTGACAGTGACTATTAAGATCTATTCTATTCTAATTAATCAGTCCTTGTTCAAAAAAAAAAAAAAAGAATCAGGCTCCAAGGATCGATAAACACTGGCCCATGCTATATAGCTACTATGTTTCAAGACGATTAGTTCATGAATAACGGTGGAGTGGGACTTCTACGTTAGGGCCCACAAAAACATTAAAAATAACATCAACAACTACTTGAGTGGTGACTTGACAGGCCCTCAGCCTGTAAAAAAAAAAAAACGGAACCAGAAACGCCTTGTTCAGACCAGTGACGTGCAGTGAGGTTCGTGGTTGGTGAGGCACTGACTCCTTAAGTGTCAGATTTACAAATATATAAACCAAAAAGGGTAGCTTATTCAATTAACTACTGGTTATTTCATATCTCATCAGCATTCTTCACGAAACACACACACACGGTACATATTACAGATACATAAAGGTAGAAAATAACGTGCATTTGCGCTACACTCTCCATGTGTTGGAATTTCCATCGCAAGTCTTTAGTTCATACAACATAAATGAGTACAGAGTGGTGTACAAAACCACAGATTTCAATTTTGACCTTTTGTGAAATATTCAGTTGTTTTTAAAACTTGAATCTGATACTTAAATCAATTTAATACAGATTGCTCAACAAAAAGCATGAAAAGAAAAAGTATATTATATTTAAGGCCAAAATTTAGTTTTAAAATATTAAGATTGAAATGAAAACTGTGGTCTTACCTTTATTTGTAGATAAAGTCCATGCGCCTGCCCTTCGCCACAAAAACCTCAGTTACTTTGTTGTAAAAGTCCTCCTTATTTTCCTTTAGTTTTAAAAGTCTCTCCGCCTCAATGGAGATGATCGCCAGGGAGGAAAGTTGTCCTGAATCGGTCCTATTCCGACTGTACCACATCACCGATTGCTTCAATTAGATTGTTCTGTATTCTATTTGACAAGCCAGAAAACACAGTGGATGTGTCCAAATATCTAGCTAACCTCTCATCTTTCTCAGCAAAAGCGTATAAAAGTTCGACATAATTGCCACGATTAGTAGAGCTTGCCCTCTCATCGTTAGCACGAAATGCTAACTCCTGCTTAGCTAAGAAGCAGGTTGCATTAATGAGGTCTTTCAAAATCTCACGGTTCTCCTTTACCTTAGATTTGTGGGTGCTAACGTTGAGCCGCCGCTGTTCGTTCAAAGCCAAATCGATCCTTGAGCTTCCAAAATTTTTTAAAGCAGTCTGGCTTTGAATGTGAGTGTATGATCTCTCATGTTTGCTGAGACTTCGTGGTAAATTTTTCATGTCACAATATCCCGTGTTAGTCCAGGCATGGGAAGCAGTAAAGGCGGTTTTTCGAAGGACAGCCACACAGCCAGTCTTTTCGGGTGTACCACTCCGTTTGAAAAGAGCGAGTTATCTTAGACTGTCCCGTAGTTTGAAGCAAACCTTTTAGCTCCGGCGTTGGTCTTCCTCTGTTAAGCAGGTCCACTTTTGACTGAAAGTCCAGTTTTGAGAATTTTTTAAATTTGGATATATAATCCTCTTCCATTTTGGGAGTCCGATGTCGACGTAGTAAACAATACAAAACGGCTCGCCGCAGTGCACTTGACTCGCCTGGCGCCATTACCTGTTGGCTCACGTTCGCCCCCTTTCTGTGCGGCAGCGTACTATCTGCCGCAACCTGTGCCTTTTCACTGCGGTTTTATTTCCCATCAGCAAAACTAAATATGTCGCTAACAAACATTAAACTTTAAGGGTTAAAGACATTAGTCAGACTGTGGAAAATCAGGTCAAATAAACGTATCTGGAAACATTATAATGGCGACATGCAGATGTACGGCAACCAGCACGCTCCAATTCCATGTATCAACCCAGTTTGTTATGGATTGCGCAATCAGAGGTGAGGCTTTACTCGTTGCTGCCGCACCTCTCGTTTCATTTCGTTATTTGAACAGGAAATGGGCAAATTCAGCGATTTTGACTATAAAAAATGTTTGAAATGAGTCATACATTAAGAGCAATGGACAAATATTAATATAAATTTGATGCTATAATTATTTTTGTGTCATGATGACAGGTGAGGCTCTGCCTCACCTGCCTCCCCTGACCGCACATCACTGGTTCAGACTGGCAGCCAAAATCCAATTAGCCCATTCAGATTGAAACTTGATGGCTCTTTTGTAGTCTGAACAGTCACAAAGCACAGAAATCAAGATTTTTGCAAGATTGCTTGAAACCACATACAGCAGGTAGTTTCTTATTAGATATGGACAAGATGCTTCTCAGTCTGAAAAGCTCGGATCGGTTTTGACTGTCCATGACGTCATGCTATGCTGGATGACCATTCGTTGCCACAGCAACCAGTCAGCAGTGTCAATAATGTGGCCTAGTCTGAACAGGCCCAGATCTGACTTGGACACTTGCTTAAAAAAGTGTGAACAGTCAGCCCTAAAATCAGATTTGAGAACGAATCTGATTGGAATCAGACATGCCTGCAGTCTGAATGCAGCCAGAGATTAGAGTTGGTGCAGTGTTATCAATGGACCTAATGAAAAGCCCCGCCCCCTTGTAAAACTCGGTCACCCCAAGGCTCTGTCAATTCTCTCATGACCGTGATTGAGTGTACGAACGATTTATGCATGACGGCGGGAGTTCAAATTTCTGAATTTGCACTACCACAGCTGGCACTAGACCTGTTTTTTTTAAAAAAAATAAATGTTTTTTGTTTGTTTTTTTAAAATGAATTTCACCTAGAAGCAGACAGGGAGGGTTGCCGTATGCATTGGAGCGGTATGTCCATGGTATAAAACTTTACAGCGAGCAGGCCACTATAATCGGTGCGAAATGCTATGAATGAAGAGAAATAGTCAGGAAACGGAAGTTGGAAGACGTAAGAAGCGTGAGAAAAATGTGGAGAACGATGTAAAACACAAGGCACATGCCAAGTTCCCTAGGTGAATTCTGTTATGAGGTAGTGGTCACTACAAATGAAAGATTAAAAAAAAATGTATGAGACAGGCAGTGATGAGGGAAAAATTTACCCAGTCTGCCGATACAGCCGCGGCCGCAACAGCGTCATCTCTCAGTTCAATAGTTTAGTTATGTGTAAATAAGTTATTACTTTGCTATCAAAAGTTCTATTTGTCTTGTTGTTTGTTATTTTGTAGAAGGAAAACATTATTCAGATGTTTGGGATGTCACTAAAGCAAAAATAGCTGTGTTAAAGTCAAAGTTATGTTTGAAATGTACGCTTTTACAAAAAGCTCCATTTCTGTTTTTTTCATCAGAAATTGGAAAATTGCTCAAACTAAGCTACTTTCTAATGCTGATTTCTAAAGATTGGAAAAAGATATAAACTAACTTTTTTTCCTGCTTAAATAAGAGAGTATAATCTTTCTTTTGATGGGTTCCATGTTTATATAGCAATAGAACAGAATTTTCTGTGGGCCTTGCAAAATCAGTCAAATTCCAGGAAAACGGCCGAGAGCGAAGGAGGTTGCACCGGGTGAAAATGGCTGGGAGTGAATGAGTTAAGGAAGAATCGAGCTTGACAACAGTCATGAAAAAAATCAAATGGGGTGTTATCTGTGCTCAAAATGGGCAATACTTCAAGATTGCTTACACGGCCGAGAGTAGGGGCAAACTGTCCTATGTGTGTCATGCACAGTGCGTGCATGCTATCAATCCATATAAACTTTGAATATAAGACTCCAACGGGCATTATTTATGTCTGATATTTATGCCCTCTTTTTGGAAATCAAAATATGATCACCCTAGAATGCTTTTGAGCCAGCATTTGTTTTGATGCTCCAGTGCATGCGGGTCAGTTTGCAGAGCGCATCTCGGACTCCGAATTATTGCACACGCGTCATACTTGAACGTGTTATGTTTTATGTTGGTTCCCTCCTAGTGTGTCCCTGTGATTGCCCATTGATTTCACCTGTTGTGCCTGCTCCTAGTGTATCCTCCAACCTGCATCCTCCTGTGTCACCCACCTGTTTCTCGTTGTCTCGTTACCCCTTGTCTGTGTGTGTATATGAGCTCCCAGTTTCTTTTTACTCCTTGTTGCGTCATTGTCAATGTCCATGTGCACGTCAGCTGTTGTTCTCAACAGTTTTCGCCGTCCAAGCCCTTGTGTTCCTCGAAGTAAGTTTTCTATAGAAAGCCTTTTGTTAGTGACCTGAGTTTTGCTTGCTTCTGTGGTTTTTTTTGGGGGGGGGGTCCCCACAATATTGTTTGGTACTTTGTTTTTTGCCTTAATTAAATCATTTTTGCACTGCCGGTCTGCGTCACCTCTTTTCCCGCAACTGGGTCCATACACCACCGTCCTGCCCTTGTTATTTGACAGAACGGGCTCAATGGACAAAGGCAGTCTGAACGGGCATGCCATAAAAACAGATATGACAAAAAATTGGAATTGTGCTGCGGTATGAACCTAGCCTTAAAGACAATCACCAAACCTGTCTTCCCTCCTAAATGACTCCATACACTTCGTCACGTTTCCTGGTCTTCGCTTTCAGGACTTTCCATTGTCTCATTCACTGCATCTGCTATCGTTTTTCGTTTTCATCCCTGTTAAATACGGTATTTGTTCCTGTTGTCTCTTGAGGGTTTGTTCACTGACGTTTCCATCTGCCACTCCCTTCCTTTCAGCAATCATGCACCTGTTCCGTGTTGTAATATTAATGTGAAAGTCGAGGATGGATATCTTTTAAAAAGCTCAACCTGTTTTGTTTTTTTTAGTTGGTCTTAGGTGTGCACTTGAGGCACAGCATCATCCTGTTGAAAAACTTTGTCACTCTCATTTTTGGTTGTGGTCATAATCTTCTCCTTTTCAGGCCAATATCTTCTATACTCACAATCTGCAAGTGTTCGTGGTGTAAAAGACTCAAACACGCAAGCACAACATTTTCCTCTCCTCTTGGTGGTTGAAGGAATTCGGCCCCCCGGCCAAGCTGCGGAAACAGCGACAGCCGAACCAAATGGTGTTCCGCTGGCACCGCTCCTGCAAGTCGGACGGGAGGGTCCAATCCCGCGCGTTCACTCCGGTGTTAACCCTTTGTACTGACTCCATTTTGAACGGTTCAAAGAAGGCTCACCGAAAACAGGTTGACAATTTATTCTTCGACAATGGTCAAAAACAAGGCAAAACAGACGACTGAGAGACTGCTGGATCCAGGGTCGGCAAAACAACGGCTACATAGAAATGTCCCCGAGAAGCGACAGTTGTTATTTAAATGTTTAGTTTTTTTTAAAGCTCTCGCGGGTCGGGCCGTGGGCAGGAAGAAGGGTGTGTGTGGGATTATTGTCTTTTGTTGATTGGACAGGAGGATTTGGGAGTTACTGTTGTCCGGGCAACGAGGATGTGGATTCTGCCCCCTCAGCGTCAAAGGGGGCTCTTGGAGTCTTGTCAGTTGTGTTATCAGTTGGATATCGAGCGTTCTCCGATGCTACTTGTTTTAGGACAGAACGCCCTGCTCTTTGTCCTTGAGTGCCCGGGAGAACTGATTGCGAGAGTTGGTGCGTCAATCTTGCTCATGACGCACGTTGGGTTTCTGTGATAAGATGGCGTTGTGTATCTTTTATGCCCTCTATTCTGCTTTTCATTAAACTATTGTATAAGTGCTATTTATTTTGTATTAGATGTGTTAGAGCAGGGGTTCCCAACCATTTTTGCACTACGGACCGGTGTTATTTGTTTTTTTTTTTCACGAACCAGTGTTCTGACAAATTTTGCAACCCATTAAAAATTGCAACAATGCGGTTCTGCGCATGCGCGTAACATTAAACATAGCCGCAAAATGCGCAAATGCAGCGATTCCAAAGTAAACACTAAAAACTTTCTTGAAAGAAAGGAATATTAACTCACGTTTGATCATGGAAGGACTTGTAGAAAAGTTCTCCTCAGATACATCCTGCCATGTAAGCTGCACAGAACAACTGCACACCGCTCTCACCATTAACGACTTCGCCTTGTCGTTAAGCATTAATTAAGAAGCCCGCGTCACAAAGATACGATGTTGGAAATTGTAGCAAGGTTTTCAATGCTCTTGTAGCGATGTCAGGATATTCCGGAATGACTTTAATCCAGAACCTCGGTAGAGTTGTTCTCAAATGTACGTTTAATAAGGTCGCCGTCATTTGCGATATCAGCAAGTTGATCTTCCTGTTGCACAGACATGCTTGAATCACTCGGTTTATTCACAAACGGGTCACGAATCCACTCCTTCGCAGTTCGTGGGTCTTCGAGGTTGTAGGCTCGTCAGGTGCCCTTTTCGCCGTAAAAATATCTCCAAAGACGTCTGTTTTCCAGTCATCTTCGCTCATGTGGGGGCTAATTATTTCCGGGTAGAAATGTGCTGCGCCCGCGGCCTAGTAGTACTTTATTATTGAGGACAAGCGCACATAGATATATTATATACACAACAAGATGTACTGCTAGCAGTCCATTCAGTGGATTTCTATGACGACATTGTAATCTATCCCGTAGTATTATATCTAGAATAGACAGGGATATTGGTGGGACATGGGGACAGGGTTAATTCGGCCAGAATGCGGTCGTTATTAAATTATTATTTCTGTGCGGCCCGGTAGCAAATGCGCCACGGACCGGTACCGGTCCGCAGCCCGGCAGATGGGGACCCCTGTGTTAGAGTAATACAAACAGTCCTACAGTAAATATGAGAACCGATACTATTCCCTGATTAAGTGTGTTAGAGTAATGCAGTTATATGGTGTGTGTGAGAAAGGTAACTATTCCCTTATCTGCTATACTATATCACCCACACACCCCTTTCCTGGTTCACTTCCTACCTGTCCAACCGCACACAATTCGTCAAACTTGGCCCCCATAAATCCAGTTCCCTCCCTGTCTCCGCTGGCGTGCCCCAGGGCTCTGTCCTGGGGCCGCTCCTCTTCATCATCTACATTCTACCCCTCGGTTCCATCTTCCGCAAACACAACATTCACTTTCACTGTTACGCGGATGACACCCAGCTTTATATATCCTCAAAACCAACCGCCTCCCTCCCACCTTCCTCCCTCACCCTCTGCTTAGATGACATTAACTCCTGGTTCTCCTCCAACTTCCTCCTACTTAACAGCTCCAAAACAGAAGTCCTCTTAGTTGGTACCACCGCAACGCTCTCTAATGTCCATAAGTTCTCTATTACCATCAACAATTTACCGATCTCTCCTTCGTCTCAGGTTAAGAGTCTGGGTGTCATCCTCGACAGCACACTTTCCTTCCGGTCACATATCAACAGCATCACCAAATCAGCCTATTTCCACTTTCGCAACATTTCTCGCCTCCTCCCTTCTCTCACCCCCCTAATCTAATAACCTCCCGGCTCGATTATTGCAACTCACTGCTCTTCGGTCTCCCTAACAAGTCCCTTCAGAAACTGCAGCTCCTCCAGAACTCAGCAGCACGTCTCATCACTCGAACCCCAGCAACACACCACATCACCCCCATCCTCCGTCAACTTCACTGGCTTCCCGTCAAACAAAGAATCAACTACAAGATCCTCATCATCACCTTCAAAATACTCCATGCCCTGGCCCCTCCGTACCTTTGCGATCTTCTCCGTCTAAACAATCCAACCCGTTCACTTCGCTCTACCACTATTCTTCCCCTCTCCGTCCCCCGTGTCCGCCTCTCCACCTTTGGTTCCAGAGCTTTTAGTCATTGCGCCCCCCCAGCTCTGGAACTCCCTACCCCCTTATCCCAGCAGCATATCTACTCTATCACTTTTCAAATCTAGACTGAAAACACACCTGTTCACTCTTTCTTACCCACCATAACCCCTAGCTGTTATATTTTTACTTCTTTTTATTGTGCGTTTAATTTTTTTATCCTTTTAGTACGTTTTTATCGTACTGTGATTCCATGTCTCTTGTGAAGCGTCTTTATGTGTTTTGAAAAGCGCTCTAGAAATAAAATGTAATTATTATTATTATTCCAATATCTTCTATTTTTGGTTTTTTGGTTGTGGTCATAATCTCCTTTTCAGGTCAATATCTTCTATACTCACAATCTGCAAGTGTTCATGGTGTAAAAGACTCAAACACATAAACACAACATTTTCCTCTCCTCTTGCTGGTCAATTGAGCATGTTTGTTTGTATGCACAAAGAAAGAGATCGAGATCCACTGTCACTCTTTTGATGCATTTTTCAAAAGGCAATGATGAAATCATTAAGCAAGCCGCCCACGCAAAGTGCGTAGTGAGGAGAGGGAATGAGAGGACAGGATGAAATTTGTCCACACAAACGCACACACACTGGCTGCAGAACAAAGCACAACGGGGGGGAATGGCATGTTTTATACCCAGACTTTGGCTGGTATTGTAATGGCAATCAAGGCTTTGCAACTCATAGCCGTCCAACAGAGTAATATTTTTTGTTAACGATGAATGATCTAGCTGTAGTTAGTTGACACGTGAGAGTTAGTCTCTTAGTGGGTTAGCATGCCAGCTAACCAGATGGTGTCTGAACTTTCTTGAATCTTTAACATTTTGTTGATGTTGGTTATTGCAACAAATGGGATTTTATTTGTCACTCGGAAGAAGTTGCAGTCTCTTTTTTTCAAAGTAATAAAGTAGCTTCAGTAAGACTTTGTTTTTTGTAGTATAATGTCAATAAACATGTCAATACCGGGTGTCCACAAAGTCTGGGTACATACCCAATCTTGATGTGCGAATGGTTTTCAGATAAATTAGATGAAAATATTAAAACTTTTTGTTGTTTAGTGGTGAAGCGATGTTTTCTGTAAATGGTGAAGTCAACAGACCAAATCTTCGATACTGGTTAGAGCAGTGCGGTAAACCGAAAATTTACCGTTACCGAAATTCTTCAAGATGACCGACGTAATTTTGACCATGTCGGTAAATTTGGTAATTTAATAAAACAAGAAAATATAGTCTTTAATCCCGCTTTGACTCTGTGTTGTTCGGCTATGTTCCTTCCCCTTTAAGAAAGCAGACAGTGTGCTTACGTATGGAGTCACGTGGTTTTCAGGAAGCCAAACAAAAGAAGCCCAGTAGGCTAACGCTAGCGGCTAACGCTACAAGTAAACAGGATGGAGTCGGGCTTAATTTAGTTTTAGCTTCGCCAAACTTTCACCCGACATTAAGTAAACTCTTGGCGGGTTCCAGACGGGCTTTCACCCACTGTCCTCCCTGGTTCTCACGATATCAGGAGAGGATGCTTTCAGTGCTTTCTTCTGGTAGCCAAGCCACAGGCTAACGCTAGCGGCTAACAGCGGCTACAAATGAACGTGATGGAGTCGGATAGCAGCTCTAACCTTGTCAAAACGGCTGAAATTAATGAGTGGACGGGGCACGGACTTCATGTAGCAATCATTATGTCGCGTTATTTGGCATCTCTGTGTGATTTCTCTGAAAGCTTTCATGACGGTAAAGCACTCTGCATAAAGTATAATCCAACAGTGAAGCCTATATATAATATGACAGTTTAATGGCCACAGCTATTTTCCTGTATGTGTTTGCTTTATTCTGCCATCATAAAACCTTAAATGTTTCATTGGCATCAGAGCAATACAGCTTTAATCTGGTTGTGTCTGAGTGTGGGGGTGCATGTATCAAAAAATGTTTCGGAAAAAAAGAAAACCTGAAACCTTGACGTAAACACTTGTGTTGAATAATTATGTCACAGCAGCCATTACTAATAAGTTGTCTGAAGTGTACTGTTAAAGCTGCAAGTCATTTGTGTTAGAATGACATGTTTGCACAGTCGTCATATTGATTTTTATAATGTTGTACATTTCTCAAGTCATACAAGCTGTTATAAATGTGCACACTAGAATTCTTATTGTTTACAACATTTTTTTTAATACTTAATGTTTAGACTGCATGTGCAATTGTTATATTGAAAGCTGGTAAATAAATTTAACGAGAAACGGTTAATTTGTATTCCATGCATTGGTTAAAATTTTCAAATTATATAACAGTCCGCTTGGGCGAATTTATCGTCATTTATCGTTATCGAGGTAAATCTGCTCAATTTATCGTGATACGTACTTAAGGCCATATCGCCCAGCACTAATACTGGTCTCAAGACAGCTCTCTAACTTCCCTGATAGTCACTCTGGACAATGTGAGTGTAGCCTCCAGCACCACAGTTAAAAACCTATGAGTTCTATTTGACCCACGCCTATTATTAGAGCTCATATTAAACAAACCTCCAGAACAGCCTTTTTTCACCTGCGCAACATAGCCAAAATAGAAATATTCTGTCTAAAAGCGATGCAGAAAAATTAATTCACGCGTTCGTTACATGTAGATTGGATAACTGTAACTCCTTACTCGCAGCTTGTCCTAAAAGTTCCCTAAAAGGTCTTCAGCTAGTCCAGAACGCAGTAGCAAGACTTTTAACAGGAACTAATAGAAGAGAGCACATCACCCCTGTTCTCCAAGCCCTTCACTGGCTTCCAGTCGAGTTTGTAATTAAATTTAAAATCCTCCTTCTTACTTTTAAGACCATTAATGGTTTGGGGCCATCTCATCTCACGGATGCTCTGGTTCCATACCACCCCAACAGAACACTTCGTTCTCAGAATGCAGGTCTACTAGTAGTTCCTAGGGTCTCTAAAAGTACAGTAGGCGCTAGAGCCTTTAGTCACAAAGATCCTGTCTTATGGAATCAGCTTCCAGCTAATATTAAAGAGGCCGACACAGTCTGTATATTTAAGATTAGACTAAAAACGTTCCTATTTGACAAAGCTTATGGTCAGGCAAAACAGACTAGACTCACAGTTCAGTCTAAGCTGCCCTAGGAGCTTATGGTCAGGCTAATTGAAAACAGACTAGACCAGGGGTGTCCAAATTTTTTGCAAAGGGGGCCAGATTTGGTGTGGTAAAAATGTGAGGGCCGACCTTGGCTGACGTGCTTTACGTAAAACAATATATTTAAGCAAATTTTAGCAAGCCATTCAGTGTGGCACATTTGCTTTTTTTTTTTTGCTTTTTTTTTTTTTTTAATTTATAATTTCAACAATCTCGCAACTAGCATTTGTGGCGTTCTCTTTCGACTCACGGGCATTTGCAAAATACTGCTGCTGTGAAATTAAACTAGCCTCAAGTTGCTTCAATTTCTCGCTGCGTATCTTTCCTGTATTCTTGTTGTACATGTCAGATAGTCTTGTTTGGTAATATCGCCTAACATTGAAATCTTTAAAAACAGCGACTGTCTCTTTGCAAATGCGGCAGACACAGTTGTTGCGTATTTTAGTGAAGAAATGGTCCAATTTCCACTTATCCTTGAAGCGTCGACCGTCACAGTCAACTTTCTTTTTTTTGTTGTCGCCATTTTAAAAAATGGAAGTAATGGGTCACACGAGGTAATGTTGCTTAGCCCTTAAATACCTGCAACATGAAGCAATTATCAGAGAATCCCAAAATTTGAAAAATAAGGTCCTAATGAAACCTTTTTTTCAAATTTGTAAAAAGAAAAGTCAAAATGAATATGTGTAATAAGTGCTCTAATATCTATAACCCATGCTAAATCATGTTTTTTTTCTCATGGAACCTGCAGATGTATGTGTTGACTTGCATCCATCATTTTATTTTTATTTTTTTCCCAAAAAGAAATGTCAAAATTCTAAATCAGTCTCAAAATCATTACATTTTAGGTGTATCAAATGTGATACATTTGGCAATAAAGGGTTAAAGTACTGCTGCCTTTTAGTGGGTAAATGAGGAGCAGCATTTCGTGTGTAAGCTACTTCATATGCTGGTTGCAGTACTTCTGACCAATTTATTAAGTCTGTGTAGACGTTATTGATTTTATGACAAAGGCTGGGGCCCAGATGAAATTTGACCACGGGCCGCATTTGGCCCCCGGGCCGGACTTTGGACATGCCTGGACTAGACTCACAGTTCAGTCTAAGCTGCCCTAGGAGCTATAATGCTGGGGTAAGTACAGCCACTGAGTCCTATCCCCTATTTTTCACTCTACTTACCACTGTTCTTACTTTATTTCTCTTTTTTAATTCTAACATCTAGTTGACTAGTCTTTTCATCACTAGTCACCCGGTGTCCCCTTTCCCCCCTCCCCTCTGGGGAATGGATCTCTCCTGATTGTGGTTCTCCCCAAGGTTTTTCCTTTTTTACCATGTGTTTTTTTGGGTTTTCCTTGTCGCCATGGAGGGTCTAAGGACAGAGGATGCCCAGGACATGAACTAATCTCATTCATCCACTGTATCTGACTGTGTAGCAAAATGACTCTGTAAAGCCCTCTGAGACAAACCTGTTGTGATATAGGGCTATACAAATAAAATTGAATTGAATGGAAGAAAATCCACACTGGACAAGTCCATCAAAACAGCAAGGGAGCCAAAAGTTGATGGTGTGGTGTGGTTTGTGGAAAGCTCATGTGCTCGGACTCTTCTTCTTTAACGAACAAGTAACGGGTGAAACTTATCTGAACATGTTGAGAGACAAATTAATGCCTCAAATTGAGCCCTCGTTCACCAGACCTTTCTCCCCTTGATTTCTTTTCCTGGGGTATATTAAGAGAGAAAGTTTACCCAATGAAGATTGCAAATCTAAACTACTTGAAGAACGCATTATCAGTCAGTGGGCTGAAATCGACGGCAATGTAGACCAATCGAATTTTGCAAGGCGCATCAAATTATGCATTGATAATAATGGAAATTATATTGAAAATGTAATTTTCTTGTTTTGTTTTAAACGTATGTGTTTATCCCCTACGTACCCAGATTTTGTGGATACCCTGTAATATGTCCATCAGTCCTTAAAGGGATAGACAACATCTAGAACAGGGTTCACTAAATCTGGACCTCGGTGCCACTTTTCCTGTCGTGTTTTCCATGTCTCCCTCCTCCAACACACCTGAATCAAAATAATCAGGATCATTATCAGGCTTCCGGAGAGGTTCCTGACATAATCATTTGATTCTGGTGTGTTAGGGGAAGGAGACGTGGAAAACAGGACAGGAAAAGTGGCACCGAGGTCCAGATTTAGTGAACCGTGATCTGGAATAATGACCTTCATATGGAAAGACGGATGCTCAAAGCATCAATGCAAATGGGGAATTTTTGAGACTTCTGATAGTGGAGAAAATAATGTTGGAAAAAAAATAATAATAACAGTTTACAAGTACAGCTATATAGTGACAATAGTAACAGTATACCCACGCATAGATGAATGTGATAATGGATATTAATGACTTCAATCTGGGATACTCAAATTTGATGTGCTACAATAGTACCGGCATTCCTGGAAATACTGGCTTCATTTCTGTTTTTCTCCACTTTACACATCATAAAAATGAATTTTTTGTGTTTTTTTATTTTTTTCCAAATTATTAAACTCTGGGGTGCACATAATAAAGTTGTTGTCTGTCCCTTTAAAGCATTTATACTAGTGCTGCAACGATTAACTGGAGTAATTTGATTAGGGGAAAAAAAGATTCAAATTTTAAATATTGCTGCTTCGAGTATTCTTTTAAAGTGGTGTTGTAATGGTTTGTTTTGAAAGTGTTTGCATTTAGTTTTATTGATTTGGATGAATCCACTGCCCTCTAGTGGCAACTGTGACTATGACATAACTCATTTCACATGGCTGAATCCAGCTGCTCCCTGTTAAGACCAACATAAGCCAAGGTTTTGTCTGAACTTTTTTTTTTAATGCATTCGTCATTTAGTTTTGTTGGTATAGTTAGCTGATTTTTGGAGGAATATACGTTTGAACCATTTGTTAAGAGCATTTTTAAAAAGTTAGCTCTTTATAGCATTTAAGCTAGCAGATTTTTGCAATGCAAGTTAGCAAATTATTCTTTTGCTGTACTTAGATCCTCATTTATTTTTCTTTAATTCCGTTTGGGGCTGAGCTCAGGTATTATTCATTTTTGAATAAAGGTGTAATTCTGCATAGTTTGAAGAAACACTCGGGAATTTTATTTTGTATTCACGTCTAATGAAACGTCTAAAAAAAAGTTAGCAATTTATCGCATTTAAGCTAGCAGACTTTGCTATTTAAGTTAGCCAATTGTTCTTTTTTTGTACTTAGATCCTCATTTATTTATTTTTTTAAAACCATTTGAAGCTATTTTATTTTTTTGTTACGTTACTTATCCGATTCCTCGATTATTCAAATTAACTAGTTCATCGATTAATCCACTACTAAAATAATTGATAGCTGTAGCCCTAATTTAGACACTCCAATTTAAAGACAATTAGGCTATTTGTCTAATGTATCTTAACATGGCAGCTAATTTATTTTTAGTTACATAAGAAGCTACATCCACTTTCAACACTGCATATTCCGGTCAGGGGGTGGGATGCTGGTGCCTATCCCAGCTATATACACACAGTATACAAAACATGAAGCATTTGTTAAAGCCAAGTCGTTCAAAATTGCTACGTATTTATTTAGCATTCATGTCGAGTTGTCACACATTTGAACTATTTTTTTTTGTACTTAGTATCTTTCTCCTCGCTATTCGGCAGGCCCGTTTGCCCGGGGAAGGGAGCGACCCGAAGAAAGAAATGGGTGTTGCCACGCACACGAAGAACCACCAGGAGAGGAGTGATGGCATACAGTATGTTGACTGCCAGTACAGGCCAGATCACATCACTTGGGATGCGAAATGGGGCTTTTGTGTGAGGGTGAAGGGATCCCCCAATGTGAGCCCACTGGCACTGTGGTGAAAAACCAGCAGAAAGTACAGTTCAGTTGACCTCATCAGGGTGACCTTATTGTGAGTGTGTGTGATTGTACCTGGATCATCGCTCCTGAAAAGAACACAGTTAGGTCAGGCATCCACGTGCAGCCTGGTTTGAGGAGACCGTAAACAAACGCTGCCAGCAGTGGTAGTCCATAGAAGAACAAGTGCAACATCTATGAAAGCAACAGCGAAGAAAATAGCAGGAAATAGAATGTAAAATTTGACCTGTACTGATTTCACATACAGTGGGGCAAATACGTATTTAGTCAACCACCAATTGTGCAAGTTTTCAGACTTGAAAAGATTAGAGAGGCCTGTAATTGTCAACATGGGTAAACCTCTATGCGAGATCTCCCCGCATCGCATCAAAATGATAAGAACGGTGAAGAAGAGGACTGGGAGGATGTGTTATGGTCAGATGAAACCAAAATAGAACTTTTTGGTAGAAATACAGGTTCCCGTGTTTGGACGAGAAAGAATACTGAATTGCATCCGAAGAACACCATACCCACTGTGAAGCATGGAGGTGGAAACATCATGCTTTGGGGCTGTTTTTCTGCAAAGGGACCAGGACGACTGATCTGTGTAAAGGAAAGAATGAATGGGGCCATGTATCGAGAGATTTTGAGTGAAAATATCCTTCCATCAGCATGGGCATTGAAGATGAGACGTGGCTGGGTCTTTCAGCATGACAATGATCCCAAACACACAGCCAGGGCAACAAAGGAGTGGCTACGTAAGAAGCATTTCAAGGTCCTGGAGTGGCCTACCCAGTCTCCAGATCTCAACCCCATAGAAAATCTGTGGAGGGAGTTGAAAGTCTGTGTTGCCCAACGACAGCCCCAAAACATCACTGCTCTAGAGGAGATCTACATGGAGGAATGGGCCAAAACACCAGCAACAGTGCTTGAAAAGCTTGTGAAGAGTTACAGAAAACGTTTGGCCTCCGTTATTGCCAACAAAGGGTACATAACAAAGTATTGAGATGAACTTTTGGTATTGACCAAATACTTATTTTCCACCATGCTTTGCAAATAAATTGTTTAAGAATCAAACGATGTGATTTTCTGGGATTTTTTTTTCACATTCTGTCTCATGGTTAAGGCTTACCCATGTTGACAATTACGGGCCTCTCTAATATTTTCAAGTGGGAGAACTTGCAGAATTAGTTTTGACTAAATACTTATTTGCCCCACTGTAGGTGACAGTTTAAGCCTGGAACAAATTAATTCATTTGTAGTTTTTAGAGATGTACCGAGAGCAAAATTCTTGGCCAAAACCGAATATTGGAAGCACTTGGCCGAAAAAACAAAACCGAAAGGCCGAAAAATACACATGCATATAATTCATATTTTATTTATTTACTATTAAAAATTATTTTCTTTGGTTATTTTCCGATTGATGCCCTTTGCCTTGGCCTTGGTTCTACAACCCCGGAGTCTCAAGACATTTAGTTTGAAAGGTGTCGATTCTGAAACCCCATGAGAGAGAGTGCGTTTGTGGCAAACTCTCAATGTGGCTGGCGTCGTCATAGCAACACAGGTCACAGCCGATGGAACCTAGATAAATGTGCTTTCTTGGAAGTTAAGGACACTCGAAAAATGTCTTTCACCTCCGATTGCTAAGCTAAATGAGATCTCGTCTTACGTTTGTGTGGAACTGTATCTACTTCGTTCTTGCCGAAACTAGTAAAGCTAGGCTATTACAATCTGCCCTACTCCTTAAAATATGACTCTGTGTTTTCTTGTGCAACAAGTGGAATCGATCGTGAGCTCGACGAGTGGGCCGAGTTCGACGAAGCCGAGCGAAGTCGTTCCCAGCCGGATTAAATGGCAACTGGCAGAGGGGGTGTGGAAGTCGCAGGAAAAAATGTGACAGAAAGAGGAAGTGGTCATGCTATAAACATATTGTAGTAAACCATCGCAAATGCACATGTATGCATTTAAATACTTTATTTGTATAATGTTCGCTTGATTAAACTCCAAACTACTCACGAACGGGCTCAAATACACTGTACTCGATGTGATGTGGGACATCAATGGAAAACAAACTTCAGAACCCGTGTGTAGCGGCGATGAAGCAATTTTACTTTATTTTCCTTCGTTTAATAGCTTATATATTTCTTTGATACCTCAAAATACTTCCAAACTGTTGGTTGTGAGCCACTAGTGTTGCTTTTTGCTGTGTTTTGATTACGTCATCACATAGGACTACGGTTTTCACACTTTTAATTGGTAAACTTTCAGCCTTTGAACTGAAAATTGAAAATGCAATTTCAGCTACTTTCGGCCAAAAATCTCTAGTTTTCCTCATATGTCAGAGTGTGTCTGAGTTTCTTGCTGCACTTTTTGTTCAAATATGTTGTTTAAAGGTTTATAACTGCCTTTATTAATGCTAGTTTTGTTAGCCTGTCCCTGATGTTTCTCATGTTGTGTTAGCAATGTTGAATGCAAAGTTGCACAGTTTGTTTTATGTTTCATTTTAACTCATTTGCTCCCAAAAATGTATGAATGCGTTCTATTTTTAATTGTTTCAGTGTCCCAAAGACGCATTTATACGTCCTTTACATTTTTTTACAAGAGACATCTCTGGGTTCTGATTCAATTTAGCTCCAAAGCACAAAGCTGAAAATCCATTTTAAAGCAATAAAACTGGCCACTGGATGGCAGTAGCACATTTGGTAAGACCCCGCAACCCGATTCAACGGTAACGAACGGCCGGTGTGCCGGCGGAAGACGACCGAATGGAGAACCGAGAGGACACCTGTGATGCCAGGTGCTGGACGACAGAGCAGAACGACCGGGACCACCAGTGCAGCGGACGATGCCGTGGAGTCCGTGCTGCTCGCCGAGCAGACCCCGCAGGGACTCAAAAAATCCATCTTTATGAGACAGGTGGTGATGAGGGAAAAGTTTACCCGGCTGTCGAGGCCACAACAGCGTCATCTCTCAGTTAGTTATGTGTAAATAAATTGTTACTTTGCTATCAAAAGCTCTATTGACTTGTTGTTTGTTATTTTGTAAAAGGAAAACATTATTCAGATGTTTGGGATGTTACTAAAGCAAAAAAAAAAAAAAAAAACAGCTGTTTTAAAGTCAGTTATGTTTGAAATGTATGCTTTCACAAAAAGCTCAATTTCTGTTTTTTCATCAGAAATTGGAAAATTGCTCAAACTAAGTTATTTTCCAATGCTGATTTCTAAAGAATGGAAAAAGATATGACCTTACTTTTTTTTTTCCTTTTGAAAGAAGAGAGTCTAATCTTTCTTTTGGTGGGTTCAATGTTTATATAGCAAAAAATAATAATTTTCTGTGGGCCTTGCAAAATCAGTCAAAATCCAGTAAAACTGCCGTGAGCGAAGGGGGTTGCACCGGTGAAAATGGCTGGGAGTGCATAAGTTCAGAATGCTATATAGCTATATACTTTCTCAATCTAAGTACATTTAAGGCCAATACTGGAGTGGAACAACACTTATTTATTCAGTGTGCATGACTCAGCGCAGTGGTTCCTTTTTACCTTTTTAATACCACAGCCATAGGGATCCCACAACTATGGCAACAGCAGTGTGACATAAATATGTTTTGTTATGTCTCCTCCCCCTTACATAATATGTCCCAGAAATAAACACAAAAGAACCTTGTGCTTTTCCCATCTAACTTATAAATCCAATCTAGCAGGTGAGTAACAACTTGTGAGGAAACAAGTTCAGATACTGTTATAAAATTAATTTGTGCATTGTTTGAATTAGACCCAATTACAGCAGGATTGCTTGGTTTTGACACATCTGGTAAACTAGACATTTCTGGTAGGATTACACTGCTATAATCAGCCCATCCTCGTCACCACTTTTTCATATGAACTTCCTCAATCTACGTACATTTAAGTCCAAGACTGAAGTGGAACAACCCTTTTTTATTCAATGTGCTTCCCATCACATATGCACACGACTCATCACAGAGGTTCCTTTTTACTGTAATACCACACCCACAGGGCGCGTACAACTATGGCAACAGTAGTGTGACATAAATATGTTACAGTAAACGTCACCTGTCCATCCATCTAATCTAAATACCTAAGCGATATCTTATAAATTGAAGAACTCGGGTGTCAGCTCTTAATTCGAGGGTACTTTTGTGTTTTGTATTTTTTTTTTTTCCTTTTTCAACGGAATGGCTTGTGATCGACTTCTTTGCACCTGCACATGTGTTCATCCTCCGCACACATAGCTTTCCCCCACCCCGCTGCGATGCTGACGGGGGATGAGGGATTGACTTATCAGTCACCCAGCATGCGCATGCAGCATCTGATCAATGCCTCGCTATTGTGTGTGGACAACCTATTTGGATAACCTTTTGACACATACGCACACACAAGCCATGAGCATGCTGGGTCACTGCGGGGAAATCAAAAGGAGAGAGGGTCGCATAAATAATGCCTTATCTTTGTGAAACAAAGCAAGGATGCAGAACACACAAATGTATAGATTTTATCCTTAATGATAAAATGGTTTGTTTATTCAATTGTGCACAAAGGAGATAAGCGCACATGTGTATGAAGTAGGTTATAGGGTATATACAACAGCGCTGTTATACTGTGTTGATGACGAATGAACCTCACATGTATGGTTTTAGACTGTGAAAGTATGTTGGCTTAAACAAGAAAATCATGTTATGTAGATGAATAGAACCCACCATCACCCTTGGGTAGCCCACCGGATCCAGCAAGTAGGGCTCATAGTGTTTCATGTAGAATGAACACGCGCTGAGTGGGGAATCTAGAGCTGCCTAAAGTGGTAGAGAAGAACAATAGAAACTAATGTAAAAACTGTGAAAAAGAGTCATGTTGTTCATAAGTAAGCAGACAACGTCCTGGTATTATGGTAACTAGGGTTGTTCCGATCATGTTTTTTTGCTCCTGATCGTTTTAGAGTATCTGCCGATCTGATATTTGCCGATTCGATTGCTTTTTTTTTTGCTCTAATTTGCACTAATTGTGCAACTTCTCCCACTTGAAAATATTAGAGAGGCCTGTAATTGTCAAAATGGGCAAAGCTCAACCATGAGAGACAGAATGTGGAGAAAAAAAAAAAACAGAAAATCACTTTGATTTTTAAAGATTTTTTTTTGCAAATCATGGTGGAAAATAAGTATTTAGTCAATACCAAAAGTTCACCTTAATACTTTGTTATGTTCCCTTTGTTGGCAATAACGTAGGCCAAACGTTTTCTGTAACTCTTCACAAGCTTTTCACATACTGTTGCTGGTATTTTGGCCCATTCCTCCATGCAGATCACCTCTAGAGCAGTGATGTTTTGGGGCTGTCTTTGGGCAACACGGGCTTTCAACTCCCTCCACAGATTTTCTATGGGGTTGAGATCTGGAGACTGGCTAGGCCACTCCAGGACCTTGAAATGCTTCTTACGAAGCCACTCCTTTGTTGCCCTGGCTGTGTGTTTGGGATCATTGTTATGCTGAAAGACCCAGCCAGGTCTCATCTTCAATGCCCTTGCTGATGGAAGGAGATTTTCACTCAAAATCTCTCAATAAATGGCCCCATTCATTCTTTCCTTTACACAGATCAGTCGTCCTGGTCCCTTTGCAGAAAAATAGCCCCAAAGCATGATGTTTCCACCCCCGTGCTTCACAGTGGGTATGGTGTTCTTCGGATGCAATTCAGTATTCTTTCTCCTCCAAACACAAGAACCTGTGTTTTTACCAAAAAGTTCTATTTTGGTTTCATCTGACCATAACACATTCTCCCAGTCCTCTTCTGGATCATCCAAATTCTCTCTAGCGAACCGCAGACGGGCCTGGATGTGTACTTTCTTCAGCAGGGGGACACGTCTGGCAGTGCAGGATTTGAGTCCCTGACGGCGCATTGTGTTACTGATGGTAGCCTTTGTTACTGTGGTCCCAGCTCTCTGTAGGTCACTCACTAATTCCTCCATTGTGGTTCAGGGATTTTTGCTCACATTTCTTGTTATCGTTTTGACGCCACGGGGTGACATCTTGCATGGAGCCCCAGATCGAGGGAGATTATCAGTGGTCTTGTATGTCTTCCATTTTCTAATAATTGCTCCCACAGTTAATTTCTTGACACCATTTCTTGACAGATTCAGTCTTCCCAGCCTGGTGCAAGTCTACAATTTTGTCTCTGGTGTCTTTCGACAGCTCTTTGGTCTTGGCCATAGTTGAGTTTGAAGTGTGACTGACTGAGTTGTGGACAGGTGTCTTTTATACCGATAATGAGTTAAAACAGGTGCCATTAATACAGGTAACGAGTGGAGCCTCGTTAGACCTCGTTAGAAGAAGTTAGACCTCTTGACAGTCAGAAATGTTGCTTGTTTGTAGATGACCAAATACTTATTTTCCACTCTAATTTGGAAATAAATTCTTTAAAAATTAAACGTGATTTTTTTTTTTTTCACATTCTGTCTCTCATGGTTGAGGTTTACCCATGTTGACAATTGCAGGCCTCTCTAATCTTTTCAAGTAGGAGAACTTGCACAATTGGTGGTTGACTAAATACTTATTTGCCCCACTGTATTTCAAAAATTTTAAATAGAACTCCATACAATACACTTTTCATGTTCACTTATTGCTAGAATGATAGTTCAGAAATGGGTTAAAAGGACTTAGGAATAGGGAGTTACTTTTCAATCACCATGGAGTTTCTACATCCAAGACTGGCACAAAAAAAACTTCAACACTTATTTTAAAAATAGTACCGTAATTTTCGGACTATAAGGCGCACCTGACTGAAAACCGCCACCCACTAAATTTGACACGAAAACTGCATTTGTTAATAAACCCCACTGGACTATAAGCGGCAGCTGTCCTCACTGTATTATGGCATATTTACACCAAAAGATATTAACCGGTAATACTTTATTTGACAGTGGCATAAGACCACCATGAAGCTTTGAACCAATTGGCTGCAAAGCTTCATTGCTTCAAGAAGCTTCATTTGGCCATGACTGCTCCCTTGGGGGAGACGGCACACCTCCAGCTCTCAGCGCTGTTGTCATCCAACATGCCTCCCAGCATGCATTGCAGCGCTACAGATGTAAATAACAATCAAAATTTGTGTTCTGTGCTAATTATTTCTTCAGTTACTGTTCCAGTTGTTTCATTAATTACTAGTTATGGTATTTGATAACACTTTATTTGACAGTGGCACCATAAGACAATCACAATTAGATGCTTATGCTCAATGCTTATAACAGATGTCATTTAGTGTCATCCGGCAAATTATCTTACTCTTAAATGGATGCAAAAGATCCGAGCTGGACATAAATGGAGTTAGTGACATAATTATCAGGATAACACTGAATGACATTCGTCATTAGCATTCAGTAATGTCCATGATAGTGTCATGTCATAATCATGACGGTCTTATGAGAGTCTTATGACGCTGCTGTCAAATACAGTGTTACCTATTAACCCAAATAAATCAACAAATAAGCTGCATTGGACTATAAGGGGAAGGATGCAAAATGAAGGACCTTATAGTCTTAAAACTACTGTAATTAAAATGACCAAACTGCCACTTCTAGGGAAGTTATTTGAATACCATATGGCATTCTTATTGCAAGTCAAACCAAAAAAAATCGGCTGAACGACAACTCTTATCTCAAGGCACCATTCTGTTTCTGATTTATGCTGAAAGTCGTAAAAACCAAGACAAATACACATTTAAAAACAAATGTGTCCACTCTCTTGTCCTCTTTTGTCTACATTTCAAGAATATTTTTTTAACAAAAATCTTTTTTTTTTTTTTCAAATAAAGTTGCTGCCTCTTACCAGGCCCCGGAGGATAGTGAAGGCCATAGCGGCCAGCAGGAGAAGCACCAGTATCAGATCCAAAGGGCGCCAGATGAGCTTCATGCTCTGAGCGTGCTGAGCCTGCGGGTAGTTGGACACCAGAACCACATCACCACGGGTAACAGTTTTCAGCAACCGTCACTTCACCTCACTCACATTATATCCCCCAGTCAGTGGCCTGTCCTTGGGTCGAGCAAACAGTGTGATCGCTCCCCATGCGGGCATCAACAGGAAGAGGAAGTTGAGCCAGAAAGCCGGACGGATCTCGGCACCGTATTTCCCTGCAAGGAGATAACTAAAATGTTGATAGCACATGACTGCAGGGATGTCAGGGTCTGATCAGGCTGCATGAGGCTCACCTGCCACAATGCCAGTGATGAACACGCTCATGTTGGCACACAAGGATCCGGCCCAGAACAGACCCAGCGTGCGGTATCCTTTACTGTGAGATCGCACACAGATAGTTGATGCCACTCACAGTACGAAAACAAAAATAGACTGCATACAGTATGTGTTCTTAGAATAAAATGTTCATATCTCTAAGACATAGAATGCAACTTGCATAACACCAACATTTTTTTGATGTTTCATGATTGACCCAGTTTGGAATGTGACACCATTTCCACTCCCACCTGTCCATTATTTTGCTGATCATGATGAGGTACATGATAAAATGAGCAATTCCATCCCAGTAACACATCATAATGGCATAAGCTGTGCCGAGGTAAGGCTCGCCCTGTAACACACATAAACACAATCACGTACTTATTCTCGATTGTATTCATTGTCCTTATATTTTTTTGTCATTATGGACTCACTGTTTTACGATAGAACTCCATAAACCCAGAGATGACGCCATCATACTCCAAGGCACTAGTCAGGTCGATAACACATGTGAAGGAAAATTCTGCAAATACTGCACAAGGACACCAAGATGGAAAAGGTAAGAATATCTCTGTGCAGAAACCATTACAATGCCTCTTTGAGTGGGTTTTATTTGTGCTTTTAGCGTATCTCAGGTTGCATTGCTATTTTCTGGTAATTCTCCTTGCTCTATCCCTTAGTGCGATGTGTTTACTTGTCTTTGTGCTACATGAATCAAAACAAAAATCCTGCTCGTCAGTTAAGCTGTAATTATTGGTGGTTTTGTTTTTGTTTGCTTTTGCATTTCGCGGTAATATTGAAAGTAGATTTGTCTTAATTATTCAAACAGCAAAAAGTTGCTTCAATCAAAATAGATATTTTCAGTTTAAAAAAACTCATTTAAATAAAACCAAATCTGAAAAATATTTTGAATTCAAAAGGCAAGGCAAAGCAAATTTATGTATATAGCACAATTCAACACAAGGCAATGGCGTACCGCACGCAGGCTATTTTTAGACCGTGACGTCGCATCGTAAAGCGGAAGTAAAGCCGAAGTGGGACATTATAGACCCGCCCTCGCATAGACACAACGCAATTAGTGCTACTTTTCGCCGGTAATCTTTCAAAAACGAACATGCCGATCACGCATTGCTTTTCAGAAACGACTCTAGACATTACGACACATGAAGGATGTTTTCTTCATACGTTTCCGGAAACCAAAAACTCGGGAGAAAAAAATGTGTAGACCGAATACACTTGCGCGGACTTTTGAACACCAGCTCGGCGAATCCATTCACGTTTCATATGCAGTAAACATTATGTTGGGTTGGCACAGTGACGTGCGGTGAGGTTCGTGGTTGGTGAGGCACTGACTCCGTAAGTGTCAGATTTACAAATATATAAACCAAAAAGGGTAGCTTATTCAATTAACTACTGGTTATTTCATATCTCATCAGCATTCTTCACGAAAAACACACACACGGTACATATTACAGATACATAAAGGTAGAAAATAACGTGCATTTGCGCTACACTCTCCATGTGTTGGAATTTCCATCGCAAGTCTTTAGTTCATACAACATAAATGAGTACAGAGTGGTGTACAAAACCACAGATTTCAATTTTGACCTTTTGTGAAATATTCAGTTTTTAAAACTTGAATCTGATACTTAAATCAATTTAATACAGATTGCTCAACAAAAAGCATGAAAAGAAAAAGTATATTTAAGGCCAAAATTTAGTTTTAAAATATTAAGATTGAAATGAAAACTGTGGTCTTACCTTTATTTGTAGATAAAGTCCATGCGCCTGCCCTTCGCCACAAAAACCTCAGTTACTTTGTTGTAAAAGTCCTCCTTATTTTCCTTTCGTTTTAAAAGTCTCTCCGCCTCAATGGAGATGATCGCCAGGGAGGAAAGTTGTCCAAAATCGGTCCTATTCCGACTGTATCACATCACCGATTGCTTCAATTAGATCGTTCTGTATTCTATTTGACAAGCCAGAAAACACAGTGGATGTGTCCAAATGTCTAGCTAACCTCTCATCTTTCTCAGCAAAAGCGTATAAAAGTTCGACATAATTGCCACGATTAGTAGAGCTTGCCCTCTCATCGTTAGCACGAAATGCTAACTCCTGCTTAGCTAAGAAGCAGGTTGCATTAATGAGGTCTTTCAAAATCTCACGGTTCCCCTTTACCTTAGAATTGTGGGTGCTAACGTTGAGCCGCCGCTGTTCGTTCAAAGCCAAATCGATCCTTGAGCTTCCAAAAATTTTTAAAGCAGTCTGGCTTTGAATGTGAGTGTACGATCTCTCATGTTTGCTGAGACTTCGTGGTAAATTTTTCATGTCACAATATCCCGTGTTAGTCCAGGCATGGGAAGCAGTAAAGGCGGTTTTTCGAAGGACAGCCACACAGCCAGTCTTTTCGGGTGTACCACTCCGTTTGAAAAGAGCGAGTTATCTTAGACTGTCCCGTAGTTTGAAGCAAACCTTTTAGCTCCGGCGTTGGTCTTCCTCTGTTAAGCAGGTCCACTTTTGACTGAAAGTCCAGTTTTGAGAATTTTTTAAGTTTGGATATATAATCCTCTTCCATTTTGGGAGTCCGATGTCGACGTAGTAAACAATACAAAACGGCTCGCCGCAGTGCACTTGACTCGCCTGGCGCCATTACCTGTTGGCTCACGTTCGCCCCCTTTCTGTGCGGCAGCGTACTATCTGCCGCAACCTGTGCCTTTTCACTGCGGTTTTATTTCCCATCAGCAAAACTAAATATGTCGCTAACAAACATTAAACTTTAAGGGTTAAAGACATTAGTCAGACTGTGGAAAATCAGGTCAAATAAACGTATCTGGAAACATTATAATGGCGACATGCAGATGTACGGCAACCAGCACGCTCCAATTCCATGTATCAACCCAGTTTGTTATGGATTGCGCAATCAGAGGTGAGGCTTTACTCGTTGCTGCCGCACCTCTCGTTTCATTTCGTTATTTGAACAGGAAATGGGCAAATTCAGCGATTTTGACTATAAAAAATGTTTGAAATGAGTCATACATTAAGAGCAATGGACAAATATTAATATAAATTTGATGCTCTGCCTCACCTGCCTCCCCTGACCGCACATCACTGGGTTGGCATGGTCTTTCAGAGGACAAAGAGGTAAGCCATTTTTATATTTTTAACTTATTTTTTTAGTGTAACGTTGTGCCGTACTGCTTCTGTCTGACAATGAATGACCTGAAAAGAATTACAATGGTATCTGACTGCCACTGTTACCGTTTCTGTTATATATATAAAAAAACGACTTTGGTAAGGCGGACGTGTAAATAAATAATAGGACTAAGATGTGTTATCAATGGAAAAATTAAAAGTGTTCGTTGGCTGTCACTGAGTAGCATTCGCGACCACTACACAAAGCTAACTAAATTACCCCCAAGAACGGTAAGAGACGTAGGACAACCAGAGGATATATAAGAAAGACAGGGCTGATGGTAAAGGATAGCTTGTTGAAACAGGAGAATGTCATTGTCAGTCGCGTCGATAAAAAAGCTAAAGCTATGCTTAGGTCGGCTCGTTTTTTTCGTCTTTTTCAGCCTTCAACACTAAAGCCATCTCTTTAACTGGACATTTTTACATCTTTGCCAGTCAATTTGGCACCAGGCACATCATTTTCGGAGAGAAATGGTAGGTTTAGCTCTGTAAACATCTCCTTCGTACACGTTTTTCATTTATTTCCTATTAGGGACAAACGGTGGCTTGTCCCTACTTAGCAACAGTAGCTAATGTCATGAATATTAATGAACGGAAGTGACGTGTTGCTTGCGGTACGCCATTCAAAGTGCTTTACGTCACATGAAGATCATAAAAATCATATTAACGTCAATAGAACGTAAAAACAAAGACAATCGAAATATTAAATAAAATTATACATAAAAATTGCATTTAATCAAGAATAGAATAAAAAAACAAAATTTTTTTAATAAAACAAATACAACTACTACTGCTAATAATTGAAATCAGCAATGGAGATAAGCACAAGAGGAATAGAAAGCAAATAGATTGAAATATATAGACACTTATGGATCTGCAGTGTTAAACAAAAGAGTTTTAGCCCTGATTTAAAGGAGCTAACAGTTTGAGCATACTTCAGACCTTCAGGTAACTTGTTCCAGAGGTGAGGAGCATAATAACTAAATGCTGCCTCAGTGCAGGGGTGCACATAAGTGGTCCGCATGCGCGCATGTGTACTGGACGTAGACAACGGCTTCCATACGCTTTTGCGTACCGATGGCTGACCACTGTATTTGCGGCGGACATGACAAAATAACTTCTCAAAATGTCGACGAGGCAGGCCACACTGAGTAATTACTTCAATGTTTCCCCACCCCCGTCAAAAGACAGACAGACGACAGAGACGTCACCGGAGCTACCGAAAAAAAGGACTTTTGCTGAAAAGTGGCTCCAGGAGGTACCATGGCTAGAAGCAAATGATGCTCGCACGGAAATGCGGTACAAAATGTGCCGTGAGAATCCCAATGTCGCCGATAAGAGCAGCGCATTTTATGTAGGGTCAAAGAATTTCAGCCATCCAAACTTTGAAAAGCACGAAAAAAACAGAGCATGTGGCAATGGCGTAGCGCACGCAGGCTATTGTTAGACCGTGACGTCGCATCGTAGAACGGAAGTAAAGCCGAAGTGGGACATTATAGACCCACCCTCGCATAGACCCTATGTAAAAAGTGCTACTTTTCTCCGGTAATCTTTCAAAAACGAACATGCCGATCACGCATTGCTTTTTTGGAACTTAGACTTTGACTGTAGACATTACGACACATGAAGGATGTTTTCTTCATACGTTTCCGGAAACCAAGAACTCGGGAGTAAAAAATGTGAAGACCGAGTCAACTTGCGCTGACTTTAAATCAACTTGCGCGGACTTTAACACCAGCTCGGTGAATCCATTCACATTTCATATGCAGCAAACATTACGTTGGGTTGGCATGGTCTTTCAGAGGACAAAGAGGTAAGCCATTTTTATATTTTTTACTTATTTTTTTTAGCGTAACGTTGTGCCGTACTGCTTCTGTCTGACAATGAATGACCTGAAAAGAATTACAATGGTATCTGACTGCCACTGTAGTGTTACCGTTTCTGTTATATATATATAAAAAAAAACTTTAGTAAGGGGGAAGTGTAAATAAATTATAGAATTAAGATTTTGTTATCAATGAAAAAATGAAGTGTTCGTTGGCTGTCACTGAATAGCATTTGCGATCGCTACACAAAGCTAACTAAATTACCCCCAAGAACGGTAAGAGACGTAGGACAACCAGAGGATATATAAGAAAGACAGGGCTGATGGTAAAGGATAGCTTGTTGAAACAGGAGAATGTCATTGTCAGTCGCGTCAATAAAAAAGCTAAAGCTATACTTAGGTCGGCTCGGTTTTTCTGTCTTTTTCAGCTTTCGACACTCAAGCCATCTCTTTAACTCAACATTTTTATGTTCTTCCAGATCTTTGCCAGTGAATTTGGCACCGGGCACATCATTTTCGAAGAGAATTGGTAGATTTAGCTCTGTAAACATCTCTTTCGTACACGATTTCCATTCATTTCCTATTGGGGACAAACGGTGGCTTGTCCCAACTTAGCAACTGTAGCTAATGTCATGAATATTAATGAGCGGAAGTGACGCGTTGCTTGCGGTACGCCATTAAGCAAACTATCGATGTCAGACACGACCCCACTCGCCCTATGGACAAGTCGCGGAATAAAGGTAATGAACAGTGACATGCACTGACAAACGTGTTTTTGCTCGCATTTTACAAAGCTAAACATGCACGTTCAATGAGGTCTTATGAGGAGGATATCCCACTTTTAAAAAGGCTTGGAGTTAATGTGGGAGCCGCACAATGCCCTTTATTTTGAATTGGTGCTTTTATGTTTATTTCTTTACATTTCACTTCAAAGTAATGCCAATTTTGTTGTGCCAGTTGATGTTAATCAAGCATTAATTGTTAATATAATTAATTGAAGTTAATTGGCTCTAAGTAAAGCTTGTCATAAATTTATCACATCAGGCGGGTCGGCTTTCAAGCTCAATGAGGACCAAGTCACATCTCCAGGTCCTCCTCTGAGAACCTGGGCGAAAAAATTCTGTGCACCCGTGTGCCTTACCCTGCTTGGTTCTTGTTCTTGGAACATACAGGAGACCGCTTCCAGACGACCTTAGGGGTCTAGATGTTTCATAGGAATCTAACAAATCAAGCATGTATTTTGGTTCAAGGCCATTAAATGTTTTGTAGACACATTTCGGCTAACTCCGCAACAAAAATGTCTGGTGTTGATGATAACCGCATGATATCCACAGTAAAATATCATGATCTAGCAACCCTCTAGGTTCTGTATTAAAACTTTCTGAGAACAGTGCTTATTAATATTTCATCAATTGCCAGTCATTTCTGATTTGTCCCTCGCTCATTCACGAGTAGTGGTGCACACTTTTTGTTTAACACATTGGTAAAGTAGAGAAAGTGCAACCCATTTGTCATGTTGTGACACATTAGGAAATTGCTTTCACGCAGAGGGAGGCATTACGCTTATTCTAGGCCATGGGATGAAACCGATGGTTAGCCCTTACTCCGGAAAAGAGTCTGTTCATAAAAGATTATTTAAAGATCTTTCTTTTATCGTGCTCCATCTGAGACTGAAGAAGCAGCCTGTGGCCTTTCAGCTTGGGTGAAAATGTTTTGTTTACTGTGCTCTGAATGTAAACGCCTCCAACCCCATCTGAGAATTCGAGGCCTAATTTATAATGAACACCTTATATTGAACAGCTTCTCGAAGATGATGACTTGCTGCAGGGAGTGCATTCCATTTTGATGGCTCACATACAGTGAACCACTTTTAATACTTTCATTAAACATACTGGCTGACATTGACAGCGTTGGACATCTAATATAGTTGGGCTAGGAGCGAATGAACATTTGTTAATTCGACCCTCCCGATCCAAATGGATTGGACATCAAGCCCCGTCAATGGCACTGAGAGATGAGATTCACAGCCAGTCTGGGAGGCAGATCTTTATAAAGGTAAAAGACAAAAAAATGGCCACATCCCCAACCAAGGATCTATTTATAAACTATTGGATCTAGTTAAAATTAAAGAATGAATGAATATTTACGGTTTTCCTTTAGAGATGGAAAATGCTTTCACGTCATTTTCAAAGTATCGGAATCGGCAAAAAAATATCATCCATGACTTTTTTTAATATATATATATTTATTTTTTAATTAAATCGTTTTTTAATTGTATTTAACGTTACAAACGTAATATGTTATACTCATCCAGAGTCTTTAGTTTAGGCTTAAGGTAGGGTTATCAAATTTATCCCGATAACGGCGGTAATTAATTTTTTAAAAAATGTATCACGTTGAAATATTTAACGCAATTAACGCATGCGCTGCACGACCCACTCACGCATTGTCGCGCTTAATCTGTAATGGCGCCGTTTTACTTATATAGAGAGATAAAAGGCAGCGTAGAATGAGTAGAGTGAATTTTGGCAGCCTTTTTTTAATTGGCTAAAGCCTTACAATCCCTTTCCCTACGATTAGAAATATCATGGGAAGCAAATGTGGGGAAGCAAGGTAGCAATTGATCTTTTTCTTAACACCTTATGCTATTTCCCAACGCAGAGAAGATATATCAATTGGTAGCACTGCGCACAGTCATGGTTCCACTTCCCATCATGCATTTGGGCATGGCTACAGTATCATTTACTGAAAACTCAACAAATACACTAGATGGCAATATTTAGTCACAATGTACAAAGTCACAAGTCTTTCTATCCGTGGATCCCACTCACAGAAAGAATGTTGATAATGTAAATGCCATCTTGAGGATTTATTGTCATAATAAACAAATAAAGTACTTATGTACTGTATGTTGAATGTATATATTCGTCCGAGTTTTATTCATTTTTTTCTTAATGCATTGCCAAAATGTATATGATCGGGAAAAATTATCGGGAATGATTGGAATTGAATCTGGAGCAAAAAAAGCAATCGGATCGGGAAATATCGGGATCGGCAGATATTCAAACTAAAATGTTCAGGATCGGATCGGGAGCAAAAAAAAATGATCGGAACAACCCTAGTTTCCTTTTTTGTTTTTTTTTCCAATTAATTAATTCACTCCCAGCCATTTTCACCAGAGCAAGGCCCTTCGCTCCCGGCCGTTTTACTGGATTTTGACTGATTTTGCAAGGCCCACAGAAAATTCTGTTCTATTGCTATATAAACATGGAACCCACCAAAATAAAGATTAGACTCTCTTCTTTCAGCAGAAAAAAAGTTATATCTTTTTCCATTCTTTAGAAATCAGCATTAGAAAATAGCTTAGTTTGAGCAATTTTCCAATTTCTGATGAAAAAAGAGAAATTGAGCTTTTTGTAAAAGCATACATTTCAAACATAACTTCGACTTTAACACAGCTATTTTTCATTTTTGTTACATCCCAAACATCTGAATAATGTTTTCGTTCTACAAAATAACATAAACAATAAGACAAATAGATCTTTTGATCGCAAAGTAACAATTTATTTACACATAACTAAACTATTGAACTGTTGAACTATTTGTGCAAATAACAACGGGGAAGGCTCTCGGCTGCTCCCGGTTGAATGAGGTGGCTCCCAGTAATCTGATGAGTTTGGATCAAGATCGGTCTCACTTTTTTGATTATCTTCATCATCTTCATTGTTGGTTTCAACCTCGGGCTCAGGAGTAACGCAACGTGAGCTCCGCAGAACGCGTGTTTTTTTAAATTTTTTTGAATCCTTCCTTGACGATGGTTTCGTTTTCTTTTCAAATAACTCCTCCAGCGTCGTTTGCCTTTTTTTCTGATCGTTCTCCACATTTTTCTCAATTTCTCATGCGTCTTCACAAGATCCCTCCAACTTCCGTTTCCTGACTATTTTTCTTCACTTCCTTTCTTGGCCCGAGATGAGTTCTTACAAAATGCGCTACTGCCCTCCAGTGGCCAGTTTTATTGCTTTAAAATGAGTTTTGAGCATTGCGCATTGCAGTTTAGGTGCAACAGAACCTAGAGATGCCGCTTGTAAAAAAAAAAAAAAAAAAAAAACATAAAATACGTCGTATAAATACGTTTTTGGGACACTGAAACAATTAAAAATAGGGAGCAAATGAGTTAAAAATGTAAAGATTAAAGAATGCTGTTAATATCCCAATATTTATGGACATGAACCTGACATGTTGGACTTATTCTCATTCTAACATCTTGTGTAATGACCCTGCTGCGGGTAAAACGAAACTGATACAAAACAAGCTCCCTGCGGAACACGCGAGTTAAACTCGTAAGGCAAAAACACACATATCATCATCCTGGTGTAAAACCATCCCTGTAATCCTCATGGCAAACCAGTTTATCTCTGGCAATCAGACAGCTACGATACGGGGATTATGGATCCCTATCACCAAAGAGAACCTGTCTCAGCTTTGCCGCTATTATCATTAACGCGCTCCGAATACAAACAACACTCTGGCCCTTTTCTTTTTCTTTCACAAAATGCTACAACGGTAAAAAAGATATAGGAAATGAATAGAGAACAATTTATAAACTAGGAACATTTTTAATT
This sequence comes from Corythoichthys intestinalis, assembly GCF_030265065.1. Taxonomy (NCBI): domain Eukaryota; kingdom Metazoa; phylum Chordata; class Actinopteri; order Syngnathiformes; family Syngnathidae; genus Corythoichthys; species Corythoichthys intestinalis. Next base: position 44,783,793 of record NC_080401.1, on the reverse strand, counting down.
CTACTCCGTTTGTGTATGCAGTGTTTGGGTGGATGGTATGTTTTAAAAGTTTGTACAATTTTGAGATTAAATAAAAAATGTGAAATGTGTTTTTTGCTTTGCAATGCTGCCTTGAGATGCGAGTATTCAGATTTTCAAGTTTTGGGAGATTAGAGATTCAGCTCACTGGTCTGTTTTGCTTAATGCTAAAAATGTTAGATGCCATAGAAACATAAGTGGAGTTTGACTTTTGGGGCAGGAGGGACACAACGCAGTGTCAGCAATAAAGTTAACTTACAAGAATATTTATAATAATAAGTTGAAAATGAGCATTTTTTGTTTTTCATCATGTTTTAGGGGAATTCTAAATCGGGCTGCTTAGGACAGCTATACTTTTCGCCGAGATCGCCATCCATTGAATATGGTACGGTAAATTTCGAATAGGCTGTTCCCAGAGTGCCGTATCAAGGCACCTCAGTGGGAAGGAAAAAGTGTGGCAGGAAACGCTGCACAACCAGAAGAGGTGACCGCAGAAAGACAGTGGAGAAGGGCAGATTCCAGACCTTGGGGGACCTGCAGAAACTTGGAAATGGGCTACAAGTACCGCATTCCCCAGGTCAAGCCACTTTCGAACCTGAAACAGCGGCAGAAGCGCCTGACCTGGGCTACAGAGAAGCAGCACTGGACTGTTGCTCAGTGGTGAAGGGAAAAGGTACCGTCATCGCACACACCATATAATTGTTTGCATTAGTCTAACACATTCATCCAACTATTGTTTAACCCTTTAACACCGAACGTGTCGGCAGCGACGCGAATACGCATATCGTCTTTGAAGCTTCGTCACGCTGTAATTACGTCACCCACGTGCCGCTGGTTGGTCTCATTTGAAAATGCGGAAGTTGATGTCCACACCAGTTTTTATTTGAAGTCAATCGACCAAGAAAAACGGGAGATAATGTCATTTGAGTTTTATAGTTTTATTGCACTCATAAATATGCATTCAAACGCTGCATGGACCATGTATCTATCTCCATATTTCCATCATTTCTTGTCCTTTTTCAAAACCGAAAGCAGCACAGAAGACTACATATCCCGAGAGCCGTTCTGATTTCAAGAAGGACGAACCGAATGTGATCATTTTAAATAAATTTCCGAACGAGGCGCACACTCATGAAAGGGAGGCATGCGACGCAAGCAACGGCCGGTTGGTTTGAGCGAGCGACTTTGAAACGTGCAGAATGAATATAAAACTACATTTAGCACAAGCTAATGCATTATTTCATTAACTCAAGGAGGAAGATGAGCCGTATTTGTCGTCTTTTTCTTTGCATGAGTCGGCGTCTCGGCGAATAGAAGTGACGGCAGCGCGCAAACAGCGAAAGAGTAGTGTGACGCAGCTCCGTCAGCCTCCGTGACCTGTTCAAGCTTTATTGAGTGCGCAAAGGAAAAAAAAAAAAACTTTATTGGGTCGCATGCCTGCACATTTTGAATTGAACTGAACTACTTGTCAATTTTTTAAAATACTTTTTTTTTCAATGTTATACATATTTTTTCTTTACTATAATCTTTTCAATTTTTATGTAGATGTGTGTTCGAGAAGCTTGATTGCATGTAGGTATATACTTTTGATAAGGTGATGGATACCACACCTAACTTCACAGAGATATCCTCCAAACCCTTTTTGTGTTAGATGATATATATATATATTTTTCCTCACTATTTTGTACTGAATATAACCTGTTTTGACCATAGTATGTGTAAAGGCCAAAAACGCCTATGACCATACCTGTTGTTTGTGTTGAATTGTCAAACATAAAACTATTCAATCTTATTTTTTTCAATTGAATGTTTATCCTAACAAGTTGAATAAATATGATCAAGCTTCAAAACGGTTGGTCGAGCATGTTTGGTTGTCAGTGGGACATCAACATTACAAATTTTGAAAAAAGATTTTGGGATTTTTTTTGTCTTTTTGGGTCCAAAATGTGGATTAAAATTGGTCAGTGAAGAAAACAACAGTTTGAACATGAAGTTCAAGGTGTCCTGAAAAAAGGGACCCAACTTGGCCATTGTAAACAATTTTTTCATTGAAATATAAAGGCAACATCAAATGCATGCAAATTCGTCCAAAATAGGCTTAGGTGTTAAAGGGTTAAGCAGACTCTACTACATGCCCTTTGACACAGTAGAGTGAATCACCTTTTCCGGGCTAATGAGAGGGAGATGACAAAAATGGTACAGTTTCTCGTAGGCACCGTCTAACTGTTTGCATTACTCTAACACACGTAATAGAATTAATCAGGAAATAGTATCATTTTCATATTTACGGTAGGACTGCACTACTAATATAAAATAAATAACACACCATAGTTTAATGAGAAGAAAAAGAAGAGATACACAATGCCGTCTTATCACAGAAGCCCAACGCGTGTGTCACGAACAAGATTGATGCACCATCTCTTGCAATCAGCTCTCCCAGCAAACTCCAAGGACAAAGTAAAAAGTAAAAAAAAGTAGACAGCCCTGACAAAAAGTTGATAGCGGGCGTCCCATCCACGCACGAACCTAAGCCGCCCAAAACCGGCCACAGAGGGGAAGACCCAAAAGCAACGCCCAGACACACCTTCGGACACACGTTCGACATGGCCCGCTTCACCAAGGATTTTAAAAAGACTGGATACTGAGATAACACAGATTTTGCTGTTCGTAAACCTGTAGCCTTGTTTTGGATCCAGAACTGTCCCTCCGTCGTCTGTTTTTGCCTTGTTTTTGACCATTGTCGATGAATAAATTGTCAACCTGCTTTTGGCGAGTCTTTTTCAAACTTTTGGAACATGGAGTCAGTACAAAGGGTTAATATCAGAGGGGACGCGCGAAGTTCTGCCTTCCCGGTTGGCGCGCGCGGGGGCAGCATCGGCAGAGCGCACTTTCTTCGGCTGTCGCTGTTTCCGTGCGCCTTGGCCGGGGGGGCGAATTTCAACAGTGGTCCAAAGTACTTTTTTCAGATAAGAGCAAATTTTGCATGTCATTCGGAAATAGAGGTGCCAAAGTTTGGAGGAAGACTGGGTAGAAGGAAATGCCAAATGGCCTGAAGCCCAGTGTCAAATACCCACAGTCAGTTATGGTCTGGGGTGCCATGTCAGCCGCTGGTCTTGGTCTACTGTGTTTTATCAAGGGCAGGGTCAATGCAGCTAGCTATCAGGAGATTTTGGAGCACTTCATGCCTCCACATGCTGAAAAGCTTTATGGAGATGAAGATTTCGTTTTTCAGCATGACCTGGCACCTGCCCACAGTGCCAAAACCACTGGTAAATGGTTTACTGACCATGGCAATACTTTGCTCAATTGGCCTGCCAACTCTCCTGACCTGAACCCCATAGAGAATCTGAGGGATATTGTGAAGAGGATGTTGAGAGACACCAGACCCAACACTGTGGATGAGCTTAAGGCCGCTATCGAAGCATCCTGGGCCTCCATAACACCTCAGCAGGGCCACAGGCTGATTGCCTCCATGCCACTCCCCATTGTAGTAGTCATTTCTGCAAAAGGATTCCCGACCAAGTACTGAGTGCATAGCTGATATAATTAATTGAAGGTTGACTTTTTTGGTATTAAAAGACACTTTTTTATATTGGTCGGATGAAATATGCTAATTTTTTTAGCCAGGGATTTTTTGTTTTTCTTGACTTTTTTGCCAAAATCATCAATATTAAAACAATTAAAGGCTTGAACTACTTCAGTTGTGTGTAATGAATCTAAAATATATGAAAGTCTAATGTTTATCAGTACATTACAAAAAAATAAGGAACTTTATCACAATATGCAAATTTTTTGAGAAGGACTAGTATATTTGCAACTATACGGAGGTCCGTAGAGATGGTCACAAAGCACATATAGCATTATACAAAGTGTCGTCCTTTTTTTTTTCTTTTTTTAACTTCCGGGTCATCCTCTTGTTGTTGTGCTGCGTGATTTTGCTGTTGTGTTGTGTGATTTTGCTATTGTGCCGCGAGCCTTTTGCATTTGTGCTGCGAGCCATTTGCTGTTGTGCTGCAAGCCATTTGCTGTCGTGTTGTGGCTATTGGAGTTCGTGCTTTTTCCAATTTGCAATCGCGCTTTAGTAATTGGTGATCGTGTTGTGGCAGTTTGCGTTTGTGCTTTTTTCTTTTCCAAAGCGTTTGCAATTGGAGTTCGGGCTTTTTTCTATTTGCAAAGTGTTTGAATTTTGCATTTCTGTTCTCCACTCATTACCGGAAGTAACTGCACCTGTTTGAACTTGTTACCTGTATAAAAGACACCTGTTCACATGCTCAAACAAACAAGCTCCAACCTCTCCACAATGGCCAAGACTAAAGAGCTATGTAAGGACATCAGGGATAAAATAATAGACCTGCACAAGGCAGGGATGGGCTACTGGAAAATAAGCAAGCTGCTTGGTGAGAAGGTAACAACTGTTGGAGCGATTATTAGAAAATGGAAGAAGTTCAAGTTGAAGGTCAATCTGCCTCGTTCTGGGGTTCCATGCAAGATCTCACCTCGTGGGGCATCACTGATCATGAGGAAGGTGAGGGATCAGCCCAGAACTACACGGCAGGACCTGGTCAATGACCTGAAGAGAGCTGGAACCACAGTCTCGAAGAAAACCATCGGAAACACATTACGCCGTCATGGATTAAAATCCTACAGCGCACGCAAGGTCCCGCTGCTGAAGCCAGTGCATGTCCAGACATGTCTGAAGTTTGCCACTGACCATCTGGATGATCCAGCGGAGCAATGGGAGAAGGTCCTGTGGTCGGATGAGACCAAAATGGAACTTTTTGGTCTAAACTCGGCTCGTCGTGTTTGGAGGAAAAAGAAGGATGAGTACAACCCCAAGAACACCATCCCAACCGTGAAACATGGAGGAGGAAACATCATTTTTTGGGGCTGCTTCTCTGCCAAGGGTACAGGACGACTGCACCGTATTGAGGGGAGGAACGATGGGGCTATGTATCGCCAGATCTTGGCTGACAACCTCTTTCCATCAGTGAGAGCCCTGAAGATGGGTCGTGGCTGGGTCTTCCAGCATGACAGCAACCCAAAGCACACAACCAGGGCAACTAAAGAGTGGCTCCGTAAGAAGCATCTTAAGGTCCTGGAGTGGCCTAGCCAATCACCAGATCTGAACCCGATAGAAAATCTATGGAGGGAGCTGAAAGTCCGTGTTGCCCGGCAGCAGCCCCGAAACCTAAAGGCTCTGGAGAAGATCTGCATGGAGGAGTGGGCCAAAATCCCTGCTGCAGTGTGTGCAAACCTTGTCAAGGACTACAGGAAACGTTTGGTATCTGTAATAGCAAACAAAGGTTTCTATACCAAATATTAAGTTCGATTTTTGTGATGTATCAAATACTTATTTCATGCAATTAAATGCAAATTTATTATTTAAAAATCATACAACGGGATTTTCTGTTTTTTTTTTGTATTAGATTAGATGTTAGATTCCGTCCCTCACAGTTGAAGAGAATTTATGATACAAATTACAGACCTCAACATGCTTTGCAAGTGGGAAAACCAGCAAAATCGGCAGTGTATCAAATACTTGTTCTCCCCACTGTATTTATAATTGCGCTTTACCTAAAATATGTTTTATCCGATTACTCGATTAATCGATAGGATTTTCAGTCGATTACTCGATTACTAAAATATTCGAAAGCTGCAGCCCTAAACATGAGTGTGAATGGTATTTTGTTATTTAGTCCACCCCTTGCAGTAAGTCAACTAACATAGGCAATAATTGGAAAATGAATGAATGAATTTAGTCACACTGTTGTTATTGTTGCAATTCTTAACGTTGTTATTGTATGGGTCCTGAAATCCCAGAGAGTTTGGGTCAGTGGTGTCACAGAACAGTCACGCTAAGCTGCTGGAGCCAGACGAGCGTAAGCCGCTTTCAGCGTATCAGGTGAAATCACACAGAATGCAATTAGTTGTTTTCACACAAAGTTGAGAAACTTTGAAATCCTTTTTCTTTTTTCACTGGAGTCAGAGCTTGGCCCAATTCATCGAAGACGGTTTAATTAACTTTTACAGTCCAACACATTTGCAAGAAATAATGTGGGTGAAATCATCAACAGAAAGATTACCAAAGAACAAGGCATCCTTGGGTGGGTTGCGGCGAGTAATGAGGAGGTAGAAGATGAAGACTAGAACCAGTACGGCAATTCCGATCACCAGTATCACATATGGCCTACAGAAACAGAGAAATATGCATTGCCAATTAGTGGTATAACTCACAAATTTCATGACAATACAATATCAATTCCTTGGCAACTGTATGCTCTTAGGCTAACAAAATACAAAACTTCAGCTCTGTGTGCATCAATAGGTTTTAGTCCACAAGTCCTTTTTGTTCTTTTGTGTTTTTCATCCTCATTATGAGGTAGGGGTTATTATATCATAAATCTACCACAATTTTGGCTGTTCAATACAGTATAGCTACAGTAGAAATATCTATATAATGAGTTTTGGAACGTTGGTGCTGAGTGAAAGCAGGACATAGTTCAAGGGAAAAGTAACTTTTTCATTATATAAGCATTCTATCATCATAAAACCATCCGAGAGAGACAGAGAGATGACCCTTGTCGCACTTTCACATCCACCACAGCTTCGCTATCTCGTTAAATTCTGCAACATTCACTCTTTGATGCCTGCACGCTGTTACAGTACAGGATGACTGTGCGTGCTGCTTGTTAAAGCACACTTTTGATTTATAAAGGGCTTAATCAATCAACTGAAGAGTGGTGAGAGAGAGCCCAAGAGAACTATGGCTAACTGCAGCCAGTAAAACATTTCAAATGGGGTAAGGAACTGGAACCTTAACGCTCATAATGCATAATGGAAAGAGCACAGTGAATATGATAAGAGGCTATCACAATTCAGTTTTTTTTCCATTTAATTACAATGTATGGAAGCATACAGCGTGGCTGTCTATCCCAAAAACAAAAATCTTTTTGTGTGACAGCAATACTCTTCCAATACAATTTTTGCAATCAAACAAGACAGCTTATTTTTGAAGATGTTTATATACTCTAAATAGCCACTGGCAATGTATGTTCAAGTCTGTTTGCTACTGTATTTACTGTAATGTAAAAAATAATATATAAAAATATATACAGTAGGAAAATAAGTATTTAGTCAACCACTAATTGTGCAAGTTCTCCCACTTGAAAATATTAGAGAGGCCTGTAATTGTCAACATGGGTAAACCTCAACCATGAGAGACAGAATGTGTGGAGGGGGGGGGAACAGAAAAATCCCATTGTTTGATTTTTAAAGAATTTATTTGCAAATCATGGTGGAAAATAAGTATTTGGTCAATACCAAAAGTTCATCTCAATACTTTGTTATGTACCCTTTGTTGGCAATAATGGAGGCCAAACGTTTTCTGTAACTCTTCACAAGCTTTTCACACACTGTTGCTGGTATTTTGGCCCATTCCTCCATGCAGATCTCCTCTGGAGCAGTGATGTTTTGGGGCTGTCGTTGGGCAACACGGACTTTCAACTCCCTCCACAGATTTTCTAAGGGGTTGAGATCTGGAGACTGGCTAGGCCACTCCAGGACCTTGAAATGCTTCTTACGAAGCCACTCCTTTGTTGCCCTGGCTGTGTGTTTGGGATCACTGTCACGCTAAAAGACCCAGCCATGTCTCATCCATAATGCCCTTGCTGATGGAAGGAGATTTTCACTCAAAATCTCTTGATACATGGCCTCGTTCCTTCTTTGCTTTAAACAGATCAGTCGTCCTGGTCCTTTTGTGTAAAAAACAGCCCCAAAGCATGATGTTTCCACCCCCATGCTTCACAGTGGGTATGGTGTTCTTCGGATGCAATTCAGTATTCTTTCTCTCCAAACACGAGAACCTGTGTTTCTACCAAAATGTTCTATTTTGGTTTCATCTGACCATAACACATTCTCGCAGTCCTCTTCTGGATCATCCAAATGCTCTCTAGCAAACCGCACACGGGCCTGGACGTGAACTTTCTTCAGCAGGGGGACACGTCTGGCAGTGCAGGATTTGAGTCCCTGGCGGCGCACTGTGTTACTGATAGTAGCCTTTGTTACTGTGGTCCCAGCTCTCTGTAGGTCATTCACTAGGTCCCCTGTGTGGTTCTGGGATTTTTGCTCACCGTTGTTATCATTTTGACGCCACAGGGTTAGATCTTGCATGGAGCCCCAGATCGAGGGAGATTATCAGCGGTCTTGTATGTCTTCCATTTTCTAATAATGGCTCCCACAGTTGATTTCTTTACACCATGCGTTTTACCTATTGCAGATATAGTCTTCCCAGCCTGGTGCAGGTCTACAATTTTGTCTTTGGTGTCCTTCGACAGCTCTTTGGTCTTGGCCATAGTAGAGTTTGGAGTGTGACTGACTGAGGTTGTGGACAGGTGTCTTTTATACCGATAATGAGTTTAAACGGGTGCCATTAATACAGGTAACGAGTGGAGCCTTGTTAGACCTCGTTAGAAGAAGTTAGACCTCTTTGACAGCCAGAAATCTTGCTTGTTTGTAGGTGACCAAATACTTATTTTCCACTCTAATTTGGAAATAAATTCTTTAAAAATCAAACTATGTGATTTTCTGTTTGTTTTTTTCCCCCACATTCTGTCTCTCATGGTTGAGGTTTACCTATGTTGACAATTACAGGCCTCTCTAATCTTTTCAAGTAGGAGAACTTGCACAATTGGTGGTTGACTAAATACAGTAATTTCTGGACTATAAGGCGCACCTGACTATAAGCCGCCAGCCACAAAATTTGACATGAAAACGGCATTTGTTTATAGATAAGCCGCACTGGACTATAAGCCGCAGTTGTCCTCATTGTATTATGGGATATTTACACCAAAAGATATTAACTGGTAACACTTCATTTGACAATGGCGCTGTAAGCCTTTGCCTGCGCCAAGTTACAAAACAAAACCAATTCGCCGACTCCTTCACCCCACCTCTCTCACTCCAGTAAGACACGTTTAGGGACAGCCCAGAAAACACATCATTGAAACATCAACATTGTAATCTAGAGCATACATCCCAGCATACAACATACAATTACAACCCAATACAACAACATACAACCCAATTTGTAAATTCGTTACAAAGTGTAAGTTTCGTTTCCATGGTAATTGCTATTCCTTTGGCTTAACCTAGAAGACCCAGCTTTCTTCTTTGGAGCCATATTGTGAAAAAAGGAGCATGAAAAGAGCAAAACTACTCCTAGTGTACAAACACATACAAGCACTATGCACTCGCTAAGTAGAAACTATGGTGCAGTGGACTTAATGGCGGTACGGGCATCGTATAGTCGAAACATCGTAGGTTGAGGACACCGTAACCAGAGGACTACCTGTCGTTTTTTTTTAAACCTGTCCTGTTCAGCTGTTTGACACAGAGAATGAAAGTCTAAGTGCCCGGGTTGTCTGAACAGTTTTAATGTTTCACATTGAGAATCTGATATATTCCCATTGTGATCATTCATAATACCTTTTTATTATGACAAAGCAGCGAACAGGAAGGGATTATGGGGGGGACAGAAGAAAAGCAACACAAGAGAAGAAAGAAAAGAAACACATACACAAACAACAACAAGAAATACATAGAACATCTAGACTAATTATTAATATGCTGGTGCCATCGTCAGTGAGATGTATTTCCGGTTTACACCATGTGGGGGCCTATTGGCCAGTGAAAGAGGGGGACAGGGGTGGGGGTGTCTATAAGCTAAGTGATTGAAAGAGCTAGAGTCTACACAAATCAGTTCTGTGATCTAGAACCCAGTAATCATGTGAATCTCTTATGAATGTTAGCCCGTTGGCGATCAACCCTACGCCGCCCCATCGCCAATCCCGGCACCCAGACCCCCAACCCGAGCATGCACTACCGCATCCCGCAGCACGCGAGCCCCACCGGATGCGCGACAGCCACGCAGACAGGCGGAGAAGCCGCGCGGGAGCCGACCCAGGGCCACGGCTCCCACCCAGCCAGCCCGGGGAGGAAGGGTGGGCGGGGGGTCGGGGGGTCAAGCGCAGCCCATCCCTCCTCCCGCAGCCCAGCAAAGGAGCCATCGCCCCCCCCCCCGGGATCCAGGGTGGTCCCCCGGGCCACCCGCGCACCCATCAACCGGCCTTCAGGGATGGCAGGAGGGGACGCACCACCAACCCCATGTCTATCCCCACCCCCGCCCGCCCACCCGGGCCATGAGCCACAGCCGCAGCCCCCCAACCGGCACGGCGCGCCACGGGAACCCCAGCGGCCCACTAAGCCCAAGGCAGGGCAGGGCCCCCCGCCGGTGCAGGCAACACCCCACTGATACACCGGCGCCCAGCCAGCGACCCGCGACGGAGCGCAGGGCGGATGCCCAGTCAGAGAAGAGGGGAAGGCAGAGGCAGGAGAACGCCGAGGAACCGCCACGGGGCGATGCAAGATCGGAGCCCCGACCCCCCCACCCCACTCCCGCGGCCGACAGCCCAGGCAGAGGGGAGGCCACACCCCAGGAGCCACGCCATGAGCAAAAAGTGTGGGACCCACCTACCACCCTATTACTGTGGCTGCCAGGTTCCCGGCTGGCAGCCATCACCCAGCACCGTGATGGGATTGTGAGGGGAGGGTAGTGCAATGTAATGTATACCTCACAGTTCTGAGATCGAAGGTCCAATACCAGACTTGTTCTCTGTGAGCGTTTGTCCAGTTAACTCCCATATCCCAAAAACATGTATGCTAGGCAATTAAACACTAAATTGTACTTAGGTATGAGTGTGTTAATGAATGGTTATCCATAGGCGGAGTTTGACCTTTGGGGCGGGGGGGGGGGACACTTACAAAAATATTTATAATAATAATTTGAAAATTAGCGGTTTTTGTTTCCCATCATTCATGAGAGGAATTCTAAATCAGGCTGATTAGGACATCTGTACTTTTCCCCAAGATCGTAATCCATTGAATATGGTACACCCGCTGGTGTCGCGCCAATGTAGTTACCCCCATCAAAAATTGTATCCCCTGGGCGGAGCCACTGCACTGCATTTATTTGCTTTAATTCCATGTGTTGGTGAAGTAGTTATCTACCAGGTTTTAAAACATGGCCCATCCATTAAAAAAAAAAAAAAAAAAAAAAAAAAACATTTTCCTTTTGTATAACGTAACATACGTACTGAACGTAAAAAAAGGCAATGTTTCACTGTTTTAATCATAGGATGACCTATAACTGTTATTACTGTAATTAAAGTCCTGTATGGAGTTTCTCCAGTTTATATAAATTGTAAATAATATTATGTATATATAATATTATATAAATGTGGTTCTTTTCTGGATTCAATTAATTGTTTAAGTCGACATAACTCATAACTAATGTGTGTGTGCGCTCACCTGGCAATGGGACACAATTTTTGACAGGGGTAACTACATTAGCAAGACAGCGGTGGTGGCTATGTTGTACAATTAGTGTCTTATGTGAGCAAATTGAAACTCTGCTCACCATTTTGACGGTGGTCTCAAGCGTTTCATGGTCCACATTTTCAATACTTGGTTCATGCTCAGTAGTTGTCACTTTTGAAAGCTTAGGTTGGAAAAAATTACATATATCGATCTTGGCTCTTCGGTCCTCGGGTGGTTTTGGCTAAGCAAAGCAAATGACCTTCTAAGGTGCTAGTCACATGATCTGTTCAAAAAACTAAATTTGACCCATTATAAAAATCTTTTTTTTTTGGTTAATTTCATTCATTTTTGTTGTTTGTTTTATTACTTTATAACTTTTATAGACATTATTTTAACACAAAATTCTTAATTAAGTCATATATAGGAAAGTCAATTATATGTAATGACACTTTTTGGGCATCAGGGGGGGCCTGGCCCCCTACCCCCCCTTAAACTCCACTTATGTGGTTATCTATCGCTGGCAACCAATTCAGGGTGTACCCCGCTTACTGCCCATAGTTAGCTAGGATAAGCTCCAGTACCCCCCACCACCCTCATGAGGATAAGCAGCTTGGGAGATGGAAGAATGTATTTGTCAAATAATTTGATTAAAAATATAGGTAGGTGAAGAAATTTTGGATAAACGGAAAATATCTAATTATTAAAAGTAAACTACTTTGCATCTGCAGTCAACTATTACTACTGCTGCTGCTACTACTCCACTTATTTTACACGTGTCACAAATCTTATGTGGCTAAAGATTACCCCACCCCTGTTGTAAAGCTGCTGAGTTTGTTTTGATCTCAAAGTGTCCTCTAGTGGAAGTAAAACATACTTTGACAAAGCAGTTCTGCACGGTACCATCATATAACATTGTGGAGTGTCCACAGTCTGATTCACAGAGTGGATTTGAATGTAACTTGAATTAATTGGCTCTAAACTCAGTCTTTAAACATATATCAAATGTAAAGGCAATGCCCTTTTAACAAATGATCTACATGTGCAAAAGTTCCCTGCTGTCTTGCGTGAGCTTAATAAAAGTCTGTAGTTATTTGCTTTTTAGTGTTTGGCAATGATGCTCTATAAATTATAATTATCTCAAAACTAAAGTAAAACTAGTCATCTTTTTAAGCTAGCTGACAAGATATGAAAAGCAGAGGGAACGAGGTGTGTGTGTAGTGTGTACTTTTATAGATCCTTCATTCCTGGATTTATTACTGTAGAATGAAGGGGTTTTGAAATTATGGTACGCTGACTCCCACTAGTGGTAAAATAAAGAATAACTGTGTAACTGTTTCAGGTGTAATTTACTAAAAAAAAAAAAAAAAAAAGCAATTTATTTGGCAAAAAAAAAAATTATATATTGTCTGCCATATGTTGAGATTTTTTTAAAAGATATTTTTATAAATATAAAATAATTCTACATTGCTGTATTTCAACACTGGTTAGGGTGGATAGCTATTTGTTACTTTTTTGGTTTGTGCTTGTTGTGAAGGCCTTAAAATCTTTGTATTTATACTAAATACTTAAATTAGCAATAGTTAAGCAGAAATGTACTTCTGCAAAGCACTTTGTATAAATTGTACATGTACTATTGATAAAGCAAATTCTTAGTTTTGCACTTCTTAACCTTGCTGTCACATTCAATACACAATCACACACTTCCTCGCACTCATGATGATGGTTTGAGCTCAAATTCTTTCGTTGACTTTGACACGAAAGCTCCAAATTGTATCCCTTATTTGCAGCTTTTGACTATGTTAGGTTCCCACTGTAAATATCAGCAAGAACATTCCATAACAGTAACCTTTAGTGGTTATTGTTCAAAAATTTGAGCAAAAAAGAATTGTGTAAATCACAAGCAGGAAATCAATGAAGGTCACAACTTACTCTTGAAGCGCAGGAAAAGTGTTCATACAGTACAGCACGCCGAGGGCAGAAAAGGAAAACAAAAAAACAAAGGTCTCCATAGCCTCGGGTTCAAAAAGCCGGGTGGCCCTGACTCGTAGAACAGGCAGCGGAGTGGAAATTCACTGTGGATGGTCGATAGAAAAAGGAAAAAAACGATTGACCAATTTGACAACAACAGCGAGTCATTTGTGTGCATTTATAGGAGGAACACAATAGAGAATACTAAAATGAGTTAAGCCGTGTAGGCTCTTACCGCGCTGCTGCTCGCCAAGGATTAATGAAACTTCAGGCTGGCTTGGCCTTTACGGAAGAAAAAAGAAGACAAAGAGGCTTTGGGGGAGAAAACTTATGCAATTTTGATCAGGTCAAAGATTTGCATAAGTTGTATCAGCAGAAAAAAAAAAAGTCCACCATATACCATAGTTGTTCCAAAGTTGGAATCAATCTAAAAGTAAGTAGTAAAGTAAGTCTTGGGCCTTCTTTTGTGGAGTTTATATGTTGTCCAATGTACTCTTGCTACGACTTAGGCTGGTGATTTCCACAACACCAAATAGGAGGACACTCAATTCAAGTTTAATTCAGAAATTCAAGTTCCAAGTGGGGCAAATAAGTATTTAGTCAACCACCAACTGTGCAAGTTCTCCTACTTGAAAAGATTAGAGGCCTGTAATTGTCAACATGGGTAAACCTCAACCATGAGAGACGGAATGTGGGGAAAAAAACAAAATAATTTGTTTGATTTTTAAAGAATTTATTTGCAAATTAGAGTGGAAAATAAGTATTTGGTCACCTACAAACAAGCAAGATTTCTGGCTGTCAAAGAGGTGTAACTTCTTCTAACGAGGCTCCACTCGTTACCTGTATTAATGGTACCTGTTTTAACTGATTATTGGTTTAAAAGACACCTGTCCACAATCTCTCAGTCGGTCACACTCCAAACTCCACTATGGCCAAGACCAAAAAGCTGTCGAAGGACACCAGAGACAAAATTGTAGACCTGCACCGGGCTGGGAAAACTGAATCTGCAATAGGTAAAACGCTTGGTGTAAAGAAATCAACTGTGGGAGCAATTATTAGAAAATGGAAGACATACAAGTCCACTGATAATCTCTCTCGATCTGGGGCTCCATACAAGATCTCACCCTGTGGCGTCAAAATGATAACAAGAATGGTGAGCAAAAATCCCAGAACCACACGGGGGGACCTAGTGAATGACCTACGGAGAGCTGGGACCACAGTAACAAAGGCTACTATCAGTAACACAATGCGTCGCCAGGGACTCAAATCCTGCACTGCCAGACGTGTCCCCCTGCTGAAGCCACTACACGTTCAGGCCCGTCTGCGGTTCGCTAGAGAGCATTTGGATGATCCAAAAGAGGACTGGGAAAATGTGTTATGGTCAGTTGAAACCAAAATAGAACTTTTTGGTAGAAACACAGGTTCTCGTGTTTGGAGGAGAAAGGATACTGAATTGCATCCGAAGAACACCACACCCACTTTGAAGCATGGGGGTGGAAACATCAAGCTCTCTGGCTGTTTTTCTGCAAAGGGACCAGGACGACTGATGTGTGTAAAGGAAAGAATGAATGGGGCCATGTATCGAGAGATGTTGAGTGAAAATCTCCTTCCATCAGCAAGGGCATTGAAGATGAGACGTGGCTGGGTCTTTCAGCATGACAATGATCCCAAACACACAGCCAGGGCAACAAAGGAGTGGCTTCGTAAGAAGCATTTCAAGGTCCTGGAGTGGCCTAGCCAGTCTCCAGATCTCAACCCCATAGAAAATCTGTGGAGGGAGTTGAAAGTCCGTGTTGCCCAACGACAGCCCCAAAACATCACTGCTCTAGAGGAGATCTGCATGGAGGAATGGGCCAAAATACCAGCAACAGTGTGTGAAAAGCTTGTGAAGAGTTACAGAAAACATTTGGCCTCCGTTATTACCAACAACGGGTACATAACAAAGTATTGAGATGAACTTGTGGTAATGACCAAATACTTATTTTCCACCATGATTTCCAAATAAATTCTTTTAAAATCAACGTAATTTTCTGGGGGGGGTTCACATTCTGTCTCTCAAAGTTGAGGTTTTCCAATGTTGACAATTACAGGCTATTCTAAAATTTTCAAGTGGGAGAACTTGCACAATTAGTGGTTCACTAAATACTTATTTGCCCCACTGTAGTTGTAAAATTGAGGCTAATGTTCAATTACTGTTGTTTGGGCGCTCGACCTGCATAATAATCGAGTTGGTTCGCCTCCTCTTCTATTAATTCTTCGGAATTCTCACTCCTGGTGCTCATGCCAGAGTCAACATATGTTTCTTGGCAGTGGTGTGGTAATGTTCCAATGGACGGTGGCTTCCAGTAGTTACGGTGCTTAGAATGAGGAGGTTGCATCTGGTGGAGGTGTAGATCATGTCCAGCAGATCCTTTGCCCTGCTCCTGTACAAACACTTTCCCCATTTTCGAATGTAACACACGACGGAAATGCTCAAATCCAAGGAGAGACTCACCAGATGCTCCTTCTGATGTGTCGGGATTCAGGAACGGCTTAAAATTGGAGGCTAGCTTTGTCAAAGTCAGCAGGCTTTGACAGAGGTATTGTAGTTCAACAGCTTTTTGTGTCGTCGTCCAAGGAACTCTCGTTGGAGATGTTCAAAATGAAGTGGCGCAGGGATCAGGACTACATTCGAAGGGTCCGTTCTGGGACCACTTTTATTTAACATCTATATGCTCCTTCTAGCTCAGATCATGGAACAGTATGACATCTCCTATCACACCTATGCAGATGACACACAACTCTACATTTCTGTGTCCCCGCATGATTATAGTCCCGTAGTCTCCCTCAGTAAATACATTTATCAAATTAATGAATGGATGTGTCAGAATTTTCTCCAGTTAAATGTGGGGAAGACGGAAGTAATCATTTTTGGGCGGAAAAGGAAAGGTCAAAGAGCAGCAAGCACCTTGGCACAATATCACTTACAGCTGCATATCAAGTGAGAAATCTTGGCGTAATTATTGATGGAGACCTAAAATTTAACAGCCGTCGAAAGTTCATCACTAAATCTGTTTATTACCACCAAAAAAAAATATATCCAAAATTAAGGGGCTTCTGACTAAACAAGACATTGAAAAATTTATGCATGCATTCATTCATTCATGCAAAGGTATATTCACAAGTCTTAATAAAAAAATCAGTCAGGAAGCTGCAGCGACTACAGAATGCTGCTGCCAGAGTCCTTACGAATACAAGGAAACAGGACCATATTACACCGGTTATGAAATCGTTACATTAGCTTCCAGTGAGTCAAAGGATAGACTATAAAATACTACTGCTTGTCTGCAAAACACTTAATGGGCTTGGTCCAAAATACATGCTTGATTTGTTGGATCCAAATGAAGCATATAGACCCCTAAGGTCGTCTGGAACCGGTCTGCTCTTTGCTCCAAGAACAAGAACCAAGCAGGGTGAGGCAGCATTAATTTATTATGCTCCTCACCTCTGGAACAAGTTACCTGAAGGTCTGAAGTGTGCTCAAACTGTTAGCTCCTTTAAATCAAGCTAAAAACGCTTTTGTTTACCACAGCATATTCATAACTGTCTATATATTTCCAATTTTAAGCTATTTGCTTTTTATTCATTTTCTGCTTTATTTCTATTTTCGATTTCAATTATTATTTTTTTTTATTCTATTGATGATTCAATGTGACTTTAATGGATGATTTTATTTCCTATTTCAATTGTCTTTGTTTTAACTTTCTTTTGATTTAATGTGACTTTTACGAATCATTTTATCTCTGCTGCTGGATCTTCATGTGATGTAAAGTAGAGCTGCAGCTATTGATTATTTTAGTCCTTGATTTATTGATGAACTAGTTAGTTCGAATAATCGAGTAATCGGATAAGGAACATAAAAAATTAAAATACCTGAGCTAAGCATTAAACGGTATTAAAAAAAAATCAAGAACAAAAAAATTGGCTAACTTACATAGCAAAAGTCCGCTAGCTTAAATGCTATAAAATGTTTTTTTTTTTTTTTTTTTTACAATGCTCTTAACAAATGGATCAAACACATATTCCCACAAAAAAATGGCAAAGTATACATATAAACTAAATTAAAAATTTATTTTTAAAACATTAGCTGAAACAAAAACTTAGCTCATGTTGGTCTTAACAGGGAGCAGCTGGATTCAGCCATGTGAGATGAGTTATGTCATATTCACTGTTGCCACTAGAGGGCAGTGTATCCACCCAAATCAATAAAACTAAATGCAAAGACTTTCAAAACAGACCATTACAACGCCACTTTAATTAAACGAATACTCGAAGCAGCAAAATTTGCTTCGAATCTTTTTTTCCTAATCGAATTACTCGAGTTAATCAATTAATTGTTGCAGCACTAATGTAAAGCACTTTGAATCGCCTTGTGTTGAATTTTGCAATACAAAGGCTTAAGCGTGTATGGCCGGCGTGCAGTGAGCTTCATTTCCTTTCTCGTTGGTTATAGACATGTCTTGTCTTAGAGTTTGGAGATCATGCAGAGGCCAAGATGCTGGCGAAGGTTTTTTTTTTTGTGTCCAAGTGCCTACTTAGGTGTGAATTGAAGTTTGAATGCTTGTTTTTCAACATGTTGCCAGTGACTGACTAGTAACCAATCCTGACTTTGCTGTTTTTCGTCTTTTTAGGTCAATTTGAATCCCCCAAATTGACCATAGGATTGAGCATGTACATTCATTGTTGTCTCACTAAAGGTCAGCTATAGGATGGGCTCAAGATTCACAAATCTAATGACAACAGGAACTACAGAAAATCAAAAGAGCAATGTCTAGATTAACATTGATTTCACAGTTCAATTTAATTGTATTTGTTACAGTCTTACGGGCGGCATAGTGGTCGAGTGGTTAGCAAATCCACCTCCAAGGGTTTAGGTTCGCATAGGGACGGTACGGACAAAACACTGGCAACTTTTCAGGATGCTCAAATTGTCCCTACCAACTTTTAAGCAACCTTATTTGCATTATATAATGACTTCAGTTATGTAGGTCATTTACACTGTCTTCCCATATGTTTTAATTATTGTAATTGACTCAACCATTATTAAGTTAATTTTTTTCATTATGTTCAGACTTACTTGTAGTTCTTTTCATTTGCTGAATGTGCCGGTCCATTATTCCCCCCTCCAAAAAGCACATTTGATTGGCTGATGATTTGACACTTTAGTTATTAACTTAAATGTCTAAAGTGATAGTGAAGTAATGTTCAACAATGCAATTTAAATTTGCTCATAAAATCCGGACATTTTTCTGGAAGTTTTCAAAATGTTTCTTTAGTAGTTTTTGAAAACAAAGGTTTGAATTGAACAGTGTAGGCTGAACCAATACACATAAAAGTTACTAAGTCAATACAGATTTATTTTGCATTGATCATTATGAATGTCCCGTCCACAGCAAAAAGTGTACATGTAGGTTATGCCACGTTGTCCCTACCAATGTTGAGACCAAACCTACGCCCTTGTCCACCTCACAGGTCAATCCTGGGATTTGGCATTCCTGTAATTTGGAGTTTGCATGTTCTCCCGTGCGTGCAAGGGTCTCCTTGTGCCCTGCAATTGGCTGGCAACCAAGTGTGTACCCCGCATAGTGCCTGTAGACTCGCTAGGATAAGCTCCAGCACCCCCGCGACACTCGTGAGGATAAGCGGTATGGATGAGAGTAGAACTGAGGTATTATGTGACTATACTGTAATCAAACACTAGGTAGCAGCAAACGTCAGAGTATATTGTTGACTGGAGGCATTGCAACTTTCCTTACACAGCATGAATTATACATTTAGTAAAATATAAATAATAGAAACCCTGCAGAATTAATAAAGCTTAAAGGGGGATAATTAACCACCTGCTGTCTTTTTACGGTAAAACTTTATGCAGAGGAGCTGATGTCATTTTTTATGAACAGCATCAAAGACCAATAACATTAATGTTTTTTTCTTTTTCTTTTTTTTTTTTTTTGAAACACAAACACTCATAATGTGTTTGTGGCTGTGCTTCCCACCAGGCTCTTTTCTTGAAAAAAAGGTGGGAGGGCTACCAGGAAAGCTGTGCGTGTATGTGTGTGTGTGCATGTGCGCGCGTGTGTATCTGTTTGCTGGAAACAACTGGAGCTCTTCCAGCACTATTCAATAAAGTGGGATGGAGCAATGGATGCCAAATCGGGCCATACAGTGCATCTCGATTTGAAATACTAAATCACTGTGAAAATATATGTATCTACAGTAGATACAGTATTTTCCTGATTTTTGGTGATTTGGCCTGAACATAACTGAGGGCTCTTCAATATGACCTTAAAACTAAATACTTTACTTTGTTACCCCCGCAAAAATCTGATTTTCTGATGTTCACATAATAAAAGCAAATTAAATTATTCAAAATTAGTTTTCCTTTTTGGTTTTCCCACATCCTCTTTCTGGGATTTGATTCCTTTTTTCCAGGATCAATTTGTTATAATGAAAAGAAATACTTTTACAAAATAGATTTTAAAAATTACTGAAGCCAAGTGAAAATAAAGGCTTTCTTTTTGGGGGTGGGTCCTTTTCTCAAAACATGTTTGTGTGATACAAAATAAATTAACATTGTTACAAAATATTGTTTTTTTTTTTTGTTTTTGTTTTTTTAACAATTGAACACTAAAAAAAGATTAGTCAATCTGTTTATCTCCACTGATCCTTTGGATTATTCACATCACATTGCGTCAAGCTCTTTCGTGCTCTTTACTCATTTAGTATTTTACCAGGAAAATATATCTTAGAAGCAGGTAAAAAAAAAAAATCCAACTGTTTTGGATCATTTAAGCAAGTAAGTAAATTGTATTGCCATCAATTTAATCGATCAACTGTATGAATTGTCCAGCCTTATCAAAAGTAGAAATATCATTATTTTAACATGTTTAACAAAAATAGTTTTATTTCAAAATAATTATCACCTTTTTAAAAATCCACTCATTTAACTCGTGAGCTGTCATTGACGGTGCTAGACACCAAATCCATTTTGAGAAAAATTGATTAAATGTCTAATTTTGTCAAAGGCACTGAAAGATGGGCATTCATCGCAAGTTGTTTTTGTTTAAATGACTTTGATCGGTGGATCTTAACCTGGGTTCGGTGAGTAAGTCTAAGGGGTTCGGCAAAGGTACAGAAACGCAGAGCCCTTTCTTCGTACTGATTAAATCTAGGTAAAGCGGCTTTTTAGACCAGGTTTTGAACTGATTTGCTCCCAATTAACAGGCTGAATCCATTTCTTTTAACTGCTAGTCCTCAATCTAATGGGAGGAGGAATTGGTTTCCTCAGTGGAAGGTTGACTCGCACCTGGTATGGGGGAAAACAACAGACTAATGGGCAGCGTGGTCTTAAATTTTGACCTGTTTATAAACATGCTTTCAAAATGAGAAGAATTTTTGAACGGGAAATTGCTAAATTATTAGCTTGCTTAGATATATGGGTTTTGAATTTGAAAAAAAAAAAAATTGCTTTATCATCTAATTCCAAAGGGTTCGGTGAATCCACATGTGAATCTTGTTGGGTTCGGTACCTTTAGCAAGGTTAAGAACCACTGACTTAGATGTCAATTGTTGTCAATTGTGAGTACAATAATGTTGAATTAAAAAAAAAAAGTTATTGGGTTCCACAACTTTAATGTATTTTTGGTTTTATTCATTTTCATTATGTTTTTAATTAACATTTTATTTATTTATAATATTGTTTATTCGTTAGGAAAAACAAAGATTAAGATTAACATAAACAATTAAAATAATACAATTATTATTGCAAAATATTATATAACAACAGGCCACACTTGTGTACCAATTGTTAATATAATGGACTCCGTGACCCAAAATGTGATGTCCACGCATGTGGATGCACGGTTTTCATTGGGTTGTTATTATTTCTGCAGAAATTTTATTTTGTAGTCATTAGAATTTTTGTAAATAACCCAAAAATAGTCACTTGCCCTGGAAAGGGTTAAATTGTATTATCTGTACTTTACTTTATTTGACTTTTCCCCCTTTTTTAAATCAACAATTACAAACACACAATGCAAAACAGACTATATAAAAAAATTCAATATTGCGCATTATAGTTAAATATATAGAAAGAATGAATAAAAAAAAAAAGACACATAATTCCTTTTCACATAGGACAGAAATACATATCATATAAGGCACTTTAAATTCCACTTTGAAAAAAAAATACACACACACATTACTTAAGGTTAATTGAGGAGGTATTGCGATGTACAAATGTTTTTTTTGTTGTTATTAACAAGTTGAAGAGCATTAGAATTAAACTCTGATAAATCTAATGCTAATAAACTCTCAACTCTAATATTCGGAAACACGGCAAGTATTTGGAAACTCATTTTTTTGCAAACAAAATATTCCAAGTAACAACATAAGTTTAATCACCAAGGAATAGACATGTGCCGGCAGCGGCTTAGAGGAGGGCTAACCGACATGTAAAACATGTTTGTAGAGGGTGGCTGCCGAGGAGGCAATACCTCCAATATGATTTCGCATTTAAACAAAATTAATGGTTAGTAAAGAGTATCCTGAACGTTTCCCACCAGCTACAAGAGTTAACTCCAGCGTGTTTAGTGTATCTAGCGGTGGTAACACATGTGTTTTTTTTCCCTCTCTGGCAACTGTCTGTTGTGTGTGTATAATGTAAACATTATATGAGTCACACGCACGTGCTTTTTATGGAAAATAATTCAATTATTTTTGTTCTGGGTTTCGGCTCACCTGAAGGACTGCATTTATTTCAATTTTATTTTCAATATTTCAGTTTTTTTTGTTTGTTTTTGGGTTTTTTCTAACTTAACATTATACTTATGTTCCAATTTGCTAATATTTTTTTGGGGGGGGGGGAATCCTGTTTAATGGAATTGATATCATTATTATTATTATTTTATTTATTTATTTATTTATTTTTATTTAAACCCAGATATCTCAAAGTACCACATTTTAGAGCTGTAATAGCAATACCGTGATGTTTTGGCTTAAGGTTATCATACCGTCAGAATCTCATACTGGTACATGCCTACCAAGGACAATAGTTTAATATCAGGTTGAAAACTTGAAAACATTGAATACAACAGTTTGGTGAAAAACAATTGTTTGTTTGTTTGTTTGTTTGTTTGTTTGTTTGTTTGTTTGTTTGTTTGTTTGTTTCAAACATATGCTTTGCAAAATCATATGCTATGCAAAATCCTTCCAAAATTGAAATGACACAGAACCCCCAAAAATGCACAAGGTCCAGATTTACAGAAAATAGCATCTTCCTCCCGGGCTGTTCGCTGGCAGTTTAGCCATCTCGTGACGTCAGTGGCGGAAATATTTTTCTCTATTCAAAATGGCCCCTCTCAATCAGGAAGTAGAGAAAACGAGTTGCGGCGAATAAGTTGGATAAAATTCCCAATTACGGTCGATTTGACGCCGGTCTCGGCTTGACATCTCCCCGCGTGTTTGGGTTTCGGACTGGGACTAAGCAAAGGCGACGAAAGGGTAAGTTAAATGCGGGATAAGCTTAAAAGCGTAGACTGTCGCCGTCGGCAGCTGCCTGATATCAAGAGGCGTCCTAGGCAGCCTCTCCTAGGAGCGCATGTTGTTAACATCGTATTACGCCGGCGTAAATGAACCAAATAAGGTTGGCCTTCTTTTGGGCGAATATGTCGTCTTTTAAACACGCGTGTGTGTCAAATATAAAAATGCAGTCATGCCTGTGTTTTTATAAAGGTGTATTAACACTCTTTGCTTATTTGTAAGCGAACACTGAGCAGTCACTGCGTAATACGCGAGCTCCGTTTACTACGTAGTAACATCCACACAAAATGCCAATTGGCCATATTAAGGCTGTTTTCTAATAGACGTTTGGACAGCTACCAACGCTGTTACCTGTTGTGAAAATTAATGAAAAAGCAATGTATGTTATGTACATTATGACGTTAAATGTTGTCATTTGGCTGCGTTAATCCCCGCAGTAGACAAAACGAACGTACCCCATGGCTACAAGCTATGCTAAAGGAGCTAGTAATTATCAATTTTACGGCTTGTACTATTCACCAATAAACCACAATGTCCGACATTTTACCATCTGTACTGTTAAAACTGTCAATTGGCACACTCGATGTAGTCATGATTATTCAAATATTTTTTAGTGGGTTGTTTTGTCGTATGGCAAACTAGCAGCGGTGATAGAGTGACACTGTAATATATAGCTTGAGCTGCCTTCCTTTGTGTGTTTGGAAACAGATGTGGCTCACTTTCTCAGAAGAGTCTTCATTTTCACTCTGTTACTATAGCATGAAACAGACCTTGGAACTCGTGTAGAAATGATTTTCATTTGTGAAAGTGGTGCTTTTCTTGTGGTGTGCGCCAGCATAGTCGGTGTAATCAAATGACTTTTAAATGGCTGTACAGTACTGTATAGTGAAAGGTCTCACTATTCGCTGGTGTTACGATGCATACTCTGACGCGAATAGAAAAAAATCGCGAAAAATGGACACGGTAAACCTGCCTCATTTTTGTTGAAATTATCTGAATTATTAAATTAAAAGCTGAATACCCACTCCCAAACTATGATGTTATCATCCACAACAGACAAATTTTGTTGCGGAGTTATCCGAAATGTGTTAATTATAGGGCTGTCAAACGATTAAAAATTTTAATCGAGTTAATCACAGCTTAAAAATTAATTAATCGTAATTAATCGCAATTCAAACCATCTCTGAAATATGCCATATTTTTCTGTAAATTTTTGTCGAAATGGAAAGACAAGACAGATCAACATACTGTACATAAGTACTTTATTTGTTTATTATAACAATTAATCCACAAGATGGCATTAATAGTATTAATATTTAGGGCTGTCAAACGATTAAAAATTTTAATCGAGTTAATCTCAGTTTAAAAATTAATTAATCGTAATTAATCGCAATTCAAACCATCTCTAAAATATGCCATATTTTTCTGTAAATTATTGTTGGAATGGAAAGATGAGATGGATGTATACATTCAACACACTGTACATAAGTACTGTATTTGTTTATTATAACAATAAATCCACAAGATAGCATTAACATTATAAACATTCTTTCTGTGAAAGGGATCCACAGATAGGAAGACTTGTAATTCTTAAAAGATAAATGTGAGTACAAGTTATGCTAATTTTGATAGTTTGTATATTGTGACTAAATGTTGCCATCTAGTGTATTTGTTGAGCTAAACGAAATGTTTGAATGGAGTTTGACCAAAGTCTGAGTATTATTTTGCATAGCTATTTTGATTGGGAATGCCAGTTCTCTTTGCATTGAGCGCTTGTCTTTTTGTGAACATTATTATTATTATTATTATTTTTTTTTAGGGATAGGAATATTATTTTTGTTGTGCTTTCACTAAATGATACTGTCACGACTTAACTGTCCTTAACTGCCCAAATGCTTGATGGGAAGTTGAGCAACCATGACTCAGTGGTGGCTGCGAATGGTATATCTTTTCTACGTTGTGTACAGTACGGGGTGTTAAGAAAAAGATCATCTCCTGTCAGTCTTCCCCACATCGCATGCCGCAATAGTTATAATTGTTGTGGAAGAGATGCAAAGCTTATACCAATAAATAGCACGGCTCCAATGAATGCCTGTGTCTACTCCACTTGCTTGACTCTGCCTCTTTGCTCTCAATATACATAAAACGGTGCCATTGTAGTTTGTTCGCGGCAATGCGTGAGTGGGTCGTTCCGCACATGCGTTAGATATTTTAACATGATTAATTTGAAAAATTACCGTCGGTTAACGCGATAATTTTGACAGCCCTAGTTCAAATAGTTCAATTTGAAAGTCATAACATCCGCCTTAAAAATAAACCAGTTAGACAGAGAAAATTCTACAATAGAGCGAGCTTTCATGTATGACGCTGCATCGCAATCTGTAGGAAAAGAAAAACATAATACAAATGATATCACTGTAAAAAGTAAAAAATATAATGTGTACCTTGACTCACAGGTGACCGAATTTACAAGTTTTTTTTTTTTTTTTTTTTTTTTTTTTTTTTTAAGATACAGGTAGTGGAGTTCGAGTAGCGAACAAACATTATGATGAAATTAGTGCTGCAATGATTAATCGATTAACTAGAGTAATTCGATTAAGAAAAAAAAAGCTTTCAATCAAATTTCGCTGCTTCGAAGATTTGTTTAATTTGAGTGCCGTTGCAATGGTTTGTTTTGAAAGTGTTTGCATTTAGTTGGGTGGATACACTGCCCTCTATTGACAACAATAAATATGACATTACTTGTCTATAATGGCTGAATCCAGCTGCTCCCTGTTAAGACCAACATGAGCTAAATTTTTGGTTGAGATCATTTTTTTTAAAATGCATTCATAATTTAGTTTGTAGGTATATTTAGCCTTTTTTTTTTTTTTTGTGGGAAAATGTGTTTGAACGGTTTGTTAAGAGCATTGTAAAAAATTTTTTGCATTTTATAACATTTAAACAGGCAGAATTTTGCTATGCAAGTTAGCCAATTGTTCTTTTGTCCTCATTTACCTCATTTTTGTTTCTTTATACCGTTTGAGGGTAGTTTGAAGAAAAACTCAAGGTATTTTGTATTCGCAAATAATGCTCTTTTGAAAATGCGATCTTAGCGAGCAAAAATATGTCAGGTATACACACTTGTTTTTTTTTTGTTTAATATCGCCGAAAAAAATTTCTGCAATGCATAAAATGTTCATAATCAGATGATTACTCTATTATTCTAACTAACTAATCGATCGATTAATCGATTACCTAAATAATCGACAGCTGCAGCTCTAGATGAAATTATACATTTTAGTGGCAGTGTACTTTTGAGCAAGCAGCAGATGGTATAATACAAACAATTCTTCCGAACAAGTCCAAACGAACTACCAACTAATCGACCCTTTAGCCCTTTTTTTACTGATAAAATTCTGGTAACCACAGCTGCCAGTATTTTACTGTAAATTTGAGGCTTTGCTTTTCACAATGGTGTAAAAGTGTGTGTGTTGTAAAACGTAATTTAGACAATTTCACGTCATGTGTTTAAACAGTCTGCTACCTTAATGCTGACCCACAATACAAAAGGTCATAGATGGGTTGACATAACTCGCATTGATTTGCAGTGCGATAACGTTGAAACGAATGGATACTTCAGCACAAACAATGCAGGCGAATTATGTAAACGGACAGTATCAATATACAGTAAGAGTGGGAACCTCAGGGCACCTGACGATACAATACGATTCGCGATACAAGGCTTACGATAACGATTATCTCACGATATCACGATACAGCGATTATCGATATATTGGTCAAATTTAGACAGGATATTCTACGATACAACTGTTGAAATGGGAAAAAAAAGATGTTTCAAAATAGAAAAAATACTGTTCAAGTCATTTATTAAACAGTGACACCTTTTCACTGCAACATTGCTGTAAAATATAAATCTACTATAAATTGTGTACCTGCACATATAGAGGAAACAAACCACAACCACTGATATTTCTTTGAGAGATCATGATGAATGGCACCCTTAATTTCTTTAAAGTTTGAAATCTTTTGAAAAAAATTTAACAGTGCTGTAGGTGTCAGTCATCAGTTGAGCTTGGAGTGGGGGAATGATAAAATTGGTGGGTCAACTCACGGCTTTAGCTCAACTCATGCCGCTGGATAAAAAACACAAGAATACCTGACTTCTGCTGACAGCCGCAACAAACTCCGTCAACGTCGTTTAACTGGAGATAATAGATATCATATGTATATAGAACCAGATGCTACACGACAGACTCGACTGCGTTAGCAACATTGAAGTATTGAAAACCAGATGTGTTAGTAAACAGCCGCCATCTTAAAGCAGAAGACTTCCCTAGTAGGCTGTTGTGAACCTTCCAAGCGAACCTAATTAACTTTTTATCTAAAATACTCCTAAATCGGCAAAATCTTGACTTGAATCTATCTTCAAAACAGTTTTAAAACTTTCACATTTCGAAAGTAGACAGAAGGGAAATTATGGAATAACGGGGCAAATTTTAACAACTTTAACAGTTGATTCGCAAAATTAAATGAATGTAGTTTAAAGCTGCTGATACAGAATGGGGACTTGAGTATTTTATTTACTGTTTTAAAATGTTAACTTGATACTGAAATAGTCGTTTATTTAAACCTGAGAGGCTCTTTATACAATTTTTGTAACTAATGCACAAAACATTAAAAGCATCTTCTAGCTTGGGGGATTTGTGGGATTTTCCACTGAGGTTGTTGGTGTGTTTTGCTTTTTTAAGACAGTTTACAATATTATTTGCACGTTTTACTGACTGACTATGCCATTTTGTTTGTTATTTATAATGTTTTGTGTTTGTCACTGAATAAACAGGTCAGTTTCTTGTTACCAACCGTTGTGTGTTATTCAAACTCACCTAATTTAGCTGGCTAGTTGTTATCAAGGGTACTAAAACCTTTTTCAACATGAGTCTGACAACTAAGTAAGGAGGCTAAATAGCTTTAAACTTTAACACATGCTCAGATCGATCGGTATCGGCCAGTATCGGTATCGGATCGGAAGTGCAAAACAATATCGGTATCGGATCGGAAGTGCAAAAACCTGGATCGGGACATCCCTAAGTATAATACTGAGGAGTGCTATTTTTCTTTTCTAAAACACGTTAGCAATTTTTTTAAACAGCTGTTTTTAATAAGGTTGAAACGGCAATTCGCGAAAAACAAAAAAACAAAACCCATAAGTCAAAGGCATTTGTATCACAAACAGGACTTGCTCTTTGGTTGGGTTTACATTGAGCAGCTCGCCTTTAGCTACTTCTCTGCTATCAGGTCAACAGTAGAGACAGATTCTTGGCATTTTGAGGTGCTACAGAAAGATTACAAAACGTTTCAAAAGATTACAAAGTTGATCATTTTTTATGTAAGGTTGCAGGAAAATAAGTGAACGGGTTGATATGGTTCACAGTATTCTTGGATCCTTTTGGTACAAAGGCACGATAGAATGTTTGAGATAACACCTAATAGCTCTGAAAACTCTTTTACTTCTTTATTCGCGAGCAAGATTTATGCAAACCTTGACAGAGGTTACTAGGTGTCATTGTCTTTTACCCCTTTCTCTTGCCTCATGAGTATTATAATGTGAAGGTTGGCTACACGCGAATACTTTTTGTCTTGGTTTTCATCAAGTGCCGTTAAACACGGTGAGTTGGTCAATGGCTTTGGTGTCACTTGCTGTCACGTTTCTTTTGTAACCACATCTCTTTTCCTATGGTTCTCAGTAACCATACTTTGCAGAATTGCTGGCTAAAACCACACCACACCAACTGTTTTCCGCCTGACCGTTTCCACACTGACATTGATTCATGTGAAGGAAATGACATATTCATGTCCTTGTGAAAATGTAATAAAGTTGCATGCTTGCAAAGCTCGTAGGTTAAGACATTTAACCATGCTTTTGGATGATGAAAAATTATGCTTTTACATTGTTAGCCTAGATATGTTGATATTGGGAAAATCGTAATCTTTCGGGGAAAAATGGAAACAGAAAAACATTGGTACCTCTACATACGAAGTTAATTCGTTCCAGGACCTTGTTTGTAAGTCGAAACGCTCGTATGTTAAGCAGGATTTTCTCATAAGAATACATTATAATTCCATTAATTCGTTCCACAGCCCGAAAACCTACATTAAATCATTAATAAATACTGCTGGTACAATTACAAATGGCAATTACACATGGCAAAACAAATACATTGTATATAAAAATCGCAATAATATAATAATAATTATTATTCCTGTAATAATGTAACAAATCGTGTTCTAATGTGGCGGATGTGTTTTGCGTGCTGTGCCTGAACGCACCTTGTGGCTGACGTGACCATGAGATAGGTGGGGTAGAGATTTTACTTTGTCTTTTAATGTTGGCGTCGACTGTGGCGGACAGTAGGCATGTTGTGTTACACAAGTTCTGAAATAAATGATTAAAAACCTGACAAAGCTGAAGATTTCTCTTCCAATTGTAATAATTGTCACCTTAACTTTTAAAGACGAGCAAATGGAGGTCGGAGGGGGACCGTCGAGATCCTAGACATTCTACGGCCGTATTTTCGAGCCAGTTCACGGACGCGCACGCCACGCTCATATTTTTCTATAATTTCCATCTTCATTTCAATGTTAAGCGTCACCTTTTTCCTTTTTTTCACCACCTACACTAACCTTCTTGGAAGCCATGTTGATTCTCTAACAAGAAAATCCGCCTGCGTCCGCCTTGCGGGAAAACAAACTGCGGCACTGTCATAAATCGTCGTATTTCGAGCATGTCGTTGGATGTAGAAACAAATGGTGAGTCATATTTTACGTCGGATGTCAAAGCAATCGCATGTCGAAGTACCACTGTACTATATTCCAGGGTTAAAATGTCACCATCACAGAAGAGCGTTGAACTAAACAGGCGACTGGTTAAGGAGCATTTTAACTCTTTAATCTGCCATGCAATAGTAAAAAATGAGAAACAAAACAAGTAGGGCTGCAGCTATCGATTATTTTAGTAGTCGATTAATCAATGAACTAGTTAGTTCGAATAATCGAGTAATCAGATAAGGAACATAAAAAATTAAAACAGCTGAGCTGAGCCTTATGAGGATCTATGTAGAACAAAAGAACAATTGGCTAACTTACATAGCAAAAGTCAGCAGCTTAAATGCTATAAAATGCTGTTATTTTTTATTTATTCAATTTTTTACAATGCTCTTAACAAAGGGTTCATACACATATTCCCACAAAAAACAGCTAAATATACCTATAAACTAAGTTACGAATGCATTAAAAAACATTAGTATAACAAAAACAAAGTTTATGTTGGTCTTAACAGGGAGCAGTTGGATTCAGCAATGTAAAATGAGGCAGACTAGAGGGCAGTGTATCCACGCAAATCAAAAAACTAAATGCAAACATTTTCAAAACAAACCATTACAACACCACTTTAATTAAACGAATACTCGAAGCAGCAAAATTTAATTTCTAATCGGATACTAGAGTTATTCGATTAATCGTTGCAGCCCTAGAAACAAGTAAATAGGTCAGTGTCACAGACGAGCCTCATGAATGTTTTTTTGGGGGGGGGGCATAAAAGTTGTTTGATTTTAAACAGCACTTTATTTTTAGCCTGCTTCACACAGTGAGCAAATTATATTTACACATCAAGTTCTAAAAGAAGCGTTTATTTTCCTTTGTTTTTACACAGAACTAGTGTTTCGCTTCAGCCATTACTCTCCCCGGCTTAACCAACAAAACAGCCAACTTAGACCCACGGTCTCGTAGACAGTTGGAGCTAATAAAAACACAAATACAGGTTTGCTACAATACATTATTACAAAGCTTTTCCTCCGTTCATTTTTTTAGAATTATATGCTTGTGTTATATACCTTTTTCATTATCAAACATTTTCATAATTCTAATGTTATAAAGATATTCAATTCAGAGAATTCCCAGGAAACGTGTCTGTTTGTTTTGAATCTCACTTTTCTCCCCCAAACAATCCTTGGTTAGATGAGGTCAAAGAGCAAAGATCCATAGTTCAGGTTTTGCCCATTCCCCCCCTTTGTTGTCTGAGATTCAGTGTTCATTCTCCTCCCCACTCCAACCGATTGTTAGTAGTGATAAATCTCATTGATGGCCTGTGGGCCGATTAGAGGGAGGGTGAAACGAATGTGGAGCAGTGTAAAATGGTGGTTAGAAATACGGCTCTGCTTTCCTGGAAACTCACAAGACCATGGATTTTTGAGGGTTTAGGTTAGTGTGAAAGGACTAGCAGTTGTTGGTGGAAAATGAAGCCGCAATGTTTTGGGGCAAACAAAGTGGTCTTTTATGATGGCCTTTTAGAACACCCTGACCGTCTGTTATCACTAGTGTTCGCCACATAATATCCAGACTTTCCTGGGAACTGAAGATCCTTCCGAGATAGCAATGAGTCATCCAGGAAGGAAAAATTAAATAAATTTGACATCTACATTGTTTGATGAGTGTGTTCCTTTGCCATGGCTAATAGCATTTTAGTAAGGACTGAAATCATTTGCAGTTCTCTGTAAAAATTGAGCTCTAAATAGCAGTGTTGTTGTCTGCTGTGCCTGATGTATATGCTACATCCTGATGTATATGCTACATCTCTGCTATTGTAATTGCTGATTTGTTCACGTTTGGACCCAATTTCACCCCATACTGTCATTCCCGCCAGCAGCTTAGCCTGCCCTGTATTGAATTTACTTGTGTAAATGGCAGATATACAGGTACCTTGAAATTCTACTCTGATACCCCCAATTTGGCCAAATTTCAAAATTGTCACATATGCATGTGTGATACATCACAGGAAAGCATAAACCCTCAATTTTCTGGAGGAAGAAAAATTTTGAACAGGAAGCCATTTAAAAAATAAAATAAAATAAATAAACCCAACCCTAACTCGAGGTGAGAACATGAGAGAATTAAAGACACCTTGAGTTTAGGGAGATATTATCGTGTATTTACATACCTGTCAAGTTGTACGGTTTTGACGTAATTTGTACAAGTTAGCACTGATTTTTAAATGTGTAAGCCGTATGTTCAAAATATGTATGTTTTTCGTGCATTACGTTTTTTTTTTTTCGCCGTTCGGATTTTGTCACCGTTTCGGCAATGAGACAATGCACCGAAAAGGTGTGCGTTATTATGCGTTACTACGTTGGTTGAATTACGCGAGAATAGTCAGAGACACGGAGAGAGAAGAGAGGGAGTGGGAAGCAGGGAAGAGTGTTGTGACACTGTTGCAAACACGATGCTAGTCTAGGTGGCATATATATATGTATGTATATATATATATATATATATATGATAGATAGAACTAGCCGCAAAATGACAGACTCGGCGGTGTTAGTAAGCAGCTGCCATCTTATAGCAGTAGACTTCTCAGAAAGGCTCTGTTGTAGTGAACCTTCTTAACAAACCTAAGTAACTTTTTTTCAAAAAAAAAAATCCTAAATCGGCAAAATCTTGACTTAATTCTATCTTTAAATGATGAAACAGTTTTGAAAGTAGACAGAAGGGAAGTAATGCAAAAACGAGAGCAATTTTAACAACTTAAACAGTTGATTCACAACATTAAATGACTTCCAAACATAGCAAAGGTTACTTTTTTTTTAAATGAAAAAAAAAACCACGAACGGTAACACCAGTTACTTTGCCAAGTAACTAATTACTCTGACAAAAGACATCATACTGGACTGTCTCAGAAAATTAGAATACACAATATTCTAATTTTTTGAGACAGTCAGGAAATTAGAATATTGTGTATTCTAATTTCCTGAGACAGTCCAGTAGAAATCGCCAAAAGTGCTACATACAATTACAACAAAAGTCATTGTTAAATTTTAGTAATCGTGATGTAGCTGAACATTTTGTTCTTTGATTGCACCAGGTTATATGTGACAATATTACCAATAAATTCATATGATTTTAAAAATTGAGTTTTATTTTTGTTTCTTATTGCACGCTATGTAAAACGTTGTTAAGATTAGTCACCAATTTGTAAGGGCATACGTCTATTTACATATGTACTATTTGTACATACGTACTATTTGTAAGATTGCCAACGGCCTCGGATTTACAGGTATGTATTTAACGATCGATCCAACAACTCGAGTGTCAAGACAAAGTTTTAAATGGCCACAGCCGGACTTTTGGAGGATTTTATGGGTGAAACACGATATTATAACGAGTCGCAATACAGAAATCGCAGAGACCAAGGAGTGGTCGAGATTTTCCTTTTCAAATATTTACCCTTTTTTAAACTTTTTTTCCTTCCAATTTTTCTTTGTTTGGATCGATTATTTATCATCTAAAATATCGGGGAAAATGCGACAGTAATGAAAAAAATACAATTCAGCGATAGTTATGAAGTAGATATCCGTGACCAATTTACAGACACTATTTTTTTCAATGAGATGTAATTTGTTTAAAAGTTTAAAATATGCGAGTGAATAATTTTATAAAGTCTTTTTTTTTTTTTTTTTTTTTAACTAAATATTAGACACCAATTAATGATTCTAATCTAAAAATGATACATTTCAAATAATAAATATAAATACTTCTTTCTATGACTGGGTTAAAACAAAAGCGGTTGCACAGTGTCTGTAAACGGGGGTCTCCAGGGTAAAACGGACAAATTAAAGATAGTTCAGGGGCTTAATGCGCCATGAAACTGCCATGGCAGCATCTAGACATATTGTTCTATCAAACACAACAGTTCTTTTGGCTTAAAATACAGCAGTTTATTTTTTTAAAGAGTGGTGCCAGAGCAGAAACTGCTTTTTCAGCCTTGTCTGTGTTTTCCGCCAAATGTACTCTTATGAAATAGAGACAAATGGTCACTGGCTGGTACATATTGTTGAATTAACACAATCACTTTGGTTGTTGTTCTGATTTCAAGACTTTCAAACTGTCATTCCAAAACTTTTTTTTTTTTTTTTTTAATGTGAGAACACTGTGTTGAGTAACATCCTAAACATTCTCATGTTGCTAAATATAATAAAACACCTTATTGAGTCACAATAAGATGCATTTCTTCTTCCGCAGGTGTATTTAGTTAGGGTGGTAGGGTTTTTTTCTCAAAGTAAATAAAAGGGAAACTCACTTGTGGATTTAATACTTTAATGTACACACCTCTGGTTGCTTCATTGTTTAAATGAACACACCAAACATTTGTCACAAGATAGTGACAGAGCACTACTTTTCCATTAGATAGAACTATGGCCTGACTAAAAGAAGGTTATAGTTATAGGTTATTGTTTTTTGGCCCCAGAAAGAAACAAAAGTACTACTATTGGGTTAGGCTTGAATTTAAAATAGCAATGCCAATTGAGTGAATTTTTCTCTGTGGAAAAATGGGAGAATTTCCCCCAAAAATTAGCTAAAATGTGAATTTGTCTACTGAAAATAGTCGGTATATTTCACTTTTTAAGTGCAAATAAATTTTTAATTCACTTCATTTTCCTTTTTTTGTTATGGCATTTAGTGTTCATTTCACTCTATTATGTTCACCTTGACACTTTTTTTTTCTAATTCAAATTTTGTCAACCAAAACTGAACATTACGTTTGTGCAGGCAAAAGTTATCATAGATCTTATCAGGTTGTGCATGTGCATTCACCTAAGTATACAATACATTTGTGGATTATCAGAAATGATGACAATTTAGCATGCCTAAGTAGCACAGACAGACATCTGTCATGCCCACTTATGCCGATGTCTTTTGCCTGGAGAATTTTCACCCACCCCCAACTACTCCTGCTGTGTGTTATTCCCATAACACACAACAGAATAATGACATTATGTTTTGATTATTACTTAGATCCCAGAATGCAATTCAGCATAAATTGACAGCCTATGTTGATGTTGGTGTTTTTCTGTCTATCTCCCTGTTACATGTAGATAAATGCCCGCCACCATATTGGAATACTTCATTTAGAGAATTCTTCAGTCGTGTTAAATAAATAATTATTGTACTACTCATATTTTACGAAACACCTTTACCACACTCCTGGAGTAATTGCCAATCCTGTGCTTATCATTATTCTTTTAGGATTAATAGGATTCTTGTTTGTGCCTTATGATAATTGGAATGCCACAATAATTGCTTTTAACAGAATCTGACTAGACACACATAAAGAAAAAAAAACAACACAATTTTAAGAAAGCATATTAGTATTTTGTATTGATATTGTGAAAGTAGGTGAGAAATAACATACACAAAGATTTTTAGCGGTGGTAAATTGTGATTTTTTCTCTCTGCTAACTGTTGAGAAAGATGGTGTGTGCATAATGTAAACATCATAGAGTCATACACATGTAATTCAATTATTTTTGTTCTCATGGTAATAATGCTGAGCTGTGGGTTTCCGTCATACCGTCCCTAAGGTATTTGCTATTTTTTAGGTCCCAAAAATGCATGGAGAAATCAACCGCTTTCAGCTGTAAGACTCAAACCTTCCCCAATGGTTGTTGCTCAGTGTCAGTGAGTCAGCTGTGCTACACAAAGGCTGGAGGAGGTGAAACTCCTGAACTTTTTCCCCCATCAAAGAAAACAAGATCGCTGATATGGGAATATTTTGGCTACAGAAAAGTTACAGACGGCCGCGGCTTAGAGAAGGATGGCCAACCGACATGTAAAACATGTTTGTGGAGGGTAGCTGCCGAGGAGGCAATACCTCCAATATGATTTCGCATTTATACAAAATTAAACACTAGTAAACACTGTCATGAA
The DNA here is from genome assembly GCF_030265065.1 of Corythoichthys intestinalis. Lineage (NCBI taxonomy): Eukaryota > Metazoa > Chordata > Actinopteri > Syngnathiformes > Syngnathidae > Corythoichthys > Corythoichthys intestinalis. The sequence goes on along the minus strand of NC_080401.1, from coordinate 44,748,096 downwards.
CGTTTCCCACCAGCTACGAGAGTCAAATCATGCGTGTTTAGTGTGTCTAGCGGTGGTAAAAAGTGTTTTTCTCTCTCTGGCAACAGTCTGTGTTGAGAGAGAGAGTGTGTGTAATGTGCACATGATACGAGTCATACACACGATTTTTATGGAAAATAATTCAATTATTTTTGTTCTTCCTGTTCAATTGAAAAGTTGTATTAATTTTTTTAACCCAGATATCTCAAAGTAATACATTTTAGAGCTATAATTGCATTACCGTGAAACTGTGATATTTTGGCTTAAGGTTATCATACCGTCAGAATATCATAAAGGTACATGCCTATTGCATAGTACTTAGTGCACTTTCACATTAGACCAGTGCTTCTCAATTATTTTCTGTTACGCCCCCCCAAGGAAGACGTAAGTGTTTCGCGCCCCCCCCCCCAAACTCTCTGCCGCCACTGTAAATAGTATCATTTGTCTATAAAATTACTATTATAAATACGCATCTGCCTAACATTGTGTCCTTTTTTTTCTAATAAAGAAAAAAAGTAACATGGATCAACTTATAATAAAGTATAACTTTATTAACATTGTTTTGTTTGTAACAGAAAAGACTTGACGCGCATCAATTTGCCTGAATTTAAAAAAAAAGTCACATCCAAACTGTAAAAATACACTCAACGTACATTTTTGACAATTTGATACAGAAAAATAAAGTATAATAAAATCAGTAAATAATAACAAATTCAAATTCATTAGAAACATTCACTCATGAGGACAATATGCCCCAAAAATTGACCGAAAAAACAAAACTGAATAAAAGAAAAAAAAAGAGTGTCCTTGGACAGAAGGACAGTTTTTATTTTTGCTGCTCACACCTCCTTTGCAATGGTGTGGAGTTATTTTGCAATGAGCATGCTAACAATGCTCACTGGTTTACTGATATAACACTGACAAAGCAGGATGATTGTTGGAAATATTCGGCACGTTTTCGCTGAAAAACAATCAAGCGGCTTATCAATGAGATTGGAGTCTTTAAATGTCGTCTTAATTGAGTTGGCTTCTGGCTGTCTGCTATAATTATTTTTAGACACAGTAAACAGTGGTCTTTTCTCATCACCCACTGTATTAAAAGTCAAAGCTAAAAGGCAAACAGCACGAAAAAAGCGCATTCTCGGCGGCCGAGGTAGAACCGTAGGTGAGGGCGGTAGAACCGTAGATGAGAGCGGTCGTTGTGACGATCCGAAGCCGAAAATGGCACTTCTCGGGCGGCGACGTGAGAACCGGACAAGACACTGCGTCGTCACAAGTCGCTGCGTGTGTGAGTCCAGTCGGAAAACGGCTTTCGAAAACGGCGGCGGCGCACTGCTCTTCATATCTGTTTTCTGTGTGCAGAGTGCTCTTCCTTAGTTCAAAAATACTGCGCGCACTCTGAAAATGAGAGCGCCACTGCCACCCACTGAGTGGATGTGCAAGTACACTTTATTCCAGTACGGCAAAAAAAAAAAAAGCATGTTCCCCGAGGTCACATGCGTCCCCCCTGGCATCGCTCTGCGCCCCCCCAGGGGGGCGTGCCCCACTATTTGAGAAGTACTGCATTAGACCAAGAGGACCAGGGTTAGGTTGGACAGCTACCGCACAACAGCACTTGCAAATAACTTGTTGAAAAGGTTCAGTATTCACACTGCGCCAACTGAAAATTCCGAGGACCATCACATGGAAGAAAGGTGCACTCATTAATTAGACATACAGTATTTAGAAGAAAAAAAGCCTCCCTCCTGGCTGGGGAGGGAGCGTGCACGTAATGTAGCATAAGCGCACTCTGCTCCTCTTGCATTCACAAGCAAAGCAGGGTGCACTTAAAGTGGACCGAAGTCTGAGATCCATAATTTTTGAGCGGACTAGAGTTCGTTTGTTTGGTCCGAACTTGAGTTCGGATGCGCGTTTACAAAACGAAGCGTACTATCGTTAAGTTTTATGTATTACATTATTTAAGCACACATTTTATCTTTTTTAACTGTTACAGTGGCTCAGAACAATATGATTTTACTTTTTAAGAATAAAACCGCTATCTCTTTTATGTAGAACACTGTTATATTTTAATATCAGATCATCATGGTGGTGTTTTTTTTTAGTTGGTTCGAGGTGTAAATAATTTAAGAACTAGTGACCAAGGCATATCATGCATTCCATAGCAGAGGATAGAAGCTCTAACTATGCTCGTAGCGTTAAGAAGGAGGCCCTGGAGAAAAAAAAACACAGCTGGGAGGCGTAAATAGAGGATTTGGGGAGCCGCACAAACTTCAATCAACGGCAGACCCCGTGAAGGTGTCAGTGTCACGCGGGATGAGAAGCAACAACTATCAATACACGCCTGGATCAACAAGAGGGAACGAACGTGATAAAAATAGGATAGTAATGGCTCAGCAGGTTCCATAGAGATGAATGGCAGAGGGTGGGGATTGTGGGGCAATAGTGGAGAGAGATGTAAAATGAGATTGGATGAGACGTTCATATTCGGTGATCCTACGATGTCAGAATATCTCCAGTGGCCACTTCACACTAGAATTTATATGCAAAGAATATGCAAAACAGAGTCATGTAATAGTGTACTGCCAGCAACACGTCACTTTTGCTCATTAATATTCATGACGTTAGCAATTGTTGCTATGTAAGACAACTTCCCGTTTGTCCCTAATAGTAAATGAATGGAAATAGTGTACGAACGAGATGTTTTCTTAGCTAAACCTACCAATTCTGTCCGAAAATGATGTCCCTGGTGCCAAATTCACTGGTAAAGATGTGAACGAACTAGGGGTGTAACTGTACACAAAAATCTCGGTTCGGTACGTACCTCGGTTTTGAGGTCGCGGTTCGGTTCATGTTCGGTACAGTAAAAAAAAACAAAATGCAAAATATAAATGTGTTAGTTGTTTATTACACTTTTGTGCTTTCAACAATAGGAACATTAGCCCATACAAAGCTAGAATTCTGCTCAAAAAGTAGCGGGTATTTAAAGATAATCCAACAACAATTTGCCTTTCAGACCCCGCGTATTGGTCAGCGTTCTTTCTGAAAGAAAGAAGAAAAAAGAAGTCCTGTGCTAAACAGAAAAAAAATCCCAATGACAAAGATTTTAACATGTATTTTACAAATGAAATGCCTCAATGAAACATTTTTTTTTCTTATGAACGGTTTTCAAAATCTTTATTGGTGGATTTAAAGCGTTTAAAGCGAGTTAAAGCGCCACACAGAAATTAATAAGTTTAATTGTGTAAGCAGGATGTGTGTATTATTATTTAATTACAGATGTTTTAGCTCATTTCAATTTATTTTATTGAAATGGGCTATTATTTATTTTATTATGTGTTTATATTTTACAAATGTGATGTAGTATTTATTTATATTGCATATTTTATGTTGTATAACTTTAGTTCCTATGTGAATATTAGTTCCTACTTGTTTTGTTGTGGTAGGAGCGTTTTGTATTGAACACGGGTCCGTGTTGGTTATTATTATAGCAGAGAAGACAGCCGTAAACCAACAAAGACAAGTCAACTGTGCCCCAAGCTACCACTCGAGATCTGATAGACTCAAAACGTAGGTTACGGTTGCATATTAGTCTGAAAATCGACCGGATCCACCGTATTATTACACGAGTGACTTCCCGACTTGCCCGATTCTAGCTTGTAGTATTGACGCAGGAGGGTCGTGTCTCGCGTCAAATAATAAACTCTGCCGTTCTTTTCGCGTGCGTAGCGTTGAGCCGCTTCTGGGACACATCTAACACGCGGACGCACTGCGACTGGTGTGCATTCGCTGATTGACTCTAACGCCCGCGTTTCACTGCTTTCTCGCGGCGGCCATGTTGTCGCGCCGTATAATGATCCTCAATATATTAGAGAAGACGGAGTAAAAATAATCATCACAAAGAAACTGTAACCCGATCGACTCACAGCCTCGAAAAGTAAGGGTTATATTACGTCAGAAAGTCGTTCGGTACGCGTCCGTTCCGAACCGACTACCACGTACCGAAACGGTTCAATACAAATACATGTACCGTTACACCCTTAGAACGAACATACGAGTGTTCAGTTAAAAAGATGGCCTGAGTGTCGAGGGCTGAAAAAGATGGGGAAAAAGAGCCGACCTGATCCAGAGATTTTTTTTATCGACACCCTTTTCTTGTGTGCATTGCCTTACGCCACTGACAATGACATTCAATCTATTCTTTACCACCATATGCCCTGTCTTCGTTATTTATTATATCCTCTGGTTGTTTTCTCTGACCGTTCTTGGTGGTAGTTTACATTGCTATTTTTGTGTAGCGATCGAAAATGCTACTCAGTGACAGCCAACGAACACTTTTAATTTTTTCATTGATAACAAATCTTAATTCTATAATTTATCTACACTTCTCCCTTGCTAAAGTTGTTGTTTTTTTTTTCAAACAGAAAATGTAACAACAGTGGCAGTCAGATACCATTTTAATATTTTTTTTCCAGGTCATTCATTGTCAGACAGAAGCAGCATGGCAAAACACTGTGCCAAAAAATAAGTAAAAATATCAAAATGGCTTACCTCTTCGTCCTCTGTAGGACCATGGCCCCCAACAACATGTTTACTGCATATGAAGGTGAATGGCTTTACCTTGAAGGCATTAAACTGGTCTTTTGACGTCCACACAAGTTAATCCATATACAAAAATTTTTTCCTCTGAGTTTTTGGCTTTGGGAAACGTATGAAGAAAACATCCTTCATATGTCGTAATGTCTAGTCGTTTCTACAAGTTCGATAGCAGCAGTGTTTACTCGGCATGTTCTTTTTAGAAAGATTATCGGAGAAAACAAGCAGAAATAACATGGATTGTATGCAAAGGCGTGTCTATGTTGACCCACTTCCTGGTTAAGATTGTGACATCACGGTCTAAAAATAGCGTTCGTGCGGTACGCTATTCAGTCATCTGATAGCAATGAATATGACTGTGTTTATAATTTCATAAGTTCAAGACAGGCCATAATTCCATAATAGAATAAAATGTCTCCCTAATGCATTATGTACTAGGGTTGTCCGGATCTGATCGCATGATTTTCAGCTAAACGGTATTGGACAAAAAAGATCAGATATAAAAGGTTGCTCCATTTTTTACCTCATTTATTGCTAGCCATTTTAGAGTATTCTGAATGATAGTCAAGTGATGAAGACTCAGAATCTATTGTGATAAAACAACAAAATTGCAATAGCTGCATTAACCATCAAAGTGAAGTCAAACTGTAACTGTAGTCTTGAAACAAATCTGAATAAGGAAAAACATTGCAATAAAATAATGCAAACTGGATAAACTTGAGAGTAGCTGAGATCTGTCATGACAGAACATTGCTTCAATGATATCTGGCGTCATCTCGCATTGTGAATGGGGAGAGTAGCTGAGATCTGTCATGACAGAACATCGCTTCAATTATATCTGGCGCCACCTAGCGTCGTGAATGGGTATAATGTCTGAACTGCGAATATAAGACGACCCCCTCTTTTTCAGTCTTATTTCAATGCAAAAAACACTGTCTTATTTTCAGGCCAATACGGTAATCCCATTAGAAAAAAGGATTCAAATTAAATTTGGCTGCTTCGAGTATTCGTTTAATTAAAGTGCCATTGTAATGGTTTGTTTTGAATGTGTTTGCATTTAGTTTGATGTGGGTGGATACACTACCCTCTAGTGGTATCAGTTAATATGACATAACTCATTTCACATGGCTGAATCCAGCTGCTCCCTGTTGAGACCAATATAAGCTAAGTTTTTGTTAGAGCTAATGGGTTTTTAATGCATTCATAATTTGGTTTATAGATATATTTAGACGTTTTTTGTGGAAATATATGTTTGAACCATTTGTAAAGAGCATTGTTGAAAAATTTGTTAGCTTTTTATTATAGCATTTAAAATAGCAGAGTTTTGGTATTTAAGTTTGCCAATTGTTATCTTGTGATCCTCATTTATTTTTTTATACCGTTTGAGGCTCATGTCAGTTTTTTTAAAAAAAATTATGTTCCTTATCCGATTACTCGATTATTCGAACAAACTAGTTCATCGATTCATCGACTAATAAAGTAATGGATAGCTGCAGCCCTAAATTCAACCGTAGAGAAATACAAAAAGTGCTGGTTGCTTTCCACTTTTTTGTATTGAGAAAAGTAATTGTGTATTGTCAGTAAAGCAGTTGCCATGCTGTTAGTATACCTATAAGCAGACTGATAAACATAGGGAGGGCAGCCTGTGTTTACCCTTGGGTGGAACAAAAACGAAGCAAAGTGGCAGCTAATTGGCTGTTTCTCCCTTTTGATCCAGCAAGCCTTTCATCTATAAATTGCGTGGTAGTGGTGGTAGATGTTAAAACATCATTGATCCACTGCAAACCATTATTTGCTTATCTCGTTCACCCTCTGCGTCCCTCTTGACTTCATGCGCCACAACCATCCTAGTTCACCTGCCTTTCAGTTTTATTTACCACAAGAGGTGAATTAAGAGCCCTCTTAAAGGGGTAAATCACTGCTATAGCTCCCTCCTTCCTGTGTGTTTGTGGGCACCGTGGTGTTCATCACACTGGCAGAAGAGCCACTTGGTGTAATTGACGACCGTCTAATCGAGATAAGTTGTAACAGCTAAACAAGCTTTCCTCAATTATTCATTCTACATTGTGTGATATCCTCATCTGTGGCCATTAGCATTATATCATTCTAAAACCTCTGAACTGATGAGTTTTTGATCCTACCGATGGCTGTTCAGCTTAATTGCTCACGCGTGTGTTTGCTCCAAGGCAAATAGATGCCTTTTGTGTTGATTAATAATGTAGGCTGTTTTTGCACATTGGAGCACAGTGTTTTCATGGGAAGTAACTCGTTCCTTTTATGAATATTTAATCACAGCATCTTATAATGAATCCAGCGGGTCCGGTCCTATCATAACCAGCTAACGGCCCTTTAGTTGCTGTGTAGGAAGACAGCTAGGGCCCTGATAAATTCTAACCTGATTACCACCGATGCTAACAGGCGCACCGAACATTGATGATTGACCATTTTGTTTAAAACCCACATATTATACTTTTTACACCTGTTAAAATGTTCAAAGATTTAAAATAGACATACCTTTGCTGTGTTTTCCGAGCCTTGGCAAAATGGCATGGGGTTTTTTCTGAATCTACTTCCTGGAAGAATGACATACATATCTAACCAATCCTTTGATTACTTTGGAATTGAATTCACAAGGGATTGATTGACATACCAGGTAGACCAGTCTTGTTACTAACTTGGAGTTTCCATTACCCCTGAAGAAGAAAGACATGCTGGTGAAGAAAGCAACTGTGGCAGGACATTTCGAAGTTGGAGCTCAGGGATTGTGAGAGTCTGGAAATTTGCAACAACTCTTTCAACAAATTAATGGAATATTTTTCTTCAGGGTTTTTTTTTTTTTTTTTTTTTTGGCCTTCTAAAGATCTTCCCTTATCAACAATGCCATATATTTACGTAAAATCGGGTGAAAAAGTAATATGTAGACTTTTATGTAAAATGTTTTTATCAGCAAAGAAAGATTTAGGAGAAAACAAAAGCCTAAGGCTTTGGCAAAATAATCCAAATTTCTATTTAATTCAGAATACACAATAGTCACTAAGGCTGGGTTCAGACCGCAGGTCCTAATGCACAAATCTGATTTTTTTTTTTTTCCGTGTTTTACAGACTCGATTGAGGCATTAACTTGATGGTCTGAACGGGACAAGTCACATATAAGTGGACCATCGAATCGTTATGTGCCCAAAGATTCCCACCTCTGTTGTTTAGTGTGTTTAGCGGTGGTAAAACGTGGTGTTTTTTTCTCTCTGGCAACTGTCTGTGTTGAGAAAGAGAGTGGGTGTATAATGTAAACATGATACGAGTCATACACACGTGCTTTTTATGGAAAATAATTCAATTATTTTTGTTGTGATGATAATGTTGAGGGTGCTGTGGGTTTAGGCTCATCTAAAGGACTGCATTTATTTTAATTAGAATTTTTTTTTTTTTTTTTAATTTAACAGTTGTTCAAATTTGCTAATATGTTTTGAAAAATAACAATCCTTCTCAATGGAAAATAGTGATTTATTCATTTATTTATTTATTTATTTAAACCCAGATATCTCAAAGTTAGATCTCTTATTGCAATACAGTGAAACCGTGATATTTTGGTTTAAGGTTATCATACCGTCAGAATACCATACCGGCACATGCCTAGTCAAGTGTTTTAAAACCATGTATCGTTTTTCAAGAAGGTGCACTGAGTGAAGCAATTGCTAGCTAGCTATTGAATTATTAGAGCCTAGGGGTGTAACGGTACACAAAAATCTCGGTTCGGTACGTACCTCGGTTTTGAGGTCACGGTTCGGTTCATTTTCGGTACAGTAAGAAAACAAAATGCAAAATATAAATGTGCTAGTTGTTTATTACACACCTTTGTGCTTTCAACAATAGGAACATTAGCCTATACAAAGCTAGAATTCTGCTCAAAAGGTAGCGGGTATTTAAAGATAATCCAACAACAATTTGCCTTTCAGACCCCGCGTATTGGTCAGCTTTCTTTCTGAAAGAAAGAAGAAAAAAGAAGCTCTGTGCTAAAGAGAAAAGCAATCCAAATGACAAAGATTTTGACATGTATTTTACAAATGAAATGCCTAAATTAATCTTTTTTTTTTCTTATGAACGGTTTTCAAAAGCTTTATTGGTGGATTTTCTCAAGTGAAAGTGCCACACAAAAATTAATAAATTTAATTGCGGTAAGCAGGATGTGTGTATTATTATTTAATTACAGGTGTTTTAGCTCATTTCAATTTATTTTATTGAAATTGGCTATTATTTATTTTATTATGTGTTTATATTTTACAAATGTGATGTAGTATTTATTTATATTGCATATTTTATGTAGTATAACTTTAGTTCCTATGTGAATATTAGTTCCTACTTGTTTTGTTGTGGTAGGAGCGTTTTGTATTGAACACGGGTCCGTGTTGGATATTATTATAGCAGAGAAGACAGCCGTAAATCAACAAAAACAAGTCTTATTCTTATTATTTAATTACAAGCGTTTTAGCTCATTTCAATGTATTTTGTTTAAATGGGCTATTATGTATTTTATTATGCGTTTATATTTTACAAATGTGATGTATTCATTTCTATTGTATATTTTATGTTGTAACTTTAGTTCTTATGTGAATATTAGTTCCTACTTGTTTTGTTGTGGGAGGAGGGTTTTGTATTGAACACGGGGCCGTGTTGGTTATTATTATAGCAGAGACAGCAGTAAATCAACAAAGACAAGTCAACTGTGCCCCGATCTACCACTCGAGAGATCTGATGGACTCAAAAAGTGGGTTACGATTGCATATTAGTTTGAAAATCGACCGGATCCACCGTATTTTTACACGACTGACTTCCGGTCTGCCCGATCCTAGCTACCGGTAGTAGTATTGACGCAGGAGGGTCGCGTCTCGCGTCAAATAATAAACTCTGCCGTTCTTTTCGCGTGAGTCGTATTGAGCCGCTTCTGGGACACGTCTAACACGCGGCCGCACTGCGACTGGTGTGCATTGGCTGATTGATTTTAACGCCCGCGTTTCACTGTGTTCTCGCAGCGGCCACGTTGTCGCGCTGTTGACGTTTCTGGGTTATACCGTCGTACCGTGTTGGTCCTCATTGTAGTAGAGAAGATGGAGAGAATACAATCTACACAAAGAAACTGTAACCCGATCGACTCACAGCCTCGAAAAGTAAGGCTTACATTACGTCAGAAACTCATTTGGTTCCCCTCCGTTCCGAACCGAGCACCACGTACCGAAACGGTTCAATACAAATACATGTACCCTTACACCCTTATTAGAGCCCCATCTCATTAGTGGTTCATTGTTTTCCAGTATTTTTCTGCGGACACACTTGTCAGGAACCTAATATATTACTTTGCCTTCTACTAGTATGACTATTGGTTGTGTTTGTAAGTTCAATAGTGACTTTTATAATGTTTTGTGGTGCTGTTTTATAGGGACCGCAAGTAGACAAGCCTGTGCTATTACTTTTAACCCTGTGAAAGGAGGTCAGTCTGTCTTTGCCTTCTCTGTCTGTCTGGATTATGCAAGAACCACAGAAACAATTTTCATGCAACTTTGTTTGCAAAGCTAAATACTAGGGAGGAAGCGATGTCATTTGCAGCTTTGAACACTGGAGCATTCTGGTTCTTAATTTCGCAGGAAATGACATGGACCTTCGGGGATCATTTCTTAATGTTAGCTGTAATTTCTGTTAATGTGGAGTAATGAAGACTAATGATTAATCAGTCACACACACTACGTCCTCGTGAGTGCTGAGTGTGATGTAGCAGCTTAAGGAAGTCACACTTCCCTGGATGAGACGTACGCTCAGACCACCAGCGCGCACAACCACATTTGCTTGCCAAGCACACGTTGGATGCTATAAAGCCAACAGTGGCTGTCTTGTGTTTTTGAAGTGGCAGAAGCAACCTTTGTTGGTTATGACGCATAAAGAGCAAATGCAGAAAATGGTCTTTCAAATATAACTGCGAAAAATTTCAGCTACAGTATGTGCATGCCTTGTTTTACAATGAAGACATATTTTACAGTAGCGTTATCGGTCTCATCTTGAATGCAGCTTAGATTCAGGCCACCCAGAGAGAGAGTGAGGGGATGGGGGAACTTGAGAGGAGGTTATAAAGAACTGTGGTAATAAACAGATTTAAAAGATAACATAAGTCAATGGTTTCCTTCCATATATTTTAAAATAACCAGACAGGTTCTAAAATGAGTAATGTGCTTGCTAGTTTTTAGTGAATGAGTTCGCTGTGTGGGTCAGTTGCTGTGTTTTGGTTATTAATGTTTCATTTTCTGTTTGTCTATCTGCTCTAGCGCCAGCCCATTTCCTGCTACTGATAACACGCCTCACCTCCTTACCCTTTTTTTCTTTGTAAAGGCTTGTGTGGATGTTCGGAGTTGTTGAGGATTTCTAGGTCGAGAATATCTGGGATCAGTTTTAAGATTATCAGTATTGATTACCCTCTCTGGAATGTGTTGGGCATACAGAATAAGAGCTATAGAAGGATTTTACCATCGCTAGCCGCGTTCACGCTGAGATTCCTGCAAATTGAGCTGGAACAGAAGACCTAGCATTTAAATGGCTTGTACACGGCCCTTAGCAAATTGGGATCTTGCATCCCAAGTGTACCTTGTTTCCACGGGACTTGAAATAATGGTGAAAATCATCAAGACCAGCTGGGAGTGGGGAGTTAGCTGTTCTGAAAAAAGCTGGCAAGCAATAAGATAAGATGTAAATTCACCCATCATTTTGAAAGTATTTTTATAATAATGTATCATTGATATTCTTAGCATTTTTACTTTTGAGTAATTGAAAGATAGAGGTTTGACTATTTAAACTACGTTACCATCAAAAGTGGTAACAAATTTGTAGATCAGAAGCAGCTAATTTGTAGCTCATAAGAGCTTTTCTGGCAAATTGGTGCATGTGTTCTAGGGGTTGGGAACCTCTGGGTACCTCACAATACAATACAATTTACGATACAATGCTCACATTAAAGCCTGAGTTATGCTCCCGCGTTGCGGTGATGGCGCAGCGACTATGACGTCATTTGACATTCGATGGTTCTCCTTCCAGGTGATGCGTTGCTCTGTAATTCACCGCCAAGCCACTAGAGGGGTGTGGCATTATGTTTGTACGGTTTTGGGGCATGCTTGTTGACTTCCTCTTGTATAGTTTAACAGAGAAAAAAATAAACAATGCAAGATGTAACGCTTGAATGTGGATCTTCAGCTCATCAACAATGAATAAATGTTGATCATACAAATGTTGAGGCGTAGGCAACGCAGAAGACGGTTTTGAGGCGGTCTGTCCAACTTTTGATGCCGCATAGAGCAGGGGTCCCCAACCTTTTTTGCACCACGGACCGGTGTTATTTGGGTCTTTTTTTTGTACGGACTGGTGTTCTGACAAATTTTGCAACCCATCAAAAATTGCAATGATGCGGTTCTGCGCATGCGCGTAACGTTAAACATAGCCGGAAATTGCGCAAATGCAGCGATTCCAAAGTAAACACTACAAACTTTCTTGAAAGAAAGGAATATTAGCTTACGTTTGATGGAAGGACTTGTAGAAAAGTTCTCTTCAGATACATCTTGCCATGTAAACTGCACAGAGCAACTGCACACCGCTCTCACCATTAACGACTTCGCCTTGTCGTTAAGCATTAATTAAGAAGCCCGCTTCACAAAGATACGATGTTGGAAATCGTAGCAAGGTTTTCAATGCTCTCGTAGCGATGTCAGGATATTCCGGAATGACTTTAATCCAGAACCTCGGTAGAGTTGTTCTCTCAAATGTACGTTTAATAAGGTCGCCGTCATTTGTGATCTCTTCAAGTTGATCTTTCTGTTGCACAGACATGTGGGAATCACTCGGTTTATTCACAAACGGGTCACGAATCCACTCCTTCGCAGTTCGAGGGTCTACGAGGTTGTAGGCTCGTCAGGTGCGCTTTTCGCTGTAAAAATATCTCCAAAGCCGTCTGTTTTCCAGTCATCTTCGCTCGTGTGGGGGCTAATTATTTCCGGAACAAATGTGCTGCGCTCGCAGCCTAGTAATACATTATTATCGAGGACAAGCGCACATAGATATATTATATACACAAACAAGATGTACTGCTAGCAGTCCAGTCAATGGATTTCTATGACGACATTCTAATCTATCCCGTAGTATTATATCTAGAGTAGACAGAGATATTGGTGTGTTAAGCGGGGCAGAGGGTAATTCGGCCAGAATACAGTCGTTATTAAGTTATTATTTCTGTGCGGCCCCGTAGCAAATGCGCCACGGACCGGTACCGGTCCGCGGCCCGGCATATGGGGACCCCTGCCATAGAATTCTAGCCTCGGGTGGAAACCAGTTAGCTGTAGCAGCTAGCTTCAAACTGGTGTCCAGCGTTTTGTCCGAGGTCTGCAAAGCCCTCCAGCCCAATTTATTTGTCGTGTCCTACAAACACCCAGTGGGAAGCCATAGCAGATTTCTGGCGTCTATGGAATTTCCCAAACTGCATTGGAAGCCTTGATGTTAACGTTATCATAAAAGCACCCAGGCGCTCTCAATCAGTGATGATGTATCGTGTGTGAACTGTCTGTTGTTGAAAATGAAACATCAAAACAACTCTTCTGACACCAAACCTGTGCTTTATTCTTCATATACTTGAAGTGTGACAATTAAATAAGTCACAGACTCACAGCAAAAATATGTACACAATAAATGATGAAGTGCACCGTCCAAAAATACGACATAAAGTGATAAAAAGCTGGCAGTTTTTGGCCGACTGGGTCGCCGCTTCGAGTGGCCATTCGATTCCGAACACACACATACTGTACTTGTCTCGGTGGTTCTTCCATTTTTTTTAATTCAATTGCTGGCTGACCTCCAGCCCCATATTTTCAGCAATCTCCTCCCACAAATTGCTTGCCATTTGGCAATCTTCATAATGTCTTGTCGAGGCATTGTAGAAGTTGTCGTACTTTCTCTTCACTGATACTTTTGTCGGTTTGGTCCATTTTTGCGTGTAGAAAAATAATTTTTGAGAATGGCGGTGATTTCACGCTGAACTGGAACACTGAGCGGACCAATCATAGTCCATTTCCACCACGTCACACACGTCGACGCGACGCGAAGTCAGGGGAAAAAAGGACCCAGAGCAGCTACGGCGCAGGGTCGTAAATCGGGTCTTCGTTGACGCCGCTGGTCTGACGCGGAAGCATAACTCGGCCTTAACGATCTCACGATATGGCGATACACCAATTATTTATACGTGGGTCAGGAAATCATTGTAGGATATTCTACAAAACAACTAATAGACAGAAAAACAAGCTATTTTCATCCTTGTGCTCTGATTTGGAATGTGTTTATTACTTGTAGACGTCCAATCCACTTCAAACTGCAACCTCAAACGAATTGGACCTCTATGGCCGACAGTGGCAGCCAATGCCATGCAATGAGTTAATCTTGGGGCATTTCACATCATTTCCTGTTGATTTTCGGGCACTTCTTTTCCTTTTGGGGCATTTACAGGTCACTTCTTGTTTATTCTGGGGTATTTAAAGGGCCCTTCCTGTTGATTTTGGTTACTGAAAAAAAACTGACTCAAGGATGTCCCCAAATAAATACGATGTGACTCAGGGTGTATACACACCAGGAAAGTTCCATAGTTAACGTTCTGTGGTCCGCACCAAAAATTTATTTGGTCCAGACTTTTTTGGTGCAGTTCCTTTTCACATTGCAATTTTAGCAAGCGACCCAGGATTTGACAACAATCCTACGCATGTGCAAACATCGTTCAATTATTGGACAAAACGTCCCCCGCCCCCCCCAAAAAAATAAGTAATTAAACAATCACTGATCTCCAGAATACTCCAAATGTGCTTATAAAGATTTGTTTGATCCGATTGCAAGCGTTTGTGAGGAAATTTGGAGCATCAGAGGCCTTTGATGCCACATTCATTTTGCAAGGACAGTAGACATTCCGCTCCCCATTGCTCCACATTGAACCTTGACTCATATTAGCTGATGTACTGCTAACCACAGACTGTAATGCTAACCAAACAACATATCCTTTCTACGGAAGCTTCTTATGTGCAAAAAGGTATATGATTTTAGCTATGGTCCGGACCATGGTGCAGTCGCTTTCACACTGATCCAAACCGTACCTCTGTCTGCTTGGAAGTGAACTGAGACTGCCTCTCCGGCGAGGTCTCGGACAGAGTTAGCTGCTTTGTATTCACACCAGACCCAAAAGGTGCGCAACATGACCATTTTTGGTTTGGTCCAGACCAAACAGGGCGGGTGTGAATTAGGGCTGGGCGATATGGCCTTAAGTACGTATCACGGTAAATTGAGCAGATTTACCTCGATAACAATAAATGACGATGAATTCGCACAAGCGAACTGTTATATAATTTGAAAATTTGAATCAATGCATGAAATACAAATGAACTGTTTCTCTTTGATTTATTTACCAGCTTACAATTTAACAATTGTACATGCAGTCTAAACATTAAGTATATAAAAATTTCTTGGAAACAGTAAGATTTCAAGTATGAACATTTATAACAGCTTGTATGACTGAACAGTGTACAACATTATAAAAATCAATGAGGCGACTGTGCAAACGTCATTGTAGCACAAATTACTTACAGCTTGAACAGTACAGCTTCAAAAAGACTATTGTTAATGGCTTCTGTGACATAATTACTCAACACAAGTGTTTAATTCAAGGTTTCAGGTTTTTTTTTCCAGAGCATTTTTTAATATATGCAAGCCCACATGCACCCCCACCCCCACACAGACAAAACCACATTAAACCTATATACCTCTTACACCAATGAAACATTTAAGATTTTATCATGGCAGTAATGACACAGAATCAAGCAAGCACATACAAATAAAATAGCTGTGGCCATTAAACGGTCATATTATAGGCTTCACTAATGGATTATACTTTTTGCTGAATGCTTTACCATCATAAAAGCTGTCAGAGAAACCACACACACACACACACAGATACAAAATAACGCGACATACTGTGTGCTAGATGCAGTCTGTGTCCAATCCACTCATTAAGTTCAGCCGTTTTTACAAGGTTAGAGCCGCTATCCGACTCCATCACATTCATTTGTAGCGTTAGCTGCTAGCATTAGCCTGTGGCCTGGCTACCTGTAGAAAGCACTGAAAGCACACTCTCCTGAAATCGTGAGAACCAGGGAGGACAGCGGTTGAAAGCCTGTCTGGAGGCCGCCAAGAGTCTACTTAATGTCATTAATACTTAATGAAAGTTTGGCGAACCTCCCTTAAGCTCAACTCCATCACGTTTGCTTGTAGCGTTAGCCACTAGTGTTAGCCTGTCGGGCTTCTGTTTGATTTCCTGACAACCACACAACTTCATACGTAAGCACACTGGCTGCATTCTTAAAGGGGAATGAACATAGTCGAACAACACAGAGTCAAAGCGAGATGAAGAGACTATATTTTCTTGTTTTATTAAAATACCGAATTTACCGATATGGGCAAAATTACGTCGGATATCGTGAACAATTTCGGTAACGGTAATTTTTCGGGATACCGCCTGGCTCTAGTGTGAATACGCCCTCAAAGTCAACAGGAAGTGACCTGTAAATGCCCACCAGTCAAAATGATTTCGATGTCTAGCACCGTCAATGGCAGCCAGTGAGCTAACGTAGCCACTATTCTAATGTAAGATTTTGGTAGCGACCTGTATTTATATTAGGGCTGCCGCTATCGAATATTTTAGTAATCGAGTAATGGACTGAAAATACTATCGATTAATCGAGTAATCGGATAAAACATCTTTTTTTATTTTAAGGTAAAGAGCAATTATAAATATAAATGAGAAAAAAAGACATTTAATCCAATATTCAACCATTTTCAGTCAATCAATGTGTTTATTTTCGATGTACATTGTTGAAAACAGCCAACAATTGCATCTAAGATGTGACTAGACGAAAAACAAATCACGGCTTTCACTCAAAAAACTTTTAGATCATATAAAAAAAAACATATTTCTTACCTAAAAATGTAATTACGCTTGATAACACACATCACTTGAAAGCTAATTTAAATTCCATTTGTGTCAAGCTATTTTTAAGTTCTAGTTAAGTTTTAAGTTAGTCTAAACTGTAAGTACTGATAGGATTTTGAGTTATTGCAGGGTTCAAAATAAATGTATGATACCTGCTGTATTGGAGCACATTAGGGACCAGTGCTACTTGGTGGTTTTATTCAGCAATGACTACTAAACTAAAACTGACAGTTAGCTTTATTATGTTTGAATTTTACATCCTCATCACTCTACAGCGCTGTGTTTTTACAGATTAAATAAAGCCTGTATGTAAGACACGTTAGCCACGCTTTGACAGTGGTCATAATCAATAGAAACCTAGCCCTCCGAAGGGCTAACGTTACGTGAGCGCGTGACAGTAACGTTATATTAATTAGCGATGAGAAGTCTACTGCTTAAAGATGGCGGCTGTTTACTAACGCTGCCCAGACGCGGCCGAGTCCGTCATTTCGCATCTAGTCCTAAATGCATGCGATATCTATGAGACGCATCGGACACTAGCTGCTACCAAACTAGCATCATGCGGGCGTAGTTTTTAGCAACGTCGGCGTAGTTTGTAGCGGCGATCGGGCCTGCCGGCTGCGGTAAATTTTATTTTTATTTTTTTTATTTATTTATTTTTTTTTTCTAAATTGCGTCTTCCTCTACGCACGTGACGTCAGCACATTGTCCCGCATTAAAAATAGTCCGGGCAAAACGTGATGCCTAGAGCTGGCAAAATTAAGCGATTCCTCGAGGAGAATAAAATTACACGGATCAGTTTTTAAACTGGAGTTACTCGAGTTGCTCGAGTGTTCGTTTCAGCTGTAATTTATATATTTATTTTTAAACAGTGACACCTTTTTAAAACGATATATATTGATTCTTGGTGGGAGCATATTGATAACCTTTTGGGCTACAAAGTATCACAATATATCACGTTCCCAGACCTCTAAAAATGTTTTTTTTTAAATTTATTTATTTTTTTATTATTATTATTATTATTATTATTATTATTCAAAATAGCCAGATAAATGACTAATTCCAAGGCTCACTGAAGTACACAAGGATGGCTCTTTAGTCAATTTGATAAATACAGGTCGTCCCCGGGTTACGAAGTACTCGATTTAACACGATTTCAACTTTACCGAGTCTTGTCCGCCATTTTGTCTCCAGTCTTTTTTTTTTTTTTTTCTTTGTCGCACAAACAGTACTTAATTGTACCTCACAATATCTTTTTTTACTATACTTTGAACATGACTTGTTCGGTCCTCACTAAATGTGAAGTTGTTCAGCTTGACAGACACCAAAAAAGAAACTGTGCTTTTGAAGCTTTTTACTTCCTTCACGTTTGACAATTTGTAAAGCTGTAACGCACATATGTACACATCTGTTCAAAAAGATAAGCATTTTAACAATAAAACTTGACACAAAAACATTGGTGTTCAAACGCCCATCTAGTCTGATCAATATGTAAATTCAGTTGATGATTAAATTATCCTAATTTGCTTCACAAAAGTCCACGAATGCTAACGTATTTACAATTCTCATAGCAAATCGCTCACACGTAACTCCACAAACTGTAGTTCTAAACTTAATTACAAATGCATACACAAACATATATTAGCTGAAGCAACTTACAGCCTTATGTGGGTCAAACCAGAGCGCAGCTATCCTTTATCAATGTGAGACGTCTGAGTGCGCCTGAATGGAAGCATTATTGAACGACTGTCCAGCCAGACACGCCACGATTAAAAAAATACAATACTTTTGGACTTTTTGGATAGTTCTTTTAAAATTTTAAAGGGTCAATGCCAAGTTACGCGGAAATTCAGGTTACATCGCCAGCGTAGGAATGGAACTCGTTCATATCGGGGGCATTCCGGGGGACTACCTGTATATAATTTTTAAAGATACAGATCAAATTACACTTTGTGGAAGTCCATATTGACGGCCCCTTTGCCATTTGGATGAGAAACTATACTTTATTATATTCCTACAGTATGCTTGCATCCACTAAAAATTGAAATGCATGAGGATATCAAAAAGATGCCTCATGGGGTACGTCCAATGCATACCCAAATTGAATGAATGAATTGACAAAAAGTCAATCATGCTCAGGTATGCTATTTTACTTTCATTTCCCTTTCTGGCGTATGTGAATCAAGATCCGAATTAGAAATTGGGCACCTTCTGTGGGTCTTTCACATACACACGAGCACACGCACACACAAACCAAAACAGACAGAGGCCTTCTTATTTCGACCCTCGTGAACTCTATTAGGGTTTATTACCCCAGCCTTGTCCCCGGCCAACAGCCCTGGTGTATGTCCCAGCAGAGCGAGGCACTCTGTTGCAAGAGAAAAGTAAGGTAGAGAGATGGGGGAGGGATGAAGGTAACACATTTGATTACATTGGTGGCTAGGGAGTGTCGCAAAAAGATAGGCCTTGCAAAGTGTGGCGAGATTGGATTGATTCAGCTGTCAAACGGGGCAAGATTTGTGGGTTGTTATTTCTGAGGAGCATCAGAAGTAATGCATTAGTTTTGTTTATCATAATATCGAGACTCAGTTATTGTGTTATTTAGGACTGCAGCTTTCGATTATTTTAGTAGTCGATTAATCGATGAACTAGTTAGTTTGAATAATTGAGTAATCGGATAAGGAACATGAAAAATTAAAATACCTGAGCTGAGCCTCAAACGTAAAAAAATAAAATAAGGATTTATGTACAACAAAAGAACAATTGGCTAACTTACACCGCAAAAGTCTGCTAGCTTAAATGCTATAAAACGCTACCTTTTTTTTTCAATTCTCTTAACAAATGGTTCGGGCACATATTCCCACAGAAAATGGCTAAATATACCTGTAAACTAAATTAAGAATGCATTAGAAAACATTAGCTCAAACAAAAACTTAGCTTATGTTGGTCTTAACATGGACCAGCTGGATTCAGCCATGTGAAATGAGGCAGACTAGAGGGCAGTGTAGCCACCCAAATAAATAAAACTCAATGCAAACACTTTCAAAATAAACCATTGCAACCACACTTTAATTAAACGAATACTCGAGGCAGAAAAATTTAATTAGAATCTTTTTTTCTATATATATATTTTTTTCGATTAATCGTTGCAGCACTAGTGTTATTGAACGCTTGATCTGGGTGCTTTTTGGTTTTTTTTTTTCTCTTCTGTTTTGGTTAGTTTTGTCAGTTTTTTTATTTATTTCCGTGTAAAATAGAAAGAAGACTTGCTCATGATACAGCCAAACGCAACTCTGTTTTCCCTTGGCAGTCTGTTAAGGACTAAGTATTATTATTACTCTAACCCCCCACCCCCAATACCAACTTGGCCATGAAAAAATGGGGATTAATTGTTACTTTTGCTTTGGCTGACAAGTGACAACTACTGAATCAGGTTTATGTATCAAAGTTCTAATAAAAAGATGTATACAATAAAAGTAGTGCATTACACATCAAGTTGTTTTTAAGAGACCACATTCAACATATGCCAGAAGACTGCTATAACCTAGGCCAAAAATGGCCACATTTTGCAATTGACTGGCAACCGATTTAGGGTGTACCCCACCTACTGCCTGTAGTCTGCTGGGATAGGCTCCAGCACCTCCGCGACCCTCGTGAGGTTAAGCAGCATGGAAAATGAATGAATGAAATCTTTTTAATGGTATTCGTTTTGATCGTCGACTCTATTGCGTGCATTTTCGTTTTTTTAATGACTATTTACATTGTAAATTCTAGCTGAAGGTAATAAAATTATGAATGAACACATGTGAAATTATGTACTTAGGAAAAAAAGGTGAAATGAATAAAAACATATAATATTCTAGTATCTTTGAAGTAGCCACCCTTTTCTCTGATTGACTTTTTTTGCACACTCTTGCCCTTCTCTTGATGAGCTTAAAGAGGGAGTGACCAAAAATGGTTTTTGACTTCACAGAGTTGATTAGTGGAATTTATTGCTATATCAATATGGTAGAGACCTTCCAAACTTTTGGCTTGTACTGTATATTTTTTTCCAAGGCTAAAAAGTAACAAAATAATCTAGAAATACAACAGCATTACCAAAAGAAACAAAAATGTATACATTTTATACTAGGATTGTGCCATCTTAGGCACCCCACGATTCGGATTCGATTACGATTCAGAGTGCTATGATTCGATTCTTGAACGATGATCACGGTATTGACGGTGATTACGGTTATCCCAATTATCACGATTATTGATGCATCGTACATTACTAATTAATAAAGTCGACGAACAAATCTTTGTCCATTATTTATTTAAAATATCCTAATGATTCAACAG
This sequence comes from Corythoichthys intestinalis, assembly GCF_030265065.1. Lineage (NCBI taxonomy): Eukaryota > Metazoa > Chordata > Actinopteri > Syngnathiformes > Syngnathidae > Corythoichthys > Corythoichthys intestinalis. The sequence continues at coordinate 44,727,101 of NC_080401.1, read as the reverse complement.
GAACGATGGAAACACGCCCATACAACAAAAAGCTGCCCTTAAACTGCTTTTTTATTTATTTTTACAACAAAGAGCAAAAACATTTACCATTTTAAAGGGAGCACTTATTTCACTCAACAATACAATAAAATTTACACAGCTGGAATGAATTCCACATTTTCTGGAAACAAAGTGTCTTTGGAAATAAGCCTTCTTTTCACCAATATACTTTGTTTCCACAGATTTCTGTACTATTTTGCATGTTTGTTGTGTTACCGCTGTACTTAATCATGGTTTTACACGTTCTGTATATGAAATACACGTTAGCGAATTAGCTAATTAGCTTAGCGCTCAGCGCTAACTATTAACACCTCAAAAACAACAACAATAAAGGCTAAACAGTACAAGAGGGTTTGTGTACTCACCTATTGAGACACACACAGGTCTTAGCAACGCACTCAGGACATTTTTCAATTGACATGACTTAAAACCACAGCTGGACATCTGAAAGACGAGGAGCAACGAACTATCTCTCTTCCCCTCTCGCTCTTAAAAATAACGTGCCTGTCTCATACACAAATTTATTTTCCAGTCTTTTAAAAAGGAGTATATCTCTCTCAAAGTAACCGGGAGCATCCATCATAACGTTGTGTGTGCGTCCGTTAACGGTGTCCAGGCGGCAGACTTTACTTGAATTTCGTTCCGCAACGAGCGGCTGTCATAAAGTTATGAGGGAAAATCATCGTTTTAAGCCTTTATGAATCGTAATCAAATCGTCACGTGTCGAGTTGCGATGCATGTAATGATCAATTTTTTTTATTTGTTCAGTGGTAAATCTCACTTGTTATTATGATTATCATTAAGAGAAACGTTAAAACATTGGATGTCTGAAGTGTTTTGGCACCTGGTAGGTAGGTAGGTTGTAGAGAGATGTTGTTCACAGAGTGAGTAAAAAATACACTAATATTCAACTCAAGCCAAGTAGCAAATGAGTAAATTATCTCAACATCAAATATCATTCATCTTTTTTTGTGGTCAGAAGAGTGTGGATGGTAAAGGCAAGGCAACCAGCAATATTTATCAGATTGCTAAACATAAAAATTAAGATGCAAATTTTATTTTTGGTGAAAGAAACTGCTTCCCTTTTTTCAGTAAGTTCAGTGCTTATATTGTCACTGAGTACTATATTCTCTGGGACAAAATCTGTATATATGCTCGAATTAAGAAGCTTTGACAACAATCTTTATATCCACACACTAAAATAACCAAGTTGAAACCATGTACAGTAAAGCTGTTAACCCTGGCTGATACACATGGTTATTCAGCAAGATATGACATCTATCCTATTTTGCCTTTGTACAGGTCATGGAGAGTATTTTTCCCTGCTAGAGGTACGATCTGGGAAACAGCCGGCAGTACCGGGGGGGTTGGCACTTGAGGCTGTAGCAGAAGTCATCTCATAGCCATGCGTGCAATTCCAGTCTGATGACCACCCTCCCCTCAGTACTGGCCATGGACGGGGAGAACTACCTGCATCCAGAAGGCCCTCAGCTTGACACCAGCTTGTTCTCAGTAGCCTCTTCAAACATGGAGGTATACTAAGACCCCTTATTTGCTCTTCTTCATCTCCTGTTGTTTCTGTGCATGAACCTATCTTTATTCCATGTTTTTAGAGTTCTCTCTTTGCCTCTTCTGGCTCGTGGAGATCCTTCTCACAGCAGGCGGGATACAACATGCACTGCCCTATGCAATCTGGAAACCAGTAAGTTGACTTGTTACACTTGACAAAAAATCAACATCCCCTTTATAGCATGTAAGAAACACATGGAATTTATGTCCATAATGTTAAATGTTTAAAAAATTATGATGCAGCATTATTATTAATTCTGTTATTTTGGTTTTATGACAAGGTTTCTTCCTTTTTGCAAAGAATTTCCATTACGCTGCATTGGAACCCGGGTTCAAACACTGCATTCTCAACCTGAAGATAATTACAGTTTATATTAACAATTTACATAAACACTGCGCTATGTTACTCACACCATGTTGAAACCATCATGTGTGCATATGACACTGGTCCACGTTAGGTCAAAGGCACCCATTAGAGTTACAGGCATTATTTATTTCTCTGCACGTGAAAGTGCAGGGGTCTTCTCTGGACTGAGCTGGTCACGAAGGAATGATGGTTCGGTAAAGTTGTGCCATTCGCAAATGAAACGAATCTTGAACGGTTCATTAACATGAGAGATGAGAACTGATTTGCGTTTAATTGGGAGCCGTTTTTTTTTCTTTCTCTTTCGCGCTCTCCATAAGTAGTTCACACAAGCTCCTTGCTCCTCCCCTAAGTGAGAGATGAGAATAGCACTGGTAGAGGGGTGCTTACTCTATGCATATTTTTTCTCTAACTTGTAATTTTATCAATCTAAATGCACTAATAGCTTTTACATAGAATGCCATTGTAACCTACTTTGTTTTTTGAGTGTGTTGGGTTGCAGCTATCGATTATTTTAGTAGACGATTAATCGATGAACTAGTTAGTTCGAATAATTGAGTAATCTGATGAGGAACATAAAAAAATTAAAATACCTGAGCTGGGCCTCAAACGATATAAAAATAAATAAATGAGGTTCTAAGTACAAAAAAAGAACAATTGGCTAACATACATAGCAAAAGTCCGCTAGCTCAAATGCTATAAAATGCTAACGTTTTTCTGTTTCTTTCTCTGTACAAATAGTTCGAACGTATTCCCACAAAAACGACTAAATATACTTATAAACTAAAATACGAATGCATTAAAAAAACATTAACTCAAACAAAAACCTACCTTATGTTGGTCTTAACAGGGAGCAACTGTGTGTGTCCACCCAAATTTAAAAAATGCAAACACTTTCAAAACTATGGAGGTAGATTTGTGTCTTTATTACTCAATCAAAAAAAAAGTTGCTTCAGTCAAATAAAAGTTGCTTCAATCAAAATATATATTTTCAATCGAAGAAAACGTCACTTCAATCAAAAAAATGTGTTTGAATGCAAAAATAAATTTGAAACTCCCAAAAATATATTTTATATATATATATATATATATATATATATATATATATTTTTTTTTTTTTTTGGTGATTTAAGTCAAGGTTTTTTTTTTGATTGAAACACCATTTTTGATTGAAGTCATATAATTTTGCGTTTGGACCACATTTTGGCTAGGACATTTGTGTCTTTATTATTCAATCAAAAATTAAGTTGCTTCAAACAAAACAATATATATCGGCATTTCACCGGAGTACCCACGACGGTACGTTGCCCTGTCGTGGCACACTGGTCGGACACCGATATCCCCCCCCAGGCGTGGAGGCCGGCTGCCGAGTGGACGGCCCGCGAATGACACGACACTCAAAGTCGAAGCGATGGGGCTCCCGGTGTGGACGCCGGCGACTCGCCGGTAGTCCACTCGCTTACTGGGCAGGCTAGTGTCGGGCCACTCGCCGACCACTCCTGTACCGGCCCGTCGCAGACACCCCGGTTGGAACCAATTGCCAACCGTCACGTCAGGGCAGCGGTTGAAGTTCGCCGTGTTGAATCACATTAAGCAGCAGGGCACCGTTTGCCTGGTACACCAGTCTGGCCACCATTCACGCGGATACAATTTCCAGGGCGGAGCAAGCCACAGCAAACAGACAGCGGAGTGGACCAATCAGCGACGGGCAGACGTGACGTTAGTAAAATGACGAGGAAAGGACGAGGGACTTGCGCGCGGAAGTAAACATACTAAGAGAGCGGAGTTTATTCAACATGGCTAGCGCAAGACAGACTGTTGTCAATGACTCGTGTCGATGTGTTTTTGGTAATTTAAAACTGATTTTACCGTGGATTGGAACATATTCTCGGCTCTCCCGTTCACCATCTGTGTTGTTGTGGAGACTACTTTCAACGCGCAAGAGTGACGTTGCTCGTTAAGAACACGTCACGCAAATAAACGAATCTGATTTGTCGATTGATTTTGTACCTGCTCGAGAGGCCGTTAATGAGCTGGTTCCCAGACTATACTCTCAGTGTTTGAAAAGTACAGGGAGAACTGTATGGCAGAGCCAGGCATGGGCACCGTACTCCGGTGAAATGCCGATGACACACCCCCGTACCGGTGCCCTACATTCGGCTTGGACTCCAGGAGACTCCGATGGCTGGATGTAGCCCTGGTGCCCATTATTCTTGCTTCATACTTTTATGCCATTGGCGTAATCAGCTGCCACTCAAACACCCCGGAACTAGCGTTGAAGTTGAATCTTTGTGTCAAAATGATTCAATCGAAAAAAAAGTGCCTTCAAAACTTTTCCCACTTCAAAAAAAAAAGTGTGTTCAAAACTTTTTCCACTTTGAAAAAAAAAAAAGTTTAAAACTTTTTGCTTTTCAAAAAAAGTGACACTTCAATAAAAAAATATATATATTTCAAATAAAAAAATATATTTTCAAAAATATATATTTTTGCAAATGATTCTTTTCTTTGATTAAAAAGTTTTTTGATAAAGCAACTTTTATTGCGATTGAATGATTTTGACACAAATGTCCTACCCTTAATATGGCTCAAACACAAAAAGGATTGCTTCAATAAAAAAAAAGTTTGAATGAAAAATAAAGTGTTCAAATGCGAATTTCTGGGTCTCAAATATTTTTTCACATCCAAACCTTTTTTGCTACGATTGAATTTTTTAAAATTTTTGATTGAAGTGATTTTTCTTTTGAAAATATTTTTTTTGTTTGTTTGAAGCAACTTCATTTTTGATTGAATAATAAAGACACAAATGTCCTAGCCAAAATGTGGTCCAAACGCAAATTTACATGACTTCAATCAAAAATGGTGTTTCAATTAAAAAAAAAAACTAAATCAAAAAAAAAATTCAATAAAAGAAAAATAGTTTTCAAATATATTTTTTTGATTTTCAAATTTATTTTTGCAAACACATTTTTTTTTTATTGAAGTGATGTTTTTTTCGATTGAAAATATATATTTTGATTGAAGCAACTTTTTTTTTTTTGATTGAATAATAAAGACACAAATCTACCTTCATACAAAACACACCATTACAACGCCACTTTAATTAAACAAATACTCGAAGCAGCAAAATTTAATTTGAAATCTTTTTTCCTAATTAAATTACGCAAGCTCAGACGCGTAGCTGTCCGTCTTCTTCTGGTGTGTGAGCGCGCTTCTTCGCGTAAACAAGTGCGAATGCGCCCCCACTTGGGCGTGAAAGCGCCACAAACTAAAAGCATGCATTTCAACATAAAAAAGTCAATAATCCAATTGAACACACATTGCCAAAGGCAGAACGCGAATGTGGCCATAGCTTTTATGAGTTATTCAGATAACTATAGCTGAGGAACATGCTAACAAATTTACCAAACCATCAGTGTCACTCCAAAACACCAATATAACATGTGAAATGATTTCATAATGTGTTAATAATTTCACACATACAGTGCCTTGCAAAAGTATTCGGCCCCCTTGAACCTTGCAACCTTTCGCCACATTTCAGGCTTCAAACATAAAGATATAACATTTTAATTTTTTGTCAAGAATCAACAACAAGTGGGACACAATCGTGAAGTGGAACAAAATTTATTGGATATTTTAAACTTTTTTAACAAATAAAAAACTGAAAAGTGGGGCGTGCAATATTATTCGGCCCCCTTGCGTTAATACTTTGTAGCGCCACCTTTTGCTCCAATTACAGCTACAAGTCGCTTGGGGTATGTTTCTATCAGTTTTGCACATTGAGAGACTGACATTCTTGCCCATTCTTCCTTGCAAAACAGCTCGAGCTCAGTGAGGTTGGATGGAGAGTGTTTGTGAACAGCAGTCTTCAGCTCTTTCCACAGATTCTCGATTGGATTCAGGTCTGGACTTTGACTTGGCCATTCTAACACCTGGATACGTTTATTTTTGAACCATTCCATTGTAGATTTGGCTTTATGTTTTGGATCATTGTCCTGTTGGAAGATAAATCTCCGTCCCAGTCTCAGGTCTTTTGCAGATACCAACAGGTTTTCTTCCAGAATGTTCCTGTATTTGGCTGCATCCATCTTCCCGTCAATTTTAACCATCTTCCCTGTCCCTGCTGAAGAAAAGCAGGCCCAAACCATGATGCTGCCACCACCATGTTTGACAGTGGGGATGGTGTGTTCAGGGTGATGAGCTGTGTTGCTTTTACGCCAAACATATCGTTTTGCATTGTGGCCAAAAAGTTCAATTTTGGTTTCATCTGACCAGAGCACCTTCTTCCACATGTTTGGTGTGTCTCCCAGGTGGCTTGTGGCAAACTTTAAACGAGACTTTTTATGGATATCTTTGAGAAATGGCTTTCTTCTTGCCACTCTTCCATAAAGGCCAGATTTGTGCAGTGTACGACTGATTGTTGTCCTATGGACAGACTCTCCCACCTCAGCTCTAGATCTCTGCAGTTCATCCAGAGTGATCATGGGCCTCTTGGCTGCATCTCTGATCAGTTTTCTCCTTGTTTGAGAAGAAAGTTTGGAAGGACGGCCGAGTCTTGGTAGATTTGCAGTGGTCTGATGCTCCTCCCATTTCAATATGATGGCTTGCACAGTGCTCCTTGAGATGTTTAAAGCTTGGGAAATCTTTTTGTATCCAAATCCGGCTTTAAACTTCTCCACAACAGTATCTCGGACCTGCCTGGTGTGTTCCTTGGTTTTCATAATGCTCTCTGCACTTTAAACAGAACCCTGAGACTATCACAGAGCAGGTGCATTTATACGGAGACTTGATTACACAAAGGTGGATTCTATTTATCATCATCGGTCATTTAGGACAACATTGGATCATTCAGAGATCCTCACTGAACTTCTGGAGTGAGTTTGCTGCACTGAAAGTAAAGGGGCCTAATAATATTGCACGCCCCACTTTTCAGTTTTTTATTTGTTTAAAAACGTTTAAATTATCCAATAAATGTTGTTCCACTTCACGATTGTGTCCCACTTGTTGTTGATTCTTGACAAAAAAATTAAATTTCATATCTTTATGTTTGAAGCCTGAAATGTGGCGAAAGGTTGCAAGATTCAAGGGGGCCGAATACTTTTGCAAGGCACTGTAAGTCGCTCCCGAGTATAAGTCTCACCCCAAGTCAAACTATGAAAAAAAATGCGACTTATAGTCTGATAAATACGGTAATCTATATTTTGTTTGAATGTAAAATAGACTGTGTTGAAAGATTTTTTTTGCCCCAAACTATTTTTTTAAAATAATAAATACATTTTATACTGCAGCCCCATTGTGTAGAAATATTATGATTACAAATCTTCTGTTGGCAAGTGAGAAGCTCGATGCAGCAAGTGCTAACTTGTGCACTGGCTTATGATTATTTTTTTTTCTTTTTGGTCTTTTTTGGGGGAATATGACGTCAATAAAAAGCAAGCTGTGGGCTGGACCTTGGACATCACTGACCTAAATCAGTGTGAACATTCTGTGAAGCCATCCGGAAGTCAATCTCTATGGTTTTACCAAACTCCTACTGCAAACGTCCGCTTGGCCTGTGGGCCAAATAGGGCTCCTTCAGTATGAAGGCATCCTGTTCACCAATGAACTATGTGGCCTTGGGTATAAAACTATTTCAATAGCAAATTAGTGTACAAAATGAGAAGTCCAATGCAATAAGGTGCAAGAGTTTTGCTTTGCGTGGACATTTAAAAAAAAAAAATCTTTTATTCCTAATATTACTTATACTGGTAATTAGCCCCCAATGCAAATTTTCCAGTGTTTTCCAGTGAAAACATTTCATTTTGAAATGTGAGGTTACTGCTTGTATTTTGTTAATGACCATGTTTACCACTGTTGAATTGTACATTGTGTAAGTCAGTGCCTTACATAGGGGAAGTCTGCGTGTCCAAAAAAAGATGAGTCGAAATTTTGCTTTCTATAGTCTTTAATCTGTCAATGTCTTTAGCCCTTATGACCTCATAGCTGAATTAGAGGTGACTCTCAAAGGATGTGGTGTGCGTGAGCACAAGAGAGCCTGTGTACGTTGCATTCTCTCCACGCGCATCACAACTCTGCTGTTCATGTGGTTGCAAATGCAGGTGATTTGAAAGAAACTCATGCACAATGGATAGTTCATGCATTGTAGAAAATCTCATGCAATTATAGACAATCTTTTTAGATTTTTTTTCCCAGTGATGCAAACAATAACTTTTTGTACTCTGTTTTGTTGTTTTGCAAACAAGACAGCCTTTTGTTTTAAGCTCTATTTAATGGAAGCGAAGCAAGGTATGCAGGATACTCTTCTCACTTGTTGACACTGCCTGCAGGATAATTGCAACCTGTTGATAGCATGTCGGTTTCACGTTTCATAATTGTGCTGGCTGGAAGGAAGAGACACATCACTGTTGCATAATGTTAGGTGACATTATTATTTTAGTTGTCCAGTAAAGTGTAGCCAATCAGTGCCAGGAATGTTGTGTTAGCTGTCATACTAATGAATGTTTGGCAAGCTTTGCGCTTAGGGGCATATTTTTTTGTTAGCGGTTTTGTGTATTCTTTGTATCTATAAAATCTGCAATCTGTTTTTCTTATGGGCACTTCATAAACAAAACAGGGGGGCAAGAAAAACTAAGCATTGGGGAAACCCTGCACTTAAATTTGCACCTAGGTTGCCATCATTCTAACAATATTAAGTGCTAATATAGTAATACTCATGATTATGATTTTTACATTAAAATAAACATTTAAATTAAATTCTGCAATAACATTTTAGTATCACTAGGAATCCGCAATTGCAGAATTTATTGCAGATTTCACCGCCTTCTGCAGAAATTCGAATTGTCCATGGATTACTGGATGATGTGCTGAATATTTCATTTTAGCTATAGTTTTCATTACGGGAGTGACAAAATATCAAAATGGTGATATTTGGTGATATATATTCCAAAAGGTTATCGATATGCCCCTGCCAAGAATGGAGATAACATTTTAAAAGGTGTCAATGTTTACAAAAAAAAAAAAAAAAAGGAACCAACAAGTTGCTACCAAAATCTTCCACCATAATAGGGGCTCAGTTAACTATGGCTGTCATTGACGGCACTCGATGCCCAATCCATTAAGACTGGGAAGGGCGAATGAACAAACCAGAACATTCACAGTCACACTCTCCAATTTTCAGGCCATTTACAGGTCACTTTCTGTTCATTTTAGAGCATTCACAGGTTGAGTTTGAGTCAGTGCGTATTTATTTGGGAGATTCCTGGGTCACTTCCTGTTCTTTACCCACAATCTACTGGAAGTGACCCATAAAATGTCCTAAAATCAACAAGAAGTGACCCAGGTATGCCCCAAAAACAACATGAAGTGAATGAAAATCAACAGGTAATGACCTGAAATGCTCCAAAATTACCTCGTTGCCTGGCATTGGCTGCCACTGACAGCCATAGACGTCCAGTCCCTTTGAATTGGGATGGTGGCAGCGAATGACGTCGACTAGTGATAAACTCATTCCAATTCACAGCAGAAGCTTGTTTTTCTATTTATTAGTTGATATGTAGAATATTTTAGGATGATTTCCCGACATTGTATTGATCATCGTTGTATCGCAATCTCATGAGATCGTTATCGTGAGCTTTGTATCGCAAATCTAGTGTATCTGTATCGCTAGATCCTGTGTTAATATAGCACCCGCCATTGGCCCTGCTGGTTATACTGTCAAAAGAAAAGACTGCTAGACTTATAACAGTTGATACATTTTGGTAGCACTCTCTTTGTGATGATTTCTGCTCAGAAGTCATCCAAGAAGAGATTGTTGTATGATGTCAGCCGCTAACATTATCATCCAGTAGAGATTGTTGTAGTGCTGACGTTAGCCGCTAGCCTCAGCCAGACACACGTGTGTGTTTAATTCTGTTGTAAGCCTTTCAATGAAAGCACTTCGCTTCTTTGAGCAAAATCATCTTCAAAACATTTTTCTTGTTGTATTTAAAATAAGAACAAAAACTGCATTTATTCAGTTGCCTGAGTAAATATTCCAGGGTTTTTTTGTCCGTCAGCAGCAATGTTGATAAAACTGTAGTCGTTAATTTGTACTTAGTAGGGTTGCGACAATATATCGAAATGGTGATATATCGCGATACTTTGTGACCTACTGTAAATGTTTACTGATATGCTTCTGCCAAAAATAAATATATTGTTTTATAAGTGCACCACTGTTTAAAAAAGAAATGAACCAAGGGGTTCTGTGAAAATTTTGTACTCAAACAGTGTCTATGTTAACTCATTTGCTGCTATTGACTTCACTAGACATCCAATTCATTTTGACTGGGAGGTGTTGAATGAACGAACGTTCACTCGCCCCTCCCAGTCTAAGTGGATTGGGCGTCTGGTGCCGTCAAGGGCACTCAAACCAGAGCATTCATAGCCAGTCTTCCTCGTTTTTCGGGATATTTACAGGTCTTTCTTGTTCATTTTCGAGCATTTATAGGTCACTACCTTTTCATTAACCCAGAATCAGCATGAAGTGACCCAGAAAGGCCCCAAAATCAGCAGGAAGTGACGGAAGTGACAAAAAGTGAACAGGAATGAACATGAAATGCCCCAAAATGAACTCATTGGCTTACATTGACAGCCATAGATGTCCAATCCGAAGTGGGAGGGATGCCAAATCAATTGAACAGGTTAAAAAAATAAATGAAGTTGGAGGGATGTCAGCAAATGAACAAACTTCAAATCGATTGGACGTCTACAAGTGATACTCATTTTAATTCACAGCAGAGAGATGAAAAGAGCTTAATTTACTGTTTGTGTTAGAATATCGTAGAATGGTTTGCTGACCCATATATACACTTTCTCCCGCTTATCTGAGATTGGGTCGCGGAGACAGCAGCTTCAGCAGGGAAGCCCAGACTTCCCTCTCCCCAGCCACATCATCCAGCTCTTCATGGGGGATCCCAAAGCGTTCCCAGGCCAGCCGGGAAACATAGGCTAGGCTCATACTACAGGTCTTTGTCCATTGAGACCGTTCAAGTTTCACGCATGCGCACTAATTCGCAGTCCGAGATGCGCTCAGCAAAGAGACCCGCATGTGCAGAAGCATAAAAACAAATTAAAAATGCTAGCGCTATGTCATTCCAGGGTGATCATATTTTGATTTCCGAAAAGAGGACACACACAACTAGAGGTGTGCAAATTTCCGATTCTTAGATTATTCGCGATTCGGCCGTGGAAGATTCGAGAACGATTCACAAACATCCAAATTCCGATTATTGAAATATGCGAAGTAAAGCGGAAGTACGCGCGATCTTCGGGACGGAACGGAGCGAGAGTAGCTAAACATCATGCTTCCCATTACCCGGCCCCTCAGGTAATGCCAATGCTCAACTCACGGCTCTAGCTCAACTCATGCAACGAGATAAAAAAACACAACAACATACCTGACTGCTGCCGAAAAGCTGCTACAGAGTTCATCCATATAATATTACGGTGGATATCATTTATATAGGACTAGATGCATTATGGATTTGGTAGTGTTAGCAGCACATCTACAAAAAGCTAGATGTGGGCGTTATAAACGGCCGCCATTTTAAAGCAGTACACTTCACTGCAAGGCTGTTGTAGCGAACCTTCCAAGCAAACCTAATTAACTTTTTATCTAAAATACTCCTAAATCAGTAAAATATTGACTTGAATCTATCTTCAAAATAGTTTTAAAACTTTCACATGTCGAAAGTAGACAAAAGAGAAATTATGGCATAACGGGAGCAATTTTAACAAATTTAACGGTTGATTCACAACATTAAATTAATTGAATGTAGTTTAAAGCTGCTGATACAGAATGGTGACTGGAGTTTTTTATTTAATGTTATTTTTGTATATTTGTTTACTGCTATATGTTAACTTGATACTAAAATAGTAGTGTGGTTTAGCCTGAGAGTATTTTTGAACAATTTTGGAACTAATGTACAAAACATACAAAAAAATTTTTTTATTTTTAAATTTTAAAAAAAGGAGGGGGGTGCATCAATAATCGTTTTATAATCGAATCAGAGCCTCTGAATCGTAATCGTAATCGAATCGTTAGGTGCCCAAAGATTCCCAGCTCTACACACAACAGACATTAATAGTCCCCGTTTAGTCTTATATTCAAAGTTTATATGGACTGATAGAACGCATACACGCACACACATGAGCCTTGACGATTCGTGCTTAAAAGCAGAGTTCAAGCGAGGCGCTAATGCCTACATCGCTGCCGTCCTCCATGCCTCTTGCTCTTTGCTGACGTAATTGCTGCATGAATTCCGATTTTCCAAGTCTGATAGTTCAGACCGCCAGCCACATTTTGGAAAAATGTGGCCCAGATCGGATTTGTACCACATACGAAAGTGACCCAGATCAGATTTGAAATGGTCCACTTCTATGCGACTTGTCCCGTTCAGAACGTCAAGTTAATGCCTCATTCGAGTCGGAAAAACACAAAAAAATCGGATTCCTGCATTAAGACCTGCAGTATGAACCTAGCCATAGTCTCCCCAGCGTGTCCTGGGGCGGCCCTGCGGCATCTTCCCAGTGGAACGTGCCCGGAACACCTCACCAGGGAGGCGCCCCCGAGGCATCCTGATCAGATGCCCAAGCCACCTCGTCTGGCTCCTCTCGATGCAGAGGAGCAGTGGCTCTACTCAGAGCCCCTCCTGGATGACCGACCTTCTCACCCTATGTCTAAGGGAGAGTCCGGACATCCTATGGAGGATGTCTCATTTCGGCCGCATGTATCTAGGATCTTGTTCTTTTGGTCACGACCCACAGCTCGTGACACACAGCCTTTCTGCTCAGCTCCCCTTCACCGCGACGGTCCGGTGCACATCACTGCATACTCTGCACCGATCCGCCTGTCGATCTCCCGTTCCATTTTTCCCTCACTCGTGAACAAGTCCATAGGATACTTGAACTCCTCCTCTTGGAGAAGGACCTCATCCCTGACCCGGAGAGGCCGCTCCACCTTTTCCTGACTGAGGACCATGGTCTCTGATTTGAAGGTGCTGCGTCTCATCCTGACCGCTTCGCACTCGGCTGCGAAACGGTTCCAGTGAAAGTTGAAGGTCATGGCTTGATGAAACCAACAACACTACATCATCTGCAAAAAGCAGAGATGCAATACTGATGCCACCAAACGGGACCCCCTCAACGCCTCGGCTGCGCCTTGATATTATTTCCATAAAAGTTATGAACAGAACTGATGACATAGGACAGCCTTGGCGGAGTCCAACCCTCACTGGAAACGGATCCAAACGGACCAAACTTTGACACCGGTCATACAAGGACCGGACCCCCCATATCAGGGATTCCGATACCCCATACACCGTGAGAACCACCCACAGGACTCCCCAGGGGACACGGTCGAACGCCTTCTCAATGTCCACAAAACACATGTAGACTGGTTGGGCGAACTCCCATGACCGCCCGAGAACCCTGCTGAGGGTATAGAGCTGATCTACTCTTACGCGGCCTGGACGAAAACCACATCGCTCCTCCTGAATCTGAGATTCGACTTCCCAACGGACCCTCCTCTCCAATACCCCTGAGTAGACCTTCCCTGGGAGGCTGTGGAGTGTGATCTTGGTTTCCTGACCCATGTAACCATAATTTTTTCATTGCCATATCGTGAGATAATCATTGTCATGAGTCTTATATCGCAACTTGGATCGTATCATATCGTAAGATACCCAGATATTCCCACCCCTAGCATGTAGGATGCGAGTGGGAAAATCTTGGAGAAACTTGGCTTCATCTCAAAGTTGTCTCCAAATAGTGAAGCACTCATGTACAGTGGCCGTATAATGGGTTGCATGGAAGTTCTTCATTCTTTCTGCACCCCACTCTTTGATTAATACGACCCAACTGTTGAGTCCCCTAAGAGAAAGACTTTTAGAAGTGACAGCATCCTCTTACCTTGGTCTAGACATGGTGAAAATTTACAGCAGCCCGGTCAATGAATGAACTTGCTTAACAACAACCAAACCAGTTTGACATGTCTTTCCATCTAAGTGCATTATAAGTTTATGCAAGCATTGTGCACTAACTGGATCAGACAAAAAGCCGTTTTGAGTGGCAACCTGATAGTGATGGCCCTGTCAGAACTGGTTGTTTTTGGCTCTTATATTCATCATGATACACAGTTGTGGTCAAAAGTTTACATACACTTGTGAAGAACATAATGTCATGGCTCTCTTGAGTTTCCAGTTATTACTACAACTCTGATTTTTCTCCGATAGAGTGATTGGAACAGATACTTCTTTGTCACAAAAAACATTCCTGAAGTTTGGTTCTTTTATGACTTTATTATGGGTTAACAGAAAAAGTGATCAAATCTGCTGGGTCAAAAATATACATACAGCAACACGAATTAGCAATTTTGACTTCTCTGAAGCCATTTAAATAGGGCTCATTGGATGCAAACGCCCACAAACAAACAATGGGAAAGTCAAAGGAGCTCAGCATGGATCTGAAAAAGCGAATCATTGACATGAACAAGTCAGGAAAGTCACTTGGAGCCATTTCAAAGCAGCTGTAGGTCCCAAGAGCAACAGTGCAAACAATTGTTTGTAAGTATAAAGTGCATGGCACTGTTTTGTCACTGCCACGATCAGGAAGAAAACGCAAGCTATCACCTGCTGCTGAGAGAAAATTGGTCAGGAGGGTGAAGATTCAACCGAGAATCACCAAAAAGCAGATCTGCCAAGAATTAGAAGCTGCTGGAACACAAGTGTCAGTGTCCACAGTCAAGCGTGTTTTGCATCTCCATGGACTGTGAGGCTGCCGTGCAAGAAGGAAGCCCTTGCTCCAAAAGCGGCACCTTAAGGCTCGACTGAAGTTTGCTGCTGATCACATGGACAAAGATAAGACCTTCTGGAGGAAAGTTCTGTGGTGAGAACGAAACAAAAATCGAGCTGTTTGGCCACAATGCCCAGCAATATGTTTGGAGGAGAAAAGGTGAGGCCTTTAACCCCAAGTACACCATGCCCACCGTCAAGCACGGTGGTGGTAGTATTATGCTGTGGGGCTGTTTTGCTACCAATGGAACTGGTGCTTTACAGAGAGTAAATGGGATAATGAAGAAGGAGGATTACCTTCAAATTCTTCAAGATAACCTAAAGTCATCAGCCCGAAGATTGGGTCTTGGGCACAGTTGGGTGTTCCAACAGGACAATGACCCCAAACACACATCAAAAGTTGTAATGGAATGGCTAAATCAGGCTAGATTTAAGGTTTTCGAATGGCCTTCCCAAAGTCCTCACTTAAACCCCATTGAGGACTTGTGGACAATGCTGAAGAAACAAGTCCATGTCAGAAAGCCATCAAATTTAACTTAACTTCACCAATTCTGTCAAGAGGAGTGGTCAAAGATTCAACCAGAAGCTTGCTAGAAGCTTGTGGATGGCTACCAAAAGCGCTTAATTGAAGTGAAAATGGCCAAGGGGCATGTTACCAAATATTAGCGCTGCTGTATGTATATTTTTGACCCAGCAGATTTGATCACTTTTTTCTGTTCACCCATAATAAAGTCATAAAAGAACCAAACTTCATGAATGTTTTTTTGTGACAAAGAAGTATCTGTTCCAATCACTCTATCAGAGAAAAATCAGAGTTGTAGAAATAACTGGAAACTCAAGAGAGCCATGACATTATGTTCTTCACAAGTGTATGTAAACTTTTGACCACAACTGTAAGCCTTATATGATAATAATATGCTTCAGTTAACAAAATGTAATTTTCTAATTATAAGTTTTTATTTTTGTTTTATCATGTCAATTGCATATTGTACTGAATTTGTCCTGGCCCGGTTAGACCGGTGTCTGTAAGGTTCGTGTACATGACAGTCCAACACAGTGAAATGGGCCAGCGGTCCACTGCTAATGTTGGACCCTGACTAAAATGTGAAGATGAAGTGAATTGTTTGTCTTAAGGCCTTTTCACACTGCACTTAGCACAGACAGTGCACCATTTACCAACCCATTCATCGTATAGTATGTGTGTGGAAACAACTTAGCACAGTGTCGCCACAGTTTATGGAGCACAAGTTGGGCGCTTGGCGCAATGGTTGACATATTTGACATATCAATTCAATTGTTTTATTTCAAATAATGCCAATTTTCAAGTGAACAAAATATTTTAGGCTACCCAATCCAATAGTAGAGATGTCGTACCTTGAATTTCTTCTGGGCCAATTTAGATTATTACTCGTCCAGGAAGGCCATTAACTGAAACTTAGAGCTGGGTGGACAACAATTGACTGATTTTTTTCTTGATCTTCAACTGTTCCGGTGTGTTTAACCATCCCGTGATCTCTGACCCATGCTTGAGGACACGGGACAAATCCTGCAAATAGCTTTGGCAGAGCTAAGTCTAGTGTGCCTGAGCTCTGGCATGTGATTCGTGGACATGCAAAACGGCTGTATGCTACGTTTCCACCTGAACAAAGGTTTGCTTTTGGTCTTAGGGTGTGTGCACTACTCACCTTTTTCAAAGCACAGAGGCTCATAATGATATAATGACCTGCATTCACGCAAGGTGGAATTATCTTTTGTTGGCTTTCGGTTCACAGGAGAATGGTTGATTTAAAAAAAAAAAAAATGTCTAGAGTTGACATAGATTGACTCTCAAGTTGTTCTAAATTTAAACATCTGATTTTCACATTGGAAATGTAATGTGAACGTAAACATGAATGAATTAATCCCATGCCAAAACCTGAAATATTGTTGTGTAAAAATAAGTTGTTCACTATTTACTACAATCAAATAAACCCTGATTCTTTCTGTTTTAAATGAGTGACCATAAATTTAATTTTCTTAGCCTCTAAAAAATAGAGCAGGCAAGACATTCTCTTTAGCGCAGCTCCATCACTGTGGATGCATAACGCAACCCAACCACTACTAGCAGTGTTTCCCACCAATGAACGAGACTGTGGCGGCCCGCCACAGTCTCGTTTGCGCCCCCCCCGCCGAAAAAAAAAAAAAAAAAGATACTAATCAGATGCGTCAGTCAGCCGATTACACAGCTGTAGCCCACTCCACTCTACTACCCGCGCGAGTGAGA
Source organism: Corythoichthys intestinalis (assembly GCF_030265065.1). NCBI lineage: Eukaryota > Metazoa > Chordata > Actinopteri > Syngnathiformes > Syngnathidae > Corythoichthys > Corythoichthys intestinalis. The sequence continues at coordinate 44,710,042 of NC_080401.1, read as the reverse complement.
GCAGCATTTTAGAGTAGTATTTTATTTATTCATTTAAGAGACGCAAGAGGAACGAGTAGGAATAATGGGAGAACGAGCGAGATAGCGAGAGATAGCGGTCGCATGTCGTAGCAGCCCGCTGTTATTTTGTTATTGTTTTTCTTTATTATTGTTACCACAATCAAGTGGGTAAGCAAATACAGACTTCTCTCCTTCTTCCCCATATCCGGGGCATTACAATAGTTTGGATCGGACTTTTCGGCGAAAGTGAGCGGTGGACGGCCGTCTTGGACGGAAAGCAAACTTTGATTGAACTTGCGCAGAGAGGCGGGGCCCAAAATAAAGCCTTGCTCTATTTTCAGAGCGTTGGTCACAGTAAAGTATTTATTAGTTCAAGCAGAGTAAAATGATACATATTCACGGTACAAGAACGTCGTTTCCGTGTCCATCGATTGGTAAGAAAAGGCTGTTTGTACGAGTGACGTGTGGGCGCTCCCGTCGGGGGGACAATTCGCGTGGAGTGGCTATTTTTCGGCACAACACCGACGCGCCAACTTCAGACGAAAGTTGGATAAATGCGATTATCACAATTATCGATGCATCGTACATTACTAATTAATAAAGTAGAAAAACAAATTTGTGTCCATTGTTTATTTAAACTATCCTAATGATTCATCAGGAACAATGGAAACCTGCCCATACAATATAAAGCTGCCCTTAAGCTGCTTTTTAATGTTTTTATTTTTACAAGAAAGTGCAAAAACGATAACCATTTTAAAGGGAGTACTTATTTCTCTCAACAATACAATAACATTTACACAGGTAGACTGAATTCCACATTTTCTGGAAACAAAGTGTCTTTGGAAATAAGATTTCTTTTAACCAATATACTTTGTTTTTACAGATTTCTGTACTATTTCGCATGTTTGTAGTGTTACCGCTTTACTTAATCATGGTTTTACATGTTCTGCATATGAAATACACGTTAGCGAATTAGCTAATTAGTTTTGCGCTCTGCACTAACTGTTAACACTAGGGATGTCCCGATCCAGGTTTTTGCACTTCCGATCGGATACCGATATTGTTTTGCACTTCCGATCCGAAACCGATACTGGCCGATGCCGATACCGGCCTATCTGAGCATGTGTTAAAGTTTAAAGTTATTTAGCCTCCTTACTTAGTTGTCAGACTCATGTTGAAAAAGGTTTTAGTACTCTTGATAACAACTAGCCAGCTGAATTAGGTGAGTTTGAATAACACACAACGGTTGGTAACAAGAAACTGACCTGTTTATTCAGTGACAAACACAAAACATTATAAATAAGAAACAGAAATGGCATAGTCAGTCAGTAAAACGTGCAAATAATATTGTAAACTCTCATAAAAAAGCAAAACACACAAACAACCTCAGTGGAAAATCCCACAAACCCCCCAAGCTATTAGATGCTTTTAATGTTTCGTGCATTAGTTATAAAAATTGTATTAAAAGCCTCTCAGGTTTAAATAAACGACTATTTCAGTATCAAGTTAACATTTTAAAACAGTAAATAAAATACTCAAGTCCCCATTCTGTATCAGCAGCTTTAAACTACATTCAATTCATTTAATTTTGCGAATCAACCGTTAAAGTTGTTAAAATTGCTCCCGTTATTCCATAATTTCCCTTCTGTCTACTTTCGACATGTGAAAGTTTTAAAACTGTTTTGAAGATAGATTCAAGTAATGATTTTGCCGATTTTAGATTAAAAGTTAATTAGGTTCGCTTGGAAGGTTCACAACAGCCTACTAGGGAAGTCTCCTGCTTTAAGATGGCAGCTGTTAACTAACGCAACTAGTTTTCAATACTTCAATGTTGCTAACGCCGTCGAGTCTGTCATTTTGCATCTAGTTCTATATACATATGATATTTATTATCTACAGTAAAACGACGTTGATGTAGTTTGTAGCGGCTGTCAGCGGCAGTCAGGTATTCTTGTGTTTTTTATCCAGCGGCATGAGTTGAGCTAAAGCCGTGAGTTGAGCATTGGCATTACCCGGGTCTATGACAAGCATGATGTTTGCTTTCGGGACGCAATGCGGTCCGTTTCTCATTGCGTCCCGAAGACCGCGCTGTGTATTAGTTCCGCTTTACTTGACATATTTCAATAATCGGATTTTGGATGTTTGTGAATCGTTCTCGAATCTTCCACGGCCGAATCGCTCAAGGATGTAATGACGGCTGGGCATGTTGTACCGTGGTTCTAAGTGTTGGATGGTGCGTCTTTACTCACGAGAGATAATGGCTCGTCATCCAGAATTAATTCTTCGGCAATGACTCTTGTTATTCCCTGGGCTTTGGGACTGTCGAATGCCAGTGTGTCACTCATAGCAAAAGTTTCTGCCAGTGTTAGTTGCGTAGGACCTTTCTTTTTGTCTTCGGTTTCTTAACATACTTCTTATATTGTTTGTGGTGGTATTTTGCTAAATGCTTGATTAGGTTGGTTGTATTAAAACTTCTTACAGCTTTACCTCCACGCTTGACTTTATTGTGGCATATGTTGCACTCTGCCTCTTCGTCTTTGTCGTTCTTTAAGGTGAAATCATCCCACACAGCTGATATTTTTACCGATAAAGTCTCTCGGTAAATTGGGAGACGTTAATGTAAATGTAGTGTGTTGAAGGTGTGCCGTAAAATGCGGACCGGATTTTAGGGAAACCGAAGCAAAAACTGAAATGGATTATGTAAATCGGTGCGCTGGAAAACCCGGACCGGACTGAAAAAAAACGATCGGAAGTCTGGATCGGAATTTTTCCGTGTTGGCCGATCTAATACCGATGCGCATTTTTTTTGCGCATATCGGCGTCCGATCCGTTCCAAATATCGGATCGGGACATCTCTAGTTAACACCTCTAAAACAACAACGATAAAGGCTAAACAGTACAAGAGGGTTCGTGTACTCACCTCTTGTGGACGGACACAGGTCTTAGCAACACACTCAGGACCTTTTTCAATTGACATGACTTGAAACTACTGCTGGACATCTGAAAGACAATGAGCAAAGAACTATCTCTCTTCCCCTCTCGCGCTTCTTTTCCTGCCTTTCTCATACACAAAATTATTTACCAGTCTTTTGAAAAGGAGTAAATATCTCACTCAGTTACAGGCAGCATCCATTATAACGTTGTGCGTGCGTCCGTTAAAGGTGTCCGGGCGGTAGACGTGTCTTGGAATTTCGTTCCGCTCCGTGCAGCTGTCATAAAGTTATGTGGGAAAATCATCGTTTTTGAACCTTTATGAATCGCAATCGAATGGTCACGTGTCAAATCGCGGTGCATGTAATAATTGATTTTTTGGAACTCCTCTATACTAGTAGTACTGCGCCTTACAAAGCGGTGCGCCCTATATATGAAAATAGTTTAAGAATAGGCCATTAATTGAATCTGCGCCTTATAGTGTGGAAAATATGGTTCATAGCTGTTCAGCATTGAAACGCCGAAACACAGTATTTTGAAATAAAAACAAATGTATAATCCTGGTTTGTTAAACATTATTACTTCATAGACCTGGGGTGGGCAAACTATTCCACAAAGGGCCGCTGTGGGTGCGGGTTTTTGCTGCAACCCATCAAGAGGACACCTTTTCACCAATCTGGTGTGTTATAAGTGCAATCAGTTGATTGCAGTCAGGTGCTTCTTGTTTCCATTGAAACCTCATTGGTTAAAAGCTCTGTGCTGGATCAGTTGGAACAAAGACCAGGACCCACTGCGGCCCTCGAGGACCGGTTTGCCCACCCCTGTCATAGACGAACAATTTTATTAGTAAACGTAGCAAAAGATATCAGAGCACAGCATTGAGCATTGAGTCATTGATGAGTCATTGTACAATATTGAGTCATTTGTGTAAAGTTTACCTAGGTTTAGGCACATTGATGAAATAATGATATAAGAATTGTCCTATGAAATTATTTGTGAGCCCAAAACACAGCAAAACATTATGGTTTTAAACTAATAAGCCTTAATATTGTCATTGTCACTCTTGAGGCAGATATATTATCATTTATGAAGTGCAAAACATCGAAAAATGAGTTTGATCAAAAGTGATAGTGAAGGAAATATTTAATAAAGTGCAAACTATTCACTGGGCCTGGATATCAAACATAAACTTAATGCATATATCAGGAAAAAACAAGTGCAGAACCTTACATTAAACAAAAGCAATTATATCATTTTTTAAAAAAGCCGTCTTCTTGTAAAAGCAATGTCATTTCCCTTTCCATAATGGGCAGGGCCAGTGGCGGGCGCTATTATACTGCAAAATTTAGCGGCCGGGATGAAAACTCCAGGTAGCATTTAATATACTGGACCTCGCCCTGTATTCCGTGGACTGTTTTGATTTCCGCGGATGTCGTTGAAATCAGTGGAAAATTACACAATTGCGAAAAAATTACTGGTTTGGCACTGAATCTGTTGAGGCATCCGCTTTACATTTTCTTTGACCTTTGCAGTAAGACACGACACAGATGTAATTTGGCAACAATTTTGCTTCTCTTTCTCTCCAGGCAATATCTCTTGAACAACAGCAACTCTACCGCAGCCACTACGCCCGATGTACACCTTGACATGTTCTCTGCTTTCTCAGACATGGATTTTTCCTGCCTCAACCTCCCCAGGAACGGCGATTTCTCCCAGGTTTGTGATCGACGAGATGTCATAAAAAAGGTTACGCCTTTGCTTGTCAGAGGAAGGGATCTTAGCTTTTCAGCCTGTCTTCCGTGTGTGTGGGGGTGTGTGTGTGTGTGTGTGTGTATTCATTCCCAATGTTTAATTTATCATAGACCCAACTCATTAAAGCTTTGTGCTGTCTAGAGTAGACAACAGCATTACTGACATTGCAACTCTACTTGACTTAAACTCAACCAAAAATCAAATTCAAAATTGTGTCAGTGAATTGAAACCAGGACGTCTCTAGTGTTTTTATGGGGATGTTTTTGCAGAGAACAACGCTATTGTTCCCTCCCTACATTTTATGACTTTGACCAGCATTTAACCGATAAATTTAAGGTCATCAGATACTTTATGTGGTTTGTCAATTAATTGCATGTCAAACTACTATCTGAAGTACCTGCCCATTTTGTGCTTACCACATGCCCACTCATCTCAAGAGAGCCTGCTGACTGACAACTAGGCATGTGCCGATTACTGGTTTCAAGATACACCGGGGTATGAAAACGTCAAGGTTTCAAAACGGCAAACATTTTCTGTCATACGTCATTAAGGTATTAGCTATTTTTATGTCCCAAAATTCATGGAGAAATCCCTCGCTTTCAGCTGTAAAGCTCAACACTCCCCCGCCTGTTGTTGGTCAGTGTCAGTGAGTCAGCTGTGCTACACAATGAAAGGAGGAGGTGAAACTCCTGAACTTTTTCCCCTATCGAAGAAAACTAAATCCCTGGAATGGGAATACTGAAAAAGTTACAGCCATGGCTTAGAGGAGGGGCAACCGACATGTAAAACATGTTTGCGCCAATACCTCCAATATGATTTCGCATTTACCGTAATTTCCCGAATATAAGGCGCACCCGTGTATAACACGCACCCCAACTTTACCTTTAAAATCTAGGGGAAATTCTGTTACCCGTGTATAAAGCGTACCCTAATTTTAGCACCAATAAATGAGTCTCGTGTCTCGAACTTTTATAAAATACACGGTTGCAGCATTTTTTAATCCTTTCGTCATTTTTTTTTTTAAAATAGAATATTGATTTTCTGTGGTAAAATTGCTCACAGTATACGATAATAATTTTCACAAAGTAAGGAGTTGTGTTGTTACAGTGGAACATGAATCATGATGAATTTTTTCTGTCTCCGTCCCTTCACCCGTGAATAACGCGCACCCATGATTTACGAGTACATTTTGGGAAAAAAAAGTGCGCGTTATATTCGGGAAATTACGGTATTCAAAATTAAGGGTTAGAAAACACTGTCACAAACATTTCCCACCAGCTACGAGGGTTAACTCCAGCGTGTTTAGTGTGTCTAGCGGTGGTAAAACGTGGTGTTTTTTTCTCTCTCTGGCAACTGTCTGTGTTGAGAGAGTGTGTGTATAATGTAAACATAATACGAGTCATACACATGATTTGTATGGAAAATAATTCAATTATTTCTGTTCTGACGGTAATAATGTTGAGCTGCGGCTGTGGGTTGAGGCTCACTTAAAGGACTGCATTTATTTTAATTTGATTTAGATTTTTTTTTTTTTTACTTAACATAATACTTATGTTACAATTTGCTAATATGTTTTGAAAAATAAAAATCCGCTTCAATGGAAAAAAAGTTGTTGTTTTTAAACCCAGATATCTCAAAGTAACACATTTTAGAGCTGTTATTGCAATACCGTGATATTTTGGCTTAAGGTTATCATACCGTCAGAATATCATACCGGCAAATGCCTATTAACAACACACCTCATTGCTTCATTAATGTCATAGTAATCTGCCAGACTAAGTTTTCAGAGCACTACCATAAATTAGGGATGCGAATTGGAGAATGTAGTAGAGTGCATTGTAGACCGAACACACGCGCATACACTCAAGTGTGTTGTCGTTATGGAACACTCGTGCTAGCCGGTAGAGACTTTGAATTCACCCTAAGTGGCAACGTCATCATGACGCGCCAGGCTACGAAGCAAAATAGAAAAGGAAAAGGAAATATCAACGTTTTTTATATTTAACGAGAAAATATGAAGCTCATTTGTCAAAAGAAATACATAAATAAGCTGTTTTGTTATAAAAGCCGCAGGGATCGAACTGAGAGAAAAAACTAGTGGCTTTTAGTCCGAAAATGTAGTTTGTCAATGTGTTGATGTGTTAATGTGCTTCTTCGTCCGCACTGTACTGTTAAAAAAATGATTTACAGTAAAATATTAACATCTGTGGTTGCCAGAATATTAACATTAAAAAACTGTAAAAATATTTGTAAAACAAGTATAGTGCTACTGTAACTGTGCATTTTGTGGTTGATTTTTTTTTAACTAAAAATCAAGTGGAACAATTAACAATGTAATTATTTCATATTATGATCCATATGCAACCAGACGTGGTCCCTTTGTATTCGGGATTTTAACCACACCATCATCTTGGCAGTCGAGTGTTCTGACTACCGAGGTACTGAAGACTGGTTAGTGGAATTGTTGAGTGAAGGGACTGTTAGGAAAACCTTACTCCCTGAGAACTTAAAAGAATGGACCGGAAGCTGACACTAGACTGAACTGTTGGCACAGTCGACTGGATGCTCAACTGCCATACTGACAATGTGGAGAGGAGGGAGAATGAGAAAGTGTCGAGAGGCGTGCGAAATTTCCGGTTCTTAGATTATTTGCGATTTGGCCATGGAAGATCGAGAACGATTCACAAACATCCAAATTCCGAATATTGAATTATACCAGGTAAAGCGGAACTAAAACACCGGCAGCGCGGTCTTCGGGACGCAATGAGGAACAGACCGAGAGTAAATATCATGTTCAACTCATGCAGCTAGATAAAAAAAACAATAATACCTGACTGCGGCCGACAGCCACTACAAACAACGCCCAGTTGCTAGTTGCTACAAACATACGGCCACAATAATGCTAAGGTAGATATCTCATATATGTAGAACTAGATGCGATTTGAAGACGGCGGCGGTGTTAGAACATGTATAGAGAACTAGATGCAAAATGACAGACTTGCCGACGTTAGTAAACAGCCGCCATCTTGAAGCAGTAGACTTTTCTGTAAGGCTCTGTTGTAGCAAACCTAATTAACTTTTTATCTAAAATACTCCTAAATTGGCAAAATCTTGTCTTGAATCTATCTTTAAATGATGAAACAGTTTTAAAATTTTCCCATGTCAAAAGTAGACAGAAGGGAAATTATGGAATAACGGGAGCAATTTTAACAACTTTAACGGTTGATTCACAACATTAAATTAATTTAATGTAGTTTAAAGCTGCTGATACAGAATGGGGGCTTGAGTATTTTATTTACTGATTTTAACTGTTAACTTGATACTGAAATAGTAGTTTTGTTTAGCCTGAGAGGATTTTTGAACAATTTTGGAACTAATGTACGAAACATTAAAAGCAGCTAAAAGCTGGAGGGAAGGGGAATAATCGATTTATAATCGAATCGTAGCCTCTGAATTAGGGCCGTCCCAAACGACTAATTTTCTCCCGATTAGTCAGCCGACTATTTTTACGATTAGTCGACTAACCTAATAATTAAAACAAAACAAAACATCTTTTTACTAATTTAGCACTGAAATTTTTGTTGACGCTTATCAATTCACAAAAACATATTGGAACACTTAAATTATTTATTAAAGTACAAATAAACATGTAAATAACAATAATAAATCACAAATAAACAATGAGTTCAAATGCTGATAGAATTGACTAGTGCAAAAGAATGGAGTGTAAACAGATTCAGAACACTGACTTCACCTTTCCAACATGATTCAAAACAATTCTTAAAAAAACACCTAGCATTAATATTATAGTATAGTACTGTATATAATAGTATTATAATAACTATAATAATTATTCATTGCCAATCAGATTTTTCATAAAGGTATTCTTAGGGTAGAATCTGAATTCTGAAGTATGTGGGATTAACTCCAGAAATCGCTCTTTATATGACGAACATGACATGCTTTTATTTTTGAAATGTTCACCGGAAGTACGTTCGCTAAACCGCTAACTTCAGCTTTACTCTCCGCAAAAAAAGCACTTTTTATCATTGCATGTAGTGTCAGTAATAGATTTTTTTTGTCATTTTTTTTTCGTTTGCAAATGCTGTTAACCAGCGATTTTTCATGTGTGAAGTGTCACCTTTTAACTGCAAGTTTGCTTTCACGAGACGACTGCCAATGTTTTATAGCAGGCTAAAGTAAGTTGCCTTTTTCCCCCCATTCACCTCAGTGTAGCAGTGCTAATGTTACAGTGTTTAATATAGATGTGTTTTCTTATTTTGTATGTCTGAACTTTAATTCTACAGCGTGTTGAGAATAGAAAGGAACTGGAGTCTCATATGCCATCAGCACGCACGCACCAATGTATGGATGGATGCATGCGCGCAGCGATAAAAGGCAGCCATGAAAATTACCGCCCTCATTTTTATTTGCCGTGCGATAAATGGACTCATTGCATATCGCGACAGGCTTAGCAACTTCAAAAAAACATGTCGTTAGTTAGTCTGATGGACTTACAAACTGTGTGACGGCGCTTGAGGTGTTTATTCACGGCCGACGTGCAGCCAAGCTTGGGATTGAAGATACATGACACAAGAGTGTACCCTCCTTTGTTTCTTTGAAATAAGTCAATGTTTTGGACACTCTGGTGCGCTTTTTTGGCTTTGTGCCGCTTTCCCCGCTTGCATACTGAGCGACCGACATTCTGAACTTTCCACGCATATATTTTTTTAACCCTTCATTAACCGTTGACAGGATGTTGAGCTCGTTGACGGATTTACGTCATCGATGACGTCGACGATGTCGACTAGTCGGGACAGCTCTACTCTGAATTGTATCCCACCTCTAGTCACCACTATCAGATGGTTACACTTACATACTTTTTACAGTCATTTAATGTTAAACAACAGTTAAAATGCAGTTCTTTTTCTCCAGTTTTGTCAATTTGTCGGTAAAACTTTTTAGTTTTTCCGACTTTTTTAACATTACAATTCTGGCAAACACAGCTTAGGATGGCGATTTAATGCTTATTTATTTATTTATTTATTTATTTATAAGTCAAATCCTGCCATTTAAACCATCCTTCGATTCTCGTGCACACAGAAAAAATAGAGTTGGATCAAGAGCTAAAAGGTAGAATTGGAATTGTCTGTTTATTGTAGCCCGGCATGCAATTCTAAAGCCTCCAAGGTACTGTTATAAAAAGCATCTAAAGGACCCACTAATGCTCATGATTTGTTTGATTGCTGCATCATATTTTGTCATGAGTTTAGTATGACCCTCGGAGGACTTAATAAATAAACTGAATGGCCGCTGACAGGAAAAATGTACACCACTCCCGCCTGAAAAAAAAATGTTTTGCCGAAAGCAAGGCACTCGATCATCTTTGACATCTTATTTCACATCTTCTCATAAACATTAGCTTCTGCCACTGGCTAAAGCTATCTCATTTATGGACAGGGTGATGGCAGTCAGCGTGACAAATGAACGTCAGGCTTGATTGATACACAGGCTTTGCTTATTCACTTCAAGCATGTATTTGCATTCATGTAATTACAGTGCCTTGCAATAGTATTCGGCACCCTTGAATCTTGCAACCTTTCGCCACATTTCAGGCTTCAAACATAAAGATATGAAATTTAATTTTTTTGTCAAGAATCAACAACAAGTGGGACACAATCGTGAAGTGAAACAACATTTATGGGATAATTTAAACTTTTTTAACAAATAAAAAACTGAAAAGTGGGGCGTGCAATATTATTCGGCCCCTTTACTTTCAGTGCAGCAAACTCACTCCAGAAGTTCAGTGAGGATCTCTGAATGATCCAATGTTGTCCTAAATGACCGATGATGATAAATAGAATCCACCTGTGTGTAATCAAGTCTCCGTATAAATGCACCTGCTCTGTGATAGTCTCAGGGTTCTGTTTAAAGTGCAGAGAGCATTATGAAAACCAAGGAACACACCAGGCAGGTCCGAGATACTGTTGTGGAGAAGTTTAAAGCCGAATTTGGATAGTAAAAGATTTCCCAAGTTTTAAACATCTCAAGGAGCACTGTGCAAGCCATCATATTGAAATGGAAGGAGCATCAGACCACTGCAAATCTACCAAGACCCGGCCGTCCTTCCAAACTTTCTTCTCAAACAGGGAGAAAACTGATCAGAGATGCAGCCAAGAGGCCCATGATCACTCTGGATGAACTGCAGAGATCTACAGCTGAGGTGGGAGAGTCTGTCCATAGAACAACAATCAGTCGTACACTGCACAAATCTGGCCTTTATGGAAGAGTGGCAAGAAGAAAGCCATTTCTCAAAGATATCCATAAAAAGTCTCGTTTAAAGTTTGCCACAAGCCACCTGGGAGACAAACCAAACATGTGGAAGAAGGTGCTCTGGTCAGATGAAACCAAAATTGAACTTTTTGGCCACAATGCAAAACGATATGTTTGGCATAAAAGCAACACAGCTCATCACCCTGAACACACCGTCCCCACTGTCAAACATGGTGGTGGCAGCATCATGGTTTGGGCCTGCTTTTCTTCATCAGGGACAGGGAAGATGGTTAAAATTGACGGGAAGATGGATGCAGCCAAATACAGGAACATTCTGGAAGAAAACCTGTTGGTATCTGCACAAGACCTGAGACTGGGACGGAGATTTATCTTCCAACAGGACAATGATCCAAAACATAAAGCAAAATCTACAATGGAATAGTTAAAAAATAAACATATCCAGGTGTTAGAATGGCCAAGTCAAAGTCCAGACCTGAATCCAATCGAGAATCTGTGGAAAGAGCTGAAGACTGCTGTTCACAAACACTCTGCATCCAACCGCACTGAGCTCGAGCTGTTTTGCAAGGAAGAATGGGCAAGAATGTCAGTCTCTCGATGTGCAAAACTGATAGAAACATACCCCAAGCGACTTGCAGCTGTAATTGGAGCAAAAAGGTGGCGCTACAAAGTATTAACGCAAGGGGGCCGAATAATATTGCACGCCCCACTTTTCAGTTTTTTATTTGTTTAAAAAGTTTAAATGATCCAATAAATTTTGTTCCACTTCACGATTGTGTCCCACTTGTTGTTGATTCTTGACAAAAAATTAAAATTTTATATCTTTATGTTTGAAGCCTGAAATGTGGCGAAAGGTTGCAAGGTTCAAGGGGGCCGAATACTTTTGCAAGGCACTGTATATGTTGTAGACTCAACGGTCCTATTCAAAGTGTTACACACAGAGGAAAGTTGACTTTGTAAAATGAAGCATATGAAGGAAAAATGCTGTCTCAAAACACCTTTGCAAAGGGGAAATCTTATTTCCTTTAGCATCCACTTATTAAAACACTGAGTATTGAATGAATTGTATTACTAATATTGTCGTGTTAGAGTTCCTGTTCTATGGTTATTAATAACACTTTTCTTTTGGTGATTACTGAAAACTTGGGTTTGAACTACTTTGTGTTTTTTTCCACTGTATCATATTTACAAACAAGCGAGCTGTGTGCAATTTACAGTGAATATTTTTCTGAGTTTTTCCATTTCTTTACAGCTGAGGGAGAGTTTGTCCGTTTCTTTACAGCTGAGGGAGTTTTTTTTTTTTCTTGGATTGCATTGCAGTGCAAGTAAACACACACACGAACACCTACAATTTACACACAAGTTTTACTTTCATTCTGAGTTTGAGTTGTGTGTAAAAGATAAGCATAACGATATATGTGGAAGTGAGTCGTCTAATAAAATGTGATAGCTCGTGATCATGTGCCAGATCCTCTATGTGCTGCATTTATATCTTATTTATTTTATTTGCACAGAAGGTGTTTCCCGCATAACCGGAATACAATCATGACGGTTAAAAGGGAAAAAAATCTGTATGCTTATTCGTTAACAAGATGAACTTGATTTGCAATTAAGTACATAAATTACTAATAAATGCTTTAGTTGGAACTTGAAACATTTTCAAAATATTTTAATGAGGAACACCCTTGAGCCCTGGGAAGTATGAAGTAAAGTTGGATTATAGTGTGTGTTAAAAAATGTTATGTGTCGGCTGTGGAGGCAGCTGGATTATTATACCAGTAGACACATTTGCAAATATGGATTCCTGTGATACTAGATATGCACTAAGATCGATACTCAAATTTAAATACTCCTACTAGAGTCATTCGAAGCAATGTATTTTCAGTATTGCTTCAGAAAGAAAAGCAGTGATATTGATTAGCAGACAAGGAACAGAGTCACAGAATTTGCGCACAGTGGGAAAAAAATCAGTACCACATTCACTGCCAACACTGAAATTTATTACTGGTGGCCAAAATGCTTATGTGGTGGCCCATTGCAGATAAATGCATATATGGGAAACAAAAAAAAGTATCAACCCTTTTGCAATAGACTTTTTAGCTTTTTGGTACCGCAGTCTTCCTGTGCTGTGTGTGGGGGGAGCTAAATACCCTCAAGAATGACTACCAGCAAAACATGAGACCAGGGGTGCTCATAATTCTTTGCTTCAAGAGCTACTTTTCAAGAGACATCCTCCCGCGATCTACCTTTACTGGGGTGAGGGGTGCATAAGCACATACAGTCATGGACGAAATTATTGGCACCCCCGGAATTTTTCCAGAAAATACAGCATTTTTCACAGAAATTAATGCAATTACAAATGTTTTCAATATTAATGTGTTTATTTCTTGGATGTGCATTGGAAAAACACAAACAGGCTGAAGAGAAAAGCCAAAATGTTCACAATTTTACACAGAATGCAAAAAAATGGCCTGGCTAAAATTGTTGGCACACTCAACTCAATATTTTGTTGCTTTCGGAGAAATAACAGAAAGCAATTACTTCTTATAACCATCAACAAGTTTTGTGAGCCTCTCAAATGGAATTTTGGACCACTCTTCTTTTGCGAACTGTTCTAGGTCTCCGATTTGAAGGGTGCCTTCTTGCAACAGCAATTTTGAGATAACTCCATATTAACTCCACATTAACTCAATATGATTTAGATTTGGACTCATCGATGGCCACCTCACAATTCTCTAGCGCTTTGTCTCCAATAATATCTTGGTGCTATTGGAGGTATGTTTTGGGATGTTTTCCTGTTGGAAGACTCATGACCTCTGACGCAGACCCAGTTTTCTGACACTACACCCTACATTCTGCCCCAAGACATTTTGATAGTCTCCATATTTCATGACTCCTTGCACACCGTCAAGGCACCCAGTGCCAGAGGCAGCAAAACAACCCCAAAACATTATTGGACCTCCACCATGTTTGACTATAGGCACTGTGTTCTTTTCTTTTTAGGCCTCATTCTTTTTTCTGGCACTGGGCACTGGTCTACAACCAATTGTTGTTGCTATTTGAGGTATATTTTGGGTCAATGTCCTGTTGGAACACCCATGACTTGCCCAAAACATTTTGATAGTCTCCATATTTCATGACTCCTTGCATACTGTCAAGGGACCCAAGTGTTTTTTCCAATATCGTCCAGCCCTAGTCCCTAATAAAAGGTCATTTCAGCAATGACACTTAGGCTAGGTTCAGACCGCAAGTTTAATACCCAATCTGATTTTTTCGGGTTTTTCCAACTCGAGTATAGCATTAAATTGACGGTCTGAACGGGACAAGTCGCATAGAATAGAATAAAATAGAATAGAATAGAATAGAACTTTATTGTCATTTTGAGCAAAACATTGTCAACAATGAAATTTGACTTGGCTCTCCAGTATAAAAAATATGCATTGAAAATAAATAGGAAAATATATATACTGTAGAGCAGGGTTAGCCAACGTTGGTTCTCGAGGGCCCCTATCCAGCTTGTTTTTCCATGTCTCCCTCCTCCAACACACCTGAATCAAATAATCAGGATCGTTATCAGGCTCCTGTAGAGCTTACTGATGAGCTGATCATTTGATTCAGGTGTTTTAAAGGAGGGAGACATGGAAAACAAGCTGGATAGGGGCCCTCGAGGACCAGAGTTGGCTACCCTGCTCTAGGCAATAAGTGAGAAATTATAGCCTGCTTGGACTGAAATACTGCAAGTGCAACACAGGAATAGTGCAATACGGTCCTGAAATTAGCAGCGTCATTTGTATAAAGACAAGAATTAAAAAATTCTATGGACCACTTTAAATCCGATTTGGGTCACTTCCGTATTTGGTTTAAATCTGATCTGGGCCACATTTTTCAATGACGGCGGCCTGAACTGTCAAGTCTCCCAAATCGGAATACAAGCAGCAATTATGTCAGCAAAGAGCGAGAGCGGCAGGCAGGACGGCATTAGCGTTAGTGCCTAGCTTGAACTCGGCTTTTAAGTAGGAGGTGGGCTTAAGCATAGTCATAAAAAAATAAAATGAAGAAAAGGATAAGTCTAATAATGCTCGGTTTTCTTTCTGAGCAAATAAGCAATATATTAGTATTGCTTACATGGATGAGTCGGGGCAAACTAGCGCACACATATAAGGCTTATGTGTGTACGTCACGCACACACAGTGCTTGCATGTGTTCTATCAATCCATATAAACTTTGAATATAAGATTAAAAAGTGATTATGATTTTCACCTGAGCAACCCCCTTCGCTCCCAGCCGTTTTACTGGATTTTGACTGATTTTGCAAGGCCCACAGAAAATTCTGTGCTATAATAAACATGGAGCACACTAAAAGAAAGATTAGACTCTCTTCTTTCAGCAGGAAAAAAAAAGTAAGTTCATATATTTTTCCATTCTTTAGATATCAGCATTAGAAAATAGCTTAGTTTGAGCAATGTTCCAGTTTCTGATGAAAAAACAGAGAAATTGAGCTTTTTGGAAAAGCATACATTTCAAACATAACTTTGACTTTAACACAGGTATTTTTTGCTTTTGTGACATCCCAAACATCTGAATAATGTTTTCCTTCTACAAAATAACATAAACAACAAGACAAATAGAGCTTTTGATAGCAAAGTAACAATTTATTTACACATAACTAACTAAGAGTTGACGCTGTTGTGACCGCGGCTGTATCGGCAGACGGGGTAAACTTTTCCCTCATCACCGCCTGTCTGTCTCATCAAGATAGATTTTTTTTTTATCTTTCTTTTGTATTGACCACTACCTCATAACATAATTCACCTAGGGAACTTGTGTGGAGCATGTGCCTTGTGTTTACATCGTTCTCCACATTTTTCTCACGTTTCTTACTTCTTCCAACTTCCATTTCCTGACTATTTCTCTTCATTCATTTCCTTTCATGGTCCGATATGAAGTCTTCCCAAATGCGCTACTGCCCTCCAGTGGCCAGTTTTATTGCTTTAAAATGGATTTTGAGCGTTTGCTTTGGAGCGAACTTGCATCAGAACCTAGAGATATTTTGTGTGAAAAAAAAAAAAAAACGTAAAAGGCATATAAATACATTTTTGGGACACTGAAACAATTAGAACGTATTTATACATTTTTGGGAGCAAATGAGTTAATGTCTGTTATTTGTGCCTTCTTTTTAGAAATCAAAATACGATCACCCTGGAATGACGTATAGCCAGCATGTGTAGTGATTTGTTTTGATGCTTCTGTGCATGTGGGTCAGTCTGCTAAGCGCGTGTGGGGCTGTGAATTAGTGCGCGTGCGTAATACTTGAACGGGCTCAATGGGCAAAGGCTGTTTGAACAGGCTCGCTAAAAAACAGATGTGACAAAAAAACGGAATTGTGCATTAAGACCTGCAGTATGAACCTAGCCTTAGTTGGTTTGGATTGACTCTTCCATGCTGTGTCCAGGGTTTGTTGAGTCACTAAAGAATTTCCCTGCCCACAACGTGGTATTTGCAAAGTTTTCAGAAGTGGGAGGGCTCTATGGGTCCCCTTTTCCACTGTCCAGACTGTCAGCTGAAGTCTGTTTTTATTTTGTGGCATTAAGGAAACATACTAATGTGATGGATTAGCAGAGAAGGGATTTGGTGACAGCTGTCTCGGGAGCACTTTTGCAGAATTTCTTCAGTCTTATGTTTACAGTATAACTAATGAGGAGGAATAAAGTTGAGTCAGTTGACTACTCGGAATTAAACACAAAATTAAAGTTGGCGAGTTATAGCAGCACACCAAGTGATTGAGCACCACATGTCTTCCAGTGTGGTTCAACAGAAAAAGCAGAGCTCTGTATCAGGCTTAGAGGCTCGGCATACAATGTGCTGTCCTGCATTATTATTTGTTGAGCCACAAAAACATGGTGTGATTGGCAAGGATGAAGCCGGTTGCCACAAATACAGACGATAATCAAGGAAACTGGATTTTTGTAAGAGGGTTTTGACAATTATCAAACACACATCTGTCCTTTGTCTGTTTTTGTGTATTTTTGATTGGCTGGTACATTTACTAAAATGCAATGTATTTTACTGGCATTGATTATTTTTTGTTGTAATTGGCCAAAAGTCAGCCACTAGAAAAAGTTACAGAACTTTATTTTAGTTTTATAATCAAGTGATTGACGACACGTCTCAATATTTTTATGACTCTTAGGATGCTGCACCAGGGAACAGCTTGCGTCCTATTTCTTACTTTAGCCTGCAAAGCTAAAGGTTTGCATTTGAGTGCTGATGATTCACAGAAACAAGCCTCTCTGGTGCCACTTTGCTTACTACAGATCGCACACACAATTCCAGATGCACGCACACACATTCGACAGAGGATTCCCACTTATGATGACACCATGGACAGGCGCCACTCTGTCTATGAGAGTCTTTTCTCCATTTCAGTCTCACAAAGATGGACATTACAGTATATTATCCTGACGTGATATCATAGATTCCTGGAACCCGGGGTGCAAATGGACCCCATTTGTCTCACCATCGATGCAGGCAAATGGCGTTGTTTCACTGACTCTCCCAATGTTGTTTCACGAAAAACCTGATTTGTTAGTGCTGTTCGATCAGATTGTTAGGTAATTATTTTGTCAATGCATAATAATGTTGTTTTTTTTCCCCAATGCCCGCTTTGAATTCCAGTAAATGAACGTCCGTTAGAATAAAACTGCACGTTATATGGCGGAAAACACAGACAAGACTGAAAAAGCAGTTTCTGCTCTTGCACTCTTGAAAAGAAACTGCTGTATTTTAAGTCAAAACAACGTTTGTGTTTGATAGAACAATATGTCTATATGCTGCCATAGCAGTTTCATGGCGCGTGAAGCCCCCGAACTATTTTTAATTTGTCCGTTTTACCCTGAAAACCCCTGTTTACAGACGTCGCGCAACCGCTTTTGTTTTAACCCAGCCATTAAAACTAAAGTAATTAATTATATTTATTATTCAAAATGTCTGTCATTTTTAACTTAGAATCATTAATTGATGTCTACTATTTCGTTTCAAAAGAAAAAAAGACTTTTAAAAATTATTCACTCGCATATTTTAAACTTTTAAACAAATGACCTCACAATGAAAAAAATGCCGTCTGTAAAAAAGTCACGGATATCTACCTCATAACTATCGCTTAATAGTATTTTTTTTGTTACTGTCGTACTTTCTCCGATGTGTTAGATGATAAATAATCGATCCAAAAAGAGAAAAAAAGAGGGGAAAAAAAAAAACTTTAAAGGGGTAAATATATGAAAAAGAAAATCTCAACCACTCCTTTGATGTCTGCGATTTCTGCATCGCGACCGTTGTTATATTGCTATGTTTCACCCATTAAAATACCCCCAAAATCCAGCTGTGGGCATTCACGACTGTGTCTTGACA
Source organism: Corythoichthys intestinalis (assembly GCF_030265065.1). Classification (NCBI taxonomy): domain Eukaryota; kingdom Metazoa; phylum Chordata; class Actinopteri; order Syngnathiformes; family Syngnathidae; genus Corythoichthys; species Corythoichthys intestinalis. Next base: position 44,691,661 of record NC_080401.1, on the reverse strand, counting down.
CTCAGTGATACATGCTACATGGAGTTTTTGGATCGAAACAAGGTAAGTGTGTGATAATATCTCGTTAAAGTCGTGGCGTCTGTAATTCTGCTCTCGCGTGCTCTCGCCTCCAGATAGGGTTTTGCTGTTTAAACATTTTTTTTCTAAATGCCACCCTGTTCAAAATATTTCTTCCCCCAGAAAATTGAGATTTTAAGCTTTCCAACGATGTATCACACATGCATATCGGACAATTTTGAAATTTGGCCAAATTGGGGGTCTCAGAGCGGAACTTCAAGTCACCTGAGTGTTTTCCGCCATATACACTTGAATAGATGTTCTGCCCCAAAATAAAATCAGTAAATGCATATTTTCAACGTTTTACATGAACGTGGCAAAGTGATGTCATAAAAACTACTATTATGCCATCAAAAGCACTTTCTGGCCAGTTAACGTCTAAGCGACTGTTCTGCATAATTTCATTCACACAATCAGCTTGTTTTCTCAGCTTTTTGGTCAGGAACCAGTGCGTTTTTGCTTGTTTCTTATTATTTGCGTGATACCTAAAGATTAGACTCTGATGAAAGGAGAGATACAGTAAATCATCAAATTGTTCTAAAAGGCTGCCAAAATGGTGAACCGAATGTGTTAATATTGAATGTAGGTTGCCTTCCAAGCGGTTGAAATTTCAAACCAGTTGTTCCTGTTTTAAAGGGTATTACAACACCTGGGGAAATGCTAATATTCTATCATTTATCCATAAACGCATACCTTTTGGATTCCTATCATGCCACTTCGTGTAATTACACACATCGCAACACCAAGAAAATGATAGAAATTTGGATCAATTGTGAAGCTAAAAGGACCCACCCCCGAGATCCCGGAAATCTAGCATATTGTGTGCGTGACGTCACTACAAGGAAACAACCGGCTCAGTGATTAGTACTGAATGGCGGCGATGATGGTGAACAATTTTATTTCTAGTTGCAGCGACGAATCCGACGTAACGACATTCTTCTAATGGTGACGAGTAGAGTTATGAACCTTTCTTTGGTGTTTTGGGTTATCAGTTTGAGCCCAAACGAAAGCCAATGCAGCCTAATGAAAGGATCATTGAGGGGAGCAATCACACTGATGCAACACCGGCAACATATCGTGTGGGAAACACTGAATGGTTTGTTTTGCATTTCTTTTTGTGAAGCTGATACACCGTGACCGCAAAATAAAGTAATGTATAGAATAATTATCATTTATTGTGTCATCATAGGTTTTCGCTCTGCCAACAGACACAAATATGAATGGGATTAGAGGATTTGTCCTATATATTTTACGAGCGATAAGACCCTCGTGAGGAATAAGCGGCATGGAAAATGAATGAATGAATTTATACACGTGTCCAGTCCTATATCCAATGCATGTTATGTTTTTTATTATAAAAGAGTACTCACTCTGGCCATTTCGAGCTTGGCTGCTCCGCTCCTTTGGTTACCCTGGGGTGGTCTCATCAGAGCCAGTCATCGTCCTCTTTCTTGATATCTCGGGACATTTAGGTGGCTGCGCGTGTATGGTGGGCACCGCATCTGCTTTCATCAGCAATTTCTTAGCAAAATCTGATTTCATTTGTCCATAGTTCGAATAGCTTTCAGGTGTAAAATGCGCACCACACAAAACCGTGCCGGCGACTGGGTCTGCAAAATTAGCCCTCTTAGCACGGACGAACTTTACTCATTGTCTGCGTAGTCCTGCTCTTTTTCTCGCGTTTGGGAACTCATGGGTACTACATTGCGACAAATGGCTGTTTGTACACCACATAGCATGACAGATTTGAACCATTTTAGCGATTTTTTTTTTGGATAAAACACAAACGCAACTCTCTAGTCGATAAACAACGATGGCACCTGCCACGACCTTTTGTTTCCTTGATGTGACGTCTCCGCCCCATTCGGCTGTTTCCGGAATACTTTCGGTAATGTGCGTAATTTTCGATCTATTTTCAATAATTGCTCATGATTGTGATTTATTTTTTTGTTAACTTTATTAATATTTGTTATCTTGCCACATAATGGTTCTATTGATATCTCACAGCCCCTTAGTATTATAATACCCTTTAACTAATTTACAGATACATTGTACACAATGTAAATTCCATCACAAAGCCCTTAGCAACGCATTCACTGCCATTAACAGCAATTCACATCAGATTTATTTTAAATGGGAGGCCTAACGGTGGTTGTTCACGACCAGCCACTCCCATTTTAAATGGATTGAACGTCTGTTGCTGTGAATGACACTGACACATGATCATTCACTATCAGCCCTACCAGTTCAAATACATGGCAGTTCAATGGCAGCCAACAAATTAGCTCTACAGGTAATGTACTTTAGCTTACACTCTCAACTGTCCTACAAGTATGAAAGGAAGCCACAATGTGGTGTCAAGAATTCTCGCCTAAATAAAATGATTTAACACAACTACTCTCAAATACTCAATGACAAATGCTCTCAGTTGTGAGCGTTAGCAAGAAAAAATGAGACCCGAATGAATTCAGAGCAGCAACTGGGCAGCGCATTAGTTTTCTAAATATAATAATCATTAGAGACAAAAAAAGGTGGAGCAGGCCCATTAAATATAGCAGCACCCAGCGGAGTGCAAGGAGTGGCCAGGTTCAGAGCGCAATTCTGTTTACACTACAAATGCGGTTGAGTTACACCATGTACAGTAAAATGGGTCTGACTGCCGGTAAGTGTAGTCACTTACCAACAAAAGCATCATTTCCTGAAAGCTCCTCCTCCGCTACTCCCTCCACTGCCCTCCCCTCCTTGCTCACTCACTCTCTCTCAGGCACCTCTTTGAGGAACTATTAGTGCACAACCACTATGACTTATCATTCAACGCCAATACCATAGCGGCCTTGGGTAGAGCTCATTGAGCTGAGCGTCACCTCCAGCATAGGCAGATGTGTTGTGTTCATGTAGAGAAGAGCCGGGAAAGGGCTGAGACGGTCCCACTGGCTGTAAGGTGAATAGAAACCCATGGATCAAGGAGTTGAACTCAGGTGAACCAGAAGTGTGTTTGAGTGTGTGTGTCTATCCCCCTCCCCTTCAAGCAGCGATTGGACTCATGTCGCTCATGCAGTTCTGGACTAAATTGTATTCACAGCTGGGACGGCCACTTCCAAAGGTACTTGTACTATTTACTTGATTTCCTTTGAAGTCCTCGAGCTGAATTTTCATTATCGTGGGTCAGAAACCAAAATGAGTTAATCAACTCACCTAAAAGAATGCCATAATGTGTTTAATTTGAAAAATCAGGGGTCAAAATCAGTGATGGTGACAATGTAGTGTGTTGATTGGCAATTTGTTTTTCAAAGAGGCCACTAGAGAAACGGCTGTTTAGGGCCGTACCAGTATGCATACTTCAAAAGTGTTGCATTTGAATGATTAAGCCATTAAATTGACTCGGTTCTACTTTTGCGGATGATAAATATTTTAAAAAGTCTTAAAGAAAATAATTAGCTGTCTTTAAACCCTCCAACTGCTGGCTCACATTGGCCTTCCTAGTCGGGACTCCAAAATAATTTGTTAGCTGAAGAAGATAGATTCTCAATTGAGATTCAATGAGGAATATTATCAGCTGCTTGCAATGCACATCTTATTAAGAGATGGGAACTTTATACCCTTAGTACATTGTCATAGTAAAAACATTTCCGTTCCTATGATCATCCTACTCTTCCTTCCGTTGTCTTTCACTGGAACTGTTGGTTGTTAATGAAGCTTCCATCATTAAGCACAAATGCAATATTTGGTTTTAATCCAAAACAATGCAAGAAATAATATGGTTAATAAGTTTTTTAACTTATTGCCTGCCATTGACAACGAAAAACGAATAATTCATTTAAACTGAAAGGACTGCCTGGGAATGCTCATTTCAGTAACATTGACTGCGCTAGATGTCCAGTCCGTTTTTCAAATGATCGGTGTCAGCCCTTCCAGTCAAAATGGATTGGATGTCTAGCACTTTCAAAAGATGCTAATGAGTTAAGTTGACTATTGAGTCAAATCTGACTCCATACGTCACCCAATGTGCTTGTCATCCGCAGCCAAGCACTTACGGTCATGGATTCTATTCCGGTAAAAGTAACAACCTGATATCGTACCTTGCTAAGAAGCACTCCTTTGTCCATTTGTTTTGCAGTTTTTGGGTTGACCATTGACGCAATACCCTGCACGTAGCCCAGTGCTCCATTCATGACAAATGATTCCCTGTCTCACGTATATTCCAGGAAAAGCTAGAACACAATATCATGTCATTTCCTTGTCTGTGTAGTTTCCCTTTGCAATGTCAGCATCTTTGTCCTAACATCATTAATTACTCTGTCTTTGGTCTTGAGTAATTTCTGCAGTATTTCATACGTTGCGATTTTGTTAAGAGGAAATTTGTAGGAAGAATGAAGACAAGGCAGGTCTCTCCAGTTCCTGGTTTTCTAGTTAAACGTCAACCATGACCTCTGCATGTAGCTTACTGGAAGTGAATAAACAACAATGGTGGTGATGAGTAGTGAACCAGTGACAAATGCCATGGGGAGGGGCATGAAGGAGCAATGTCATTTGCTTAATGTTAAAGACATTTAAATGTGTAAGGTTACCAACAAAAAGATCATGGCGTCTCTTTTTAGGGTCTTTCCATTGTCTAGTTCTCTTTTCATGAGCGATTCCAACTCGCCTATCACGTGAACCCAAATGGCATGTGTTTATACCCATGTGCTCTGTGGCACTTTTTATGTCATTGCGTTTCACAAGAGTTGATCTCGAGATGCATGTGACACCTTTTCTACACGGGATTCAAACGAAAGGAAAATGATTGAGAAATGCCCCGTGGATTGCCAGCTCATTGTCATCGCATCCATAGATGACTTCCCTTGGCAACAACTAAATTGCAAAGATGGGATCCTTTCTTGCTTATTTTCACAAATCATGTTTAATGGGATTATCTTGTCTCTCCTTGCAAAAAGGTTCTTGTCTTTTACATGTTTCATTTGAGTTAACTTCAAACCTGTTGTACATGGAGCAACATAGAAATGACCTTATGAACTGTTGCACAATGTTCTTGATTCAGCAGCTAGTTTTAATCATTGGCTGACTTTATTGAGTATATTATATATGCAAACGTTTTGCGGCACAGAAAATTTATTGACAGACACAGCTAATGACCCAAGTCACCCAACCTTAAAAAATATTACATGCTGTGCTGCATGCGGGTCGAACACTTAATCATTAGGCATAACAATTAAATTACCTGGTTCGATATAGCAATTGGTTTAGAACTAATATGCCATAATTTTCGGACTATTAGGCACACCTGACTATAAGCCGCTACGCACCAAATAAGCAACAAAAACGGCATTTTGTTCATAAATAAGCCGCACTGGACTACAAGCCGCAGCTGTCCTCCCTGTATTATGGGATATTCACACCAAAATGTATTAATCGATAACACTTTATTTGACAGCTGCATCATATGACTGTCATAAGATCAAATGAACCACCATGAAGCTTTGAACCAATTGGCTGCAAAGCTTCATTGCTTCAAGAAGCTTCATTTGGCCATCACTGCTCACTTCGGGGAGGCAGTCAAACTCTGCTGCCACCTGCTGTCAATACTGTTACTGTCCCGCATTCCTCTTAGCATGCATTACAGCGCTCCAGATGTAAATAACAATCAAAATTTGTTATGTGCTTATTATATCTTCAATTGCTGTTCCAGTTGTTTCTTGAAATACTAGATTATGGTAACTGGTAACACTTTTTTGAAAGAGGCGCCATAAGACTGTCATATGACAATCATAATTATGACACTGTCATGTGCATTAACGAATTCTTATAAAAGATGTCATTTAGTGTGATTTCGCAAATTATCTCACTTTTAAAAGGATGTAAAATATCCGAGCTGGACATAAATTTGACGGATGACACCTAATGACATCTGTAATAAGCGTTCAGTAATGCACATGATAATGTCATGCCATAATCATTATGGCTTTATGACAGTCTTATGACGCTGCTGTCAAAGTGTTACCTATTAACAAAAAAAAAAAATCAATAAATTAGCCGCACTGGACTGAAGGATTGAAAATGAAGGAAAAAAGTCGTGGCTTATAGTCCGAAAATTACGTTAAACAAAATCATCTGTTGACAAAATACACCTACAATTCAGTGTTACCATGAATAGGTCGGTCAATATTGTTAACAGTCGGTCAATATTGTTAACAGCCTTTCAGGATAGATACACTTTGTTGCACTGTTGCTTGTTTCTTCACTTTGTCTCCTGCTGAATTTTCTTTGATAATCCCGCTATGTTTCTGTGATTCAGTTAAAAGTAATACACTATACGTTCACATAGGCGGTCCCTTTGTATATTGCGGCATTGCTTGTTATGTGGCAGGCCCTTGATTATTTCATAATCGGTACAAACATTTTTAGAGGGGGAGTTAGCTGAATGCTGCCTGTTGCCTGCTTTATTCAGCAGGGCAAATTTACGTGAAGACCATCGAGGAAACTGTTCAGTTTAATTATTTGAGGACTTTAAATGCACCTTTGCATCAGTGGATTATTATTGTCTGAATGCTTGGTTGCTAGTAAAATGTGTGTATGTACTATACAGTTGTCATTGCTTATTATATACCGTATGTAGTGCTTCATGAAGCATTTTGATTGTAAAAAAACTTTTTTCCTACTTTGGCTTCTAGATTTGTAACCGTATAATCTGATTTAGCTGTTTTCAGAATCATGCCAATATTATGATTTCATGCTCTAGGCTATATGCAAGGGCAGTTTTCGAACTTCCCAGATTTAGTTTGTGAACTTACACATGGAAGCCGCCAGTCAAGTTGTGTTGACTGGTTGGACAAGGTCAACAGCTGAGCCCGAAATATGGCTTGTTTCACTCTGCTGAGTACTAACGGAAGGTGATGTCATCATCCTGAGTTTGTCTGCTTCACTCACACACCGCTTAGATATTGACATGCAGCAAACAGCATCGTCCTTACTGACAGTGCAAGTACACGGTCCTCTCTCTGCTATGGAACTTGGTCGGAAGACGAACCCAAGATTAACAATAAGGAAAAAATGGGAGGATTAGGGATGGGCAAATAGGACATTTAAAAGATTTGGGAATGATGACGTAATTTGTGTTTGGCTTGTCTGCCATGGAAAAGCACCCAAACCTCCATTATGTAGGTGGGGGAAGCCCTAAGCGTGGCCCTTCTTGTATGTACTTTGAATTTTCACCACAATGTGGCTAGTGAAGAAATACCACAGTTCTGCCTACTTGCATTTTCATCAGTGCAGATGTATTACAGATCTAGCTGGCAGGAAATCAAAACCAAATTTACTTGGGATCCCTCAGTAAACAGTGTAGCTTTTGATTGTCCATATGCATAACAATCCTGCTCTTTCACTTCTTTTATTCACTCTTCCCAGATTCTGCATGTCGTCTTGTTCTCGCGGACTACTTTTGTTATATTTAATCCTTACTGTCAGCCTTTTTGTTTACCTCTTTGTCATTCAACGTCTTGCTAGTTTAACATTGTACTTGTGAATGGTCTGAACCCTGTTTGCAGAGAAATGCTGTGAAATTGCCGCACAGAACTGTAAGAACTAAGGGTGTAACGGTACATGTATTTGTATTAAACCATTTTGGTACGTGGTGCTCGGTTTGGAACGGAGGCGTACCGAACGAGTTTCTGACGTAATGTAACCCTTACTTTTCGAGGCTGTGAGTCGATCGGGTTACAGTCTCTTTGTGTAGATTATATGCACTCCGTCTTCTCTACTATAATGAGGACCAACACGGTAGGACAGTATAACCCAGAAACGTCAATGCCCGCGTTTCACTGTGTTCTCGCCACCGCTAGCTAGGATCGGGCAGACTGGAAGTCACTCATGTAAAAATACGGTGGATCCGTTCGATTTTCAAACTAATATGCAATCGTAACCCACTTTTTGAGTCCATCAGCTTTCTTGAGTGGTAGATCGGGGCACAGTTGACTTGTCTTTGTTGATTTACTGCTGTCTTCTCTGCTATCATAATAACCAACACAGCCCCGTGTTCAATACAAAACCCTCCTACCACAACAAAACAAGTAGGAACTAATATTGACATAGGAACTAAAGTTATACAACATAAAATATACAACATAAATAAATAGTACATCACATTTGTAAAATATAAACACATAATAAAATAAATAATAGCCCATTTAAATAAAATAAACTGAAATGAGCTAAAACACCTGTGATTAAATAATAAGAATAATACACAGATCCTGCTTACACAATTGAAATTATTAATTTCGGTGTGGCGCTTTAATTTGAGAAAATCCACCAATAAAGCTTTTGAAAACCGTTCATAAGAAAAAAAATGTTTCATTGAGGCATTTCATTTGTAAAATACTTGTTAAAATCTTTGTCATTGGGATTGCTTTTCTCTTTAGCACAGGACTTCTTTTTTTCTTCTTTCTTTCAGAAAGAAAGCTGACCAATATGCAGGGTCTGAAAGGCAAATTGTTGTTGGATTATCTTTAAATACCCGCTACTTTTTGAGCAGAATTCTAGCTTTGTATAGGCTAATGTTCCTATTGTTGGAAGCACAAAGGTGTGTAATAAACAACTAGCACATTTATATTTTGCATTTTGTTTTCTTACTGTACCAAAAATGAACCGAACTGTGACCTCAAAACCGAGGTACGTACCGAACTGAGATTTTTGTGTACGGTTACACCCCTAATAAGAATGTATATTTATCCATATAATAAGGTTTATAAACCAGTTAAGGTAGGATACGCACACAACTGTATGTTTGCCTTTACACAGTGACACGGCACCTCATAGGGTTATTGGTTCTCGAGTTATTTCTTTCTGGGAGGGAAAATGAGTGTCAGGTGTTACATTTCACACGTGGCATTCCCTTACGCATTGGTGTCACCGCTTCACTGTTCCGCGTCTGATACTACCTCCAAAGGAATCGAACATCTGTGTCTGCTGCAGAGCAGTGACAAGGGATTTTTTTCCCCCTTTGGTCACTGTTCTGTGTACAATTGATATTTAGTCTAATCTCCTTTTCAAATACCAGGTCTGTGGGGGGGGGGGGCATTGATAAAAAATTTAAAATGTTTTCCCACCATTATTGTGGCCTAAACTTTGCAACTCAATTGAAAGAAAATTGTAATCCGATGTAACCAAGGTGGAACTTTTTGGTCATAGTTAAAAAGGGTACATTTGAGAGTAGGGGTGTGACAAAATATGGAAATGGTGATATATCGTGATACTTTGTGTCCCAAAAGGTTAACGATACGCTCATGCCAACATTCTAGATATCGTTTTTAAAATGATTTAAAAAATATTAATAATAATAATAATAAAGAACCAAGAAGTTGCTACCAAATTCTCCCACCATAATAGTGTCTCAACTAACTCTATGGCTGCCATTGACGGCCCTCGACGCCCAATCCACTGGGACTGGGAAGGGCGAATGAACGTTCGTTCGAAATCAGTGCATTCACAGTCACTGTTTCCAATTTTCTAAGCCTTTACAGGTCACTTCCTGTTCTGTCACCCAAAATCAACAGAAAGTGACTCTTACAACACCCAAAAGTCAACACGAAGTAACCCATAAAATGCCCCAAAATCAACAGGAGGTGACTGAAAATCAAAAGGTAATGACCCAAAAAATGGCCCAAAATTACATTGTTGCCTGGCATTGACTGCCACTGACAGCCATAGAAGTGGGAGGGGCCAGTTTGAAGAGGGAGGAGTTTATTCACTGCCATCCTCCTAATTCAACCTGTTGTTACCTCACGATACAATACGATTTGCGATACAAAGTTCACAATGACGATGATCTGACGATAGGGCGATACAACGATCATCGATACATTGGTTAGGAAATCATTCTATGATATTCCACAAACAACTAATAAACAGAAAAACAAGCTTCTGCTGGGAATTGGAATGAGATTAGCACTAGTAGACGTCCAATCTATTTGAACTGGGAGGGTGGCAGCGAATGAACATTCGTTCATTCGGTGCCATCCCTCCCACTTTAAACGGATGGAAAGTCTATGGCGGTCAGTGGCAGCCAATGCCAGGCAATGAGGTAATTTTGGGCCGTACAAGGTCATTTGCCTGTTGATTTTCAGTTACTTCCTGTTGATTTTAGGGTATTTTATGGGTCACTTCCTGTTTATTTTGAGTTACAGAACAGGAAGTGACCTGGGAATCATCCAAATGAATAGGCAATGACTCAAACTTAACAGGAAATGACCTGTAAATTAACTGCAAGTGACCTGTTAATGCCCCGAAAATCAGACAGAATGACTGCGAATGCTCTGGTTTCGAATTAGTGCTGCAACGATGAATCGATTAACTCGAATATTCGATTAGAAAAAAAGATTCAAATTAAATTTTGCTGCTTCGAGTATTCTTTTAATTAAAGTGGCATTGTAATAGTTTGTTTTGAAAGTGTTTGCATTTATTTTGATTGATTTGAATGGATACACAGCCCTCTTGTCTACCTCATTTCACATGGCTGAATCCATCTGCTCCCTGTTAAGACCAACATAAGCGTTTGTTTGAGATAATGATTTTTTTGAATGCATTCCTAATTTAAAGGTATATTTAGCCATTTTTTGTGGGGATATGTGTGTGAGCCATTTGCAGTGTTGTTAATAACGGTGTTAGAATATAACAGCGTTACTAACAGCATTATTTTTGTTCAGTAGTGAGTAATCTAATTAATTACGTTTCTCATCTTTGCAACGCCGTTACCGTTACTGAGGATGGAAAGGCGTACGTTATTATGCGTTGCTATATTGGTTGAATGACACGATAAAAGTCTGAGGGAGACGGACTCACCGAGACGACAGAGCAGAGCAGGAGTGGGGAGGTGGCAAAAAAGTTGTGACGCCGAGCAAACGCGATGCTAGGTTGCTCCAATAATACCTAACTGTAGCCGGTAGCCTACAAACTACGCCCACATGATATGGTAGACATGGTAGATATCACATATATATATAGAACTAGATGCAAAATGACAGACTCGGGGGCGTTAGCAACATGTACAGTATAGGAACTTGATGCGTTAGTAAACAGCCGCCATCTTAAAGCAGTAGACTTCTTAGGAAGGCTCTGTTGTAGAGAACTTTCCTAGCGAACCTAAGTAACTTTTTATCTAAAATACTCCTAAATCGGAAAAATCTTGACTTGAATCCATCTTTAAATGATGAAACAGTTTTAAAACTTCCACATGTCAAAAGTAGACAGGAACTAGTGCAATAATGGGAGCAATTTTAACAACCTTCAACGGTTGATTCAGGGTAAAGGGTAAATTAGGGTAAAGAATTGGGCTCGGGCCAATTGTCCCCAAAACCTTTTACACTTCACATAGTGTGACCTAAGTTTTTTTTTTGTTTTTTTTTTCTTGAGGAAAAAAAAACATGAAAATGATCACCAGTTACTTTGCCAAGTAACTAATTACTCTTACATTTAGGTAACTGAATTACTAAAGCAATTTCTTTTTGGGAGAAGTAATTTGTAACTATAATTAATTACTTTTTTAAAGTAAGATTAACAACACTGGCCATTTGTTAAGAGCATTGTAAAAAAGCTTTAGCATTTTATAGCATTTAAGTTAGCGGACTTTTGCTTTGTAAGTTAGCCAATTGTTCTTTTGTTGTCCATAGATCCTCTTTTTTATATATACCGTGTGAGGCTCAGCTCAGGTATTTTAATTTTTTATGTTCCTTATCCGATGACTTGATTATTCGAACTAAATAGTTAATCAATTAATCGACTACTAAATTAATCGATAGCTGCAGCCCTATTTCGAATGAACGAACGTTTCCAGTCTAAATGGATTGGGCGTCGAGCACCGTCAATGGCAGCCTTAGAGTTACCTGAGACACTATTATGGTGGAAGATTTTGGTAGCAACTTGTTGGTTCCTTTTTTTTCTTTAAACATTGACACCTTTTTAAAATGATATCTCGATTCTTGGCAGGAGCGTATCGATAACCTTTTGGGCTACAAAGTATCACGATATATCACCATTTTGATATTTTGTCACACCCCTAGTATTCAAGCTGTTATTTAGCCAGTACGACATGCGTATGAATTACTCTTTATAGTGGAATATGCCGCGGATGATGCTAGACTCTGTAAAGAGTGAAAGATGGATAGATTCTAGGTCTACTAACGCTGCTATAGGATCTCTTTGCTCTGAACTTTGATACACACTTATATGTTTATGGTATGGCTTTGCTGGAACTTATAATGTGATAATCATTGACATTGCTGTTATATATGAGGAACACCAGCTGCAAGGATTCAAGACCGCCACAGATGATTACATTTTCATATTATATTAGTCAAGTGTTTTATGTTTGCTTTATTTATTTTTCCATGAACTAATTTCGCTTGTATCCCCTGTGTCAGACAGATAGCTAATGATATTCCTCATGTCATTCATCCCAATACACACGAGTGTTGTAATTTACAGCCTCTGCGTGCTGCGGAGCAACTGGCTTGTCACATTACGTTCATTTGATCAAAACATTGCCCAAACGCTGAAGGGGAAAAGAAGGCGTGTGACTGCGTTGGGAAACCAGGGGAAAAGTAGAACATGTGAAAGGCTACTATTGTTGAACAGCACATGGGTGGAGAAATGACAATAAAGCATGTGCTTTCACATGCCCTTCCATGAAAATGTACATTATATCCTGGAAGCAATTCTAAAAAGAAACACCTAAATAAATAAACGCGGTTTGGTGTTTTAAAACAAAGAAATTTGGATTCATAAGAGAGCGGCAGGATTAGTGGTTACATGGATGATTTGGCTGTGTGCTGCAGAAGGAGACAGATTAGCATCAGAGCAGTTGGAATTCAAGCCTTATCTCTGTATGGCAGGGCCTACTTTTGGGAATAGTAGATGAACAGCCCCAGGTACACGTCTGCCGCTGGACAAGTAACACTGCAGCCTCTGTTCCGCTCTGGTTGACAACTCGATTAGCATGGTGCTGAGCTTGGAGTTGTCTCGCTTAGCGCAAGCCCAACTAGCATTTCTCACATAATGCTGGGGAGTTATGATGGCACAAACCTACATTTCACCTAGAAGAGAATGAAAAATTGTTTTTGTTGTTTTTAAGTTAAATAATTAAGAGGGAGCAGTGTTTTCAATCTTACTTTTAAAAAGTACCGTAATTTCCCAAATATAACGTGCACTTTTTCCCCCCCAAATCAACTTGTAAAATCATGGTGCGCATTATAAAAGGGTACTTGGATGGAGACAGAAATATACATATATATATATATATATATATATATATATATATATATATATATATATATATATATATATATATAAAACGATTTTTTTTTTTATTGACACGGCCACGTTGTGTTGAAGAAACGTATGCGGCGGCCCGTTGCCGACCATTACGGTACGTGACGTCACCATTTTGTTTCGGTAATACTTCACTCTAATCGGCCGAATGATTTCGTTTGTGTTAAATTCAGCTTTTTTCACTCTTCATAAAGCACAGAATTTCGTTTCTTGAACTCATTTGAGTCAACGTTTATTGCAGCTCTGCAACTCGGACCATAACAAACGTAACAACAGACTTCCTGTGTGTGTCCGTCAACTATATCTGTCCCTAGGGAAACTCAAACCCAAAAAGCAATACTTCCTATTGTTACTGTCTTGTTGACAGCGATGAGCTCTCACGGATTTCCGACTTACGTTCTCACTTTCATTTTACCGTATCAATCCATGGAAGAAACATTTATTCATCATGATGAAACGAGCAAGTTATACAGTCGCCTTTAAAAGAAAAGTCACATCTGTTTTGTTTTCTCCTAGATTCTGGTAAGTTGGAGAAGTTGTCAAATCATATTATTACAGTAAATATTGTCAGTTTATGGTAATGTTTTGAACTACCAATGTGCTTTGCTTGTGCTTTGTTTCACCAGTCAGTAAAATGACATTTTTGTATCTGTACACGAGCTCTGTTTTCTTGTATTCTTCTATTTATTGGTGCTAAAATTTGGGTGCGCGTTATAAACTGGTACAATAATTTTCCCTAGATTTTACAAGTAAATTTGGGGTGCGCATTATACACGGGTGCGCCTTATATTCGGGAATTACGGTAATTTGTTACAAATTACTTCTCCCAAAAGTAATTGAATTAGTAACTGTTACCTCAACGATAGAGTAATTAATTACTCGGCAAAGTAACTGATGTTACTTTTCATGTTTTACGCTTTATTACATGATCAATTAATAACGTCTTTCACATCAAATATGTTTATACTAACTGATTGAATTGAACTGTCTTTTTCATTCCAAAAAAACATTTATTTTTTTATTTTTATTTTTTTATTTCACCTACGTAAGACTGTCATTGTATACAAACTTTAACTTTCAAATACTGTGAGAAAAAAAGCCTTTTTCCTGTTGTACCATGACTTGTGTGTACCGTCACACCCCTAACATATATAGATATATTTATTGGTTTGATTAATCGAATAACTCTCGTATTTGATTAGAAAAAAAGATTCAACTTAAATTTTGCTGCTTCGAGGATTCGTTTAATTAAAGTGGCGTTGTAATGGTTTGTTTTGAAAATGTTTGCATTTAGTTTTATTGATTTGGATGGATACACTGCCCTCTAGTCTGCCACATTTCACATGGCTGAATCCAGCTGCTCCCTGTTAAGACCAATATAAGCTAAGTTTTTGTTTGAGCTAATGTTTTTATAATGCATTTGCAATTTCGTTTATAGGTATATTTAGCCGTTTTTGTTGGAACCATAACCCAAACCATTTCTCATCTGACCAAAGCACACGGTCCCAGTTGAAGCCTGGGACCGTGTGTATTTTTGTGTGAAACCAAGATTGAGCTTTTTGGCAACAAACACTTTAAGTGGGTCTGGCGTGCCACGAAAGATGCGCATGCTGAAAAGCACCTCATACCCACTGTGAAGTATAGGGGTGGGTCAGTGATGCTGTGGGGCTGTTTTGCATGGCATCATGAATGCTTTGAAATACCAGGACATTTTAAATCAAAATCTGTTGCCCTCTGCCCGAAAGCTGAAGATGGGTCGTCACTGGGTCTTTCAGCAAGACAATGACCCTAAACGTATGGCCAAATTTACACAGAAATGGTTCACCAGACACAAAATCAAGCTCCTCCCATGGCCATCTCAGTCCCCAGACCTTGTTTTGTTGGCAAAAGGGGGTTGTACAAAGTATTAACACCAGGGGTGCTAATAATTGTGACACACATTATTTGATGTCAAATAATTTTTCTATGTGGGATTTTTTTCCCCACTGAATGAATGCACTTGTATTGAAGCTTGGATTTTTCTCTTTTTATCCGTTAAGGTCACATATTATTTGAATTTAAAAAAATATATATATATTTGAAGCTAAAAAACACATCTTTTTCAGGGGTGCCAATAATTATGGAGGGCACTGTATGTACACAATAAATGATGAAGTACACCAACCAAAAATAGGACATAAAGTGATAAAAAGCTGGCAGTGTTTGGCCGACTGTGTAACCGTTTTGGGTGGCCATTCGCTTCCAAAAACACACATACTTGTCTCGGCGGTTCTACCATTTTTTTATGGAATCTCCGACCTTGCCATTTGCCAATCTTTATAATGTCTTGACGAGACAATCGTAGAAGTTCTAGTACTTGCTCTTCGATGATACTCTCGTCAGCTTGGTCCATTTTTGCGTGTAGCAAAACAATGTTTAAAAATGGCGGTGATTTCGCGCTGAACCGAAAACAACAGTCTGAGCGGACCGATCACAGTCCATTTGCGACACGTCACTAAGGGGCGGCTCTGCGACACAAAGACGCAGTGACTGTGTTGTGGAGTGGCCTTGCGTTCGTATAGTGTCGGCGAAGACTCAAACCTTGGAATCCTGCCTCCAAAGTGGAAGAATTTGATTGCCGGGGGTTGAGGGGGGCTTTCTCTGCACATACGGCGTGCGCAGCGGTGCTACTAAGCATTAAAAACAGCAAATATGGCGGAACGTCGTCTTTAATTTACTGTTTTTATAATATTTCAAATTTAAATATGTTGAATGTTTCCATTTTTGTGCCTTTTTGAACAAAAGAAAATGCCATTGCTTGGAGTGGCCGGGCATGTTGTCATCCGGGCTGAGCAGGTCAAAGTGCATCATTCGCTGTCGCCTTGTAAATTTGCACTGTCCCCTCGGGCCTGGCATGAATACTACATCGTTTTCATGCGGAATTTTGACATTGTTCGAATGGAGACAGAACCTTTCGTCTTCTCGAAGAGTCACCATGTAAACTGCCCCTAAGTGTTGATGCGTCGACCAGTCAGAAAATTGAGGAGATGCACGTCAGGCTACGGCGAAGGGTCGTAAATCAGGTCTGCCTTGGTGGCGTAGTTCTGCCAAAGAAGCATAACTCAGCCTTAACTCAGTTATTAACAGACTGGAAGTGAATACAAAGTGAATTGTAAAGCACAGCCTTTAAATCCACCACACTATAAAAAGTAGCAAATTGGCATAATCGATCGAGCAATCCATTTGGGAAAAAAAAAGATAGTTGCAGGCCTACTTGAAACTAATATTATTGTTATTGGGGGTTTTGGTTATTTTAGGTTTTCACTATTTGTGAGAGGGCCCCAGTTCCTATTCCTCCTCAATATGACTTCACTGTACATGGTAAAAAAAAAATTAGATTGGTTTGAGTGATAGACTACTGAGTAGAGCGGCTGACACCTTCTCACAACTTAAAGTTGCGGTCATCCAATTTCTTAGACTTTTGTAGTGTGCTGTATTTCCCCTGAAAATGTGGCTTGAGCGTCTTAAAAAACAGAGGATGTAAATTCAGACAAAATGCAGAAATGTATCTTGTGGGGCACATGTTATCAGCCCACGACTTTGACTGAAGAGCCCCTCGAGTAAATGCGCTTTAGGTAAACAATGGCCTTTTCAGCACTGTTTGAGGAAACGTCCTGTTTTCCTCGATTAAAAATGACAGTGTGCTGCTTATCTGTGTATTTCCACTATGGCGCCTCTGCAAAATGAGGCCTTTGGTGACGAGGTGCCATTTTTTTTCTTTGGCTTGTTTACACATCTGTCACAGCCAGACCAGTCCTAGGGTGAAGTAGGGATAGTGAAGACACACATCTGATGAAAGAGGAGGTTGAAAGTTATGTGAAATGGATAGGTGGTGTTTTTCCCCCATTTTAAATCCAGGACATGCGCCCCCCATCACCCTTAAGGCAGCCAATCAGGGAACATGAGAACTCAGACGGTTGTTCATGCCTGATCTTGCCCCCAAGAAGTGAATATACACACACAAAGCCAGTCAATGCTAACAACGATGGTGGGGCTTCCACAAGGCAAGTCATTCCTATAACACCAGAGCACAAAAATAAAACTCATGTGTTTGTTTACCACCCTTGCCTGGCCCCATTCCCACACCATGCAGTCATATTCCCGTGGATCTTCCCTGCGTCTTGTCCTCTCTCGCCCCGTCAGACATGGTCCGCTTAACTTGTTGAGTAATATAAGGCGATAATTAGTCGAGCATATTGTTTAAAAGGAGTCACGATGATACCCGTAGGCTTCATGGAATCTAAAGATCAACCTTGTAATTTTGACTGCCATAGTAAAATGTAGGACACTACTTTACTCCAAGCATAACCTTTTAAAATCTGCTTTTATACACGTTCTCATTGTCATTTCCCAGAGCCGTATGGTGAAGCTCGAAAGATCTTTTAACTTTGTAGTCACTGGTGTAATTAACTTTTTCACATGAGTAAGCGTCATACAATTGTAAAGTGGTAATTAGTTCAAATCAAACCAAATGAATGTATAAATCACAGTATCGCTATTACAGCTCTATTATTTTTCAATATTTGGATTTTTTAAATTTCTTTTAGCACCGACTATTTTTTAATGAACATGTAAAATATTTGGTGCATTGGTAAATTCAAAAAGGGAACAGATGTTTGCCAATAGCCATGCTAGTTAGCGTTCTGCCATTGAAGGAAGTCTATTGCATATTTTTAAACAGATTGTAGACAACCTACTCTCATAGCTATTGCAAGGCAGTGTTTTAGTAATACTAGTATATTAGCTTTATTAGCTTTTCTGGAACAAGTTACCTGAAGGTCTGAAGTATGTTCAAACTGTTAGCTCCTTTAACTCAGGGCTAAAAACGCTTTTGTTTAGCACTGCATATCCATAACTGTCTATATATTTCAGTCTATTTGCTTTCTATTCCTCTTGTGCTTATGTCCATTGCTGATTTCAGTTATTATTAGTAGTAGTAGTAATAGTATTTGTTTTGTTTTTTTTAATTTATTTTTTTAGGGCTGTCAAAATTATCGCGTTAACGGGCGGTAATTAATTTTTTAAATCTATCACGTTAGAATGTTTGAAGCAATTAACGCACATGTCCTGCTCAAACAGACTAAAATGACAGCACAGTGCAATGCCAACTTGTTACTTGTGTTTTTTGGAGTTTTGTCGCCCTCTGCTGGCGCTTGGGTGCGACTGATTTTATGGGCTTAAGCACCCATGAGCATTGTGTAATTATTGACATCAACAATGGCGGGCTACTAGTTTATTTTTTGATTGAAAATTTTACAAATTTTATTAAAACGAAAACATGAAGAGGGGTTTTAATATAACATTCCTATAACTTGTACTAACATTTATCTTTTAAGAACTACAAGTCTTTCTATCCATGGATCGCTTTAACAGAATGTTAATAATGTTAATGCCATCTTGTTGATTTATTGTTATAATAAACAAATACAGTACTTATGTACCGTATGTTGAATGTATATATCCATCTTGTCTTATCTTTCCATTCCAACAATAATTTACAGAAAAATATGGCATATTTTATAGAAGGTTTGAATTGCGATTAATTACGATTAATTACAATTAATTTTTAAGCTGTAATTAACTCAATTAAAAATTGTAATTGTTTGACAGCCCAAATTTTTTTAATTATTGCTTTTTTTTTTTTTTTTTTCTATCCGTGATTAAATGTGATTTTTATGTATAATTTTATTTCCTATTTCGATTGTCTTTGTTTTTACGTTCTATTGGTTTTAGGGCTGTCAAAATTATCTCGTTATAGGGCGGTAATTAATTTTTAAAATTAATTACGTTAAAATATTTGACGCAGTTAACGCACCAATGCCCCGCTCAAACAGATTAAAATGACAGCACAGTGAAATGTGTACTTGTGTTTTTCGGAGTTTTGGCGCCCTCTGCTGGCGCTTGGGTGCGACTGATTTTATAGGCTTCAGCACCCATGAGCATTGTGTAAGTTATTATTGACATCAACAATGGCGGGCTACTAGTTTTTTTGTTTGATTGAAAATTTTACAAATTTTATTAAAACGAAAACATGAAGAGGGGTTTTAATATAAAATTTCTATAACTTGTACTAACATTTATCTTTTAAGAACTACAAGTCTTTCTATCCATGGATCACTTTAACAGAATGTTAATAATGGTAATGCCATCTTGTTGATTTATTGTTATAATAAAGAAATACAGTACTTATGTACCGTATGTTGAATGGATATATCCATCTTGTGTCTTATCTTTCCATTCCAACAATAATTTACAGAAAAATATAGCATATTTTATAGATGGTTTGAATTGCGATTAATTGCGATTAATTACGATTAATTAATTTTTAAGCTGTAATTAACTCGATTAAAATTTTTAATCATTTGGCACCCCTAATTGATTTTAATGTGATTTTTATGATCTTCATATGATGTAAAGCACTTTGAATCGCTATGTGTTGAATTGTGCTATATAAATAAATTTGCCGTGCCTATTGCTGGCAGTGTTTTAGTAATATATGAGCTTTAGTCACGAAGTCTGGGTGAATGAATGAAAACACATGTGAAGTTAATCCTTTGATGTTTTCTGACTATACACATGATTGTTTCAAATCCAAATTTTACAATTTTGATGCATATTTTTCAGGAAAATGTTTCACTCAAAAGTATTCTAATTTTAGGGTGTGTAATTGGAGGTCTCACTGTGTCCGTTTTTGTTTGCTTGTTGTTCTCTGCATGGAGCTCACCATGTTCCCCTTGCTTCATTACCTAATCCGTATCTGGTCACATCAATTTTTATAATTCCCCTAGGACAGAGGTTGGTGGGGGTGGGGTGCCTGTGGTAGCCTACTTAAAGTGCATGGCATGCTAATGGCTTAGACGGAATATGAATAAAGGGGCTAGGCAGCCATGGCTAAAATGACACAAGCCTTCTCTTTGAGAGACATAAATGATGAGGCTGAACTAACATTTTATGTTGTTGACTTTAATGACAAAAGGTGATTTAACGTCAGTTAATCAATGACACCTTTAGCTTTGACCCCTCAAGTAGACTTTAAATCACGACTCTTTTGCCTCCACAGGATCTGTCCTGCATCGATGACCTCTCCACCAATTCCTTGTTCTCCTCTCCGACCGACTCGCTCTCAGAGTATGCTGACGCCCAGTCCTTCATCAGCACTGACCACCTGGACACGGTGCCCACACTCTGGGATGTCAGCACAAGTAACACCGGCATCACTACACCAGCACAGAGCCAGCTGGAGGTCAGTAGGCACAAATAAATACACACATTATAAATTGATACATACATATTACTAACGCTTATATCGTACCATAATTATAAGTTTACATATGCAAGTGTGTAGTAGGATTAATGCTGAACAGGTTATAAATCACATGACCAATAGTAAATTACGTATCCTATAAATTCTTTATATTGTCAATTTTAATAGTATATAATAAAAATACACAGTCGTCAGCTGGACAGTGCTGATACTCCTTAAATCAATGATGCAGAATGGTGACCAGCAAACCCAGTGTTTGATAAATCACCACACAGCACCAAAATATGGTTTATAAATAAAAAAGTTAATTAAAATGTTATCGAAAAATTATGAGGTGGTGAACACACCAATACAGACAAGAGAAATATGTAATAATTAATCACATTTTTCATTTTTTGGTAACTTTTCCCCAACTAATACCGTATTGGCCCGAATGTAAGACGGTGTTTTTTGCATTGAAATAAGATTGAAAAAGAGGGGGACGTCTTATATTCGCGGTCTAGACATTATACCCATTCACGACGCTAGATGACGCCAGATATCATTGAAGCGATGTTCTGTCATGACAGATCTCAGCGGTCTAGACATTATACCCATTGACGACGCTAGATGGCGCCAGATATCATTGAAGCGATGTTCTGTCATGACATCTCAGCTACTCTCAAGTTTGCATTATTTTATTGCAATGTTTTTCCTTATTCAGATTTGTTTCAAGACTACAGTTACAGTTAGACTTCACTTTGATAGTTAATGCAG
The DNA here is from genome assembly GCF_030265065.1 of Corythoichthys intestinalis. Taxonomy (NCBI): domain Eukaryota; kingdom Metazoa; phylum Chordata; class Actinopteri; order Syngnathiformes; family Syngnathidae; genus Corythoichthys; species Corythoichthys intestinalis. The sequence continues at coordinate 44,670,228 of NC_080401.1, read as the reverse complement.
TTATTGCATTTTTTTTTTGTTTTATCACAATAGATTGGCTTATTTACATTTCAAAAACCAGAAGCCATTTACGAATGTGATTGTGCTTTAGTTTACATATTTAAATGTTCAGATATTAAGATTTGAATGAGGCAAAATAACATGCTTTTTCTCTCAAATATATTGTTATAATCATTTGTTTCAAATCTACTGTAATTGTTTTCTGTATAAAAATTAATTTGGTGTTCAAAAAGTATTTTTTCAAATGTGAGTCTTGAAAAAAGAGGCGGTTGTCTTATAATCAGGGCCGTCTTATATTTGGGCCAATAAGGTAATTAAAAATTGTGGCATCTAATTATCATGATTTATACTGTGCTGGCCAAAAGTATTGGCACCCCTGCAATTCTGTCAGATAATGCTCAGTTTCTCCCAGAAAAGGATTGCAATTGCAAATGCTTTGTTAGTAATATATTCATAGACTTTGCTTGCAATGAAAAAAACACAAAAGTGAAAGGGGAAAAAAATTATATCAGTATCATTTTACACAAAACTCCCAAAATGGCCCGGACAAAAGTATTGGCACCCTTTGAAAAATCATGTGATGGTTCTCTAATTTGTGTAATTAACAGCACCTGTTACTTACATGTGGTACATAACAGGTGGTGGCAATAACTAAATCATGTGCAGCCAGTTAAAATGGATAAAAGTTGACTCAACTTCTGTCCTGTGTCCTTGTGTGTACCACATTGAGCATGGAAAAAAGAAAGAAGACCAAAGAACTGTCTGAGGACTTGAGAAGCAAAATTGTGAGGAAGCATGGGCAATCTCAAGGCTACAAGTCCATCTTCAAAGACTTAAATGTTCCTGTGTCTACCGTGCGCAGTGTCATCAATATGTGTAAGCCCATGGCACTGTGGCTAACCTCCCTAGATGTGGACGGAAAAGAAAAATTGATAAAAGATTTTAACGAAAGATTGTACGGATGGTGGATAAACAACCTAGACTTACATCCAAACAAGGTCAAGTTCCTGCAGTTCGAGGGTACAACCGCGGTTGTTCGCAGTTATTTTGTCTAAAGGTTGTGCTACCAAGTACTAGGCTGAGGGTGCCAATACATTTGTCCCGCCCATTTTTGGAGTTCAGTGGAAAATGATCATGATATAATTTTTTTTTCATTCTCTTTTGTGTTTTTTCATTGCAACCAAAATAAATGAAGATATTACTACCAAAGCATTTGTAATGGCGTACCGCACGCAGGCTATTTTTAGACCGTGACGTCGCATCGTAAAGCGGAAGTAAAGCCGAAGTGGGACATTATAGACCCGCCCTCGCATAGATCCAACGTAATTAGTGCTACTTTTCTCCGGTAATCTTTCAGAAACGAACATGCCGATCACGCATTGCTTTTTTGGAACTTGTAGAAACGACTCTAGACATTACGACACATGAAGGATGTTTTCTTCATACGTTTCCGGAAAACAAAAACTCGGGAGGAAAAAATGTGAAGACCGAATCAACTTGCGCGGACTTTAACACCAGCTTGGCGAATCCATTCTCGTTTCATATGCAGTAAACATTATGTTGGGTTGGCATGGTCTTTCAGAGGATAGAGAGGTAAGCCATTTTTATATTTTTAACTTATTTTTTTAGCTTAACGTTGTGCCGTACTGATTCTGTCTGACAATGAATGACCTGAAAAGAATTACAATGGTATCTGACTGCCACTGTTACCGTTTAGTAAGGGGGAAGTGTAAATAAATTATAGGATTAAGATGTGTTATCAATGAAAAAATTAAAAGTGTTCGTTGGCTGTCACTGAGTAGCATTTGCGATCGCTACACAAAGCTAACTAAATTACCCCCAAGAACGGTAAGAGATGTAGGACAACCAGAGGATATATAAGAAAGACAGGGCTGATGGTAAAGGATAGCTTGTTGAAACAGGAGAATGTCATTGTCAGCCGCGTCAATAAAAAAAGCTAAAGCTATGCTTAGGTCAGCTCGTTTTTTTCATCTTTTTCAGCCTTCGACACTAAAGCCATCTCTTTAACTGAACATTTTTATGTTCTTCCACATCTTTACCAGTCAATTTGGCACCAGGCACATCATTTTCGGAGAGAATTGGTAGGTTTAGCTCAGTAAACATCTCCTTCGTACACGATTTCCATTCATTTCCTATTAGGGACAAACGGTGGCTTGTCCCTACTTAGCAACAGTAGCTAATGTCATGAATATGAATTAGCGAAAGTGACGTGTTGCTTGCGGTACGCCATTGCAATCATTTTCTGGTAGAAAATGAGCATTACCTGACCGAATTGGAGGGGTGCCAATACTTTTGGCCAGCACTGTACATATATTTTTGCCTGTACTGTCCAGCTGCTTGAACAGACATAAAAGTAAATCTGAATAGTTTGTGATTGTATTTTTTTCCCCATATTTCCCAGAATTATGTAGAGTCGGGGTTACTTACTGATCAGATTGTTGCACATAGTGATATAAGTGCTCAAAGCTGGACATTTTGCAACAGCTATAAAATTATTAATATGGGGGTGATTTGGTCATCTGGCCATCTCCTGATGTCCTTAAAAAAATGCATAGTTGATACTAAATTTGAGCTAAACATTTTATTCTTTTTGAACATGTCATATTCCATGATTTTTAGCTTCAGATGCAACACAACATGAGGCCTTCATTTTTTTCTTATATTTTTTCATTTCTTATTGCTGCTACTAACCTGTTAAACACAAAATTATCAATTTTGCCGACTGAACTCCATGAGTATCCTCGAACATGTTTTTTTTTTTTTAATTCTGTTTTCCCATCTATTTGAATTTGTTTCTTTATTTGATATTTTTTGTTGACAGCTGAAAGGTTCCAGCAGGTTTCAGGGCTTGGCCAGTTTGGATGATATAACCGCTATAATCAGCACTCCACCTTTAGGAGGATTTCAGGTAGCTGCACCAATCCAATGTAACGTTTAACTAACGCTGTCTTTGGCTGTTTGTAACGCCATGAGTGGTTGCTCTCATAAATGTATGCGCATGCGAATAAAATGTTGGTCACACTATAAATCGTTTTACTTGAGTACACAATTGCCAGCCTAACATCACTATCAGCCGATTTTCGTCTTTTTGTCAGTGGCCAACAGACTTGCATTCATTATTATTTTATTCATACTCTCTGTATTATCACAGATGATGTAAACATTGCATACAAACTGCAATTGCACAGAGACAGCCACAACTACAAAACAGAATTGGGGACACTGGAAAGGAACATTACTGTGCCTTGTAAGAATAAAGCTGAAATATTATTCAAATAATTATTTGAAATCTAAAGTAATTAACGAGGGGGAATAATATTTATTTTATAAGTAAATATTTTAGACTTATTCCAGCCGTTTTTTTATTTTTGTTTTTGCTTACAGGGTCTTAATTATATTACAACTTTACTCTTGTATCTATTTTTTTGTCTATACATAACGTAATTTTTGGACTATGAAGCACACCTGACTAAGCTGCACCGCCCAAACTCTTAACCACACTGTAGCAGTCCATCCTTTTTAAATCAAAACAAAGTCAAAACACCCAAGGCTAGCCTTAGGCTAGGTTCATACTGCAGATCTTAATGCATGAATCCGATTTTTTCTTTTGTACTGGGTTGAAGCATCGGACGGAGGTTTCCTAGGTAATAAAGTCTTCTGAGTGCTGGTGGAAAATTGCTACTCAAACGCGAGCTACATGCCCTCTTATCATGACCAACAGTGGGTGTCCATCCTTTTAAAATTGTTCTTTTGTCGCGCCATATATCATCAGATAAAGTCCGGTTCTTCTATAAAATCCCCATAGTTCTTGATGAAGTCTGACAAAGCTTCTGGCAAGCTTTGTCTGTGCTAGTCTAGCAGCTGAGAGCCATGTCATTGCAAAATTTGGATATTTACTCTTTAATATCCATCCATCCATCATCTTCCGCTTGCTCCGGGGTCGGGTCACGGGGCCAGCAGCTTTAACAGGGAAGCCCAGACTTCCCTCTCCCCAGCCACTTCAACCAGCTCCTCCGGCGGGATCCCAAGGCGTTCCCAGGCCAGCCGAGAGACATAGTCTCTCCAGCGTGTCCTGGGTCGTCCCCGGAGCCTCCCGCCGGTGGGACGTGCCCGGAACACCTCTCCGGGGAGGAGTCCTGGAGGCATCCGAACCAGATGCCTGAGCCACCTCAGCTGGCTCCTCTCAACTCGGAGGAGTAGCGGCTCAACGCAGAGTCCCTTCCGGATGAACGAGCTTCTCACCCTATCTCTAAGGGAGAGCACTCCCTTACACTCCCTTAGCACACTCTGCGAAGGAAACTCATCTTGGCCGCTTGTATCCAGGATCTTGTTCTTTCGGTCACGACCCACAGCTCGTGACCATAGGTGAGAGTAGGAACGTAGATCGACTGGTAAATCGAGAGCTTTGCCTTTCGGCTCAGCTCCGCCTGTCGATCTCTCGCTCCCTCCTACCCTCACTCGTGAACAAGACCCCAAGATACTTGAACTCCTCCACTTGGGGCAGGATCTCATCCCCGACCCGGAGAGGGCACGCCAGCCTTTTCCGACTGAGGACCATGGTCTCTGATTTGGAGGTGCTGATCTTCATCCCAACCGCTTCATACTTGGCCGCGAACCGTTCCAGTGAGAGTTGGAGGTCACGGCTTGATGAAGCCAACAGCACCACATCCTCTGCAAAAAGCAGAGATTCAATGCTGAGGTCACCAAACCGGACCCCCTCAACGCTTCAGCTGCACCTAGAAATTCTGTCCATAAAAGTTATGAACAGAATCGGTGACAAAGGGCAGCCTTGGCGGAGTCCAACCCTCATTGGGAACGAATTCGACTTACTGCCGGCAATGCGGACCAAACTCTGACACCGGTCGTATAAGGACCGAACAGCCCGCACCAAGGGGCTCGGTACCCCGTACTCCCGGAGCACCCCCCACAGGACTCCCCGAGGCACACGGTCGAACGCCTTCTCCAGATCCACAAAACACATGTAGACTGGTTGGGCGAACTCCCATGCACCCTCGAGGACCCTGCAGAGGGTGTAGAGCTGTTCCACTGTTCCACGGCCGGGACGAAAACCACACTGCTCCTCCTGAATCTGAAATTCGACTTCCTGACGGACCCTCCTCTCCAGCACCCCTGAATAGACTTTTCCGGGGAGGCTGAGGAGTGTGATCCCTCTATAATTGGAACACACCCTCCGGTCCCCCTTCTTAAAAAGGGGAACCACCACCCCGGTCTGCCAATCCAGAGGCACTGTCCCCGATGTCCACGCGATGTTGTAGAGGCGTGTCAGCCACGACAGCCCCACAACATCCAGAGCCTTTAGGAACTCGGGGCGGATCTCATCGACCCCTGGGGCCTTGCCACTGAGGAGCTTTCCAACCACCTCAGTGACTTCAACCCCAAAAATCGGAAAAGCCACCTCGGAGTCCCCAGACTCTGCTTCCTCAAAGGAAGGCGTGCCGGTGGAATACTCTTTAATATAATATGACTATTTATCCATGTTTAGACTTAAATGACCTTTCGGTAGGGGCAGCAAGAATCTTCTCTTGACAACAAGTCGGAATGTAAATAAAGTTAACTAATTTTCTCACAGAGTCTGAAGCTAACTCGGTTGCAAATTTTGCCTTTTTTTAGTTTGCTTTTTCAGTGTATCACATACATGACAAGAAATACCAAATACGGCATTACAATGTACTGTCATGAATGGCTTCAACTACTGAGACCTTAGCAAGCATATTGAACATCTGAATTTTTTTCTTCTTCCCCCTTTTATCTGGTTTAACTCCTATTTCCCTTGAATAAAAAGTCCTACTTTTTCCAGTGAATCTCTTAACTGTGCTATGCTTACTTGTCTGGCTACTAACATTCCTTTTTTTCTAAAATCATCTAGGCTAAAACCTGAACGGCATGTAGCGCTGCATTTAAGTAGCTTCTGCTGAATGTTGCATTTGGTGTTGCCAGACTCAGAGAGCCCAGTCACCCCCAGAGGAGGAGGAGGAAGCAGAGGAAGAGGATTCAGAGGAACTGGGCCATGTCGACACGTATGCTGAGTACAGACCATCCAAATGTAGGTCACTAGACAGAACGGCAAAATGTTGCCATAAACTCAATTCAAACTGACAAAATGCATTTTTTTCTTCGTCCTCTTCAGCTACTATTGGAATTTCCCATCCCGACATAGTGGTGGAAACCAACACGTTGTCTAGTGTCCCCCCTCCGGACATCACATACACTCTGTCTATACCCGAATCCACCATTAACAGCGGCCTGCTGTCCGCCCTGCAGCTAGAAGCCATCATCTACGCCTGTCAGGTACACACATGCACAAACATCTACCCGCAGTCATTTCCTTTCACACGGAGCAACGAGTGACCTGTTTCTCTCCGTTTTTTGTATGGCCAGCAACACGAAGTTATCCTACAGAACAACCAACGAGCAGGGTTCCTGATTGGGGATGGGGCCGGTGTGGGAAAGGGACGTACTGTTGCAGGAATCATTCTGGAAAACTACCTTAAGGGAAGGAAAAAATCACTATGGTGAGTAAGCACTCCCTGATGAGGTTTATTAACAGTGTTGGACTACTTAGAAATAATGAGTGTAGATTGGCAGGACATTTGTGTGTAACAGAGGTGAGCAATTAACTTTCCCCTTGAGGCCACTTGTGTGTTGATGTACTGTGGGATGCTATAATTGGGAAATACGAACCTTGTGCAATTAAGTAGTTTATGCAGTTGCTACGGTAAGTAAGAATAGCATTTAATTGTTCTTCTTGTAACTAAATTACTGGCATAATGAACCAAGGTATATGAAGTAAATGATATATATATATATAGATTAGGCATGTGCCAGTATGAGATTCTTAAGCAAAAGTACCGCGGTTTCACGGTATCACGGTATTGCAGTTATACCTCTAAAATGTGTTATTTTGTGTTATAAAAAATAATTTTTTTCAATTGAACAGGATTTTTTCGCAACATATTTGCAAATTGGAACATCAAAATGAATATAATGTTAAAATTAAAAAATAAATAACTGAAATATTTTAATTGAAATAAATAGAACTTGTAGAATAAACCCACAGCCACTGCTCAAGTTGCTCAACATTAGAACAAGAACCCTTGGTAATATATGATCAAATTGATTTTATGTAAAACACATATCTCTACTACTGTGAATATTAACTTGTTGAATATTAATGGAGAGCGACACTAAGAGTGTGTATGACTTGTATCATTATTTACACATTATACACTCCCACCCACCCTCTCCCAACACAGAAAGTCGGCAGAAAGAAAAAACACCACAGGCGGCTGTATTATGAAAATGTTATTTTGAACAGATGTTTACAATGGTGGAAGACTCAACAAAAGTAGGCTAATGGTCGAGAGGAAACTAGTTAGCCATCTTGGCATGTGAACTAGCCATGTTATCTGCCTCATTAACAAGCTTACGTTACAGTATTTGTTTTACGATCGCTAGACACACTTCACACGCTGGAGCTCTCGTAGCCGGTGGAAAACGTTCATGACAGCGTTTACTTACCATAAATTTGTGTAAAGTGACGGATGATGGTCACGAAAATGGGAAATGATCTTAGAAGTATTGTCTACACCTTGGCTGTCCTTCCTCCTCAAAGCCACAGTCATCTGTTCCTTTTCGGTAGCCGAAATGCTCCAATACCGACGACTTTTTTGAATGGATTTTGAAAAAGCTTAGGTGCAGTTTGGACAGCAACAGCAGTGTCACCGACGGAGCAAAAACCCGAGGGATTGGGTGAGCGCTGCCTCTGCAAGCCATTTCTTGCTGCATTTTTGGGACATAAAACAATAGCTACCGTATTTTTCGGACTATAAGTCACAGTTTTTTTCAGTTTGGCTAGGGGTGCGATTTATACTATGGAGCGTCTTATGTGTGAAATTAATAACACATTATTATTGGTTTTCACATGTTATTTTGGTATTTTGGAGAGACACTGATAACTTGGTAAACTTGTTAGCATGTTCTCTATGCTATAGTTATCTGAATACTCTTAATAGCTAAGTTACGTCAACATACGAGCCACGTTCACATTTCGTTGTTCACGCATCATGTAACATTATCATACTGTTCACTTATTCATCATTGTTGTTCTCTATTGTATTTTTATTTTAAATAGCCTTTCAAGATGACATATCTGTTCTATGTGCTGGATTCTATCAAATAAATTTCCCCCAAAAATGGGACTTATACTCCAGTGCGACTTATATGTTTTTTTTTTCCTTTTCATTGCGCATTTTTTGGGCTGGTGCGACTTATAGTCCGAAAAATACGGTAAAACCGGACTACGGTATAACGGAAAATTTTAGTGGTTTTAAAAGCGTGACATTTTCATACCACGGTAAACCTTAAAGCAGTAATGTGAAGTAAGGTTGGCCAACCATGTTTTTGAATAATATCAATGGCTAAACAGTTATAAGCATATTTTCGTTATTTTTTTTTAACGCAACCCTTCCAGATTCTTTGTTTAACCCATAGCAACACCCTTGACAACGAAGATGCTTTTCTTCGGCAATCTTCGGAAATCTTCGGAAATTACGTCACACCGGGAAGTGCAAGGGAAGTGCGCCATAGAACAGTATTGTTTGTTGCATTGCGTCTCGGTAAGATGCCACGGCGGTGTGTGGCGATGTTTTGTTCTCACTCAAACGAAAAGTTGTATGAGTGGCCAAAGGATTGCAGGGCACGTAAATGGACATCTTTTGTTCGCACTAAGCGAATGAATTTCACGCCATCATCGAGTAGTGTTCTCTGCTGCAAACACTTCGAAGATGCCTGTTTCCTTAACCGGTCTGCTTATGATCAAGGATTTGCCAAAAAGTAAGTGTGATTTTTGGATAGATGACTGATGACTTTGTCAAAGCAGAGCTGCCAACTGTTGTGGAACGAACAGTATAAGCTAGCGACGTTAGCCGAAAGTTAACTCGTGGCAATCCCCGATCATAGTGGTTGTTGCGTTTGCTAGGTTAAATGTGTTTTAAATTGTGCGTCATCTACGATCTTGTCCAAAAGGGTTAATCCACTGTCAATCGGGAAACGGGTGTGGATGTGCATAGAAACGGGTCGGCGTCGCGGTAATTCACGGTCACGTTGCATTAAGAGACACGCACCGCCGGTGAGTTTGTGCACAATTATTTGTATTTGTATTATGTATTTCCACCTTCATGCTTCAAGCATTGCATTGCATTTGTACGGTTCGCCGTTTCTTTCACGGTGATCGCTTGATAGCCTTCTAGTTTGTGTTTGTCCGCTTCGCGAGAGCCGCTGACAGGTGACAGGTGTTGCTTTTAATGTCTGGCAGCGAATCAGCGAGCGCGCAGGTCACGCAGTGAATCATGGGAAATGTTGTCTCGGGACAACACTGAAGTGGTGCTTTGTAATCTGTTCGCTTGTGTGAAAAAAACTACATTTCCTCACGCCATTAGACGCCACTTCCTCCTGAGAGCCCCGAGCCGTGTTGTACTGATTAGCTCCATGTGTTAAAAAAAAAAAAAAGTTGTCGGCACGTCGTGTGTTCGATACATTTGTAAACAAAAAGCTCATAACAAGACACTATGCACAATCCGTTTAAGAGACGCTGGAGTAGTAGGAGGCGAGGAGGAGATCAGCGAAAAGCAAAACTTCGCGGTCGAATGTGGCGGCAGTCCGCTATTATTTTGTTTTCTTATTGTTGCCACAATAAAATGGAGAAAGCCATCAACGACTCATCTCCTTCTCCCCCCCGCCAACGTTTTTATATTATTATTTTATATGCACGAGAGCTGCCGGATCTGCCAAAATGAACATGAAGTCTGACTATTATTTTTTTTAACAATGTCATCAGATAGACAAAAACATAAAATTATGTGCAAATGCCTGCATCTTCAAATCATGAAAATAATAACAGCCTATATCTTACCAATCTTGTAATCTCGATGGGTCTTGTATCCATTCCATGTCAGGTAGTCTAGGCACATTAGCCACGTTTACATGCTGACTTTTTTTCATACCGATTCAAATCATTCCGAATGGAAATTTCACATCAGCTGTTTACATGTCACTTCATCTATTCCGATCCAGGGTTTACATGCGTCTGCTTTTATTCCGAAAGGACGTTTGACAACTGCCGTCTGACATGCGCAGATTAATCAAAACAAAGCGTCACGTTGCAAAACATGGAGATTGATCGTCAAATCAGCTGCTGTTCTAACTTTTCGAGTGGAAAAAAAACTTCAGAATGACACGCCGTTCATTTAAAAAGTTGTGTGGGTGCGCAGTGCGTGTGCTTGGAAGCCATGTTGCATGTGACGTTACTTACGTCACAAAGTGACGTCACCACGTCAGTACGGAGCATGCGCAGAAAGAACGCAGCCAGACACCATTCCGCTTCCCTGTTTACATGATATAATTTTACTTCTAATCGGTTTGGGAAAAGGAATATTCCACCCCTGTGAATCGGAATGAAATTCCATTCGGTTTGGGCCTGTTCATTCCGAATGAGGTGTTTATATGGAACACATTTATTCGGTTTGAACAAATATTCCGATTGAAATTGGAATATTTGGCTCCATGTAAACGTGGCAATTGTTTGCATCCTGATTAGCGTCTGGCTAATACATGTTAGGACCAACATAAAATTCCAACCTCCTCTTCTTCCTCCAACTCTTCAAAAACTTGGATCTCCTCCCTTGCGCTTGATCTATCGCTTATATCGCTGTTTGAATCATTGTTTGAAGGGCTTTGTATGGCGGCCGTATGTATGGAGCTGCCATCGCTGTTCCCGGTGTGACGTATCACTTCCGGGTTCGTCCCCTTTCAGGCTCAAACTTGGGAAACGCGGCTATTTTGTCAAATATACAACATATAAATATTTTTTTCATGCTTTATTTGTTGGACAATGTTTAATTTAATTGTGACCCTATTTGGCATGTTATGAAATTACTTCACATTACTGCTTTAAAACCGGCAACCGACACATGCCTAAAATAGATAGATATATAACACTTCAGTAACTTGGGTTTGAACCCACACGATCACTCTGGCAGCTAACTTCAGTCGTCAGCACACTAAAGTTCTCAAGGAGTGAAGCAGCACTTCCTCCAACTGGTCTTCAGTAGGTCAGTAATCCACATCTCAACTACCAAGATGGTGTGGGTTTGAATTACACTTGAAAGGAGAGAGAACAAGGACAGGAGTGCAGTGACATCACCACCACCACCATCAGAACCGATTACATATACGGATCATAGTGTAAAAAATGGCAATATTAAATTCATTTCTACTGTGATTTTCAGTAAAAAAATACATCTTTGAAAAAATCAACCGTAAAACTTCCTGAAGCACTTTTACCATTTTTATGTGTATTCTAGGATTTTTATAATAAGATTGAACAATCATAATTCAGTGCAAGTGATGGCGATAAATATTTAATCCATTTGAATTGAGGGGGCTGTTAATGAAACTATATGTTCATATATTGCATTAAAGGGATGACCGCTTGTCCTGTCCAATTGTACCCCAAAATGTATTTTTTTGAGAATTTGTTGTATTTTGCTTGTCGTGAAATCTCAAAAGACTATCTGTGACTAAGCGTAATGCCATCCTAATTGTAGCCTTTACATGCAGTGCAGGATGTGAGCTCATCTCTCAGTCAGCCCCAGTTTTTGGTCGGCCAAAATAAGATTCATGCACACGGGCAAAATCACCTGATTTGCATTTGCTTGTCCGTGTTCTGTCCAGCTGTGTACACCGAATGACTAATCCTTACTGTTCCTGCCCGCAGGTTCAGCATATCCAATGACCTGAAATTTGATGCAGAACGAGATCTCAAAGACATAGATGCACCCACTATTCCTGTGCATGCCTTAAACAAAGTAAGTGCAGGTGTTAATGAAGAAAGCCGTTCTTTCTTAGCGGTCATGCGGAAAATGGAAAGAAGCAAAGCTACCGTGGGTGACCGTGTGACTGTGTTGCAGATTAAGTATGGAGACACAGCTACCTCAGAAGGAGTCCTCTTTGCGACCTACTCTGCGCTGATTGGCGAAAGCCAAGCGGGAGGGCAGCACCGCACGCGGATTAAGCAGATCCTGGACTGGTGCAAGCCGGATTTTGACGGAGTTGTATCCTTTCATTTTCCAGATGACGCACACATTCCTCCTTCTCTAGTGCTCTGTGCGCCCCCCTTTCCCTTAGTTGTTTGCCCTTGACCTGCATTCTCCAACTCAGATTATTTTTGATGAATGCCACAAAGCCAAGAATGCTACGTCGACAAAGATGGGCAAGGCAGTGCTTGATCTGCAAAACAAGCTGCCGCGGGCCAGAGTGGTGTATGCCAGTGCCACAGGTACATATACGATATACCTAGTAGGACCTCCAATGTGGGACGCGATACATTCCGTCATCCTGCTTGAGGACTGCCAGGGAACGATCACATTTCATTACCATTGTTTCCAATTGATGAATTACCCATCTGAACTGGGAGGCCGGGTAGTTATCAATCACTTTCATTCACTGTCTAATGCAGCAATTTTGTCAACTTTCAATTCACTGCATAAATAAGTGAAAGTAAACCTCTGCATTTAAAAATAAATGGAAGCAAAACTTCAACTTCTTAGTCCATTCTCACTTCATGAGGACATGAGACTATTTTTTGGTAAAAAAAACAAAAAAAACAAAAAACACATAGCCCCATAAAGACATTTTGGTATAGTGCGGCCAACATGAACCACAATGGGATGTCCACATATGTGGATGCCATGTCCTGATTATATTTTAAAAAACATATATATATGGCGGAAAACACTGAGGTGACTTTAAGTTCTGCCCTGAGACCCCCAATTTGGCCAAATTTCTTTAAATTGTCCAATGCATGTGTGATACATCATTGGAAAGTTTAAAATCTCAATTTTCTGGGGGGAAGAAAAATTTTGAACAGGAGGGCATTTAAAAAAAAAAATTAAACAACAGAACCTTAACTGGAGGCGAGAGCACGTGAGAGCAGAATTAAAGACGCCATGATTTTAATGAGATATTATTGCATAGTTGCCTTGTTTTGATCCAAAAACTCCATGTTGCATGTATCATCGAGTGTCAAAACGCGGATATAAATGGCCACAGCCGGATTTTTGGGGGCTTTCATGGGTGAAACATGGTCATATAACATATATAAGAGTCGCGATTCAAAAATCGCAGACATCAAGGAGTGGTCGAGATGTTTTTTTCATATATTTACCCTTTTAAACGTTTTTTTTTTTTTCTTCTTCTTCTTTCTTTGTTTGGATCGATTATCATCTAAAATATTGGGGAAAATGCGACGGTAAAATAAAAAATACAATTAAGCAATAGTTATGAGGTAGATATCCGTGACTTTTTTACAGACGCCAATTTTTTCATTGTGATGTAATTTGTTTAAAAATTTAAAATATGCCAGTGAACAATTTTTAAAGTCGTTTTTTTTTTTTTTTTTTTTTTTTTTTTTTAACTAAATATTAGACATCGATTAATGATTCTAAGCTAAAAATGACAGACATTTCGAATAATAAATATGATTACTTACCTTCTTTTTATGGCTAGGTCGAAACAAAAGCGGTTGTGCGACGTCTGTAAATGGGGGTTTCCAGGGTAAAACGGACAAATTAAAAATAATTTGGGGGCTTAATGCGCTATGAATCTGCTATGGCAGCATAAAGACATATTGTTCTATCAAACACAACAGTTGTTTTGGCTTAAAATACAGCAGTTTATTTTAAAGAGGGGTGCAAGGGCAGAAACTGCTTTTTCAGTCTTGTCTGTGTTTTCTGCCATGTATTTGTTCATTATGATTTTAACATAATTTTTTAATGAATAATTACAATTAATAATTAATACAATGTTAATAAAAACAACATGCATAAAAATTAAAATGATTAAAAACAAATATATTCTTGTTATAGCCCCCAAAAATACGATTTTTATTTAATTTTTAATTTTCATGGTATTTAACTTATTGCCTTCCATTGACAAGGATAGATTTATGATTAATTTGAATTGGGAAGACTAACTTGAATGGTCATCTTTCAGTGCCATTGACGGCAGCAGTCATTCACTGCCAGCCTCTAACAATCAAAATGGATTGGGCATCTCGCACGGTCAGTTGGAGCCAATGGGTCAAATGAGTGTGGCCAATAAAGGGTTAAAGGAACAGCGTTTTAATGATATTTATCTGAAAGAGAGTTGCTCAGCATATTAAGATATATAAATCGCAATTTTCTTAGATGTCTGATAATGGAGGAAATTATTTTAAACAACAAAAATGACACACTTAAGAACACCACCATAATTTGACATCAGTGATACCCACCTACACACTCTTGATAGACTTGAGCACAGGTGGAATGGGTATTAAAGGGAACCTCTGACTTAAAGACTTGTAGTTTCTAATCAGCCACAATTGTTTTCTTTTACTAAAATATGTTCGTAGAAACACATAAAATACTGCCATTGATTCAAAAATGTATAATATTTAGTATATATTTTGACCTACTGAGGGTGCCATGTTTTATGCGGGCATTGAACACTCAGGGTGATGACATAGTTTGTTACTCACTAGACGAACAGTATTGGTCTTCTGCAATTCCTTCTATGCGGTGAGACGTCCAACACATGGGCACATCAGTTAAAAGCGGCGAGTACTTACTATTTGTGTTTTTATTGAGTCATTACCTTTTCATTGCCTCAAAATACTTTTTGTGTGTTTCCCTTTCATACTTTTAAGCATTGTGTTTTCTCTTGGGGGACGGGTCACGATAAGCGTTTGCTTTTTTCCCGTCTTCCATTGTCTGTCATCGTCTTTTTTCAGGCAAATTATTCCATAGTCTGTGTCAGTGTTTCACCTTTCTGGCCAAACTATCCCACACTCTGTAACTGTCAATGATTCTGATTACAATAAATTCATTCATTCATTCTCGTGGTAGCTGTAAAGCAGATTGTTGATATGTTGACCACATTAGTCACGTAGCGTATTTAAACCACCCTTGTTTGATATTACTATGTTTAAATATTTTTAAGGCATCTTTAGTAAGTTCTGTCTGTATGCATCTAAACAAAACAAGCTGAAAGCGCACGGAAGTACCGTATTGGCCTGAATATAAGACGGCCCTGATTATAAGACGACCCCCTCTTTATTAAGACTCAAGTTTGAACAAAAGACTTTTTGAACACCAAATTCATTTTTATACAGAAAATAATTACAGTACATCTGAAACAAATGATTATAACAATATATTTGAGAGAAAAAGCATGTTATTTTGCCTCATTCAAATCTTAATATCTGAACATTTAAATATGTAAACTAAACTTCAATCACATTCATAAATGAATGGCTTCTGGTTTTTGAAATGTAAATAAACCAATCTATTGTGATAAAACAACAAAATTGCAATAACTGGATTAACCATCAAAGTGAAGTCTAACTGTAAATGTAGTCTTGAAACAAGTCTGAATAAGGAAAAACATTGCAATAAAATAATGCAAACTGGTTAAACTAAAAAGAGTAGCTGAGATCTGCCATGACAGAACATCGCTTCAATGATATCTGGCGCCATCTAGCGTCGTGAATGGGGAGAGTAGCTGGGATCTGTTATGACAGAACACCGCTTCAATGATATCTGGCGCCATCTAGCATCATGAATGGGTATAATGTCTAGACCGCGAATATAAGACGACCCCCTCTTTTTCAGTGTTATTTCAATGCAAAAAACATAGTGTTATATCCGGGCCAATACGGTACTTTGGGTGTCAAATTCGCCTCTTGAAGGCACATTTTGGCAGAACTCTCGTTTCGTCTCATCCTGTCTTTCCTGTTCATTTTTCTTTTGCTGCTCGTTTTGTGAAATATCGACAGTGCTGTGATGCTCATTAAGGTTCCTCTCGGGTTCAAATTGAAAGGGTTGAACAGATGACATGTTTATGTCGCGAGAGTCATACTCTGGAAGCCCGGCAGCGTAACAATGTGACGTCACCGCCCTGGGACGTCAACAGCAATGGCGACCTACTAGTTAAACTAATTTTACAAATTGTATAAAAATGAAAACATCAAGAGGGGTCTTCATATCAAATTATTATAACTCATGATAACGTTTTTCTTCTAAGAACTACAAGTCTTTCTCTCCGTGGATCCCTTTAATGACGTCATGAGGAACGGCAAGAAATCTGGGATACTCACTTGATTGGCTAAAACAGTTGCAGCATTGATAAAAATGTCTGCCCGCACTAAATGCCAACAACTTCCTTGGAATACTGGCTTTTATTTACGTCTTAATCCACTATTACGCTTTAGAAAAATGTTTCCTCCCCCTGGTTGCCTGTCCTTTTAAGTCACGCCGGTTTTCTTTAGAGGCTCAACCGGTACAACTCAATGCAAATAAACTTTTGGTGTACTTTCTGGACATCCAGGTGCCTCTGAGCCAAAGAACATGATCTACATGAGCCGCCTTGGTATCTGGGGTGAGGGCACGCCCTTCAGGGCCTTCGATGACTTCCTGCACGCCATCGAGAAGAGGTTTGCGGCATTTGATACTTTAGAAATGACTCATAAATCATGAGGGTTTCCTGTTCTTGTATGAGGCAGAATATTTCCCCATATAGTGGCTAATGCGAGGGTGTTATTCAATTTAGTCAACATGACTTTTCTTGTTGGGGGGGGGGGGGGGGGTCAATGTGTGTGTAAGGTTCGACTCACTGCTGTCATTTGATTGATCGATCTCTCACCTCCACAGGTGTTGCTAATTTTGTGTTTTGGGTAACCACCAGGTTCAAATGGGCATGTGTGATATAGCATCTTTTCACTCAGAATATTTAGTCTTTTGACTTGATGAGAAAATAACAGATTAAAAGATTCATTGTGCATGTAGCTATTCCTCAATAAACTGTAGGTTTTTTTGTAGGTTTTAGGTTTAGTTGTTGATTTGTAATTTTTGGAGAGGATAAAGAATATTTGCCTACGAATATTATTTAGTGCTGCAACGATTACTCTTATTAACTTGTGTAATTCGATTGGAAAAAAAGATTCAAATTAAATTTTGCAGCTTAGAGTATTCGTTTAATTATTTTTTGGGGGTTGTAATGGTTTGCTTTGAAAGTGTTTGCATTTAGTTTTATTGATTTGGGTGGATACACTGCCCTGTAGTGGCATCAGTGAATATGACAAAACTCATTTCAATTGGCTGAATCCAGCTGCGCCCTGTTAAGACCAACATAAACTACGTTTTTGTTTGAGCAAATGTTTTTTTTATGCATTCGTAATTTATTTTATAGGTATATTTAGCCTTTTTTGTGGGAATATGTGTTTTTTTTAAAAAAAAGTTAAGCTAGCGTAATTTTGATATGTAAGTTAGCCATTTGTTCTTTTGTTGTACTTACATCACTTATTTATTTTTTTATACTGTTTGAGGCTCAGCTCAGGTATTTTTTTATGTTCCTCATACGATTACCCAATTATTCGAACTAACTAGTTCATCGATTAATCAAGTACTAATATAATTGATAGCTGCAGCCCTAATATTGTTGTTTGCTCACATGTGTTGCTGTGCCATTTGTGTTCAAATATACCTTCAGAGTTGTAATACCACAATATTGACACTATTAGTTAATGTTTTGATATTGTTTTGCCATAGACTTCATAACCTATTGACATGACATGGGAAACGGAGACCGATCCGTAGGGGGCGTATTTTCAAAAACTTCAAATTCAAGTAATTGTCAAGGCGAAGCAAAAAAGAAACCGCACGACAGCTCATTTCTTAAAACAAGTTCAAAATGAAATATGACCACCTGTTCCCTCTACTGACTAACTAGGAACCTCCAAACAACCATAAATCCGCAGTCATTTAGTGTAATTAATCAGCCCTGAGAACAAAAAAAAAAATCACAGATCGGGCTCTGAAGATCAATGCGTATACATCCCGGGACTATACCTACCAAATTTCATTGTGACCCGTCCATGAATAAATAACGAGGATAGCCGTTTTATTGTCCCAAGAAGAAGAACAATTTAAGCAAGAATTTGAAACCACGCTCCGGGCGGTCTAAAAAAGTAAGGGAGAAGTTGTTTTTAAAAAAAAAAACAAAAAAAAAAACTGTCAACTCAGTCACATCTTCACCACTGTGATATGAACTTCCAGTTTGACTATGTCAATTGAAGAGAATGTACACATTTTTCAAATGTGTTGACATGCACCTATATATCCCTTTCATCCACAGAGGGGTTGGTGCCATGGAGATTGTTGCCATGGATATGAAAGTGAGCGGGATGTACATAGCCAGGCAGCTGAGTTTCTCAGGGGTGTCATTCCGGATTGAAGAGATCGGATTGGACAGCGACTTCAAGCTGGTCTACAATAAAGCCGCCAAATTGGTGAGTGTGATTCACAATTCAGCATCACCGACACGTGGAAATTGAAATAACAGTATCCCTTCCTTTTCAGTGGGCGGAGGCACTGCAGGTCTTCATGCGTGCCGCCGACGAGCTGGGCCTGGTTAGCAGGAAGTCCCTGTGGGGCCAGTTCTGGTCGTCACACCAGCGTTTTTTCAAATACCTCTGTATCGCTGCCAAGGTCCGCTGCCTGGTGGAGTTGGCTAAGAAAGAGCTGGAGGCAGGAAAGGTCAGCACAAATCGCTGGAAAACTGAGTCATCAACTTTGCACGCAATGTGGAAATGACCAGGCGGAGAGGCAGACTGGAGATAATTTCACATATTGGCGCTGGAAATGAAAGCATGTTTTTCCATTGTTTTCTTCTGATAAGCATAGGTGGTAACATTTCATTTGTTACTTCCTGTTACAGTGTATTGTCATTGGCCTGCAGTCTACCGGGGAGTCACGCACTAGAGAAGTTTTAGATGAGAATGACGGCCATCTTGACAGATTCGTCTCTGCCGCTGAGTGAGTGAGCCTGTACAATTTGCTTTTGAGACGTCTTTGTGTGATTATGTGTGGGTGTCACCAGCTTCTCACCCTTAAGCACATTGTGTTCAAATTCAGGATATTAAATCACACATTGCACGTTCATCTGCCTACGAGCATCTGTCAAACAAGGAATGTATCTTGAGCTACTTTGTGAGAGCCCGAACAGCTTTGCTTTCTTCCCTTCAGGGGAGTTTTCCAGTCCCTTGTTACCAAACACTTCCCTTCTGAGAAGCAGCGGCGGGAGAAAGCACCCGGGGTCAAAAGAAAACGTGAGTTTAAGCTTTGTGTGGTAGAGCAAAAAAAAAATTTAATAATGGAATCTCCAAAAGTAGATGGTCATAAATGTGTTCAATAAAAGACAATACAAAAGGAGTGCAAATTAAAATAATGCAGTGTTTGTTGAACTTTGAAGTTGCTGCTTTATCTACGTAACATTTCTGGACATACCGTTCGTTATAAGTCAAGTGATTGTTTTTGATAAGTTAAAAACTAACACAGAGGCTGACATGACCCGAAATGTGATGTCATTAAAAATTTATTATCTATTAATAATAATAATTATGTATATGGCGGAAAACACTCAAGTGACTTGAAGTTCCGCTCTGAGACCCCCTATTTGGCCAACTTTCAAAATTGTCCGATATGCATGTGTGATACATCATTGGAAAGCTTAAAATCTCAATTTTCTGGGGGAAGAAAAATTTTGAACGGGTGGGCATTTAAAAAAAAAAAAAGTTTTTTTAAACAGCAAAATCCGATCTGGAGGTGAGAGCACACAAGAGCAGAATTACAGACGCCATGACTTTAACGAGATACTATCGCGTACTTACCTCGTTTCGATCCAAAAACTCGTCAAGACACGGCTGTGAATGGCCACAGCTGGATTTTTTGGGGATTTTATGGGTGAAACATGGTAATATAACAAGGGTCGCGATGCAGAAATTGCAGACATCGAGGAGTGGTCGAGATTTTCTTTTTCATATATTTACCCTTTTAAACCTTTTTTCCAATTTTTTTTTTTTTTTGACCGATTATTTATCATCTAACATATCAGAAAAAATGCGACAGTAACAAAAAAAATACAATTAAGCGTTAGTTATGAGGTAGATATCCGCGACCTTTTTACAGACATCATTTTTTTCATTGTGACATAATTTGTTTAAAAGTTTAAAATATGTGAGTGAATAATTTTTTTAAGTCGTTTTGTTTTTTTAAACGAAATATGAGACATCAATGAATGATTCTAAGCTAAAAACGACAGACATTTTGAATAATAAATATAAATAATTACCTTCGTTTTATGGCTGGGTTGAAACAAAAGCGGTTGCGCGACGTCTGTAAACAGGGATTTTCAGGGTAAAACGGACAAATTAAAAATAGTTTGGGGGCTTAATGTTCCATGAATCTGCTATAGCAGCATATAGACGTATTGTTCTATCAAACACGAGTTGTTATGGCTTAAAATACAGTAGTTTCTGAGGAGTGCAGTGAGCAGCGAGAAGAGTGCAAGAGCAGAAACTGCTTTTTCAGTCTTGTCTGTGTTTTCCGCCTTATGTTAATATGAATAAGGCGGAAAACGGAAAACACAGACAAGACTGAAAAAGCAGTTTCTGCTCTTGCACTCCTCTTTAAAAGAAATTGCTGTATTTTAAGGCAAAACAACTGTTGTATTTGATAGAACAATATGTCTATATGCTGCCATAGCAGATTCATGGGGCATTAAGCCCCCGAACTATTTTTAATTTGCCCGTTTTACCCTGAAAACCGCCATTTACAGATGTCGCGCAACCGCTTTTGTTTCAACCCAGCCATAAAACGAAGGTAGTTAAATATATTCATTATTCAATATGTCTGTCATTTTTAGCTTATTATCATTAATTGTTGTCTAATCTTTCGTTTAAAAAAAAAAAAAAAGATTAAAAAAATCATTCACTCGCATATTGTAAACTTTTAAACAAATTACGTCACAATGAAAAAAGTCGCGTCTGTAAAAAAGTCACGGATGTTTACCTCATAACTATCGCTTAATTGTATTTATTTTTGTTTCTGTCGCATTTTTTCCAATATGTTAGATGATAAATAATCGATCAAAATAAAGAAAAATTGGAAAAAAGGTTTAAAAGGGTAAATATATGGAAAAGAACATCTCAAACACACCTCGATGTCTGCGATTTCTGCATCACAAACCTTGTTTTATTACCATGTTTCACCCATAATATCCCCAAAAAATCCAGCTGTGGCACTTGACACTCAGTGATACATGCTACATGGAGATTTTGGATCGAATCAAGGTAAGTACGCGATAATATCTCATTTAAGTCATGGCGTCTGTAATTCTGCTCTCGCGTGCTCTCACCTCCAGGTAGGGTTTGCTGTTTTAAAAAAAAAAGTTTTTTTTAAATGCCCTCCTGTTCAAAATTTTTCTTCCCCCAGAAAATTGAGATTTTAAGCTTTCCAATGATGTATCACACATGCATATCGGACAATTTTGAAAGTTGGCTGAATTGGGGGTCTCAGAGCGGAACTTCAAATCACCTGAGTGTTTTCCGCCATAAATAACATGATAAATTTACCTGTCAATGACAATAATAGAAATCTAGTTCATTTAAACTGGGTGTGAGTGCTCATATTTCAGTGCCATTGAGAGTTCTATCCTAGTCAAAATTGGTTGGATGTCATCAGTGGCTGACAATGAGTTAAATCAGTGCCCTATAAAGGGTTAAAAGTGTTGCCCTTTGTAACCCCTCATTGATGTAATCGACAGGTAAGCCTCGAGCTCGCCATCCCAAAGTACCCAAGCACTCGGTGGACAGCGGCGGTATCATTAGCATTAACAGCGATGACAGCAGCACTGACTCTGATGGCATGGACACCGATTCCAACTCCTCGCCTGACTCGCTGCTAGACAACGATGATGTAATCTTTGTCAACCATACCAACTGCCACACTGGTAAGTGTTGTTGTCATTATTGTCATGGTGAAGTGACACCCAGCACTGTGTCTGACATTCTCTCATGTGGATATTCAGTCCGAATTGAGGAGATGAAACAGGATCTTTTGAACAAGATAGCAGAACTTGGAAAAGAACTACCTCTCAACACACTTGACGAGCTCATTGATAAGTTTGGAGGGCCTGATAAAGTCTCTGAGGTGTGAGCAAGAAACGTGCAGTAGGTTTTGAAAGAACTTGAGCATATTAAACATTTTTCTTCCACTGCCAAACAGATGACTGGGCGTAAGGGTCGTGTGGTGCGACGTCCTGACGGTAGCGTCCGTTACGAGTCACGCGCTGAGCAGGGTCTTACCATCGACCACATCAACATCAAGGAGAAAGACCGCTTTATGAGTGGAGAGAAGGTCAGTTTCAGCTTTTGCACTTATTATTGGAATTTGCTTGATAGGGAATAGTATCCCTCAGTGTTGTTTTCGTCAACAATGACGATGAATATAATATTTTGTCGATGAACAATTTTTTTCATGACGATGACGGGCTGAAAACGTGGCTTGGAAGACTAGAACATAACGAGACGAATGTTAGTTTCAGCTTACAAGATAAAAATGCAGCAGTTTCTGTCATATGTTTAAAATGCGTGGCATTTTCATATTGTACGTGGAGTGCGTCAGCTTGCATCGTTGCAGTGTTTGGGTCATGTCACTCATGTGAGATGCTGCGCCACTCCCTCACTCTCCTTACCGGAATTTAGGATGTGTTACAAGCTAGGCTACGCTCCATCTTGCTTGTTTGGAAACACATGGTAAGATTTGTTCTCTTTTTTGGCAAGAGAGAATATGCAATGTTGCTTTAAAGGTCTGTGCTGAGTGATCATCACACACTAAATGTAACTCGTTGCGTTAGCATAGCATTCGCGTTAGCATTAGCATCAACTTTAGCATGGCGAGCATCTTCTTAAAGGGGAAATGTGAACTAAGGTTGGCCAACCATGTTTTTGAATAATATCAATGGCTAAACATTTATAAGCATATTTTCATTATTTTTTTTAACGCAACCCTTCCAGATTCTTTGTTTAACCCATAGCAACGCCCTTGACAGCGAAAATGTTTTTCTTCGGCAATCTTCAGAAATCACGTCACACCGGGAAGTGCGAGGGAAGTCCGCCATAGAACAGTATTGTTTGTTGCATTGCTTCTCGGTAAGATGCCACGGCGGTGTGTGGCGATGTTTTGTTCTCACTCAAACGAAGTTTGAGAACAAACAAACAACTTACAACAAACAAAGTTGTATGAGTGGCCAAAGGATAGCAGGGCACGTAAATGGACATCTTTCGTTCGCACGAAGCGAATGAATTTCATGCCATCATCGAGTAGTGTTCTCTGCTGCAAACACTTCAAAGATGCCTGCTTCCTTAACCGGTCTGCTTATGATCAAGGATTTGCCAAAAAGTAAGTGTGATTTTTGGATAGATGACTGATGACTTTGTCAAAGCAGAGCTGCCAACTGATGTGGAATGAACAGTATAAGCTAGCGACGTTAGCCGAGGCTATCCCCGATCATAGTTGTTGTTGCGTTCGCTAGGTTAAGCGTGTTTAAATTGTGCGTCATCTACGATCTTGTCCGAAAGGGTTAATCCACTGTCAATCGGGAAAGGGGTGTGGATGTGCACATAAGTGGGTCGGCGTCGCGGTAATTCACGGTCACGTTGCAGTAAGAGACACACACCGCCGGTGAGTTTATTTATTATTTATTTATTTGTATTTGTATTATGTATTTCCACCTTCATGCTTCAAGCATTGCATTGCATTTCTACGGTTCGCCGCTTCGCTAGAGCCGCTGACAGGTGACAAGTGTTGCTTTTAATGTCTGGCAGCGAATCAGCGAGAGCGCAGGCCACGCAGTGAATCATGGGAAATGTAGTCTCGGGACAACACTGAAGTGGTGCTTTGTAATCTGTTCGCTTGAGTGAAAAAACTACATTTCCTCACGCCATTAGACGCCACTTTGTTTTCTTATTGTTGCCACAATAAAGTGGAGAAAGCCATCGGCGACTGTGATATAGTGGATATTATTTAGTTGTAATACGGGAGTTCACCAGGAGAGTGTACGCATGTCATTTAGATGTGTTATTGTTTGTGCCTTACTCCTTAACTAAAAGAGAGAAAAGTTGTTGTTCAGAGTCAGTTGGCAAGACGTTGAGTAAAGTTGTAAAAGCCAATAAAGGTGTCGTGTGGGTCACTCGGTCAAGATATAACAACGACTCATCTCCTTCTTTCCCCCCAACATTTTTAGATTATTATTTTATATACACGAGAGCTGCCGGATCTGCCAAAATGAACATGAAGTCTGATTATTATTTTTTTAACAATGTCATCAGATAGACAAAAACATTAAATTATGTGCAAATTTCTGCATCTTCAAATCATGAAAATAATAACAGCCTATATCTTACCAATGTTGTAATCTCGATGGGTCTTGTATCCATTCCATGTCAGGAAGTCTAGGCACATTGTTTGCATCCTGATTAGCGTCTGGCTAATAACATAAAATTCCAATCTCCTCTTCTTCCTCCAACTCTTCAAAAACTTGGATCTCCTCCCTTGCGCTTGATCTATCGCTTATATCGCTGTTTGAATCATTGTTTGAAGGGCTTTGTATGGCGGCCGTATGTATGGAGGTGCCATCGCGTTCCCGGTGTGACGTATCACTTCCGGGTTCGTCCCCTTTCAGGCTCGAATTTCGGAAACGCGATTATTTTGTCAAATATACAACATATAAATTATTTTTTCATGATTTATTTGTTGGACAATGTTTAATTACTTTACTTGTGACCCTATTTGGCATGTGAAGAAATTACTTCACATTACTGCTTTAAATGCTCAGTCAGCTTTTTTTTTACACACATATCATGGCTTCTAGGTGGGTCGAAGTAAAATCAATGAACTAGTTTTCCTGTTGAGTGTGTAGTAACATCACCGAGTTGGCGTTGTCCTTGTAGAAGCTACAATATGTGCTCGTATGTCTATGTTCATTCAAAATTGTTGGAAACCTTTACTTATTTTTGGACTAAAACATTTGAATTTTACAGACGAAAACATTTTGAGTGAGTGTCGACTAAAGTTAGACGAAATTTGTATGAGATTTTGTCGACTAAAACTAGACAAAGACGAACACATTTTGAAATGACTAAAATATGACTAAGACTAAATAGTATTTTCGTCTAAGAGACAAAGACAAAAACAACACTATGACCCTGAACGCAAGCTTGCAGGCTCAGTAGCCCAGTGGTAAAAACTCATGGGTAATTCATGGACTACTGGGGGCACCATGTTTTTTGAGAGCTAGTACTTCTAAGTGTCGTGTGTTCGTAAACAGTTATCATTAGTTTTGGAAAAATTTTCTATTCATCCCTTGCCACCATTTGCCATTTCCTTCATAATGTGAAATTTCAGTGAAGTTGGAGGTCAATCCATCGCACTTTTCCTCGAGGTGCTTCTCAGTTGTAGCTCTTTACATTGTTTAATCCAAGTCCTTTTCTACCTCTAGCTGGTAGCCATCATCTCCGAAGCAGCCAGCTCTGGAATTTCCCTGCAGGCGGACAAGCGGGTGAAAAACCAGCGGCGGCGTGTCCACATGACATTGGAGCTACCTTGGAGTGCAGACAGGGCCATTCAGCAGTTTGGTGAGTCCAAATGTAGTTCATTTCTAGGCACAATGGGGCTGTTTTGTATATGGTTATCGTGTGCTTTTGTTGGCTGAAACAATACCAGTTAAATGCTTACGTTTATATCTCGCTGAGGGACTGTTCATTTTTCATTTGCCTCTTTATTACAGACACTAAGTTGTTTTCAATTAGTCAGACAGAAGATCTGCCTGCTCCATCCACTGTAGATCGTTTTATGTGGTCGAGTCTCCTAATGGTTTTATTGTTTCAGGCATTGTTGTGCTAACATCTCAATTAATTATTTCCATTAGCTGCGCTCGTCTGTCTCTGTATACGTGAATGAATTTGCGTGTGTATGTATTTATGGCATGCCTATAATTAAAAACTCACTCCAGAAAAACTCATTAAAACAGCTGGTCTTGGTTTCGAACAGTGATGGGGACCATATGGCTTTTGGGACCATTTGACCATGCTGTTCTAAAAACACATAAAACATGAATTGATCTGCCCACAAACGGTCATGAGTTGCATCATTGAAAAAGCATCACCATAAATGCAGAATGGACATTCGAGAGGGAAGGATGTTGGTATGGTGGTAAACATTTTGTATTTCTGTGACGTGCGTGTGAGCTTCATTGAGGACTAAGTAAACTAAGAGTTTGCATGGATGTTTGTGTATATGTGCTGTTTGGATGACTTTACCTACCCCTTCTCTAAAGAGATTTGAGTTTCAGTGAGGAAAATATGTACCGTAATTTCCCGAATATAAGGCGCACCCGGGTATAATGCGCACCCAAATTTACTTGTAAAATCTAGGGAAAATTATTGTACCCGTTTATAACGCGCACCCTAATTTTAGCACCAATAAACAGAAGAATACAAGAAAACAGAGCACGTGTACAGATACAGAAATGTCATTTTACTGACTGGTGAAACACAGCACAAGCATAGCACATTGATAGTTCAAAACATTACCATAAACTGACAATATTTACTATAATAATATGATTTGACAACTTCTCCAACTTACCAGAATCTAGGAGAAAACAAAACAGATGTGACTTTTCTTTTAAAGGTTGCTGTATAACTTGCTCGTTTCATCATGATGATTCATTGTTTCTTCCATGGATTAATACGGTAAAATGAAAGTGAGAACGTAAGTCGGAAATCCGAGAGAGCTCATCGCTGTCGACACGACAGTAACAATAGGAACTATTGTTATTTGGGTTTGAGTTTCCCGAGGGACAGATATAGTTGACGGACACAGGAAGTCTGTGTTGTTAGGTTTGTTATGGTCCGAGTTGCGGACCTGCAATAAACGTTGACTCAAATGAGTTCAAGAAACTAAATTCTGGGCTTTATGAAGAGTGAAAAAAGCAGAATTTAACACAGACGAAATCATTCGGCCGATCAGAGTGAAGTATTACCGAAACAAAATGGTGACGTCACGTACCGTCATGGTCGGCAATGGATCGCCGCATACGTTTCTTCAACACAACGTGGCCGTGTCAATAAAAAAAAAAAAAAAGGGTTTATACATATATATATATATATATATATATATATATATTTCTGTCTCCATCCATGTACCCGTTTATAATGAGCACCATGATTTTACAAGTTGATTTTGGGGCGGGGGAGTGTGCGTTATATTCGGGAAATTACGGTATTTGAACACCCTTTGATTTTTCAAGATCTGCCACTTAGAAATGATGGGCGATTTGAAAATTTTCATGGTAGGTGCTTGTCCACTGTGAGAGACAATCTAAAAAAAAATCCCAAAATCACAGTGTATGATCTTTTTTTAACAATTTATTTGCACTAAACCGCTGCCAATAAGTATTTGAGCACCTGAGAAAATCAATGTTAATATTTGGTCCAATACCATTTGACAATTATAGAGGTCAAGCATTTCATGTAACTTTTTACCAGGTTTGCACAGACTGCAGCAGGGATTTTGCACCACTGCTACACGCAGATCTACTGTAGATCAAGCAGGTGTCTGGGCTGTCACTGAGAAACACTGAGTTTAAGCTTTCTCCAAAGATTTTCTATTGGGTTTAAGTCTGGAGATTGGCTAGGCCCCTTGATATGCTTTTTACAAATCCACTCCTTGGTAATTCTGGCTGTCTGCTTCAGGCCATACTCATGTTGGAAGACCCAGTCGAAACCCATTTTCAATGCTCTAACTGAAAAGTGCACTAAATTAAAAAAAAAAAAGTAGCTATTTCAGGCAAAAACCTATATAATATCTTAAATATTGCTATTGATCCTGAAAATACAGGGAGACTCATATATTCCTCAGGGAGGTGCCTTTTTTTGGTTTTAGGTCAGTAGCGGCTTTGGTTTTGAAAATATTTGAATTTTAAGTTTTTTAAAATAGGCCCCTACAGATCGCCCGAGTTATGTAAAAATGTTAATAAAAATAATTGAATTGAAAAAAACATACTCGGTCATGGCCCTGAATAATACACTAAAGTTGAGGGTTTTTTTCCCCTCTATAGTACTTAACACATTGCCTACAATTGTCAACAAAAGACGTCTAATTCATTTAAACTGGGAGGACCGGCTGTGAATGCTCATCTTTCAGTGCCATTGGCGGTGCTTGATTTCAAACCAATTTTGACTGGCAGTGATCATTCGCTGCCAAGCTATTCCAGTCAAAAAGGAATGAATTGAATGAGTGCCCAGTTAAACAAGGTCAAAACTCAATCTTTTTTTACCTGATTCTGATCCTCTGAGATTAACAGGATCAGGCCCGATTCACAATCACTTGATCATATTGGAGACTTTTTTGACATCTAAATAGTTAGTCATGTTGGATTTTTGTTTTTCAGGTCGTACCCATCGGTCCAATCAAGTGACTGCTCCAGAGTACATCTTCCTCATCTCTGAGTTAGCCGGTGAAAGACGGTTCGCTTCCATTGTGGCAAAGAGACTGGAGAGCCTGGTATGTACCTAAACTGTGTTTGAGCTGTGTGCGAGCGCGTGTGTGTGGGTGATTCTGATAAACATTGCGTCACAGGAAAATCCTGTCATTTCAGAATCAGAATGGGTTTTATTGTCATTTGTCTTATGTCATTGTGTAAGCGATATTTGCGGTTAGCGTCTGCGTCTTCACCTTCCCTGCTTACGTTGAATTTACACAACATCATTTCACAATTCCCAGACCTGTTTGGATGTGTGTTGAAATCTGATATACAAACAGCTCATTCATTTAAAGCGGAAATGTGAAGTAAGGTTGGCCAACCATGTTTTTGAATAATATCAATGGCTAAACAGTTATAAGCATATTTTCGTTATTTTTTTTAACGCAACCCTTCCAGATTCTTTTTTTTAACCCATAGCAACGCCCTTGACAACGAAAATGCTTTTCTTCAGCAATCTTCGGAAATTACGTCACACCGGGAAGTGCGAGGGAAGTCCGCCATAGAACAGTATTGTTTGTTGCATTGCTGCTCGGCAAGATGCCACGGCGGTGTGTGGCGATGTTTTGTTCTCACTCAAACCAAAAGTTGTATGAGTGGCCAAAGGATAGCAGGGCGCGTAAATGGACATCTTTCGTTCGCACGAAGCGAATTAATTTCACGCCATCATCGAGTAGTGTTCTCTGCTGCAAACACTTCGAAGATGCCTGCTTCCTTCACCGGTCTGCTTATGATCAAGGATTTGCCAAAAAGTAAGTGTGATTTTTGGATAGATGACTGATGACTTTGTCAAAGCAGAGCTGCCAACTGTTGTGGAATGAGCAGTATAAGCTAGCGATGTTAGCCGAAAGTTAACTCGTGGCAATCCCCGATCATAGTTGTTGTTGAGTTCGCTAGGTTAAGCGTGTTTAAATTCTGCGCCATCTACGATCTTGTCCGAAAGGGTTAATCCACTGTCAATCGGGAAAGGGGTGTGGATGTGCATATGAGTGGGTCGGCCTCGCGGTAATTCACGGTCACGTTGCCGTAAGAGACACACACCGCCGATGAGTTTGTGCACATTTATTATTATTTGTATTATGTATTTCCACCTTCATGCTTCAAGCATTGCATTGCATTTGTACGGTTCGGCGTTTCTTTCACGGTGATTGTTTGATAGCCTTCTAGTTTGTGTTATACATACGAGAGCCGCTGACAGGTGACAACAACAAGCGTGTTGCTTTTAATGTCTGGCAGCGAATCAGCGAGCACAGTGAATCATGGGAAATGTAGTCTCGGGACAACACTGAATTGGTGCTTTGTAATCTGTTCGCCTGTGTGAAAAAATACATTTCCTCATGCCATTAGACGCCACTTCCTCCCGAGAGCCCCGAGCTGTGTTGTACTGTTAGCTCCATGTGTTAATAAAGAAACAAAGTTGTCAGCACGTTGTGTGTTCGATACATTTGTAAACAAAAAGCTTATAACAAGACACTATGCACGATCCGTTTAAGAGACGCTGGAGTAGTAGGAGACGAGGAGGAGATCAGCGAGAAGCAAAACTTCGCGGTCGAATGTGGCGGCAGTCCGCTATTATTTTGTTTTCTTATTATTGCCACAATAAAGTGGAGAAAGCCATCAACGATTCATCTCCTTCTTTCCCCCCAACGTTTTTTATATTATTATTTTATATGCACGAGAGGTGCCGGATCTGCCAAAATGAACATGAAGTCTGATTACTTTTTTTTTTTTTAACAATGTCATCAGATAGACAAAAACATAAAATTATGCAAGATGCAAATGCCTGCATCTTCAAATCATGAAAATAATAACTGCCTATATCTTACCAATCTTGTAATCTCGATGGGTCTTGTATCCATTCCATGTCAGGTAGTCTAGGCACATTGTTTGCATCCTGATTAGCGTCTGGCTGATATATGTTAGGTCCAACATAAAATTCCAACCTCCTCTTCTTCCTCCAACTCTTCAAAAACTTAGATCTCCTCCCTTGCGCACGATCTATCGCTTATATCGGTGTTTGAATCATTGTTTGAAGGGCTTTGTATGGCGGCCGTATGTATGGAGCTGCCATCGCTGTTCCCGGTGTGATGTATCACTTCCGGGTTCGTCCCCTTTCAGGCTCGAACTTCGGAAACGCGATTATTTTGTCAAATATACAACATATAAATTATTTTTTCATGCTTTATTTGTTGAACAATGTTCAATTACTTTAATTGTGACCCTATTTGGCATGTTATGAAATTACTTCACATTTCTGCTTTAAGATGTTTCTTCGGGCATTTATGGTTAAACATGTAAGTTGTTTATTTTGTTAGGTTTCAAAAGAAAAATGTCTTCCCTTTCATGGCTTGTTGGACCCAAAACGTTACATATTGCCTTTCAATGTGTTTTTACTAATTACTCATTTTTAGATCTTTAATCCAGAAAAATGACATTTAACCCTTACACATTGGCTACAGATTATGGCGCTCGACATCGTGTACATTTTGACATGGAAAGTGGTAAATGGTATTGAAAGATGAGCATTTACAGCTAATCATCCCAGCTTCAATTAATTGGACGTTATAAATGGCAGGCAATGTGTTATAGACAACAAAGTAAAATTTAAAAACATTGTAAAAGTGGCATCTGAGGCACCACTCGATTCGATTCGATTACGATTCAGGTTGCTACGATTCGATTATTGAACGATCTTCACTGTATTCACGATGATCACGATTTTCCATGCATCATTTCCCCCCCTACCTTTCAGGATTTCTTATTTCTTACTTTATGGCTACTTTATACTTTTAGGCAAGGTATTTTCGCCATTATTAAATTAATTAAAGCAGCCAATTAAATTTATGTTGGTTATGATTTATTTCCAATCACCTAATGATCCAGCAGGAACAATGGAAACATGCCTATACAACACAAAGCTGACCTTAAGCTGCTCTTTTTCACAAGAAACTCTGTTTGCTTTGTGTGTTTTCCATGTTGAAACTTGTGTAGTTGTTAACATACAGTGTTGACCCAGTCAGTTTGTATCAGGTGTTCACTAAACAGTGTGGTATTGGATGTAGGTCACTGTAACATACACAAATAGACCAAAAATAGCTCTAAATAAGAATTAGGCATTTGGACCACACAAATTGACCAAAAGTAGCTCTAAATAAGAATTAGGCACTTGGACCTGACAGTTTAAATCTCTACAATTTTATCTCTTTTTTTCCACATTTAGATATTGTATATGACATAGCAATTTTCACTTTCTATGATGCATTCAAGTGACAAGCCATTTATTTCCAGAGTGACACAGTATAACCGAAAAGACACACAATGGGTTGGGTGCGTGGGGAAGTCCATTCCAGGAAGCCACTATTGGATTTGCCAAGCACGTTCGGTAAATCCGTGGGTTTTATCCCACGTTTCCTGCGCTTAGCTCGTGAAATGTTTATACACGTACTTGAAGTCTGCAATGAACAACCTTTGC
This sequence comes from Corythoichthys intestinalis, assembly GCF_030265065.1. Taxonomy (NCBI): domain Eukaryota; kingdom Metazoa; phylum Chordata; class Actinopteri; order Syngnathiformes; family Syngnathidae; genus Corythoichthys; species Corythoichthys intestinalis. The sequence continues at coordinate 44,638,238 of NC_080401.1, read as the reverse complement.
ACCCTGGATGACTCGAGATCAGCAATCTGGGTATTGCTGACGATCTTTGACAACTGATGATGTGAAAGTGGGATGGAAAACGGACTCGAGGGCACGCAGCCGTACTCCCAACTGGGACTTGGAATATGCTTTGATTTTATGAACGCTATTAAAACAAAGCACAAATGTTCTGTGGGAACAGCAAGTTAATAAAAACAATTTCGAGTCACATTTATAACACAAATCTACGTAACAAGACGGGTAAAACGCAGGATATGAGACATTCAAAATATGTTTTCGGGTAAAGTGAGGACCTCCTATTACAATTCCAAACCCAATGAAGTTGGAACATTGTTTTAAACATAAAGGGAATACAATGATTTGCAAATAACGTTCACCCTACATTTCATTTAACAAACTGCAACAACATTATATTGAAGTTTGTTCATGTTGATTAAAGTTAATGTTTATTGTTTTTGGAAAATAATTATTAACTTAGAATTTTATGACTGAAACATTCTATAAGAGCTGGGACCAGGTCTTATTTACCACTGTGTTACATTCTCTCTTTAAAAAAAACATTGAATAAATGTTTGGGAACTAGCAGTATTGCTTAGCACATGCTTTTATTTCCTTTGCAGTAGCATTTTTGTTTGTGGTGCAATGCCGTCTAAGGGCCTTTTAGGATTCTCTGAACTTTTTAATGATATTATGGACTGTAGATGATGAAATCCCTAAATTTATTGCAAATGTTCTTTGAGAAACACTGTCCTTAAATTATACGGCTATTTTCTCACGCACTTACTCACAAAGAGGTGAACTATCCCCTCTGTTTGTGATTCAGAGCAATTCAGGGAAGCTCCTTTTTATAGTCAGTCATGTGGTATAAAATGTTTAATAAGCATTCCTTATGTCTCTTTTGCCACCTGCCTGATTTTTGGGAAAATGTTGCTGCCCTAAAGTTCTAATTTAATGATTGTTTGCTAAAAATATATATAGATGTCAGTTTGAATATTAAATCTCTTGTCTTTGTAGTATATTAAATTAAGTATAGGTTGAACATGGTTTGCTAATCACTGGATTCTGTTTTTATTTATGTTTAACACCAAGTCCCAGCTTCTTTGGAATCGTGGTTGTAAACTGTAGCTTAAAAGTTTATTTATTGATGTTTTTATACACCAAGATCACATTGGTTTTCCTGTAATGTGTTGGTGATGCTCATGCTAGCAAAATTGCTTAATGCTTATCCTCTGCAGGGTGCGTTAACGCACGGTGACAGAAGAGCGACTGAGACCAGAGACCTGAGCAAGTACAACTTCGAAAACAAGGTAGGGGGGGCACTTATTAACCCATCGGCTAACTGTTGCTGCCAGCCCTCTCAGGCAAAATGCGTTAACTGTCTGGGGCCGTCAATGGCATTTAAACATGAACATTTACAGCCACTCTTCCCAGTTTCAATTAATTGGATGTACTGTTTGTTGTAGTCAGTCAACAATAAGTTAATAGTAAATATTCTCTCTTTATTTTTGACATTTTTAAACATTTTATTTTTTTTCTAAAATACAGCAAAAGGAAAAAAGTAAATATTCTCCCATTTAAGTTAATTATTCGTATTTTAAAATATGGTGTTAAACTTATATACAGTGCCTTGCAAAAGTATTCGGCCCCCTTGAACCTTGCAACCTTTCGCCACATTTCAGGCTTCAAACATAAAGATATAAAATTTTGATTTTTTGTCAAGAATCAACAACAAGCGGGACACAATCGTGAAGTGGAACAAAATTTATTGGGTAATTGAAACTTTTTTAACAAATAAAAAACTGAAAAGTGGGGCGTGCAATATTATTCGGCCCCCTTGCGTTAATACTTTGAAGCGCCACCTTTTGCTCCAATTACAGCTGCAAGTCGCTTGGGGTATGTTTCTATCAGTTTTGCACATCGAGAGACTGACATTCTTGCCCATTCTTCCTTGCAAAACAGCTCGAGCTCAGTGAGTTTGGATGGAGAGTGTTTGTGAACAGCAGTCTTCAGCTCTTTCCACAGATTCTCCATTGGATTCAGGTCTGGACTTTGACTTGGCCATTCTAACACCTGGATACGTTTATTTTTTAACCATTCCATTTATGTTTTGGATCATTGTTCTGTTGGAAGATAAATCTCCGTCCCAGTCTCAGGTCTTGTGCAGATACCAGCAGGTTTTCTTCCAGAATGTTCCCGTACTTGGCTGCATCCATCTTCCCGTCAATTTTAACCATCTTCCCTGTCCCTGCTGAAGAAAAGCAGGCCCAAACCATGATGCTGCCACCACCATGTTTGACAGTGGGGATGGTGTGTTCAGGGTGATGAGCTGTGTTGCTTTTACGCCAAACATATCGTTTTGCATTGTGGCCAAAAAGTTCAATTTTGGTTTCATCTGACCAGAGCACCTTCTTCCGCATGTTTGGTGTGTCTCCCAGGTGGCTTGTGGCAAACTTTAAACGAGACTTTTTCTGGATATCTTTGAGAAATGGCTTTCTTCTTGCCACTCTTCCATAAAGGCCAGATTTGTGCAGTGTACGACTGATTGTTGTCCTATGGACAGACTCTCCCACCTCAGCTGTAGATCTCTGCAGTTCATCCAGAGTGATCATGGGCCTCTTGGCTGCATCTCTGATCAGTTTTCTCCTTGTTTGAGAAGAAAGTTTGGAAGGACGGCCGGGTCTTGGTAGATTTGCAGTGGTCTGATGCTCCTTCCATTTCAATATGATGGCTTGCACAGTGCTCCTCGAGATGTTTAAAGCTTGGGAAATCTTTTTGTATCCAAATCCGGCTTTAAACTTCTCCACAACAGTATCTCGGACCTGCCTGGTGTGTTCCTTGGTTTTCATAATGCTCTCTGCACTTTAAACAGAACCCTGAGACTATCACAGAGCAGATGCATTTATACGGAGACTTGATTACACACAGGTGGATTCTATTTATCATCATCGGTCATTTAGGACAACATTGGATCATTCAGAGATCCTCACTGAACTTCTGGAGTGAGTTTGCTGCACTGAAAGTAAAGGGGCCGAATAATATTGCACGCCCCACTTTTCAGTTTTTTATTTGTTAAAAAAGTTTAAATTATCCCATAAATGTTGTTCCACTTCACGATTGTGTCCCACTTGTTGTTGATTCTTGAGAAAAAATTAAATTTCATATCTTTATGTTTGAAGCCTGAAATGTGGCGAAAGGTTGCAAGATTCAAGGGGGGCGAATACTTTTGCAAGGCACTGTAGCGCTTTTCCACCTTTCAAGGCGCTCAAAGCGCTTTACACTATCTCGCCATCCACCTACTGGTGACGCAGCACCAGGAGCAACGTGGGGTTCAGTGTCTTGCTCAAGGACACTTAGACTAGTTCATCAGGGCGGAGAATTGAACCCACAACCTCTGGGTTTGGATAACTACTCTACCACTGAGCCACGCCACCCCTGGTCCTCAATTGGTCCTCAATAAAAAAAATTCTTTATTTATTTAAAATGTGATTAAATGTTTTTTTATTTGAATTAAAAACACACAAGGAAATTTTTCAAAATATATTTTTTAAATACGGTATAATTTTTGTTACTTATCAACTTTAAAGTGTGAAATGGGGCCATAAACAGCGTTTTTCTGGTTTTATTCATTTTAATTTTTTTTTATTTACGTTGTATTCATGTATAATTTTATTTATTTAAAAAAATTAAGAATATAATAATTGATTACCTGGCATCTGCATATTTGGACATCACGGTTTGATTAACGTAGGGCACATGACATGTTAATATTGTAGCCTGCATGACCCATATAAGTTTTTTTTTTTAATTACCAAAAATAGCCACTTGCTCTGTTGAGGGTTAAGTATGAAGTTAAGTAATTTAATCACATACCGAAGTGGGATTAAGATTAATCCACTATGGAACCTCCAAATTACCCTCTGGAAATGTGTACAGGAATTTGAATAATTATAAGAATCGGTTGTGGATGTGCTGTTAATTATATCGAATTTAATGCTTTGCTTATAACTGGGAATTAATTCTGGCCCTTTATTACGTCACAATAAATTACATTTCCTGTTGTATGGATGTTAAACTCACTTTACCATCACTGGTACACTTCTGTAGTTGCATAAGAAAACAGCAAAACACATTTTGGAGTTACTCATGACCTTGCAAGATGCATATGGATCAATCAATGTTTTTTTTTGTGTGTGTAGTATGGTACCAAGGCGCTGGATAAAATCACCAAAGCAATCCTGGGGCACATTGAGAACAAGGTGCCTGTGCCCAAAGGTTACCCTGGAGGTGACGCCATGTTCTTCAGAGGTATGTGTTCATTGTTTGTGTCCTTGAAAGAGCACAAAAATCAATGTGATTAACATGAATGTGTTTTCCTCTTTATCTTAGATATGAAACATGGAATGATGGATGTGGGCATTTTCTGCCGGGAACCACGTTTTGGCATTAACACAGAGAAAGGTCTGTTGTGTACATGATGGAGGCTAGGCCTGAACGATATTGGAAAAAAACTATCATTGGGATTTTTGGGGGGCTTGCGATTTATTGCGATATTATATTGCGAAATTAAAACTAGAAGAATTTTCACCACATGACTCAAATAGCAGTGTTTGGGATAGGCCTGAACAATATTGGAACGAATGGAGAATTAACACGTAACAGGTGGTCCCCGGGTCACGGCGTACATGGGTTGGTCCACATAAGGCTGTAAGTTGTTTCTGCTGATACATGTTTGTGTATGCATTTGTAACTAAGTTTACAGCTACAGTTTGTGGGGTTACGTGTGAGCGATTTGCTATGAGAATTGTAAATATGTTAGCTCTCATACCATTTAAGATAGATGACTTTTGTGAGGCAAATTAGGCTAGTTTAATCTACTAAATTTCCATATTGAGCAGACTAGATGGATGTTTTGTTTTGTGTCAAGTGTTTTATTGTTAAAATGTGTGTTGTTTTGAACATAAGTGTACATATAGTATGTGTTACAGCTTTACAAATTGTCAAAAGTAGAGGAATTAAAAAGCTTTAAAAAGCAGAGTTGCCTTTTTTGATATCTGTAAAGCTGAACAACTTCAAGTTTAATGAGAACAGAACTTGTCATATTGATAATTCAAATTCAAAATAAGAAGACTGTGAGGTACAATATGATACCATTTATGTGACTAAAAAAAAACGACTGGAGACAAAATGACGGACGAGACTCCAGAGTCGTAAAGTCGAAATCGCATAAATCGAGTACGTCGTAACCCGGGGACTACCTGTATATCTTTTTAATTACATAGTCAATCCTTTTCACCTGGTTCCGATCCTCTGGAAAATGGCGTAATCTCGTGATCGGATCGGGGACATCCGTAATTTATATAATGCTGTTTAATCCAGGCTTGCTGTAAGTAAAAGGGATCCAGAATCTGCACACTTGCTACTTTTACGAAGTGTAACAAAAGTTAACATGTTAAAAAAAACAATCGCACATTCTGCGATGTGACTATTGCGCATGCGCATATTGCGATGGCGATGTTTAAACGATATATTATGCAGGCCTAATGGAGGCACATATTGTCATTAGTCAACTTGTGTAAAAATGTTGTTGTTTTAATTCTAGACTGCAGCATCACCAAATTCCTAAACCGAATCCTCGGCCTGGAGGTCCACAAGCAGAACCATCTCTTCCAGTACTTCACCGACAATTTTGACTACCTAATTGAGAAGGACAAGAAGGAGGGAAAATACGACATGGGCATCTTAGGTACACACTTGGCAATACTTATTGGAAAATTATCTCATTGTCGTATTTTGGTTGACTTTCATGGTGTGGCCAACAGACCTAGCTCCAGGTAATGATGAGATTTACGAGGAGCAGCAGGAAACCTTCATGACAGTGGGAAACCCTCAGGATGGCCAGGTGGTTCTTTACAAGGTAGGAAAAACATAAATAATCTTAACTGGTGTCTTGTCATTGAGGATACAACCAATGTTTTGTCTAAAAATGATTTTAAATACAATCGTTTTGAGTCAACAGCGGGGTCAAAAACTAAACTCGAACGTCAAGCCACCACTGTTTGTAATTCTACAATATTGTAGTCAAAGGTGCTGGGCCGATATCATAAATATTGGGGGGATCGGTAGTCGGTCATGTTCGGTCACTTAAAAATATAACTGCTAATGTCCATTAGTCACATCTAGCGTCAATTAGCCAATAAGCCTTTGGTCACAAACAATTATAGTCATTAATATTAGCATATAAGTGCAATTGTTGGATATTATGATAATTTTCCGACCCCAACGAAGTGTTTACAATTGTTATGTCTGCTGATGTTTGCTATGTTAATTTGGGAAGGAGTGAAATTTTTATTGCATTCCATATAGTCATTGTATGGAAATTGTTTTGTGGCTGCTAAATTGGTTTATTGCTCTGACTTTCCTCTGTGAGTGAATTCAGTCAGATAAAAAGTGTTTAGTGAATGCTCTCATTTGGCTCATATTCAAACTCTTCCAGCATTAAAAGGTATTAAGATACAACATTCATTTCCTTAAACCTTGTGATTTTCTTTTTGTAAAGAAAAATACTGCAAGATTTTTGGCAAAGGAAATTAAAATTTAGTAGGTAGTAAAAGAAAAGATTTTTTGAGAGACCTTCTGTATGTGTAGTTAAAAACTGGTTTCGCAGGTAATACTACATATTTTACCAAAAAACAAGATTGAGTGGAATACTAAAGGTGCAGGCTGTTGTTTTTGTAAAAAATGAGGATTTGCAAAAATCAAGGCTTTTCAAAATCTGATCCACCAGAACATTGATTTGTGTAAACGTAGTAGGAATACAAACTTGAATCTTTTTGCCCTTACAGATCAGTGTTGATAGGGGCATGCCTTGGGATGAAGTCAACAACAGATTTGTCAATCTCACTGGTGCTGACGAGGGCTTCTATCTGTCACTAAAGGTAAGCCCGCATATCATATAAAACCTACCAGGTTGGCAAGAAAATCCCAACTAGAAAAATCGCCCTTTTGCTCCTTTCCAGCTACGAGGTAACCAGCCGTGCGTTTTACTCGCGGAGCAAGGGAGAGGCAAAAACTTCATTGTCTATAAGCCCAACATCGGCAAGCAAACTCACCCCGAGAGCCTCGACCATCTCCTGCAACGCTATCGAAAGGTGTGTTTGAATTTATGCACGTTATATACATGGACAGAAATGACACTCAAATGTGTTAGTGGGGATAAATCAGTTTGTATGGTACCTCATAGACTTCCTAATATATTGACATGACACGTGGCGCAGGGCCGATCTGTAGGGGGCCTATTTTCAAAAACCTCAAGTTCAAATATTTTCAAAACCAAAGCTGCTACCGACCTAAAACCAAAACAGGCAACTACCTTAGCCATATATGAGTCTTCATGAGCAGCGGCATCAAAAAATTCAAAGTCGTTCGTTTATAAGATCCCGATCAATTATTTTTATATCGGTATAACAAAACTTAAAATAGTTATAAAATTCTCAGATTTTACAGTAGATACACAAAAATCACCAAATGCAGAGATAATCACCACTATTTTCAGGATCAATAGCAATATTTAACATATCATATAAGTTTTTGGCCAAAATAGAAACTTAATTTTTTTTGAACAGCTAATAAAACACTCCATTTTCACAACAGAAACTTAATACTTGAGGAAAACATGCAGAATCAATGATAAATATTTATAGATTATTAAAAAAATCTATATGCAATCACAAATTATTATGGAATTGAATAGCCCTTTATTGTCATTATATAGTAGTATAGTTAGTTATATAGTTGTAGTGAATGAGGCTAGCGGCTGCCTGACGTAAACAGAGCTTTTCTGGTGAAATTCTTGCGAATAAATGATTAAATCACCGAATTCTTCATATATACAGATGTAAAACAGTCTCAAACCTTGGTTAAAAGCAAAGAATCCGTGCAGTTAGCGTTTATTTTACTTAAATATGTCGAAGTACAATGCTACTCTGTTAGCGAATGAGGCTAGCGGCCGCCTGATATAACAGAGTTCTTCTGGCGAAATTTCTTGTGAATAAATGCTTAAATCCCCGAATTCTTCATAGATACAGATGTAAAACAGTCTCAAATCTTGGTTAAAAGCAAATAAACCGTGCAGTTAGCGTTTATTTTACGTAAATATATCGAAGTACAATGCTACTCTGTTAGCGAATGAGGCTAGCGGCCGCCTGACATAAACAGAGCTTTTCTGGCGAAATTTCTTGTGAATAAATGCTTAAATCCCCGAATTCTTCATAGATACGGATGTAAAACAGTCTCAATTCTTGGTTAAAAGCAAAAAAAAAACAAACGTGCATTTAGCGTTTATTTTACGTAAATACTGTATGTCGAAGTGCAATGCTACTCTATTAGCGACTGAGGCTAGCTGCTGCCTGACGTAAACAGAGCTTTTCTGGTGAAAATTCTTTTGAATAAATGCTTAAATCCCTGAATTCTTCATAAAAGCAAAAAAAATGTGCAGCTGGCATTATTACCTAATTATGGCGAACTATGATGCCGATGCAGTAGCGGCTGTTTCTCCCACAAATTTTTTCACAACGTTTAAAAATGCATGCATGGTACAAAAAATATCATTATTACCTTGAATCCTCGAACAAATCCCTCCTGAGACAATCCGTCCTGTTTGTATGCGGTACAGCTGTCGTACTTCTTCAATAATTTAATCTTAAATCCGGCTTGGACATGAGCGTGTGCTGTCCTCGAATGACTATTACTAAATGACGCTCGGCCACATATGGTAAGGCGTGACGCAAAGAATGACGAAGTGTCAGGTCAATAGTCTTTTGAAGTTTATGGGTACCTATACATTGTTAATTATGCAATGATGATCTGAGAACATTTTCATCAACATCTTCTTTTCTTCAGGTGACTCCAGAGGAGGCCAAGGACTGCTGGGAGAGCCAGTTCAGCTTCTCATTAAAAAAGTGTAGCCATGCCAACTGGTAATTATGAGCACTCACACACTTGGTGGCTTCATCCAATCAAACTGGTACTGAATGGGATCCCGTGGTGGGATTTTTCCTTTAAGATTTAAAAGCACACACTAAGCATTAGTTATTAGACAAAAGTCCCAACACTTGAGTGTACTCTTACATAATTAAAAACAAAAACACTGCGCACTCCTTGCAAATGTAAGATGGCATTTGAAATGCGAAAAGGCAAAGTGACCGGGTTGAGTCACTGATGGATGCTTTTCCGCAGGAACGGCAAGTGTAAGAAGGTCGAGGAAGGCCAGGAGTGCTTCCAGGGCATGCGCCTCCGCCAGTACCACATGCTATGCGGCGCTCTGCTGCGTGTGTGGAAGCGCGTGTCCGACGTCGTGTCCGACATCACCAGCTCCAGCATCCTGCAGATTGTTCGACTCAAAACCAAGCAGCACAACAAGCAAGTTGGTGAGTGGGCACTACGTTAGGTTTTTCTGATATTCTACTATCAGCTTTTGAAAGAAGCGTCAAGAAAGCGCTAGCAACTCTCCCAATATAAATGAATTGGAAGTTTAGCGCCATCAATGGCAGCCAAATGAGAACGTTGTCCTGAGCCAAGTGTTCTGTGAAGTGGTACTCACTTTAAAATTAGTGCTGTCAAATTTATCGGGTTAACGGGCGGTAATTAATTTTTGTAATTAATCACGTTAAAATATTTGACCCATTTAACGCATGCGCGGAATGACCCGCTCATGCATTGCCTCAAACAGATTACAATGATGCCGTTTTTTGCACATTGAGAGCTAAGAGGCAGAGAAAGATGAGTGGACACAGGCATTCATTGGACCACTGTTTATTGGCATAAGCTTCGGCAACTCCTTCACAAAAAACATAAGTATCATTTAGTGAAAGCACAACAAAATTAATATTCCTATCTCTCTCTCAAAAAAAAAAAGTTCATTCCCAATCAAAATAGCTATGCAAAATACACATAAAAACTTACTCAGACTTTGGTCAAACTCTATTCATACATTTCATTGAGCTCAACAAATACACTGGATGGCAATATTTAGTCACAATATACAAACTATCAGAGGTCTCGTACGTTGTGAAGCCAGCACTCAAATGACCTGAAGAACAATGGAAACAGGGAACTATGGCGTCAGTCGAGGGACAAAACACACTCATTGGCTTGATTTCTAAGTAATTAAAAACTCGCCATTGACACCTTGTGGTGTATTTCAATCACTACCTTGCGTAGTTAAAGACACTGGAAGAACGGCAGGGATTTTTTGATTGACAATTTTACAAATTTTATTTAAACGAAAACATTAAGAGGGGCTTTAATACAAAATTACTAAAACTTGTACTAACATTTATCTTTTAAGAACTACAAGTCTTTCTATCCGTGGATCCCTTCAACAGAAAGAATGTTAATAATGTTAAAGCCATCTTGTGGATTTATTGTTAAAATAAACAAATACAGTCCTTATGTACAGTATGTTCAATGTATACAGTATATCATTCTTGTGTCTTATCTTTCCTTTCCAACAATAATTTACAGAAAAATATGGCATATTTTAGAGATGGTTTGAATTGCAATTAATTACGATTACCGGTAATTAATTTTTAAGCTGTGATTAACTCGATTAAAAACTGTAATAGTTTGGCAGCCCTATTTAAAATATTAGAGAACCACTGCTATAGATCACATGTGGAAAGGTTATGGCCAGTCAGTGGCTCGTCCAAGAATCAGCCGTCTGCAGTAATCTCTTGACGCATTGTTTAATTGTCAACTAGACGGCCTCAAATATGTGTCAGAAGTCACACAAGATCAAATTTAACAGGCTTTGTTCACAAAAAAGTAGGTCAAAATCAGGCTACGTGAACGGAATCAAAATGGAAACAATAACAAGGTCACAGGACATTTTTGTTTTTCGAGCTAATACGTCCAATAACTCCTGATAAAATTTTTCCCCACTAAATTGTGGTTTATAGTTAATGCCCGGATTTTTTAAAAACAATTATTTTTCTGTCTGCGGACATTAAAAAGGGACACGGGGCAAAAGGACAAAAGTTGTCGCATTTTACAGCCGTTTATCTATAAAACGTTAAACAAATGAAGACAATTAGCACCGACACGCTGCTGTGGGGGATAATTCCTACATATTCAGACACATACAAGCTGACATTAGCCAAAAGGTTTATAATTGCCAATATATTCCACAAGGGGGAGACAAATAACTTCAATAAAGCACTTCTTTGCATTCTGTTTTTGGCACCAAGATGACACGAGATGTTACAAAGAAATACTTTATTTTTAGACACGGCTGATCATAAAAACAGTGAATAACAGAGGATAGATAGCTCTTTAAAAGATTTGTGAATAAGCATGGAAACACGGCATATATTCATGCCTATATTTAGTTTTTGGATATTCAAATATATTTAGAATGTTTAACTTATTCAATGCCTTTGACATCGATATTCATGATATACATCCATTTGAACTGGGATGGCTGGCATATATTTTCACGTTTCAGTGCCATTGACAGAGATAGACTTCCAATCCATTATGATTGTGTGATTGTCCCATTTAAAATGGATTGGAAATCTCGCTGTGATAGAGGAGTTAATTTATGGAATGGCATTGAATCTGTTAGTTAGTTCGCTAGCTAGTTAGTTTTTCTATCATTGTCAATAGCAACCAATGACTTTAGTGTGTTTTAACCAGGACATGATGCATTTGCGTCTCTAAACCAATATTTAGTTGCTCTTGCCACTTCTGGGAGATGATTGGATGAAACTTTACCCATCGAAATAAAATCACGAGGTTTGGCACGCCCTCTTTGTTATGTTCGGCTCTTTGAAAATGGCTGACCAAACGCAACTTCAAAAAGGATCACGTAAAGTGTTTGTTTTTCATTAAAAACACATTAACATTAAAAATAACCAATAAAAGCATGAAATATCCCCGACCAAAGAATTGCACTTTGTTCTGGTGTTTGAGTAGAGTAAAAATCAGCACTTTTTTTTTTTTTTTTTTTGTCTAGCAGAAAAAATGCAGGTCTGCAGGGGTTAAAATAAATGATGTACAGTGGTACCGCAATCCTTTCGACATCCAATTTAAAAATTGTGTCGACATATTACGACATGCTCGTCATATGACGATTTATGATAGTGTCGCAATTTCACTGTTTTGGCATGACGGACGCACGGCGGATTTTCTTGTGGAAGAAATTAACATGGGTCCCAAGAAGGTACAGTGCCCTCCATAATTATTCGCACCCCTGGTTAAGATGTGTTTTTTAGCTTTTAATATTTTTTTTAATTCAAATAATATGGGATCTTAATGGAAAAAAAAGAGAAAAATCGTTCCCTTATAAAATCCTGATTAATTATTTTTATATAGGTATAACAAAACTTAAAATGGTTATAAAATTCTCAGATTTTACACTAGATACACAAAAATCACCAAATGCAGAGATAATCACCACTATTTTCAGGATCAATAGCAATATTTAACATATCATATAAGTTTTTGGCCAAAATAGAAACTTTTTTTTTTTCAACAGCTAATAAAACACTCAATTTTCACAACAGAAACTTAATACCTGAGGAAAACATGCAGAATCAATGATAAATATTTATAGATTATTTAAAAAATCTATATGCAATCACAAATTATTATGGAATTGAATAGCCCTTTATTGTCATTATATAGTAGTATAGTTAGTTATATAGTTGTAGTGAATGAGGCTAGCGGCTGCCTGACGTAAACAGAGCTTTTCTGGCGAAATTCTTGCGAATAAATGATTAAATCCCCGAATTCTTCATATATACGGATGTAAAACAGTCTCAAACCTTGGTTAAAAGCAAAGAATCCATGCAGTTAGCGTTTATTTTACGTAAATATGTCGAAGTACAATGCTACGCACGGCGGATTTTCTTGTGGAAGAAATTAACATGGGTCCCAAGAAGGTACAGTGCCCTCCATAATTATTGGCACCCCTGGTTAAGATGTGTTTTTTAGCTTTTAATTTTTTTTTTTATTCAAATAATATGGGACCTTAATGGGAAAAAAAGAGAAAAATCCAACCTTCAATCCAAGTGCATTTCTTCAGTGGGGAAAAAAATCCCACATAAAGAAATGATTATTTGACATCAAATAATGTTTGTCACAATTATTAGCACCCCTGGTGTTAATACTTTGTACAACCCCCTTTTGCCAACAGAACAGCACCTAATCTTCTCCTATAATGTTTCACAAGCTTGATTTTGTGTGTGGTGAACCATTTCTGTGTAGATTTGGCCATATGTTTAGGGTCATTGTCTTGCTGAAAGACCCAGTGACGACCCATCTTCAGCTTTCGGGCAGAGGGCAACAGATTTTGATTTAAAATGTCCGGGTATTTCAAAGCATTCATGATGCCATGTACCCTAACAAGGTTCCCAGGGCCTTTGGAAGCGAAACAGCCCCACAGCATCACTGACCCACCCTCATACTTCACAGTGGGTATGAGGTGCTTTTCAGCATGCGCATCTTTCGTGGCATGCTAGACCCACTTAGAGTGTTTGTTGCCAAAAAGCTCAATCTTGGTCTCATCTGACCAAAGCACACGGTCCCAGGCTTCAATTGGGACCGTGTGCTTTGCACCTCATACCCACTGTGAAGTATGGGGGTGGGTCAGTTTAGATCTTATAAAAAAATATACATATTTCTTACCTAAAAATGCCATTGCGCTTGATAACACACATCACTTAAAAGTTAGGAGTTTTTCCCACGTGTTTCAATTGAATTTCCATTTGTGTCAAGCCATTTTTAAATTCTAGTTAAGTTTTAAGTTAGTCTAAACTGTCCTGATAGGATTTTGAGTTTTTGCAGTGTTCAAAATAAATGTATTGTAACATATCAGGTTATAATATGGCAGGGATATTTGCATGCGTTCCTGAATGCACCGCATGACGTGCGGGGGTGAGGGAGGTGCGGGAGAGCGAGAGACGTGCCTTCCTGTTGTTGTTGTCGTTCCACAAGTTCCCAAAAAAGAAATAATTGCAACCTAACGAAGCGGTTGACTCTTTGTCAGCGTTACAGTATGATACCTGCTGTATTGGAGCACATTAGGGGCCAGTGCTACTTGGTGTTTTATCCAGCAATGACTACTGAGCTAAAATTGACAGTTAGCTTTATCATATTTTCATTTTACACCCTCATCACTCTACAGCGCTATGTTTCACAGATTAAATAAAGCCTGTATGTAAGACACGTTAGCCACGCATCGACAGTGGTCTTAATAGAAACCTAGCCCTCTGCAGGGCTAACGTTACGTACGTGAGCGAGTGACAGTAATGTTAATCTTATTTATTAGCGCTGAGAAGTGTACTGCTTTAAGATGGCGGCTGTTTACTAACACCGCTGACTCTGTCATTTTGCATCTAGTTCAACATACATGTGATATCTATGAGTCGCATCAGATCCTACCTGCTACCACCGCATCATGCGGGCTAGTTTTTAGCAATGACGGCGTAGTTTGTAGCGGCTGTCGTCTGCAAAAAGGTTTTTTTCATTGCTTCTTCCTCTATGCTCGTGACATCAGCACGTTGTCCCGCAATAAAAGTAGTCCGGGCAAAACGTGATGCTTAGGGCTGGCAAAATTAAACGATTCCTCCAGGTGAATAAAATTACTCGGATCAGTTTTTAAACTCGAGTTACTCGAGTTGCTCGAGTATTCGTTTCAGTTCTACAATGATATGATGTTATAAATGATTTGGCTTCAAATTTGTTGCATGCACACTTTGCAGGACAAGATGTGTCATTTTGGAGCAAATTAACACTTTTAATGGGCTGTAATTGGCAGACAACAAAAATGACAGTGGTTTTCTCACATATTTCATATTCTGCACCTAACTAACTTTAAAAGAACTCATTATGCATGGTGTTTTTTTTTTATATTTATAATTTTTAATATAGTTTGTGTTTTATTTCAGAATAACAATTTATTGCATTTCAATAGGTGATTAATTAGGATGTATTCTCAATATATTTGTGGCTGAATAGGTTAAAAAAAAAAAAAAACGGGCAATAATATTGCATATCGCAATAATTTATGAGACAATATATCGCCTACTAAAATTTGTTATCGCGACAGACCTAGATGCACCCATAGTTCACTCAAACTCCAAATGCGTTTAACATAACCGAGGCCTCACTTTTTTCAGGCATCAAGATCCCCGAGAACTGCGTGGCCCGGGTGCGCGACGAGCTCCTGCAAATGGACAACGAGGTGAAGCGACGGCGCAAGGAGCGCGAGAAGCAGGCCTTGGAGCAGCGTCTGGCCGAGGAGCGCATGCGTAAAATGGAGCAGGACAACAAGCATCTGCTGGCTAATTTGTTCAGCCAGAAAGCCATGCCCAACCAGTCTCTGGCTCAGTCGCTGCTCCACAGCCAGCTCTTCAAACAGAAACTGAACCCGCTCCAAAAGACACAGGTAGGGGGCATCTCTCAGTTACAGAGGATGCAGGCTGTGTTACAGCAGCAGCAGCAGCACCCTCAGAGTCAGGGCCTGCTTCCTTTACCGAGGACAAGCGGGTCCCAAGTGACACCGAGCGGCTGGCCCTGCAAGTCAGCCGCCTCTAAACAGCCCGCAGCGCGCAATGCAGTCATCCACGGCGCCAACTTCTCCCAGTACTACCCGCAGTCCTTCTTATCCTCCTTCCCGCAGCCCGTCCCCCTCCACCAGACTCCACGCGTAACTTCCCAAAAGGCCCAGGATGAGATTCTGGACCTAACCGTCAGCTCGCCGTCACCCTCCCCGGACAGCACCGAGGGCGGTCTGAGCGGACGCGGCGTAGCGTTCGCCGACGATTTCAACTTAGAGTCGCTCATTTCGCAGACGACCGCTCAGCTCCCGCCGCCTCAGAATCACAACCACCAAGATTTCCTAGATTTATTCGACCTGCCGCTTTCGCCGCAGTTGCCCGCCGCACAGAAACCGAGCCCTTCCTCCTCATCATCCGTGTCCTCCCTAATCCAGACTTCGCTTTTTTCCAACGCCCCGTCGTCTTCGTCGCAGTTCGCCCCGGCTCGCTTCGGAAACTATCTCCTCCCCCAGTCGGACTCGCTCACCTTACCCAACGGCCACTGCGGCTCGGGCGCTCTGGACGCACGCGAGGCGCTGAACAGCATGCTGCAAGGGCCGGGTCCTGACCGCAAATCCGTCATTCACTACCGCCAGCAAGACTGACGCTTTAACGTCCTTTCTCATTCTTAGCACGCGTCGTCCGCTGCTGTTCGGGATCTTCTAGTCTACATCACTGCCTATCCTGCTCACAGTCCTCTCTTTAAGCACCCGTAGTATGGGATTCCCACACCCCCTGGTGCGTCCTCCACGGCAGCTGTAACGCAAACTTGACTTTACGAACTCTTCTTGAGCTGTCGAAACAAACGGAAAAAAATATCCTTTAAAGGATTCGACGCTGGAATCTTTTATTTTGTTTTGAGGCGCTAGATGGCAAAAAACTGGAATATACAAGAGGAAAAAAATCAAAGCTGACAAAACCGTGAAATGCCTCGTTTTTGTCCGTTTAGTCCCGCCCCCGGGTGACACGCTCCCTTTTTCGTCTTTCATTGGTGGTCGAGGAAGAACAGGAGAAGGAAAGCAGCAGTCTGCAAACAGTGCCTTTCGGAGAAATCTATTAATGCAGTCTTTAAAAAGAAAAACAAAAAAAATCCATGTAGCCTAATGTATAGATTTGTATTTTAATTTAAATATGGTATATTTGTATTTAAACTTTTTCGTCCCTTCGTGTTACACTATGCTGGTGGCGGGTTCCAAGGTGAGGCCTCCGTGAAGCCTCGACTCTGTGAGTGCGTATGTGTGCGTGCGTGCAACAACACCAACAAGCGTCATGAGCAGAAGGTATCCAAAAATATTAACACGTTTATTGTTTATGAACTGACGATAACACAGAGAGATTTGACTCCTGGTAATGATTTGATTTGACATTTCTCAGGAAAAGTCTCAAGTGCTTCTGGTCTTGTTGTTTAATTTAATGTGTGCGCACGTGTGTGTGTGTGTGTGGAAATCGGTCGGTTTGGGTCATTGAGTATATAGAAAAGTCATTTACGTTGTACTTTTTCACACTTGAAATGTAGACTTTATTTAACTCGGCTGCCAAAAGACTGCAATAGACGTCCATTTCAGTGTTGTTTATGGCAGCCCTTTTAATAAGTCCTTATGGATGAAAATACTTATATTTTAGTCATTTCAAAACATGTTTGCCTTTGTCTAGATTTCATTGATGAAATCTCGGACAAATTTTGTCCAGTTTTAGGCGGCGACTTACTTAGAGGGAAGCTCAGTCCGGTTGTGAATTCTTGTAAATGTCATAATTTGACTATGGCTGTCAAGCGATTAAAATTTTTAATCGGGTTAATTACAGCTTAAAAAATAATTAATCGTAATTAATCGCAATTCAAACCATCTATAAAATATGCCATATTTTTCTGTAAATTATTTTTGGAATGGAACAACAAGATGGCATTAACATTATTAACATTCTGTTAAAGCGATCCATGGATAGAAAGACTTGTAGTTCTTAAAAGATGAATGTTAGTACAAGTTAAAGAAAGTTTATATTAAAACCCCTCTTAATGTTTTCGTTTTAATAAAATTTGTAAAATTTTCAATCAAAAAATAAACTCGTAGCCCGCCATTGTTGATGTCAATAATTACACAATGCTCATGGGTGCTGAAGCCCATAAAATCAGTCGCACCCAAGCACCAGCAGAGGGTGACAAAACTCCAAAAAACACAAGTAACAAGTGGACATTGCACTGTGCTGTCATTTTAATCTGTTTGAGCGGGGCATGTGCATTAATTGCGTCAAATATTTTAACGTGATTAATTAAATAAATTACCGCCCGTTAACGCGATAATTTTGACAGCCCTAAATTTTACAGAAGCTAAAATAAAATTGACGGACTAAAACGAGACGAAAATTGGCTGACTTGTCATCTTGTCGACTAAAATGATACGAACATTTTTGAGAGGTTTCGTTGACAAAAATTACCGTAATTTTCACACTATAAGGCGCACCTGACTATAAGCAGCCAACCACCAAATTTGACATGAAAATGGCATTTGTTCATAGATAAGCCGCACTGGACTATAAGCCGTAGCTGTCCTCACTTTATTATGGGATATTCATACCAAAAGATATTAAGCGGTATAACTTAATTTGACAGTGGCATCATACGACTGTCATAAGACCAAATGAACCACCGTGAAGCTTTGAACCACTTGGCTGCAAAGCTTCATTGTTTGACAGTCAACGTCCTGCTGTCAACACTGTTGTCGTCCAGCATTCTTCCTGGCATGCAGTGGAGTGCTACAGATGTAAATAACAATCAAAATTCATGTTCTGTGCAAATTATTTCTTCAGTTACTGTTCCAGTTGTTTCATTAATGGCTATTTATGGTATTTGGTAACACTTTATTTGACATTAGTGCCATAAGACAATCATAATCATGACATGACACTGTTAAGAGTGTTATTGAATGCTTATAACATATGGCATTTGGTCAAATTATCTCACTCTTAAATGGATGTGAAAGACCTGAGCTTGACATAAATGGAGTTAGTGACATCATTTTCCGGATGACACTTAGTGACAGCTGTCATAAGCATTTAGTAATGCCCATGATAGTGTCATGTCATAATTATAAAGGTCTTATGACACTGCTGTCAAATAAAGTTTTACCAATTAACCCAAATAAATCAACAAATAAACCGCACTGGGCTATAAGCCGCAGGATTCAAAATTAAGGAAAAAAGTAGCGGCTTATAGTCCGAAAATTACAGTAGAGGAAAACAAATTTTTTTTGAGACAAATAAAATATGACTAAGAGAAGTATTTTCATCCAAAGGTCAAAAAATAAAAGGACTGTCAAAAACAACACTGGTCCATTCCATTTAAAGTTCAAATGAAATGGAGGTCTGTTGCATTCAATGGCATTGAAATATGATTTTAATGAGAAAGAAAAACCTCCCTTCCCCGCATCTAAGTCTCAACATTTTTCCACCTTTTGACACAAAACTCTGCCTCAGTGAGTTATATACCTAACCGCGTGAAATTTAACACAGCAACCCAGCGTTAACAATATCCTTCTGTGGTAAAACAGCTGTTTTTAGAATTTAACTTAACACCCGTGTCCATCCTGGCAATTAAATTTTGGGCATACAGTAGAGGAAAAAAAAGTGACTTTACATACGGTAATTTTTACATCAAGATGAAACTACATTTGTTTTGTTGACATTCAGTTTTTTCATTCAATATCATAAAATGATGTTTCATTTTTAAATTATTTCGTGCAACCACTTGACATTTTAAAAAATAAACTTAATTTTTTTTTTCTTCAGTAGAACCACAATTTCTTTTTTTTCCTTTTTTTTTAAGTACTATTACAGCCGCATTTGCCTAAAAGACACTTGCCACTTTTTTTCCCCAACACAAAGACATCCCACAAAATTTGCTGTTCCAAAAGATCCAGAATTTTTCGGAGTATAAGTCGCACTAGCAAAGAAAAAAAAAACGCTATTACAGTGGTACCTCGACATAGGAATTTAATTCGTTCCAGGACCTGGTTTTTATGTCGAGACGGATTTCCCCATAAGAATACATTATAATTCGATTAATTTGTTCCACAGCCCAAAAACTTAAGCTCAATCCTTAATAAATACTGCAGGTACAATTACAAATAACAATTACACATAGCAAAACAAATACATCCTAAATATGAACACCTTAAAAGGCTAAAGCAACATTACATTTTCTCTTATGCAAGATACAAAAAAATCTAACAATATTTACAAAACAAGAAGGCTTCAAGCTTTTCAAGCAGCCTGCCTTCAGGCTGGTGCAGGGTCCTTCCGGGGTCCTACCGTCAATCAGCGGCAGCCACAGTTGCCCACACATATGCCTGATCAAAATCCTTTTATCGGCTTATTTTTTCTTGTTGTTTGGCTCCAGCTCTGTTTCTCTCATAAGAAAATCCGCGGTCTTGCGGGGAAAACAATGAAATTGAGACACTCTTGTAAATCGCAGTGTTTTGAGCATGTCGTCACATGTTGAGACAAATAATTAGAGCGGATGCCGAAATGATCGAATGTCGATGCGTTCCTATGTCGAGGTACCACTCTATATGGATAAGTCGCACTGGAGTAAAAGTCTCATTTGTGCGAGTTATTTTATTTATCAAAGCCCAAGAACAAACATTTTACAATATAAAATGAACAACAAGCTAACTATTTTCTGTTATATAAATAACTATAGGCTAAAAAAATACAACATGATAAAAAAGTGCAACTTATAGTCCGGAAAATACGATAATATTTAAAAATTCACTCACGTAGGCTACAGCCGACCTCTTATTACCATTATACTGTTACCACCAAGGTTGGAACATTGCCCAGTTGACATTAGGGCTGGGGGATACGGCCGAAAAATCAAATCTTAGATTTTTTTTTTCACCAAATATTCGATTCACAATCCCTAACCCCCAACCCCCAAAGTTTATTATGGAGACAAAAAGAACAAGACAGAAAACTCAAAACAAGTTTGTTTTTTTTTAAATGGTCGAACTCTGTTTTAAATATAGTATTTTTCTCTCCCCCATTTGTGCTGTCAGCCCACAAACACAAAGTAGTTCGCATATTTTTGCACCCAAGTTAGTCACCTGATTTTGAGAATCTGCCGATACCGAGTCCTGATCCAATACCGAAAAAAATTGGGGTTTTTTTTATGTTTTTAAGTTCCAAATATGTTACAGTGCTGTGTTGCAAAGTATAAAACGTATATATTTTTGTTTCTTTTTGTAATGCCATTGTATTTCTGGATTATTTTATTACTTTTTAGCCCTTAAGTTTTTTTTACTTTATTTTTTAATTAAAAACCTGACATCCTTATTTGCTAGATTTCCTGCGTAGCAAAAACTTATTATTAATCTTTCAAAGTAAAAAAATCGAATTAATTCATATACAGTGATCCCTCGCTACTTGGCGCTTCAAACTTCGCGCCCTGAGTCTATCGCAGATTTTTTTCAATTAAAAAAAAAAATACAGATGAGCTCTCCCGAGCTGATTGCGTAGTCTCACTCTCCCTCCCTCTCCTTGCTCTTTGTTGGTCTGGCAGTGAGTGCACTGGAGTTGCTTCTTAAGGTAAACGATGATTAACGGATGTTTAATGTTTGAAGTTCGGTTCTCTGGCAAGATCAAAGCGCTGCATGCGTCAATCATTGTTTAACTTGTTAAACAGTTGCTGCGGCAACTCATTGTGTGTAAGTGAGCAGCTGAGCGGATTTAAGTGGACTCACTCAATGAAGCATTTAATAAAGCCAAGCATTTTTCTGCTTTATTCTTGTTTAAAAATAATTCGGTGGGACACTAAAATGTTTAAAACTTATCATATTACATTTGAATTGCTTAAAAACCATTTGTTAAAATATATATATATGGTGGAAACCACTCAGGTGACTTGGAAGTTCCGGTCTGAGACCCCCAATTTTGGCCAAATTTCAAAATTGTTCTATATGCATGTGTGATAAGTCATTGGAAAGCTTAAAAGCTCAATTTTCTAGTGGAAGAAAAATTTTGAACAGCAGTGCATTTAAAAAAAAAACAAAAAAAACTAAACCCTAACTCGAGGTGAGAGCATGAGAGAGCCTCATTAAAGACACCATGATTTTAACGAGATATTATCACGTACTCACCTAGTTTCGATCCAACAACTCCGTGTGCCATGTCTCACCGTGTGTTAAGACACAGCTGTGAATGGCCACAGTCAGACTTTTTGGGGATTTTATGGGTGAAACACGGTAATATAGTAAGGGTCGCAATGCAGAAATCGAAGACATCAAAGAGTGGTCGAGATGGTCTTTTTCAAATATTTACCCTTTTTTTTTTTCTTTGTTTAGATCGATTATCATCTAAAATGTCGGGGAAAATGCAACAGTAACAAAAAAAATATATACCAGGTAGATATCCGTGACCTAGTTACAGACACTATGTTTTTTTCACTGTGACGTAATTTGTTTAAAAGTTTAAAATATGCGAGTGAAGAATTTTATTTTATTTTTTATTTTATTTTATTTTTTTGCTAAATATTAGACATTAATTAATCATTCTTAGCTAAAAATAATAGACATTTCGAATAATATAATTATTTACTTTCTTTTTATAGCTTGGTTGAAACAAAAGCAGTTGCGCAGTGTCTGTAAACGGGGGTCTCCAGGGTAACACGGACAAATTAAAAATAGTTCGGGGGCTTAATACGCCATGAATATAGACATATTGTTCTTTCAAACACAACAGTTCTTTTGGCTTAAAATACAGCAGTTTATTTTAAAGAGGGGTGCAAGACCAGAAGCTGATTTTTCAGCCTTGTCTGTGTTTTCTGCCATATGTACATAATTTTTAAAAACATATATTTTGGGAGGAAAAAGATTAAAAAAACATCGTATATTTTCCAATGCAAAATCTGAATAAATACATTGAACACACAAAAAATTTGGGGGGCCTACTTGGCATTTTTTCCACTTATTGCGGCGGGTTCTGGTCCCCATTAACCGCGAAAAACGAGGGATCACTGTAATAGATTGCCAGAAAAGATGGGCGAATAAACATGAAAAAACTACTGTCACAGATGTAGTCAGTATTTTGAGACAAAACGGCAGCTTTTGCCTGCAGTGCAAAAAATAAGCGTGACTAATCATGTTTTGTTAGCTTGAGTAAATTCAACGTTTCATTATTACTAACTCATTCAAACCCATACAAAAGCCATGAGCTCCATGTCCAAACCTACGGGAAACGTTTTTGCATCATCTCCGTGTCCTTTCCTGGTAATCAGCGTGTTTTTGAACGTTGTCCCGCGTGTATCGCGCTCGATCGAAGCAATAAAAACAAGGTATCGTTTACTCACCGGGCGTAATTTCCATGAATACCATCTTCATATCGTAGCGATAAGAATATCATCGTTTCTATTTAAGGGATGTTATCTGTGTTCTTGAAGAAAATACAAAACGTTTGGTCAGGAAAGACAAATTCTCTTGAAATCTGCCACCAAATATGTTTGCACTGTCTCGCGTCCGGATTGTTTTCTGCTCATTGTCCTTCACGGAGTTGTTGTTGTTGTTTTTCCCAGAGAGATACCAAAGTGTTTTGTTGTCCTAAAGTTACCATTCAACAATCTCAGGAAGATACAAATCAATAAATAAAGATAGTGGACGGGTGAGGAGTTCATGAGAAATATTTCCCCTTGCTAGGAGTGCTGAAACCAACGTGTTTGTACTTGTGTTTTGGTCTTCTCGTGTTTATGGTTCAGGGTTGGGGAAGCTTTCTGCTATTTTATTCACGTTTGTCAAGTATGTATTCAATTTATAAAACACGAGGCAACAACGGGTTTTCTCACAGCCTGTTTTGGGATGGGGCATGTTCATGCTTTCTTTGGCCAGCGTGTCGTCATTGTTTTCATTGAATTCATTAACATCTATTGACGGCGATAAAGCTAGTTCAAATGGATTGGACGGTTATCGCCATCAATGGCAGTGAATGAGTGATTTTTGTTGTTGTTGCCATTTTAACATTTATTATTTCACACCATTTTCACGTGATTTTTTTCCCCTAGATTTCTTTCCACAAGATAACAGGAGGGTTAAATACGTGATTTACAAATATTCCAAAGCATCAACATTCCGTAAGAAAGTTTTCTAGTTTCCCCTTATTACTTGGTTAAAATATGTCTTATACGACCACAACACTAACGTCTACTGTACATTAACTTGGGATTAAAAAGAATTACATGAATTGGCTCTATTAACAAAAATAGTTAACGCAAAAATGCAACTGGACTTGTTTTGGGCGCTCATTTTGTTTGTTTGTTTTTGCATGATTTCATCCAGTGGTTGTCTCGTTGCACTAAGAACAGCATCATCACCTGACTGTCCCTCTTTGTCCAGATTTTTGGCGTGTTGTGTTTCATCTGGTCTTTGTTTGATGGATTTATATACTGTAACCATCCTTTCCATGTTTCTCCACTGTTTGCATATTCTATAAATCACTCGAATAATTTATTGCTAACAACAACAAAAAATTACACAAAAACATGCTACTGATTGTATGTATTTTTAAACAAAGTCTATTTTTTCTGTAAAAAAACGAGAAAAAAAAAGAGAAACTGTGTTCAGCACTTTTATTCTGGGTTTTTGCTTTTGTTTTCTATATATTTATAATTTAGATCCAAATGTATATATTGTAAAATTTGTGCCTTTCGACTAATTCTTTTTAAAAAAAAAAACACACACACACAACAAAAAAAGTGGTTTTCTACTCATTAAAGGAAGGACTATATGGAATTGCAATCTTTGTAAACAAATAAAAACTTGGATTGCTGAAAGTCAGTGTCTTCTCTTCATTTGCTTAAAACACACATATCATCTTCCCCGACATGCGATAAATAAAATGATGAGTTGACTAATAATTTGGGGTGTAACGGTACACAAAAATCTCGGTTCGGTACGTACCTCGGTTTTGAGGTCACGGTCCGGTTCGTTTTCGGAACAGTAAGAAAACAAAATGCAAAATATAAATGTGCTAGTTGTTCATTACACACCTTTGTGCTTTCAAAAATAGGAACATTAGCCTATACAAAGCTAGAATTCTGCTCAAAAAGTAGCGGGTATTTAAAGATAATCCAAAAACAATTTGCCTTTCAGACCCTGCGTATTGGTCAGCTTTCTTTCTGAAAGAAAGAAGAAAAAAGAAGTCTTGTGCTAAGGAGAAAAGCAATCCCAATTCCCAATTACAAAGATTTTAACATGTATTTTACAAATGAAACGCCTCAATGAATCATTTTTTCCCCTTATGAACGGTTTTCAAAAGCTTTATTGGTGGATTTTCTCAAGTTAAAGCGCCACACAGAAATTAATCAATTTAATTGTGCAAGCAGGATCTGTGTATTATTCTTATTTGATTACAGGTGTTTTAGCTCATTTCAATTTATTTTATTTAAATGGGCTATTATTTATTTTGTTATGTGTTTATACAGTGCCTTGCAAAAGTATTCGGCCCCCTTGAACCTTGCAACGTTCGCCACATTTCAGGCTTCAAACATAAAGATATAAAATTTTAATTTTTTGTCAAGAATCAACAACAAGTGGGACACAATCGTGAAGTGGAACAAAATTTATTGGATAATTTAAACTTTTTTAACAAAAAAACTGAAAAGCGGGGTGTGCAATATTATTCGGCCCCCTTGCGTTAATACTTTGTAGCGCCACCCTTTGCGCCAATTACGGCTGCAAGTCGCTTGGGGTATGTTTCTATCAGTTTTGCACATCGAGAGACTGACATTCTTGCCCATTCTTCCTTGCAAAACAGCTCGAGCTCAGTGAGATTGGATGGAGAGTGTTTGTGAACAGCAGTCTTCAGCTCTTTCCACAGATTCTCGATTGGATTCAGGTCTGGACTTTGACTTGGTCATTCTAACACCTGGATACGTTTATTTTTTAACCATTCCATTGTAGATTTTGCTTTATGTTTTGGATCATTGTCCTGTTGGAAGATAAATCTCCGTCCCAGTCTCAGGTCTTGTGCAGATACCAACAGGTTTTCTTCCAGAATGTTCCTGTATTTGGCTGCATCCATCTTCCCGTCAATTTTAACCATCTTCCCTGTCCCTGCTGAAGAAAAGCAGGCCCAAACCATGATGCTGCCACCACCATGTTTGACAGTGGGGATGGTGTGTTCAGGGTGATGAGCTGTGTTGCTTTTACACCAAACATATCGTTTTGCATTGTGGCCAAAAAGTTCAATTTTGGTTTCATCTGACCAGAGCACCTTCTTCCACATGTTTGGTGTGTCTCCCAGGTGGCTTGTGGCAAACTTTAAACGAGACTTTTTATGGATATCTTTGAGAAATGGCTTTCTTCTTGCCACTCTTCCATAAAGGCCAGATTTGTGCAGTGTACGACTGATTGTTGTCCTATGGACAGACTCTCCCACCTCAGCTGTAGATCTCTGCAGTTCATCCAGAGTGATCATGGGCCTCTTGGCTGCATCTCTGATCAGTTTTCTCCTTGTTTGAGAAGAAAGTTTGGAAGGACGGCCGGGTCTTGGTAGATTTGCAGTGGTCTGATGCTCCTTCCATTTCAATATGGTGGCTTGCACGGCGCTCCTTGAGATGTTTAAAGCTTGGGAAATCTTTTTGTATCCAAATCCGGCTTTAAACTTCTCCACAACAGTATTTCGGACCTGCCGGGTGTGTTCCTTGGTTTTCATAATGCTCTCTGCACTTTAAACAGAACCCTGAGACTATCACAGAGCAGGTGCATTTATACGGAGACTCGATTACACACAGGTGGATTCTATTTATCATCATCGGTCATTTAGGACAACATTGGATCATTCAGAGATCCTCACTGAACTTCTGGAGTGAGTTTGCTGCACTGAAAGTAAAAGGGCCGAATAATATTGCACGCCCCACTTTTCAGTTTTTTATTTGTTAAAAAAGTTTAAATTATCCAATAAATGTTGTTCCACTTCACGATTGTGTCCCACTTGTTGTTGATTCTTGACAAAAAATTAAAATGTTATATCTTTATGTTTGAAGCCTGAAATGTGGCGAAAGGTTGCAAGATTCAAGGGGGCCGAATACTTTTGCAAGGCACTGTATTTTATAAATGTGATGTAGTATTCATTTATATTGTATATTTTATGTTGTATAACTTTAGTTCATATGTGAATATTAGTTCCTACTTGTTTTGTCGTGGTAGGAGGGTTTTGAATTGAACACGGGGCCGTGTTGGTTATTATGATAGCAAAGAAGACAGCAATAAATCAACAAAGACAAGTCAACTGTGCCCCGATCTACCACTCAAGAGATCTGATGGACTCAAAAAGTGGGTTACGATTGCATATTAGTTTGAAAATCGACCGGATCCACCGTATTTTTACCCGAGTGACTTCCGGTCTGCCCGATCCTAGCTACCAGTAGTAGTAATGACACAGGAGGGTCGCATCTCGCGTCAAATAATAAACTCTGCCGTTATTTCGCGTGCGTCGTGTTGAGCCGCTTCTGGGACGCGTGTAACACGCGGCTGCACTGCGACTGGTGTGCATTGGCTGATTGACTTTAACGCCTGCGTTTCACTGCGTTCTCGCAGCGGCCACGTTGTAGCGCCGTTGACGTTTCTGGGTTATACTGTCCTACCGTGTTGGTCCTCATTATAGTAGAGAAGACGGAGTAAATATAATCTATACAAAGAAACTGTAGCCAGATCAACTCATAGCCTCGAAAAGTAAGGGTTACATTTTGTCAGGATGTAGTACAATGTAGCATGTAGTGTCAGAAAACTGGGTCTGCGTCAGAGGTCATGGGTGATCCAACAGGACAACGACCCAAAACGCCTCAAATAGTTCCAAGAAATGGTTGGAGACAAAGCACTGGAGATTTCATAAACACATTTCAACTGAAAACATTTGTAATTGTGTTAATGTCTGGAAGAAACTGTATTTTCTGGAAAAAATTCCAGGGGTGCCAATAATTTTGTCCATGGCTGCATACTGTATATATATATATATATATATATATATACAGTGCTGCTCAAAAGTTTGTGAACCCCCTCAACATTTTGGAATTTTCTATTATTTCAACCTGATTTCCTAATCAATCAATTCAGTAGTTTTTTTTTTTTTTTTTTTAACAGTTGTGTTGTCGAGACTAAATTAAAAAGAGTTTTCATCAACTGATGTAGGTGCAAAATTGAACTGTTTGGTCACAACCAA
Source organism: Corythoichthys intestinalis (assembly GCF_030265065.1). Lineage (NCBI taxonomy): Eukaryota > Metazoa > Chordata > Actinopteri > Syngnathiformes > Syngnathidae > Corythoichthys > Corythoichthys intestinalis. Next base: position 44,610,441 of record NC_080401.1, on the reverse strand, counting down.
AACCGCCATGTCTGGCGAAAAGTCAACACTGCATACCACCAAAAGAACCTTCTCCCAACAGTGAAGCATGGAGGTGGGAATGTCAAGATCTGGGCTTGCTTTTCATCCTCAGGACCTGGACAACTCCACATAGTCCAGGGAATCATGAATTCTGAGGAATATTGTCAAATCCTAGAACATAACCTGACGCCATCTGTTTTGAAGTTAAAGCTTGGGAGAGGGTGGATCATGCAACATGATAATGATCCAAAGCATTCCAGCAATACAACCAAGGAATGGCTGAAAAAGAAGAAGATTCGTGGTCTGGACTGGCCCAGTCAAAGTCCTGACCTAAATCCCATTGAAATGCTGTGGCGGGACCTGAAGCGAGCAGTTCATGCCAGACGCCCATCAAACCTCTCTCAACTGACTGCGTTCTGCAAGGAAGAATGGGCAAAAATCCCCCAAAGTAGATGTGAGAGGCTGATTAGTCACTACAGAAACCGTTTGGTTGAGGTAATCTCTGCAAAAGGAGGCGCAATATCCTATTAACTGAAGGGGTTCACATACTTTTGCACACATGATATCTGAGTTTTTCTTAAATCAACCACTTTTGTTAAATAAAGAATGACAATATAACTATTTCTTTTGTTTCAGTCCATTATTTGGAATGTCAGTATTGTGGATTTGGGTATAACTTAACATTTAATAAGGTTATTTTAGTTTTTTTTACAAAAAATCTGACCATCGCTGTGGGGTTCACAAACTTTCGAGCAGCACTGTATAAAAAGAAAAACTGGCTTTATTCCAAAAGAGTATGATTGTTATTGTAAGTTACTTTCAGATTTGATCATTTTTTAAATGAACACTTGTAATTCTAGCAAATCGATTTATACAAAATTAATGTGTGTTGGTATAGCAATATATATTTTGTGATTAATTAATTAATTAATTTATTTTTATTTTGGGTCAGAAAAATGATCCGATCCGTGATCTGAGCCTTACCATCAGTTTTCTGAAGTGTGACACCCCTAATATACAGTATATATTTAAAGATATATATCTATGTGTCTGTGTGTGTGTTCAAATTATAATGGACATTTACAATGGAATGTACTAAGAGATACGTGCAATCTTTTTTTTTTTTTATGTTGAAACGTTTTTCATGAATTAAATGTATTATTCTTTAAAGTACATCGCACTTAAAAATGTATGTACTATACTAGATTTGGAAGATTTTTTTTTTTTTTTAACATTAACCTTCCTATCCTCTATTCTGATGTTTCATTCTGTTGTGTTTGACTTAAATTGAATTTGGATTTAATTAATTCAATGATTTGTTTACCACTAAAGGGCGCCCCCGTACTACTAATAGCAGTCATTTCTCTGGCTTCCTTAAATTGATACTTGATGTTGGCTTGTAGCATCCTCTACTGGAGATAATGTGGCACTACAGTTTCAGTCTTTGCCAGAGGACGGTAACGTTTATAAATAATTCCACATTAGAATTGACCACTCTCAGTCAGGTTGCATGTATTCTAAAAATAATCAAGTTAATAAAAACTAAAAAAAAAAAAAAGTAAAATAATAATTTGTGAATACTCCCGTATGTCTTTAAAGCCACGCCTATATTGGCGGCCAGACTCGCCCATTCTACCTGTGCAAACAAGCAAGGAAGATTTAAATCAACCGCAAAGTTGTCTTGCTGTTACACCCCCGGCTAATTTTTTTTTATAAACCGCAGAAGCAGAGTGTGAGCAACATTTGAGTAAACATTTATCGCGGCGTGAGCGGTTCGACGAAATATTGGATCGGTACGGTATCCGGAAGTGTTACAGGTAAGACAGTTTCATTCGCCTGTCAGAATTTCCAAGCCTCGTCTCTTTAAAAAAATAAAATAATAATCATAATTGTGTTAACAGAAATGACATAATGTCTCTTCATTTTTGAAATTCTAATTATAAAAGTCTTTTTTTTTTTTTTTTTTTTTTAATAAGTACCGTGAAGTACTTTCCACAAATGTGCCGAAAGTGTTGACAAGATTTCATTCACTGTTAGCTTGTAGAGTTTTCTTATGCTTTTCTATTTAGCTTGTCCTATTAGCTTAATTAATTATTAGTTATTGATAGCATCCGGAGGGTGGGTTGAAAAGTTAGTTTAGTTATTTAAATGTAACCACGTTGAAACTCCATGTGTGATGTGACGTTTGCCCCGTTTTCCTCTTCTCGCCTTTCTGGTTCGCCAAGCAGTCATGCAAGTATCTACCTGTCTCAAACCGAGTTTCATAACAGTTTCGACTCATAAAATGTTCTCTTTCCATTTCTTTGTAAAGTCTTTTTTTATTTATTCTTTTGGGTAACTACCTGTGCAGTTATTACATTTTGTGTCAGGATCATGGTGGGTAGAGTAGCCTTTTTTTGTTTGTTTGTTTGTTTGTTTGTTTTTTTACCCAAGTAAGGTAGCGTTACTTTAAAACAAAATTACTCAAGTAGTCATCAAACAATACTCAAGTACAAGTAAAAAAGTATCTATTGAAAATAATACTCAAGTAATGAGTAACATTGTGAGAAACTGCTTTAAATGTTTTTTTGTTTTTTTTAAACAATGGTATTTTTTTCTCAGCACAAAGTTATCTATATGAACTGTTATTATTATATTGTACGACAACCTATTAGATAACCACATTAAGCCAAACAAAAAAATCATTGAATTACGGCAACAACAACAAAATCTACAGAAAAGAAGCATCATTCTTCTAAAAAAGTATGAGTGCCCTCTAGTGGAGAAATAGTTCCTAGTTTGAATAGTTGAATATTTAATTGTTTCTTCATAGTTCCTATTATCAAATCAAAAGGATCATATCTCCGGTTTTCCATTGTCAATCGGTGCCAGATAAAAACTGTGAGAGAAGTTAGAATTTTTAATATTTTACGGTGCTTTAGAGACTCCACGTGATTGAAGAGGCCGGCGTGAGCATAGAACGGCAAACTCGAGTCTGATTGGTATAATGGAGTCGTGATTATTGTTGCGACGTCTCATTGGTGAAACTGGTATAGTTACTGTTAAAAGTAAAAACTAATATGTAGAGGGAAAATATAAGTAACTGTGAGCAACTGCTTATTTTTGTTTGATTTTTTTTTAGGGCTGCCAAACGATTAAAATTTTTAATCGAGTTAATTACAGCTTAAAAATTAATTAATCGTAATTAATCGCAATTAATCGCAATTCAAACCATCTATAAAATATGCCATATTTTTCTGTAAATTATATATATATTCTGTAAAATGTTGGAATGGAAAGATAAGACACAAGATGGATATATACATTCAACCTACGGTACATAAGGACTGTAGTGGGCATTTCACTCTACTGTCATTTAATCTGTCTATGCTGTCCTCACTCCGAAGCGTCTACTTTTTCCAAAGCTAGACAGCTAGTGAATGACACCTTAATAATCAGACTTCTTCCTTTTTCATCTGATTTATTAATAAAATGGCCTCAAACCATAGTCCTCTTTAGACCGTTGTAAAACTACAAAAAAAAGTACACAAGCATTGCATTAGCAACAACGTTAGCGTAGCACGCTATACAGGTTCACTAAACATAAACAAAAAGCTTCTCATATAAAAAATATAACATTTCGCTTACTAACATAATATGTACATTCTTTACAACAACCATACTTACGGACAAATCTTGTCCAAGGATCATATAAGCACAATATTACAACGTAGGCATCAGCCCGAGACGTCGTGCAGCAATATTGAACTGGCAAGAACACAATAAACCATGTCGCAAAGCGACCACAAGAGTTCGCTGTTAGACAGCACAAAAAGCCTTGCTGTAAAATTTACCAAAAGGCAGAATACTGTCTGAGCGGGACATATGCGTTAATTGCGTCAAATATTTTAACGTGATTAATTTAAAAAATTAATTACCGCGCGTTAACGCGATAATTTTGACAGCACTAATTTTTTTTTTAACAATGGTATTTGTAACATATGTATGTCACACTGCTGTTGCCATAGTGTGCACTTCTTGTGGGTGTGGTATTACAGTATAAAACAGGGGTGTCCAAACTTTTTGCAGAGGGGGCCAGATTTCGTGTGGTAAAAATGTGGGGGGCCGACCTTGGCTGACGTCCTTTACGTAGAACAATATATTTAAGCAAATTTTAGCAAGCCATTCTGTGTGTCACATTTGCTTTATAATTTTTTTTAATTAATAATTTCAATAATCTCGCAACTAGCCTTTGTGGCGTTTTCTTTCGACTCTCGGACTCTTGCGAAATACTGCTGCTGTAAAATTAAACTAGCGTCAAGTTTCTTCAATTTCCCGCTACGTATCTTCCCTGTAATCTTGTCGTACATGTCAACGTCTCTTGTTTGGTAATATCGCCTCACATTGAACTCTTTAAAAACAGCGACTGTCTCTTTGCAAAAGAGGCAGACACAGTTGTTGCGTATTTTAGTGAAGAAATAGTCAAATTTCCATCTATCCTTGAAACGTCGGCCGTCTTTTTTTTTTTGTTGATTGTCGCCATTTTAAAAAATTTGGAGTGAAGGGTCACACGGGGTAATGTTGCTTAAAGTGCTGCTGCCTTTTAGTGGGTAAATGAGGAGCAGCATTTAGTGTGTAAGCTACTTCATATGCTGGTAGCAGTACTGATGACCAATTTATTAAGTCTGTGTGCGGGCCTAAAGCTATTGATTTTATGACAGAGGCTGGGGGCCGGATGAAATTTGACCACGGGCCTCATTTGGCCGGACTTTGGACATGTCTGGTATAAAAGGAATCTCTTGTAAGTGGCACATATGCTTAGAAGCACACTGAATAAAGAAGTGTTGTTCCATTCTTGTCTCGGTCTTACATGCACTTAGATTAAGGAAGTACAGTGCCTTGCAAAAGTATTCGGCCCCCTTGAATCTTGCAACCTTTCGCCACATTTCAGGCTTCAAACATAAAGATATGAAATTTAATTTTTTTGTCAAGAATCAACAACAAGTGGGACACAATCGTGAAGTGGAACAACATTTATTGGATAATTTAAACTTTTTTAACAAATAAAAAACTGAAAAGTGGGGCGTGCAATATTATTCGGCCCTTTTACTTTCAGTGCAGCAAACTCACTCCAGAAGTTCAGTGAGGATCTCTGAATGATCCAATGTTGTCCTAAATGACTGATGATGATAAATAGAATCCACCTGTGTGTAATCAAGTCTCCGTATAAATGCACCTGCTCTGTGATAGTCTCAGGGTTCTGTTTAAAGTGCAGAGAGCATTATGAAAACCAAGGAACACACCAGGCAGGTCCGAAATACTGTTGTGGAGAAGTTTAAAGCCGGATTTGGATACAAAAAGATTTCCCAAGCTTTAAACATCTCAAGGAGCACCGTGCAAGCCACCATATTGAAATGGAAGGAGCATCAGACCACTGCAAATCTACCAAGACCCGGCCGTCCTTCCAAACTTTCTTCTCAAACAAGGAGAAAACTGATCAGAGATGCAGCCAAGAGGCCCATGATCACTCTGGATGAACTGCAGAGATCTACAGCTGAGGTGGGAGAGTCTGTCCATAGGACAACAATCAGTCGTACACTGCACAAATCTGGCCTTTATGGAAGAGTGGCAAGAAGAAAGCCATTTCTCAAAGATATTCATAAAAAGTCTCGTTTAAAGTTTGCCACAAGCCACCTGGGAGACACACCAAACATGTGGAAGAAGGTGCTCTGGTCAGATGAAACCAAAATTGAACTTTTTGGCCACAATGCAAAACGATATGTTTGGCGTAAAAGCAACACAGCTCATCACCCTGAACACACCATCCCCACTGTCAAACATGGTGGTGGCAGCATCATGGTTTGGGCCTGCTTTTCTTCAGCAGGGACAGGGAAGATGGTTAAAATTGACGGGAAGATGGATGCAGCCAAATACAGGAACATTCCGGAAGAAAACCTGTTGGTATCTGCACAAGACCTGAGACTGGGACGGAGATTTATCTTCCAACAGGACAATGATCCAAAACATAAAGCCAAATCTACAATGGAATGGTTCAAAAATAAACGTATCCAGGTGTTAGAATGGCCAAGTCAAAGTCCAGACCTGAATCCAATCGAGAATCTGTGGAAAGAGCTGAAGACTGCTGTTCAATAACACTCTCCATCCAACCTCACTGAGCTCGAGCTGTTTTGCAAGGAAGAATGGGCAAGAATGTCAGTCTCTCGATGTGCAAAACTGATAGAAACATACCCCAAGCGACTTGCAGCTGTAATTGGAGCAAAAGGTGGCGCTACAAAGTATTAACGCAAGGGGGCTGAATAATATTGCACGCCCCACTTTTCAGTTTTTTTATTTGTTAAAAAAGTTTAAATTATCCAATAAATTTTGTTCCACTTCACGATTGTGTCCCACTTGTTGTTGATTCTTGACAAAAAATTAAAATTTTATATCTTTGTTTGAAGCCTGAAATGTGGCGAACGTTGCAAGGTTCAAGGGGGCCGAATACTTTTGCAAGGCACTGTACATAGCAGTATTTTTTTTCTCTCAGCAGAAAATTATCTATATGAACTGTTGTTATAATAATACTGTACAATAACCTATTACATACTACGACATTCAGCCCAAGAAAAAAAAAATCATTGAATTCTGGCGAGAGAAAAAAAAGACAGAAATGAACCATTATTCGTCCAAAGAGTGGCGTCTAGTGGAGAAAATGGTTACTACTAGTTTGAATAGTGAATAGTTCCTTCATAGTTACTATTAAGAAATTAAAATTATAATATCCGTGGTCAATCGGTGCCAAATAAAAACTGGTTTAAATCTGCGCATTTGAGTCATGTTGAGTCCTTTTTTACGGTGCTTTCAATACGCCACGTGATTGAACAGGCTGGTGTGATCATAGAGCGGCAAGCTTGCGTCTTATTGGTGTAATGGAGTAGTGATTATTGTTGCTACTCTTGGCATCGCTGGCAAAAATAATTCTAATATGTAGAATAAAGAGGGAAATTGTGTAGCCCAAAGTAGCGAAGTAAGATTACCATTTTTCCTTCACAACTGTACTCAAATAAAAGTAAAAGTATGGCATAAGAAGTACATTTTTCTCAAAAGGTTACTCAAGTAAATGTAACGGAGTACATGTTACACGGTACTACCCACCTCAGGTCATGATCCATCTCTCTTATTATATTACTTTTGGGTTTTTTTGTTTTTTGGGGGGGGGGGGGGGGCAAGCAGAATTTTGCGGAAATTTTATAATAACAGTAAGCAGTAGAACATCTCAAGGCCCATGAACAAAAGTGAACAAGTAAACAGCCATTTTGGGTGAATTCCTGGTCTTGTACATGAATGGAGTGCAGAAATCTGTGTTTTTAGCACTGCTTGCATCTTTATTTTAGACCGAACTATACGTTTATCTCTTTTGTCATGTAGTAATCAGACCACCTGAAGCCTCTTACCGATACTCTAGTCGAAAGTCAGGAATAGATGACATCATGTTGATGACCCAATGTAACTCCAGGCTATTAAAGTGCGTCATCCTTATCTTTTCATGTAGTTTGAATTTTATTGCTTGAGTTACCAGAGCATCTGCAGGAGTGGCTTTCAGAGTCATTCCTGGCTTTGATGCAGTACTTGCTTGTACTACGGAGAGCATGTCTTCATTTACGTGTTTTAGTAACAGTAGTGCTTGTTTGATGTGTTTATTCCACTTGAATGAGCAGTGTTTGCAAACTGTGCCATTGAGGAAGCAGAGTTGCAGTAGTATGAAAAAAAATCTGAACCTTTTGGAATTTCTCACATTTCTGCATAAAATCACCATCAAATGTGATCTGATCTGTCAAAATCACACAGATGAAAAAAGTGTCTGCTTCAACTAAAACCACACAAACATTTATTGGTTTTCATATTTTAATGAGGACAGCATGCAAACAATGACAGAAGGGGGAAAAATAAGTAAATGAACCCTCTGCCTAAGGAGCAATTGAAACCAATTTTTACCAAACAATTTCAGTCAGGTGTGTGCCCAATCACTGATGAGTGGTTTAAAGCTGCCCTGCCCACTATGAAACACACACCTGGTAAGAATTGCCTTGATGAGAAGCATTGTCTAATATGCATCATGGCTCGGTCAAAAGAGCTGTCTGAAGACTTGCCATCAAGGATTGTTGATTTGTATAAAGCTGAAAAAGGATACAAAACCATCTCTAAAAGTCTGGATGTTCATCAATCGACAGTCAGAGAATTTATCCACAAATGGAGTTTGGCACGGTTGCCTTTCTTCCAAGGAGTGGCCAAGCGTGGTGGAGGGAACATCATGATTTGGGGCTGTTTTCCTGCCTCAGGGCCTGGACAACTTGTAATCATTCATGGAAGGAGGAATTCAAAGTTTATCAGGGTGTTTTGCAGGAAAACCTGAGGCCATCTGTCAGACAGCTGAAGGTAAAAAGAGGACGGATGCTGCAACATGACAATGATCCAAAACACAGAATTAAATCAAGTTCAGAATTGTTTCGGAAGAACAAAATACACTTTCTGGAGTGGCCAAGTCAAAGTCCTGACTTGAACCCCATTGAGATGCTGTGGCATGACCTAAAGACAGCGATTCATGCCAGATATCCCAGGAACCTGACTGAACTAAAGCAGTTTTGTAGAGAAGAATGGGCCAAGATTAGTCCTGATCGATGTGCCAGACTGATCTGCACGAATGGGACACGTCCCTCTCCTCATCTAAGCCGTCCCCCCAATAAGTTGAGACACAATAAGTATTTTTGGTGCTCTAAACTTAATTCAAAGTAAAGTGGTAAAATTCTCCTTCCGTGCTTCCTCTTTCATCATGTTCATGTCTGGTGACTGGGCTGGCAAGACCTGGAGGATCTTGATCTTCTTTGCCTTGAGGAACTTTGAGGTAGAGATTGAAGATTGCGATGGAGCACCATCCTGCTGCAGAATTTGTCCCTTTTTATGGTTAGGAATATAAGAGGCAGCTAAGATTTGTTGATATTTCAGACTGTTAATGTTGCCTTCCACCCTGCAGATCTCTCGCACACCCCCATACTGGATGTAACCCCAGACCATGATTTTGCCACCACCAAACTTCACTGTTTTCTGAGTGAATCTCGGATCCATGTGGGCTCCAGTAGGTCTCCTGCAATATTTGCGGCGACTGTGGTGTAATTCAATGGAAGATTCATCTGAAAAATCCACTTTTTGCCACTTTTCCAGCGTCCATCCTTTTGACAGGCTGTGGGCCTTGGCAAATGCCACACATTTTTTTAATTGTCTGCACCCTGAGAGATCTGCAGGGTGAAATATCAACAAATCTTAGCTGCCTCTTACATTCCTAACCATAAAAAGGGACAAATTCTGCAGCAGGATGGTGCTCCATCGCATACTTCAATCTCTACCTCAAAGTTCCTCAAGGCAAAGAAGATCAAGATCCTCCAGGACTGGCCAGCCCAGTTACCAGACATGAGAATGATGAAAGCGGAAGCTTGGAAGACAAAACCCAAGAACGGTGATGAACTCTGGAAGGCATGCAGAACTGCTTTCTTTGATGTTCCTAATGACTTCATCAATAAATTGTATGAATCCTTGCCGAACCGCATAGATGCAGTCCTTCAAGCCCATGGAAGTCATACAAAATATTATATTTGGATCTCACAGCACCACTACTTAATTCGCTTATGTTATGTAACATATTTTTGTATTTGAAGTACATTTTTTGTTCAATTTTCACACTACTTTCTGTAGGCGACAAAACTTTTGGCTTGCCAAAATTTGACCTTTGTCTTCATTAAATGATAAATCTTTTTTTTCAGCGAAACAAGTATATTTTTGTACATTCAACATCATTTCGGAGGGTCTTACTTTCATAGGAGCCATTTCTGAAACCAGTTGAAGAATTAAAAGTCAGGTTATTAGTAGAGAAGTGATGCCGATCGATCGGGTCCGATCACGTCATTTTCAAAGTATCGGAATCGGCAAAAAAATATCGGCCCTGCCTTTTTTTAATATATATATATATATATACATTTTTTTTCAAATTAAATCATTTTCTAATTGTATTTAACGTTACAGACATAATATGTTACACTCATCCAGAGTCTTTAGTTTAGGCTTAAGGTAGGGTTATCAAATTTATCATGATAACGACGGTAATTAATTTTTAAAAAAATGTATCACGTTAAAATATTTAACTCAATTAATGCATGCGTTGCACGACCCACTCACGCATTGTTGCGCTCAATCTGTAATGGCGCCGTTTTACCTATATAGAGAGATAAAGGTCAGTGTAAAATGACGAGAGTGAATTTTGGCAGTCTTTGGAGCCTTTTTTTAATTGGCTAAAGCCTTACAATCCCTCTCCCAATGATTAGAAATATCATGGGAAGCAATGTGGGGAAGCAAGGTAGCAATTGATCTTTTTCTTAACACCTTATGTTATTTCCCAACGCAGAGAAGATATATCAATTGGTAGCACTACGGACCGTCATGGTTCCACTTACCATCATGCATTTGGGCATGGCTACAGTATCATTTACTGAAAGCTCAACAAACACACTAGATGGCAATATTTAGTCATAATATACAAAGTCACAAGTCTTTCTATCCGTGGATCCCTCTTACAGAATGTTAATAATGTAAATGCCATCTTGAGGATTTATTGTCATAATAAACAAATACAGTACTTATGTATTGTATGTTGAATGTATATATTTGTCCGAGTTTTATTCATTTTTTTTCTTAATGCATTGCCAAAATGTATATGATCGGGAATTATTGGAATGGAATCGGGAGCAAAAAAAAAGCAATCGGATCGGGAAATATCGGGATCAGCAGATACTCAAACTAAAACGATCGTTATCGGATCGGGAGCAAACAGACATGATCGGAACAACCCTAGTTATTAGCAATTGTTTCTACAAAATGGATAAGCAACAAGACTTTTGTCAGGGACTGTACACAATGAACAGGTTTCCCCTGAAGCCTTTACAATAGGCTGCCGCTAGTCTGAAACGGCCTTAATGCACTGTCGGTGTTGGCCTGAGTTTACATTCAAGAGCAGTTTTAAAACAATAAAGGGACCTTTGATTGGTTTGAACATTGGCAGTTACAGTGTGTAATAATAGGATGAAAGTAAAAATGACATCAGCACTAAAATTCACCCACTTAAAAAAAACTCCAGGGTTTGTTTGTAACGGCCTCCAGCACATTCATGGACATGCATTTTTTTTGGCCTGGGGCTTCTTTATTTGACACAATAGCCTATTGACATCGGTGTAGGGAAGATTACAGTACAGTATTTATGCTGACAGGATAATGTGTGGAAACTCTGGACCTCTTTAGTGACATTTTGATCATTCCTACTTTGAAGATGGAAGGCTTTGGTTTCGTGTTCGGAGATACAAAAAGGCGGCTGTTACGGTGACAATAAAAGGCACCTTTTGAGGAGGGAAAAAAAGCACGATTACCAGAGTGAGATGAGCAGACTCAATTAGGAGAGAAAAGTAGGGTAAGGTTTTGACTTGGATTTTGAAGCTGACGGTTCAGACTTCTATTTCGTCCCATCCATCTACTTCCTATCTGCTGTGAAGGCACCCACGAAGCTTTACTCAAGTAAAGAGCCTTTCAATTATTAACAGTCCAGCGCTCTCATTCCCCCGTCGTAACCATAGCTGCCAGTGTACTCAAACCAGCCTTGTGGGAAAAAGTTTCAAATTGGCTAAAGAGGCTCACATACCACTGAGACTTGAAGAAGGCGGACCTCCGGGATGAATCCGAATAAGGGCAACTGAACTTGGAATACCTTTTTCATTTTTGAGTTTTATTGCCGTGTGGGCTTTTTGTGGATTTCGTGAGACACAACGAGTTGTCATTTGGACCCACTTGGGTGGGCATCATTGTCATGAACGCGACCCAACGGATCAAACTAATGAAGCACTTTGGTTCCGTCCCGCCGGAGCCCCCGCCGCCTCTGCTGGTGGTGCCTGTAAGTCAGAGCTGTTGATTTACTACAACCAGAATCGCATGCACAAAATTGTGAATGCAAATAGGTGTAATTATTTCAGTCATTTTAATTCACAATCATTTTGGGAACAACTTTGAATTCAACCAGTCTTTTCTGGAAACAAATTTAAGTCATTGGGTAATAAGGGTGTAACGGTACATGTATTTGTATTGAACCGTTTCGGTACGTGGTGCTCGGTTCGGAACGGAGGCATACCGAACGAGTTTCTGACGTAATGTAACCCTTACTTTTCGAGGCTGTGAGTCGATTAGGTTACAGTTTCTTTGTGTAGATTATATTTACCACGTCTTCTCTACTATAATGAGGACCAACACGGTAGGACAGTATAACCCAGAAACGCCAACGGCGCGACAACCTGGCCGCCGCAGGCGTTAAAGTCAATCAGCCAATGCACACCAGTCGCAGTGCGGCCGCGTGTTAGACGCGAAAAAAACGGCATAGTTTATTATTTGATGCGAGACGCGACCCTCCTGCGTCAATACTACTACCGGTACCTAGGATCGGGCAAACCGGAAGTCACTTGTGTAAAAATACGGTGGATCCGGTCGATTTTCATACTAATATGCGATCGTATCCCACTTTTAGAGTCAATCAGATCTCTTGAGTGGTAGATCGGGGCACAGTTGACTTCACTTTGTTGATTTACTGCTGTCTTCTCTGCTATAATAATAACCAACTAGGCCCCGTGTTCAATACAAAACCCTCCTACCGCAACAAAACAAGTAGGAAGTAATATTCACATAGGAACTAAAGTTATACAACATAAAATATACAATACAAATGAATACTACATCACATTTGTAAAATATAAGCACATAATAAAATAAATAATCGCCCATTTAAATAAATTGAAATGAGCTCAAACTAATACTAAAACTAACTAGCTAAAACTAGCTAAAATAATAGGAATAATACAGATCCTGCTTACACAATTAAATTAATTTCTTTGTGACACTTTAACTTGAGAAAATCCACTAATAAAGCTTTTGAAAACCGTTCATAAGAAAAAAAAATGATTCATTGAGGCATTTCATTTGTAAAATACATGTTAAAATCTTTGTCATTGGGATTGTTTTTCTCTTTCGCACAGGACTTCTTTTAAATTTCTTTATTTCAGAAAGAAAGCTGACCAATACGCGGGGTCTGAAAGGCAAATTGTTGTTGGATTATCTTTAAATACTGGCTACTTTTTGAGCAGAATTCTAGCTTTGTATAGGCTACGGTTCCTATTGTTGAAAGCACAAAAGTGTGTAGTAAACAACTAGCACATTTATATTTTGCATTTTGTTTTTTTACTGTACCGAAAATCAACCGAACCGTGACCTCAAAACCGAGGTACGTACCGAACCGAGATTTTTGCGTACCGTTACACCCCTAGTAACGATGCTATTGACAGTGATAGATGTCCAATCCATTTGAACTGGATGGAATGGAACTGAATGATCATGTTTCAGTGCCATTAAAGGTAATAGCTGTCTAATGAATTTTCACTGTGAGGGGCTGGCAGCCTAAGTCACAATTATTTGATCAATTGTTTGAGCCAGGGGTGTCAAACTCATCTTTGTTGCGACCCAAATTGTAGTTAGTTTCCTTCAAAGGCCCGTTATGTTTTCCAACCTGTATACTGTAAATATTTAAGTCATTTGGTTGCCATTGACGGCGCAAGATGTCTTCGCCCCTTTCAGTCCAAATAAATTGGACGTCTCAATAAAATTCTTAGAGACATTGTTGACCTCATTATCGTCAAAAATCCTTTTTAATGCCTCTAAATATCAAAATGGCAAATGGTGTATTACATTCTATTCCTTCTTGGAAAAAAAAAACCTGGGTAAGAAATCGTAAATATTTTCTGTTTTTAATTTATTTTCAATTTGTTCTTTTAATTTAAAAATGGAAACATTATCTTTCCCTCTATTTAATTAGTAATTTTTCAATCTAATTTGATATTTATTGTAATTATGTTGCGTGTGGTATGATCAAAAACATGAAAAAACTAAATATTTTTAAAATTTTAAACAAAAATGTAAATATTAGAGATGTCCCGATGCTGATCAATCGGGTCCGATCACGTCATTTTCAATGTATCTAATCGGCAAAAAAATATCGTCCATGCCTTTTTTTAATATATATATATATATATATATATATTTTAATTAAATCGTTTTCTAATTGTATTTAACGTTACAGACATAATATGTTACACTCATCCAGAGTCTTTAGTTTAGGCTTAAGGTAGAGTTATCAAATTTATCCCGATAGCGGCGGTAATTAATTTTTTTATAAATGTATCACGTTAAAATATTTAACGCAATTAATGCAATCGCTGCATAACCCACTCACGCATTGTTGCGCTCAATCTGTAATGGCGCTGTTTTACCTATATAGAGAGATAAAAGGCAGCGTATATTGAGTAGAGTGAATTTTGGCAGCTTTAGGAGCCTTTTTTTTTTAAATTGGCTAAAGCCTTACAATCCCTCTCCCTACGATTAGCAATATCATGGGAAGCAATGTGGGGTAGCAAGGTAGCAATTGATCTTTTTCTTGACACCTTATGTTATTTCCCAACGCAGAGAAGATATATCAATTGGTAGCACTGCGCACAGTCATGGTTCCACTTGGGCATGGCTACAGTGTCATTTACTGAAAGCTCAACAAATACACTAGATGGCAATATTTAGTCACAATATGCAAAGCCACAAGTCTTTCTATCCGTGGATCCCTCTCACAGAAAGAATGTTAGTAATGTAAAGGCCATCTTGAGGATTTATTGTCATAATAGACATATACAGTACTTATGTACTGTATGTTGAATGTATATATTAATCCGAGTTTTATTCATTTTTTTCTTAATGCATTGCCAAAATGTATATGATCGGGAAAAATTATCGGGAATGATTGGAATTGAATCGGGAGCAAAAAAAAGCAATCGGATCGGGAAATATCGAGATCGGCAGATACTCAAACTAAAACGATAGGGATGAGATCGGGAGCAAAAAAACATGATCGGAATAACCCTAGTAAATATTCTATTTTTGGACGACGAAATTTTTATACAAGGCGGAAAACACTCGTTACTTGCTCTGAGACCCCCAATTTGGCCAAATTTCAAAATTGTCCGATATGCATGTGTGATACATAATTGGAAAGCTTAAAATCGCACATTTCTGGGGGAAGAAAAGTTTTGAAGATGAGGGCATTTAAAAAAAACAACAAAAACAAACAGCAAAACCCTATCTGGAGGTAAGCGTACGCGAGAGCAGAATTACAGACGCCATGACTTTAACGAGATATTATCGCGTTCTTACCTTGTTTGGATCCAAAAACTCCATGTAGCATGTATCACTGAGTGTCAAGACACAGCTGTTGAATGGCCACAGCTGGATGTTTTGGGGATTTTATGGGTGAAACATGGTAATATGACAAGGGTTGGGATGCAGAAATCGCAGACATCAAGGAGCGGTCGAGACTGTCGTTTTCATATATTTACCCTTTTAAACGTTTTTCTTTTTCTTTGTTTGGATCAATTATTTATCATCAAATATATTGGGGAAAATGCGACAGTAACATAAAAAATAGAATTAAGTGATATTTATGAGGTAGATATCTGTGACTTTTTCACAGACGCCAATTTTTTCATTGTGATGTAATTTGTTTAAAAGTTATGAGAGTGAATAATTTTTTTTAAGTCTTTTTTTTTTTTTTTGACTAAATACTGTATTAGACATGGATTAATGATTCTAAGCTAAAAATGACAGACATTTCAAATAATAAATACGATTACTTACCTTCTTTTTATGGCTAGGTTGAAACAAAAGCGGTTGCGCAACGTCTGTAAACAGGGGTTTAGGGTAAAGGGGACAAATTAAAAATAGTTTGGGGGCTTAATGCGCCATGAATCTCCTATGGCAGCATCTAGACATATTGTTCTATCAAACACAACAGTTCTTTAGGCTTAAAATACAGCAGTTTATTTTATAGAGGGTTGCAAGAGCAGAAACTGCTTTTTCAGTCATGTCTGTGTTTTCAGCCATAAATTTTACTTTCGCGGAAAACATGAAGTCGAGGCACGTGATTTACTTTCGCGGACCACACAAATTGATGGAGTGGACAGTATCTCGCCCCCCGGCCACCAGTTTGACACCCCTCCTTTGGGTGACAATTAAAAATTCTGCCATGATTCCATACCATTCAAGGGCCGTCAGTCGATTTAATTCAATAAAATACCCATTTAACACATTCAGCTGTATTTCATTTAAAGTCATAAAAAATGCAAAGCAATTTTGTTCCTGAAATATTTCCAACTTTTGAATGATAACTTCTGAACAAAATACCAGATCATAAAGTTGCTATTGATCGATGAAGACTAGTGTTATTTCAAAATATAAAAATAAGTAGTCTTCCAAAAAATATACTCAAGTACAAGTAAAAAGTATTTCGAGAAAAGAATACTCAAGTAATTAGTAATATTGTGAGTAACTGCTTACAATGTTTGATTTTTTTTTTTTTTTTTTAATTAAAAAATGGCATTTATTTTCTCAGCACAAAGTTATCTACAGTGGGGCAAATAAGTATTTAGTCAACCACTAATTGTGCAAGTTCTCCCACTTGAAAATATTTGAGAGGCCTGTAATTGTCAACATGGGTAAACCTCAACCATGAGAGACAGAATGTGGAAAAAAAAACCTGAAAATCACATTGTTTGATTTTTAAAGAATTTATTTGCAAATCATGGTGGAGAATAAGTATTTGGTTAATACCAAAAGTTCATCTCAATACTTTGTTATGTACCCTTTGTTGGCAATAACGGAGGCCAAACGTTTTCTGTAACTCTTCACAAGCTTTTAACACACTGTTGCTGGTATTTTGGCCCATTCCTCCAGCAGATCTCCTCTAGAGCAGTGATGTTTTGGGGCTGTCGTTGGGGAACACGGACTTTCAACTTTCTCCACAGACTTTCTATGGGTTTGAGATCTGGAGACTGGCTAGGCCACTCCAGGACCTTGAAATGCTTCTTGCGAAGCCACTCCTTTGTTGCCCTGGCTGTATGATTAGGATCATTGTCATACTGAAAGACAGCCACGTCTCATCTTCAATGTCCTAGCTGATGGAAGGAGATTTTCACTCAAAATCTCTCGATACATGGCCCCATTCATTATTTCCTTTACACAGATCAGTCGTCCTGGTCCCTTTGCAGAAAAACAGCTCCAAAGCAGGATGTTTCCACCCCCATGTCACAGTGGGTATGGTGTTCTTCGGATGCAATTCAGTATTCTTTCTCCTCCAAACACGAGAACCTGTGTTTCTACCAAAAAGTTCTATTTTGGTTTCATCTGACCATAACACGTTCTCCCACTCCTCTTTTGGATTATCCACATGCTCTCTAGCGAACGGCAGACGGGCCTGGACGTGCACTTTCTTCAGCAGGGGGACACATCTGGCAGTGCAGGATTTAAGTCCCTGGCGGCGCATTGTGTTACTTATAGTAGCGTTTGTTACTGTGGTCCCAGCTTTCTGTCGGTCATTCACTAGGTCCCCATCTGTGGTTCTGGGATTTTTGCTCACTGTTCTTGTCATCATTTTGACGCCACAGGGTGAGATCTTGCATGGAGCCCCAGATCGAGGGAGATTATCAGTGGTCTTGTATGTCTTCCATTTTCTAATAATTGCTCCCACAGTTGATTTCTTTACACTAAGCGTTTTACCTATTGCAGATTAGTCTTCCAAGCCTGGTGCAGGTCTACAATTTTGTCTCTGGTCCTTCGACAGCTCTTTGGTCTTGGCCATAGTGGAGTTTGGAATGTGACTGACTGAGTTTGTGGACTGGTGTCTTTTATACTGATAATGAGTTAAAACAGGTGCCATTAATACAGGTAACGAGTGGAGCCTCGTTAGACCTCGTTAGAAGTTAGACCTCTTTGACAGCCAGAAATCTTGCTTGTTTGTAGGTGACCAAATACTTATTTTCCACTCTAATTTGGAAATAAATTCTTTAAAAATCAAACAATGTGATTTTCTGTTTTTTTTCCACATTCTGTCTCTAATGGTTGAGGTTTACCCATGTTAATAATTACAGGCCTCTCTAACCTTTTCAAGTAGAAGAACTTGCACAATTGGTGGTTGACTAAATACTTATTTGCCCCACTGTATATGAATTGTTATTATTATACTGTAATATAACCTATTCCATAACCACATTAAGCCAAACAAAAAAACAAAAAAAAAAACAAAAAAAAAACTCATTGTATTCTGGCGAGAGAAAAACAAATCCACAAAAAAGAAGCATCATTCGTCTAAAGAACATGAGTGCCCTCTAGTGGAGAAAATAGTTCCTAATTTGAATAGTGAATAGTTTATTCATAGTTCCTTTTATGAAATAAAAGGATCACATCTCCGGTTTTCCGTGGTCAATCGGTGCCAAATAAAACTGGGGGAGAGGTTAAATTTTTTATTTTTTGACGATGCTTTAATGCTTTTATGCTTTTTAAGACACGTGATTGAGAGGCCGGCGTGAGCATAGAACAGCAAACTTGAGTCTGACTGGTATATTGGAGTCAGGTGATTATTTTTGCAACGTCTCATTGGTGAAACTGGTAGAGCTACTGTTAAAAGTAAAATCTAATATGTAGAATTAAGAGGGAAACTAACGACTAGTGTAGCGCAAAGTAGCGGAGTATGAGTAGTGTTTCTTCTTCACAAATCTACTCAAGTAAAAGTATAAAGTATGGCTTAGTAAAACTATAATTTTCAGACCAAAAGACGCTACTTTTTTTCCCTCACTTTGAATCCTGTGGCTTATAGTCCAGTGCATCTTATTTGTTGATTTATTTGGGTTAATAGGCAACACTTTATTTGTCAGCGGTGTCATAGCACTGCCATAAGACCTTCATAATTATGATATGACACTTATCATGGGCATAAATGAATGCTTATGACTGATGTCATTAAGTGTCAGCCGGCAAATTATGTCACGAACTTCATTTATGTCCAGCTCGGATCTTTTACATCCATTCAAAAGTGAGATTATTTGCTGGATGACACAAAATGACATCTGTCACAAGCATTCATTAATGCTCATGGCAGTGTCATGTCATAATTATGACTGTCTTTTGACAGTCTTATGGCGCCACTGTCAAATAAAGTGTTACTAAATACCATAACTAGCAATTAATGAAACAACAACTGGAACAATAAGTGGAGAAATAATTAGCACAGAACATTAATTTTAATTGTTATTTACATCAGTAGTCCTTCAATGCATGCTAGGAGGCATGTTGGATGACCACAGTGTTCACAGCAGGTGGCAGCAGAGGTTGACTGTCTCCCCCAAGGGAGTAGCGATGGCCAAGTGAAGCTTCTTGAAGCAATGATTATGTTATATTCATAGTGGTTCATTTGGTCTTACAGTGGGGCAAATAAGTATTTAGTCAACCACCAATTGTGCAAGTTCTCCTACTTGAAAAGATTAGAGAGGCCTGTAATTGTCAAAATGGGTAAACCTCAACCATGAGAGACAGAACGTGGAGAGAAAAAAAACAAAATCACATTGTTTGATTTTAAAATACTTTATTTCCAATGAGAGTGGAAAATAAGTATTTGGTCACCTACAAACAAGCAAGATTTCTGGCTGTCAAAGAGGTCTAACTTCTTTTAATGAGGTCTAACGAAGCTCCGCTCGTTACCTGTATTAATGGCACCTGTTTTAACTCATTATAAAAGACACCTGTCCACAAACTCAGTCAGTCACACTCCTAACTCCACTATGGCCAAGACCAAAGAGCTGTCGAAGGACACCAGAGACAAAATTGTGGACCTGCACCAAGATGGGAAGACTGAATCTGAAATAGGTAAAACGCTTGGTGTAAAGAAATCAACCGTGGGAGCAATTATTAGGAAATGGAAGACATACAAGACCACTGAAAGATCTCACCCCGTGGCATCAAAATGATAGCAAGAACGATGAGCAAAAATCCCAGAACCACACGGGGGACCTAGTGAATGACCTACAGGGAGCTGGGACCACAGTAACAATGGCTACTATCAGTAACACAATGCGCGGCCAGGGACTCAAGTCTTGCACTGCCAGACGTGTCCCCCTGCTGAAGAAAGTACACGTCCAGGCCCGTCTGCGGTTCGCTAGAGAGCATTTGGATGATCCAGAAGAGGACTGGGAGAATGTGTTCTGGTCAGATGAAACCAAAATAGAACTTTTTGGTAGAAACACAGGTTCTCGTGTTTGGGGGAGAAAGAATACTGAATTGCATCCGAAGAACACCATACCCACTGTGAAGCATGGGGGTGGAAACATCATGCTTTGGGGCTGTTTTTATGCAAAGGGACCAGGACGACTGATCAGTGTAAAGGAAAGAATGAATGGGGCCATGTATCGAGAGATTTTGAGTTAAAATCTCCTTCCATCAGCAAGGGCATTGAAGATGAGATGTGGCTGGGTCTTTCAGCCTGACAATGATCCCAAACACACAGCCAGGGCAACAAAGGAGTGGCTTCGTAAGAAGCATTTCAAGGTCCTGGAGTGGCCTAGCCAGTCTCCAGATCTCAACCCCATGGAAAATCTGTGGAGGGAGTTGAAAGTTCGTGTTGCCCAACGACAGCCCCAAAACATCACTGCTCCAGAGGGGATCTGCATGGAGGAATGGGCCAAAATGCCAGCAACAGTGTGTGAAAGCTTGTGAAGAGTTACAGAAAACATTTGGCCTCCGTTATTGCCAACAAAGGGTACATAACAAAGTATTGAGATGAACTTTTGGTATTGACCAAATACTTATTTTTCACCAGGATTTGCAAATAAATTCTTTAAAAATCAAACAATGTGATTTTCTGTTTTTTTTTTTTTTTCCCCACGTTCTGTCTCTCATAGTTGAGGTTTACCCATGTTGACAATTACAGGCCTCTATAATATTTTCAAGTGGGAGGACTTGCACAAATAATGGTTGACTAAATACTTATTTGCCCCACTGTATTTGGGACAGCAATTTGCACAAATTCAGTAGAATGGTCCATATTGTGAACCACATCTCTTTGTTATCTTTTGTTCGGCCCTGTGGTCATTCCAGTGGTAGTTCAGTGTTTAATGGAGTGTATCAGTCACTGCATGAGTGGTCAAAGTGCGAGGGGGAAGGAACTCTTCCCAGGTGAGTCCTCCCATTCATACATCCTTCCCTCCCACCCTTCGCTAGCTAGCGCAGCTCATATCACGCTTATTTTTCCCGTCAAGTTGGAGCATCAGATTTCAAGAGCTGGGCGAGTGGCCTTTTATTGTGTTTGCGCGTGGAATATGATCATCCACTGGTGTCTTTGCATAGTTGTTGATGTCGGGTTTGGCGATCCCAGTGGGAAATGGAAGTGAGGTTCAAAGACCAAGAGGTGAGTGCAGTAAAACGGCAGCCTGATGTGACCTGTTAAAGCCACAGAAATAACACAAATAGGATTTTGTATTTAAAATGATACGTTTATTTGAGGTTGTTTCATTGAGGAATTATGGGAATTGAGTTTCATATGTCATATTATCAGTTTGCCCTTATGGAATGAGGGCATGGCACATAACTGTCATCTTTTGTACTTGGCTGCTGCTTTCATTCTTGAGCACATATTTAAGATATTTTATATCGTGTTGATGATAACTGCTGCTACTTTTTTCAAGTGAAGGAAAGCAATTTATAATGTGGATGGGTGGAAGTTTCATTACCGCAAATATTGGGACTCATAACTGATTCATTACCTTGTTTAGGTAAAGTAGTTTTTTGTATTGGGTAGGTTTGGGAGGATTTTTTTAGTTTGATTTATTTTGTGTATTCATTACTTTCTATTTGAATTACATTTTTATTTTAAGTTTTAAATTACAAATTTTATTGTATTTTTACATTTTTTTTTCTTATTTTAAATCAATGATTTAAAATCATAATCTTTTTCATTTTTATTTATAATTTGTTTTATTTAACCAGTATTTAGTTTTTTCTTTTTTCGTTTTATTTACTTTTTGTTACTGTTGTATTTTTTACTATTAAAGTTTTGAGGTTTTTATTGTGAATTTAATGTATTAATGTGTTTTTTATTTTTAATTATTTATTGTATATTATTTTCTTCCTTCCGTTTTTCATTCATTAGCAATATGTATTTTTATTTCACACAATTCTTCCCATGTTTTAAATTTATTACTAAGGCAGTTTGGGATTTTAATTATTTAATGTATCTTAATTTATCAAGGTTTGTCTTGTATTTTTAAATTCAGTGTAAGATAAATGGAAGTTAAGTTCATATTTTTCCTGCAATTTTTTTTCTATTTTTCATCCGCCAGCATTCGCCATTTTATTTTCAATTTTATTTGAATTATTTCACTCAATATGTATTCTTTTTTATTGTAATTTTTTATTTAAAATTTTTTAATGTTATCATGATTTCTCATTTCAGTAGAATCGATGTTTAACTTTTTTAAGTTAACATTTTCCCCGCAATTATTTCCTATTTTTTATCCATGAGCAAAGCCTATTTTATTTTCAATACAATTTTAATAATTTCTCTCGAAACCGTTCTCCTTCATTGTTTTTTTTTTTTTTTTTTTTTTTTTTTTAATTGTTCTGTAAGATTCATTTGCTACAAAAAACAAACAGAAAGGGCAAAGTGCTAAACAATAAATGCAGCATTTTAAGAGAATTCAAGAGTATCCAAGTTGTAAACAAGTGCCTCAGTGGTGCCTAAAAAATATGTCAATGCGGGGGGAGGGTGACTCTTTAAACAGTCAGGTCATTTTTTTATTGGTGTTTAGATTGATGATTAACTTGCTATGATACAAACGGCCTACTGTTAGTGGTCACTGAGCTCACATCCCAAAGCACATTTTTTTCTTTTCCACTACACAAATATTCACATGCATCCCACCATATAACTTGTCATTTTTAAAATTGCCAACATTGTGTCAGTATCAGCGTAGATACTGTAATTCGTCTTCGCTTCAGTGAGAGACGCTGACAGTACTCGTTCCTTCTGGAATGCGTCCTCCTCACTCTCGAACAAAAGTATTTGGAAATGTGACTGGCAGCTTTTTGGAAGTGAACGTATACAATTCATCTGCATATTTTATTGCAATTATTGTGTAATCTCGCTGCAAAATAGGCTTTCGCCTTGTCTTTTTAGTCCCTTTTGGTTCTAAACTAAGTTCAAATATTAATATACTAGTCCTTCTCCAAAAATTAGCATATTGTGATAAAATTCATTATTTTCTGTAATGTACTGATAAACATTAGACTTTCATATATTTTTGATTCATTACATACAACTGAGGTAGTCAAAGCCTTTTATTGTTTAAATATTGATGATTTGGCAAAAAAGTCTAGAAAAAACAAAAATCCCTATCTCAAAAAATTAGCATATTTCATCCGACCAATACAAAAAAGTGTTTTTTAATACAAAAAAACTCAACCTTCAATTAATTATATCAGCTATGCCCTTAATACTTGGTCGGGAATCCTTTTGCTGAAATGACTGCTTCAATGCGTTGTGGCATGGAGGCAATCAGCCTGTGGCACTGCTGAGGTGTTATAGAGGCCTAGGATGCTTCGATAGCAGCCTTAAGCTCATCCACAGTGTTGTGTCTAGTGTCTCTCAGCTTCCTCTTCACAATATCCCACAGATTCTCTATGGGGTTCAGGTCAGGAGAGTTGGCAGGCCAATTGAGCACAGTAATGCCATGGTCAGGAAACCATTTACCAGTTGTTTTGGCACTGTGAGCAGGTGCCAGGTCGTGCTGAAAAATGAAATCTTCATCTCCATAAAGCTTTTCAGCAGATGGAAGCATGAAGTGCTCCAAAATCTCCTGATAGCTAGCTGCGTTGACCCTGCCCTTGATTAAAAACACAGTAGACCAACACCAGCAGCCGACTTGGCACCCCAGACCATCACTGACTGTGGGTACTTGACACTGGACTTCAGCCATTTTGGCATTTCCTTCTCCCCAGTCTTCCTCCAAACTCTGGCAACTTGATTTCCGAATGACATGAAAAATTTGCTTTCATCTGAAAAAAGAACTTTGGACCACTGAGCAACAGTCCAGTGCTGCTTCTCTGTAGCCCAGGTCAGGTGCTTCTGCCGCTGTTTCAGGTTCAAAAGTGGCTTGACCTGGGGAATGCGGCACCTGTAGCCCATTTCCAGCACACGCCTGTGCACGGTGGCTCTGGATGTTTCTACTCCGGACTCAGTCCACTGTTTCTGCAGGTCTGGAATCGGCCCTTCTCCACAATCTTTCTCAAAGTGCGGTCACCTTTTCTGGTTGTGCAGCGTTTCCTTCAACACTTTTTCCTTCCCACAGACTTCCCACTGAGGTGCTTTGATACAGCACTCTGGGAACAGCCTATTCGCTCAGAAATTTCTTTCTGTGTCTTAGCCTCTTGTTGTTGGTGTCAATGATGGCCTTCTGGAGAGCAGTCAGGTCGGCAGTCTCTCCCATGATTGCTGTTTTGAGTAATGAACCATGCAGTTTTTAAAAGCCTCTGGAATCTTTCGCAGTAGTTTTGAGTTAATCAGTTGATTCAGATGATTAGTGTCGTAGCTCCTTTAGTAGAGGTGCATGATAATTATCGGTTCGATAATTATCGGTCCAATAATAGGAATTATGACGTCATCCCAATTAGGGGTGTGACAAAATATTGAAATGGTGATATATCTTGATACTTTGTATCCCAAAAGGTTATCAATATGCTCCTGCTAAGAATCGAGGTATCGTTTTAAAAATGTGTCAATGTCTAATAAAAAACAAAAATGAACCAAGAAGTTGCTACCAAAATCTTCCACCATAATGGTGTCTCAGTTAACTCTTAACACTGCATTGACGGTGCTCGATGCCCAATCCATTTAGACTGGGAACGTTCGTTCATTCGAAACCAGAGCATTCAGTCACTCTGTCCGATTTTCAGGGCATTTATGGATCACTTGCTGTTCATTTTAGGGCATTTACAGTTCATTTACTGTTGAGTTTGAGTCGCTGCCTATTCGTTTGGGTGACTTTCTGGTCACTTCCTGTTCTGTAACTCAAAATAAACAGGAAGAGACCCATAAAATACCCCAAAATCAACAGGAAGTAACTGAATATCAACAGGTAAATGACCTTAAATGGCCCAAAATTACCGCATCGGCTGCCACTAACGGCCATAGACATTCAATCCGTTTGAAGTGGGAGGGATGGCAGCGAATGAACGAAAAGTAGAAATGCTGCGCGGGGGCCACCCCAGGGCCCAGGCACTGCCCCATCCAATCAGGGGAGAGAGCGAGGCCCTCCCTTCCTCCTTTATGTTCAGCAAAGGGGCCACCGCCATATCCCCCGGGACACAGGGCGGTCCCCCGGACCATCCACGCCCCCATTAACCACCGCCCACCCGTCTGGACCCCCAGCTGCCACCACAACTGCCCACGAGCTTGAGCTTTGCATGGCACATTATGAATGCAGCATTGAGCTGCTCTATCAGTTCTCCTGAGAAGCTTGGATGTGATGTTAAACCATCTGTGATTTCAAATCTACAGTCCCTGACAAAAGTCTTGTCACTTATCCATTTTGTAGAAACAAGTGTTAATAACCTGACTTTTAATTATTCAATTGGTTTCAGAAATGGCTCATATGAAAGCTAAGACCCTCCCAAATGATGTTGAATGTACAAAAATATATTTCTTTCACTGAAAAAAGATTTATAATTGAATGAAGACATAAAGGTCAAATTTTGGCAAGACAAAAGTTTTGTCGCCTACAGAAAGTAGTGTGAAAATTAAACAAAAATGTATTTCAAATACAAAAATATGTTTCATAACATAAGCGAATTAAGTAGTGGTGCTGTGAGATCCAAATTTAATATTTTGTATGACTTCCATGAGCTTCGGCAAGGATTCATACAAATTATTGATGAAGTCATGAGGAACATCAAAGAAAGCAGTCTTGCATGCCTCCCAGAGTTCATCAACATTCTTGGGTTTCGTCTTCCATGCTTCCTCTTTCATCCTACCCCAGACATGCTCAATGATGTTCATGTCTGGTGACAGGACTGGCCAGTCCTGGAGGATCTTGATCTTTTTTGCCTTGAGGAACTTTGAGGTAGAGATTGAGGTATGCGATGGAGCACCATCATGCTGCAGAATTTGTCCTTTTTTATGGTTAGGAATGTAAGAGGCAGCTAAGATTTGTTGATATTTCAGACGATTTATGTTGCCTTCCACCCTGCAGATCTCTCGGCACCCCCATACTGGATGTAACCCCAGACCATAATTTTGCCACCACCAAACTTCACTGTTTTCTGAGTGAATCTCGGATCCATATGGGCTCCAGTAGGTCTCCTGCAATATTTGCGGCGACTGTGGTGTAATTCAATGGAAGATTCATCTGAAAAATCCACCTTTTGCCACTTTTCCAGCGTCCATCCTTTTGACAGGCTGTGGGCCTTGGCAAAAGCCACACGGTTGTTTATTGTCTGCACCCTGAGAGATAAATAGTCTGAAATATCAACAAATCTTAGCTGCCTCTTACATTCCTAACCATAAAAAGGGACAAATTCTGCAACAGGATGGTGCTCCATCGCGTTCTTCAAAGTTCCTCAAGGCAAAGAAGATAAAGATCCTCCAGGACTGGCCAGCCCAGTCACTTGACATGAACATCATTGAGCATGTCTGGGGTAGGATGAAAGAAGAAGCATGGAAGACGAAACCCAAGAATGTTGATGAACATCATTGAGCATGTCTGGGGTAGGGTGAAAGAGGAAGCATGCAAGATGAAACCCAAGAATGTTGATGAACTCTGGGAGGCATGAAAGACTGCTTTCTTTGATGTTCCTGATGACTTCATCAGTAAATTGTATGAATCCTTGCCGAAGCCCATGGAAGTCATACAAAATATTAAATTTGGATCTCACAGCACCACTACTTAATTCGCTTATGTTAATATTTGAAGTACATTTTTTGTTCAATTTTCACACTACTTTCTATAAGCGACTAAACTTTTGTCTTGCCAAAATTTGACTTTTATGTCTTCAATAAATCCTTTTTTAGTGAAACAAATAGATTTTTGTACATTCAGCATCATTTTGGAGGGTCTTAGCTTTCATATGAGCAATTCTAAAACCAATTTAATAATTAAAAGTCAGGTTATTAGCAATTGTTTCCACAAAATGGATAAGCGACAAGACTTTTGTCAGGGACTGTACTCATTTCCAGAGCAGATGACTTACAAACGCAGTTGCTCTCGAGTCACAAAACGCATAGGTGACAAATTTCAACCAGTTTGACCAATTTATGCATGAAACTGGGAAAAAAAATTGAATTCCACGATAGGTCACCATAGAAAAATGTTGGGCGGGGCTCACATTTTACAACTAAAATGTAGTAAAACTCTTAAATTATAATAAAGTTATAATTTTGGGTTACGGCTATGAAAGCATTTAATTTTTCCCCGCTGTCTAGTAAAACAAAATTTGGGGATGTTCACTCCATGATAACAATACATTAAAGATAATTTTAAACAATTTTAAATTTTAAAGATATAGGTACAAGAATAGTTTTTGTGTTTATCTACTCACTAATGAGCCTCAGGTGTTTTCACACACACGCACACACACACACACCCCGCCACTACCATACCGGTCCATCCAGATAGACACAACTGAACGTGTGCCATGTTCAGGCTGCGTCGTACACATTCTTCCGGCTTTTCTTGAGCGCCACGTAAGGGATTATACTTGCAAAATGGCAAACTTTGAAATGTCTTTTTTTTTTTCTTACTATTGTTGTATGTTTTATGATTCCAGAAAACCGGTATGGAGGAGCTCACAATATGGGAGCAGCACACAATAACGCTGAACAAAGTAAGTTCCTGTTTGTTACTCCATGGAACGATGTTGTCGAAGGAAACGTGGCAAGAGGGCGGTGTTGGTGGAGAATCGCAAGCTAAGATGTGATAACCATATTATTGTCGTATGTTGCTTTCAATTTCTAATTCTAATGATTGAATTATTTATTGGCCTGGCTTGTTCTTTTTTAAAGTTTGGACAAATAGTGTGCTAAACTGGACTTTGCAACAGGCATGATAGTGATAATTGACGATTATATAGATATCCCATATCATTATATTTTATGCACAATTACCATCTCTCAGTTTGTCTGCACAACATTCAGCTTGTATTTCAAGCGACACACCCTACCGCAGCAGTCCATTAGTCGCCGGCGCATACCGGCTGGGTTGGAATGCGCCCCCTCTGTCACCTACGTTTACCTGGTTACATGCCTGTCTCCTGTCCGCCCTCCTTCATTCCAATGTCTATGAATGGCAGGATCCCAAATTGGGTTTTGGCTTTGCCTTATCTGGAGGCAGGGACAAGCCGCATCTGGACAACGGAGATACCGCGGTGATCGTATCGGACGTGCTGCCTAATGGACCCGCTATGGGACGCTTGTTGTAAGTGGACCATCTGATTACTTGAATAACTCTTTGGCTGCCTTTGACGCTGATAGATGTCCATTCTTTTTTAACTCGGGAGGCATGGCAGTGACTGTTCACTGAAATATTTTATTCCTACAAAACCAAGGGACAGTCTGCGAGCTTAACTCATTGGTTGTTATTGACAGGGATAAAGGAACAAGATCAGCTCCAAAAATGACTTTTTAACCGATATCCCGATATTGTCCGACTCAAAAAATCCGAAACTGATACCAATATATGCGGTCGTGGACCTACAGTAGTGTAAAAAAGTATCTGAACCTTTTAGAATTTCTCACATTTCTGCTTAAAATCACCATCAAATGTGATCTGGTCTTTGTCAAAATCACACAGATGAAAAAACAGTGTTCTTTAACTAAAACCACCCAAACATGTAATATGTTTGCATATTTTAATGGGGATAGTATGCAAACAATGACAGAAGGGGGGGAAATAAATAAGTGACTCAGCACATTTAATAATTTGTGGCCCCCCTTTGGCAGCATTAACTTCAACCAGACACTTCCTGAACTTGCAGATAAGTCTGGCACATCAATCAGGACTAATCTTGGCCCATTCTTCTCTACAAATTTGCTGTAATTCAGTCAGATTCCTGGGATGTCTGGCATGAATCGCTGTCTTTGGGTCATGCCACAGCATCTCAAAGGGGTTTAAGTCTGGACTTAGACTTGGCCACTCCAGAACGTGCATTTTGTTGTTCTGAAACCATTCCGAAGTTGATTTACTTCTGTTTTAGATCATTGTCTTGTTGCAGCATCCATCCTCTTTCTAGCTGCTAAACATCCTGATAAACTTTTGAATCAATTCTTCCATTAATGATTGCAAGTTGTCCAGGCCCTGAGGTAGCAAAACAGTCCCAAATCATGATGCTCCCTCCACCATGCTTCAAGGTGGGGATGAGGTGTTGATGTTGGTGAGCTGTTCCATGTTTCCTCCACACGACATTGTGTGTTACTCCCAAAAAATTAATCTTTGGTTCCATCAGTCCACAAAATATTTTGCCAAATATTTTTTAAAAATTGAAATATTTGCGAACATTAAATGAGCAGCAAGTTTTTTTTTTTGTTTTTTTTTGTTTTTTTAGATAGCAGTTGCTTCCTCCATGGAGTCCTCCCATGAAAACCATTCTTGGCCATAGTTTTACATATAGTTGATGTGTGCACAGAGATATTGGACTGTGCCAATGATTTCTTTAATTCTTTAGCAGACACTCTAGGGTTCTTTTTTGCCTCTGAGTATTCTGCGCTGAATTCTTGGCGTCATCTTTGGTGGACGGCCACTCCTTGGGAGAGAAGCAACAGTACCAAAAGCTCTCCATTTGTAGACAAATTCTCTGACTGTTGATTTATGAACATCCAGACTTTTAGAGATGGTTTCGTATCCTTTCCCAGCCTTATACAAAACAACAATCCTTGATCGCAGATCTTTAGACAGCTCTTTTGACCGAGCCATGATGCACATCAGACAATGCTTCTCATCAAGACATTTCATACCAGGTGTGTGTTTTATAGTGGGCAGGGCAGCTTTAAACCACTCATCACTGATTGGGCACACACCTGATTTAAAATGTTTGTTAAGAATTGGTTTCAATTGCTCTTTAAGTCTCCTTAGGCAGAAGGTTCACTTATTTTTTCCCCATTCTGTCATTGTTTGCATTAGGGGTGCACGATATCCATTTTTTGAAACCGATACCGGTATCGATAACTTTCTGCTTCTCAAAGCCGATACCGATATCGATAACCGATAATAAATATATATAATTTTTCAAATGTATATTCACCCGAGTTTTTGAACACGTGGAGGTTTAAAAAAAAAAAATGGTGGATTCAACATAGATTTGTCTTTGATCTCACCAGAATTTTCATAATGACATGAACATTATTATAATGAACAAAACAAAGACAAGAAGAGTCTTGACTTCAAATAAAGTGCCCATATTTATTTTTTCAAATAAATATTATTTGAGTCAATCACAATCAATTAGTCAATATAATTGAAGATGTGTTTCCTGAACAATGAGCACTGAACTAAAACATAAACCCAACAGGTAATGTGCTTTGTCATCAGATAAAAATATTTGGTGCTACAGGAGACTGTTGTGGTCTTGGTCCATGAAACCACTTTCTTAACCTGGGAGACAGGTTAGAACAGCAAGCCTATCAATAACCAAAAGGCCTCTCAATAACTTACTTATAACTAACACTGTAAACATTATATAGTAAGGTTTATCACTTATTACTCATAACAAAAATATGGTAGAACAAAAAGGATTAATGGCTTGCCTTATAATAATCAATATAAACGGCAGTGAGTGAACACATATTCAATAAAGTATGAGGTTTATTCTCTGCATAGTATAAAATCCTACCAAGCATGCTGACAGGACAAACATTACAGGACAACTATTATATGTATAGCATAGCACACTAGCTTGAGCTACTAGCCTTAAGCATTGGCTGGCTTCTATAACACAACAACTTATGAAGTTCTGTACATATGATCCTTCACCACCGAAGTAAACATATATTGCACATCCATATGTTATAGTAAACATAAATACTTAGACATATATTTCCGAGGCGGAAACGTAAGTAACAGAAAGCATTCACGATTGTCAATACTAACGCTAGACACAGCACTGTGTAAAGTGAATGAGTTTGTGGGACAAATTATAGATGCAGCGAATTATTCTCACCGGCAGGTGGCAGCAATGCCCCGCAAATGGTCAACTGATTTCCCAGCCAGCGAGCACACTTCATACTCTATTATCGGTCCTATTAATTATGTTATTGGATTTATTGGGATGACGTCATAATTCCTATTATCGGACCGATAGTTATCGGACCAATAATTATCGTGCACCAGTAGTTTGCATGGTATCCTTATTGAGATATGAAAATATGTTTGGGTGGTTTTAATTAACGCAGACACTGTTTTTTCATCTGTGTGATTTTGACAAAGATCAGATCACATTTGATGGTAATTTTATGCAGAAATGTGAGAAATTCCAAAAGGTTCAGTTACTTTTTTATACTACTTTAGCATATTATGGCTTATTGTATTCTGAAGACTGTACACAAGAAGCCCACAAACAGTTTGCTGAAGACATGTCAACAAAGCACATGGATTACTGTAACCATGTCCTATGGTCCGATGAGACGGGCGGGCTTTCTTGTATACCGTCTTCAGAAGAGGCTTCCTCCTGGGGTGACAGCCATGCACACCAATTTGGTGGAGAGTGCGGCGTATGGTCTGAGCACTAACAGGCTGACCCCCCACCTCTTCAATCTCTGCAGCAATGCTGATAGCACTCCTGTAACGAGTCACATGACATTTTGGAGGGAAAATGACAAGCAGTATTAAATTTGGACATTTCGGGCTGTAGGTAGTTTCTAAGGGGTGTACTCACTTTTGTTGCCAGGGGTTTTGATTTGAATGGCTATATTATGAGTTATTGAGTTGAGGGGAAAATAAATTAACTCTATTATATAAGCAGCACACGGACTACTTTTAATTGTGTCAAAGTGTCATTTTGTAAGTTTTGTCCCATGAAAAGATCTACTTAAATATCTGCAGAAATGCGAGGGATGTACTCACTTTTGTGATACACTGTAACTGCAGTGCTAAACCGTGACCAGCCCTTGTAAAAAGGCTTCTACATTCACTTGGAAGGCAGCATGTATATCGACCCACAACCGATGTCGATATTATCCAATATCATTTTAAGATGCTTTTATCGGAGGATATTATTGGCTACCCGATAATATCGGACAACTTTAGGTTTTACTTTAACCACACAATAACTTTTGGAGCGTTACTACTAAAGATGATCGATCGGGTCCGATCACGTCATTTTCAAAGTATCGGAATCGGCAAAAAAATACCGGACATGCCTTTTTTAAATATATATATATATATATATATATATATTTTTTTTTTTTAATTTAAATCGTTTTCTAATTGTATTTAACACGGTAACGGTAATGAATTTTTATTAAATTAATCACGTTAAAATATCTAACGCACTTAACGCATGCACTGCACGACCCACTCACGCATTGTCGCGTTCAATCTATAATGGCGCTGTTTTACCTATATTTATATAGAGAGCTAAAACGCAGCGTAAAATGAGTAGAGTGAATTTTGGCAGCCTTTGGAGCTTTTTTTTTTTAATGGCTAAAGCCTTACAATCTCTCTCTCTCAATAATTAGAAATATCGTGGGAAGCAATGTGGGGAAGTAAGGTAGTTGTTGAACTTTTTCTTAACACCCTATGTTATTTCCCAACGCAGAGAAGATATATCAATTGGTGCCACTACGCACAGTCATGGTTGCACTTCCCATCATGCATTTGGGCAGAACAGTTAAATGGCTACAGTATCATTTACTGAAAGCTCAACAAATACACTAGATGGCAATATTTAGTCACAATATACAAAGTCACATTTATCCTTTAAGAATTACTAGTCTTTCTATCCATGGATCCCTCTCACAGAAAGAATGTTAATCATGTAAATGCCATCTTGAGGATTTATTGTCATAGTAAACAAATACAGTACTTATGTACTGTATGTTGAATGTATATATTCGTCCGAGTTTTATTCATTTTTTTTCTTAATGCATTGCCAAAATGTATATGAAAAATTATCGGGAATGGTTGGAATTGAATTGGGAGCAAAAAAAAAAAAGCAATCAGATCGGGAAGTATCGGGATCGGCAGATACTCAAACTAAAACGATCGGGATCGGATCGGGAGCAAAACAACATGATCGGAACAACCCTAGTTACTACGTACAACACTGAAATTAGGGGTCATGCTGGCCGTCTCGGTAGAAGCGGAGCGTGCAAACAACTGAGCTAAGCACCTTTGCTGACTGCCCAGTTGACATCACTCTGTCGACTGCATCAGGAGTGAGGCCAAGACTAAGTTCTCACAACTTTACATTTCAAGTTTCAGTTACCCAGAAATTTAGGTATGCTTGATTCATGTCCACTTAAATTCTTAAGTTAGCATGACTAATACAATGCTTTTATTTTTCACAGTGCAGCAACCTTCCTATTGTTGTAACAGCTTTCATGTTATTTAATGAATGAAGTAGCTGCCATTGACGGGGATAGCGGCGTTATCGCTGCCAGTACCAAACCAGTAAAAATGGATTGGACATCCATTGCTGTCAATGACAGTGAATTAGTTAAATATAACGTAGTCTGAACAAAAAATGAAAACATACTCTTATCTTATTTTAGGTGTATTGCGATCAAATTCTGTTGACAAATCTGCCTAAATACACTACATGCACTTCTCCTTTGAGCAGATCATTCGCCCACCTCAAGTGTGGCATATCAAGATGCTGATTTGACAGCAGTATTACCACACAGCACAATGTCGCAAGTTTTGAGGGATTGTGTAACTATGCTGACTGTAGGAATGTCCACCTGAACTATGCCTGTGAATTGAACATTCATTTCTCTACTACATAAGCCATCCCTCAATAAAGTAAAACTGCATATTTTTGAGTGGCCATTTATTGTGGGCATTGTCATGCTGTATAATTTAGATGGACGTTGCTCGGCAACAGAGAAGTAGTCGGACAAAGAAGTATTTGTCGGTATTGTATGAGGGAAATTATAATTTGGTCCAACTAATGGAAATTGTAATAAATATTACTGTAAATAAAAAAGAAAACTGCTAATATAAAACATGATACACCAACACATACAAACGTACCAGGCATATCTTTTCTCTGCTTTGTGTAAACTGCGAGCGTTAGTCAAGGTTAACACACCTTAGAACACCTTCTCTGCCTCTCGTCTTGCTCTAATTATACTGAGTCATTTCCAGTAAACCTGAAGGCATGCAACTCTAAATTTGGACTTGCCTGCATATTTTGAAAACCTGTAAAAATGTGACACCTAAAAATTCGCATCTGAGCAAAAACTGACCGTTTTATTTTCTCTCTTCCTTAGTCGCCCACATGGTTTTACGTTGCCGGCAAACGTGAATCATGTGAATCGACTTCATGTTTCTTGCTAAAATACCCCAATGTCCAGATTTTGTTGGGGGAAAAAAACTGAGTTGAGATATTGCAAGCTTTTTATTTAGATCAGACATGTCCAAAGTCCGGCCCGGGGGCCAAATGCGGCCCGTGGTCAATAATTGTCATAAAATCAATAACATCTGGCCCACACACAGACTTAATAAATTGGTCAGCAGTACTGCAACCAGCATATGAAGTAGCTTACACACGAAATGCTGCTCCTCATTTACCCATTAAAAGGCAGCAGCACTTTAACCCTTTATTACCAAATGTATCACATTTGATATACCTAAAAGTTCATGATTTTCAGACTAGTTTAGAATTTTGACATTTCTTTTTGGTAAAAAAAAAAATGATGGATGCAAGTCAACACATGCATCTGCAGGTTCCATAAGAAAAAAATTATTTAGCATGGTTTATAGCTATTAGAGCGCTTATTACACATATTCATTTTGACTTTTCTTTTCACAAATTTGAAAAAAAGGTTTCATTAGGACCTTATTTTTCAAATTTTGGGATTCTCTGATATATGCTTCATGTTGCAGGTATTTAAGGGCTAAGCAACATTACTCCGTGTGACCCTCTACTTCCAATTTTCTGAAATGGCGACAATACACAAAAAAAAGTTGACTGTGACGGCCGACACTTCAAGAATAGGTGGAAATTGGACTATTTCTTCACTAAAATACGCAACAACTGTGTCTTGCCTCATTTGCAAAGAGACAGTCGCTGTTTTTAAAGATTTCAATGTGAGGCGATATTACCAAACAAGACACGCTGACATGTACGACAAGATTACAGGGAAGATACGCAGCGAGAAATTGAAGCAACTTGAAGCTAGATTAATTTCACAGCAGTAGTATTTCGCAAGAGCCCGAGAGTCGAAAGAGAACGCCGCAAAGGCTAGTTGCGAGATTGTGCAAATTATTCATTAAAAAAATAATAAAGCAAATGTGACAGACTGAATGGCTTGCTAAATTTTGCTTAAATATATTGTTCTACGTAAAGGACGTCAGCCAAGGTCGGCCCCCCACATTTTTACCACGTCAAATCTGGCCCCCTTTGCAAAAAGTTTGGACACCCCTGATTTAGATACACAGTATACACTGTATATTACTATATTAATATAATTGATGGCAAATAGATTCTAAAATGAAGTGACAATTTTTGAGGGACAATTGTTTTAAGATATATTTTCTTAGTAGAAAATATTATTTATTTATGAATTAAAATGGGTTTTTTTTCTATTTTTCAAATGAAATAAAAAAGGAGGATTTTTTTTTCTCTATTTAAAAAAAAAGATTTATTTTCAAAAAATATTTAAAATTAAATTTGTATTTATAATTTTTTTCTCATAAATTAAAATAAAAAACGTAAATATTCTTTTGGGGGGATTGGGTTTACAACCATCACGCCCCCCCAAGGGAAACCATAACTCCAATGTGGCACATGACAAAAAACAGTTTACGCCCCTTATAAAAAAATATAAGAATAAAATAAAGCAAAGTACCATAGTATAAAACAAATGACAATAAATATGCTTTTTTTAAGAGGTGTCTATTTAGTAATGAATAGGGCTGCAGCTATCGAATATTTTAGTAATCGATTACTCTACTGAAAATTCCACCGATTACTGAAGTAATCAGATTTTTTTAGGTAAAGAGCAATGATAAATTTACATTAGAAAACAAGACATTTCACCTAATATTGAACCCAAGGGCGTAGGTTTGGTCTTATTATTGGTAGGGATGATATAACAGCATAACCTGCATGTACACTTTTTGCTGGGGACAGGACATTAATAAGACCAAACATATTTGGTGAATGGGGGTCAGGGCTACATTTCTCACCAATAAGAACCTAATTAATTGATAGGTAAAATGATTGATGCAAAATAAATCTGTATTGACATATACTAACTTTCCCACTGCAAATTCATAACATCTTAAATCTGATAATTATTGTTAAATCTAGTCAAATAATTTTCTCCCATCTTTTTTTTTTTGAGTGTTAAAGGCTAGTTAACAGATTAATGCGTCAGATTCTTCACTTTAAGTAAATATTACTATTTGTTCATATTGAGCCTATACATCTAAAAGTTGGTAATTTTTCAGCGAAATCAAGAAAAAAAAATTCTTTCCAATAATGTTTTGAAAAATATTCTTGAATTAAGAACATTTCTGACAAACAAGTTTTTAAGATTACATATAGAAACTTTTTGCTTGAAATACGTCTTAAGCTTATTTTCAGCTAGCTGTTTTTATTTCAAGAAATCTCTGAGTGAAATCGACTAGAAGCACTGTAGCAGTAGTAAAATTAGTGGAGTGTTCCCCACCTTCACAACATTGACGTCTTTTTACATTACTTACAGTGGCTGCTGCTGGCAGGAAAAAAACTTCTAATATCCCTCGTCTTTGAAGGGGGCGGGAGAGGCGGCATGTTGTATTTCTGTCGGGCTGTGAATGTGTGTGTGGGGGGGTCAATTCATCAGCCAATCAAACGTGCGTTTTAGGGGAAAAAATGGACTGCCACATTCAGCAAGTGAAAAGGGGTCAGTATAAGCCTGAACATAATGAAAGTATTGTAATTCACTTAATAATGGTAGCATCAATTCTATCCGTACAACATATAGGAAGACAATCTAAACGACCTATATAACTGAAATCATTGTATAATGCAAATAAGGTTGCTTAAAAGTTGGTGGGGATAATTTGAGCATCCTGAAAAGTTGGTGGGGTTATGTCCCTACCGTCCCTATGCAAACCTACGCCCTTGATTGAACCCTTTTTAGACAATCAATGTCTTTATTTTAGATTATTTTGTGCGTTGTTGAAAACAGCCAACAATTGCATTCCAGATGTGACAACAACAACAAAAACAACAAATTCATTGCTTTCACTCATAAAAAACCTAAGATCTTATTAAAAAAAAATAATAATAATAATAATTCTCATTTCTTACTTAAAAATATCATTGAAAACACACATCACTTAAAAGTTAGGTGTTTTTCCCATGTGTTTCAATTGAATTTTCATTTGTGTCAAGCTATTTTTAAGTTGTAGTTAAGTTTTAAGTTAGTCTAAATTGTAAGCCCTGGTAGGATTGTGAGGTTTCGCAGTTTTCGTAGTAAATGTATAATACCTGCTGCATTGGAGTACATTAGGCACCAGTGCTACTTGGTGTTTTATCCATCAGTGACTACTAAGCTAAAAAAATTTATTTTATACCCTCATCACTCTACAGCGCTGTATTTTGACAGATTATATAAAGCCTGTATGAAAGACACGTTAGCCACGCATCGACAGTAGTCATAAATAATAGAAACCTAGCCCTTCGCAGGGCGAATGTTACGTTTGCAAGGTACAGTAACTAGGGTTGTTCCGATCATGTTTTTTTGCTCCCGATCCGATCGCGATCGTTTTAGATTGAGTATCGGCCGATCCCGATATTTCCCAATCCGATTGCTTTTTTTTTTTTTTTTTGCTCCCGATTCAATTCCAATCATTCCCGACAATTTTTCCCGATCATATACATTTTGGCAATGCATTAAGAAAAAAATGAATAAAACTCGGGACGAATATATACATTCAACATACAGTACATAAGTACTGTATTTGTTTATTATGACAATAAATCCTCAAGATGGCATTCACATTATTAACATTCTTTCTGTGAGAGGGATCCACGGATAGAAAGACTTGTAATTCTTAAAGGATAAATGTAACTTTGTATATTGTGACTAAATATTGCCATCTAGTGTATTTGTTGAGCTTTCAGTAAATGATACTGTAGCCATTTAACTGTTCTGCCCAAATGCATGATGGGAAGTGCAACCATGACTGTGCGTAGTGGCACCAATTGATATCTTCTCTGCGTTGGGAAATAACATAGGGTGTTAAAAAAAAGATCAACTACTACCTTTCATCCCCGCATTGCTTCCCACGATATTTCTAATAATTGAGAGAGGGATTGTAAGGCTTTAGCCAATTAAAAAAGGCTCTAAAGGCTGGCAAGATTCACTCTACTCATTTTACGCTGCGTTTTAGCTCTATATATAGGTAAAACGGTGCCATATTAGATTGAACGCGACAATGTGTTAGTGGGTTGTGCAGCGCATGCGTTAATTGCGTTAAATATTTTAACGTGATTAATTTTTAAAAAATTAATTACCGCGGTTAATGCAAGTAAACACATTTTGTCTGTAACGTTAAATACAATTAGAAAACGATTTACTTAAAAAATTTATATATATTAAAATAAAAAAAGGCATGTCCGATTTTTTTTTTTGCCGATTCCGATACTTTGAAAATGACGTGATCGGACCCGATCGATCGGGACATCTTTAACAGTAACCCTAATCTTATTTATTAGCACAACATTAACTTAATTTGACCTTGTCCCGAGTATCACTCCTCCGCTCTCGGAGTAAACTGGGTGCCTTCGGTGGAGCTGCAGCATTGAAAATGTGCTATAGTGTTATGCAAGAGCTGTCTTACAGTGAATACATGGAACAGTGTTCGCCTTGGTATCCATCTTGAAATGCTCCCACACTTTTGACATTTTCTGCTTTTTCTTGATGCCTTTCTCTTTGCTTTTGTTGGCTTCTTCATCGCTACCTCTATATTCATGCATCATTGAAATCAAACATATCCGCCGCCTCTCTATTCTTCCTGTACGCTTGTGACGTCAGCGCATTAAAAGTAGTCCGGGCAAAACAGTCATGCATAGAGCTGGCAAAATTAAACGATTCCTCAAGGCAGAGAAAATTCCTCGATCAATTTTTAAAATCGAGTTACTCGAATTACTCGCGTAATGGTTTCAGCTCTCGTAATGAATCCGAATTTGAAATAGAGCTGCCTTCGTCATCTCCCTGTGTTTTCATTTGATTTTTCACTTTGCAGTAACAAAGACCAGATCGTCATGGTCAACGGGGTCTCCATGGATAACGTCCATTCCAACTTCACCATTCAGACCCTCAAGTCATGCGGCAGGACGGCTAACATTGTGAGTATTTTAAAATTTGACTCGTGTGTCCTCTTAGCATCTGTTTGCGTTATCATTAGGGGTGTGCCATCTTAGGCACCCCATGATTCGATTCGATTACGATTCAGGGTGCTACAATTCGATTATTAAACGATGATCACGGTATTGACGATGATCGCGGTTATCGTGATTATCGACGCATCGTGCATTACTAATTAATACAGTAGCAAAACAAATTTATGTCCACTATTTATTTAAAATATCCTAATGATTCAACAGGAACGATGGAAACATACTCATACAACAAAAAGCTGCCCCTTAAGCTGCTTTTTTATTTTATTTGTTTTGTTTTTTTTTTACAAGAAAGTGCAAAAACATTAACCATTTTAAAGGGAGTTCTTATTCCTCTCAACAATACAATAAAATATACACAGGTGGAATAAATTCCACATTTTCTGGAAACACAGTATCTTTAGAAATAAGACTTCTTTTAACCAATATACTTTGTTTTCACAGATTTCTGTACTATTCCGCATGTTTGTAGTGTTACCGCTGTATTTAATCATGGTGTTACACGTTCTGCATATGAAATGCACGTTAGCGAATTAGCTAATTAGCGTAGCGTCGGCGCTAACTATTAACATCTCAAAAACAACAACAATAAAGGCTAAACAGTACAAGAGGGTTTGTGTACTCACTTAGTATAGATGCACACGGGTCTTAACAACACACTCAGGAGATTTTTCAATTGAAATGCCTTAAAACTACTGCTGGACGTCTAAAAGACAAGGAGCAACGAATTACAGTGGGGCAAATAAGTATTTAGTCAACCACCGATTGTGCAAGTTCTCCTACTTGAAAAGATTAGGGAGGCCTGTAATTGTCAACATGGGTATACCTCAACCATGAGAGACAGAATGTGGATTAAAAAAAAAACAGAAAATCACATTGTTTGATTTTTAAAGAATTTATTTCCAAATTAGAGTGGAAAATAAGTATTTGGTCACCTACAAACAGGCAAGATTTCTTGCTGTCAAAGAGGTCTAACTTCTTCTAACGAGGTCTAACGAAGCTCCACTTGTTACCTGTATTAATGGCACCTGTTTTAACTCATTATCGGTATAAAGGCACCTGTCCACAATCTCAGTCAGTGACACTCCAAACTCCACTATGGCCAAGACCAAAGAGCTGTCGAAGGACACCAGAGAAAAAAATTGTAGACCTGCACCGGGCTGGGAAGACTGAATCTGCAATAGGTAAAACGCTTGGTGTAAAGAAATCAACTGTGGGAGCAATTATTAGAAAATGGAAGACATACAAGACCACTGATAATCTCCCTCGATCTGTAGCTCCATGTAAGATCTCACCCCGTGGCGTCAAAATGATAACAAGAACAGTGAGCAAGAATCCCAGAACCACATGGAGAGAGCTAGTGAATGACCTACAGAGAGTTGGGACCACAGTAACACAATGCACCGCTAGGGACTCAAATCCTGCACTGCCAGACGTGTCCCCCTGCTGAAGCCAGTACACGTCCAGGCCCGTCTGTGGTTCGCTAGAGAGCATTTGGGTGATCCAGAAGAGGACTGGGAGAATGTGTTATGGTCAGATGAAACCAAAATAGAACTTTTGGGTAGAAACACAGGTTCTCGTGTTCGGAGGAGAAAGAATACTGATTTGCATCTGAAGAACATCATTCCCACTGTGAAGCATGAGGGTGGAAACATGCTTTGGGGCTGTTTTTCTGCAAAGGAACCAGGACGACTGATCTGTGTAAAGGAAAGAATGAATGGGGCCATGTATCGAGAGATCTTGAGTGAAAATCTCCCACCAGCAAGGGCAGTGAAGATGAGATGTGGCTGCGTCTTTCAGTATGACAATGATCCCAAACACACAGCCAAGGCAACAAAGGAGTGGCTTCGTGAGAAGCATTTCAAGGTCCTGGAGTG
Source organism: Corythoichthys intestinalis (assembly GCF_030265065.1). Classification (NCBI taxonomy): domain Eukaryota; kingdom Metazoa; phylum Chordata; class Actinopteri; order Syngnathiformes; family Syngnathidae; genus Corythoichthys; species Corythoichthys intestinalis. The sequence goes on along the minus strand of NC_080401.1, from coordinate 44,568,988 downwards.
GCCTAGCCAGTCTCCAGATCTCAACCCCATAGAAAATCTGTGGAGGGAGTTGAAAGTCCGTGCTGGCCAACGACAGCCCCAAAACTACACTGCTCTAGAGGAGATCTGCATGGAGGAATATGCCAAAATACCAGCAACAGTGTGTGAAAAGCTTGTGAAGAGTTACAGAAAACGTTTGGCCTCCGTTATTGCCAACAAAGGGTATATAACAAAGTATTGAGATGAACTTTTGGTATTGACCAAATACCTATTTTCCACCATGATTTGCAAATAAATTCTTTAAAAATCAAACCGTGATTTTCTGTTTTTTTTTTTTCACATTCTGTCTCGTGGTTGAGGTTTACCCATGTTGACAATTACAGGCCTCTCTAATATTTTCAAGTGGGAGAACTTGCACAATCGGTGGTTGACTAAATATTTATTTGCCCCACTGTATGTATGTAAAATTGTGAAGCAGCCGTGTTTTATAAAAGACCGGCTTGATCAGACTGAAGAAGATTCCAATAATGTAGCATTTTTGAGCAATTTCAGTCATGATTAAAACATGGATATATGTTCTATATGTATTGCTTCCAGACAGTGAAACGTCCTCGGAAAATCCAGATCCCGGCTACAACCAGGCCAGCTCGCGCCGCCTCCCACTCTAACCTGTTGGACCAAGACCCACCGAGAAGAATGCGACGCTATTCAGATGCCAGCGACAACAGGGACGCCAGCCGCTACCGCACACGGGCACGCAGCTCCTCTCCCGATCGCAACGGTTACGGAGGAACAATGCCATTGGTGTCGTCGGGATACAAGAGGCTACCGCACCATGATGTTGTTGACAAGCCCCTCAGAACAACTCTGGTTAAAAAGAAAATTTCAGACGGTGAGTTGAAACAAAAACTAGCAGTATAGTATGGGTCATTCCAGAACTGAAAGAAATTTTTGCTTAATTCTTTTATTGTGTTAGAAATCTCCCCATATTTTTGCTAGTGTAACAAATTTGATCTGTGATTTAACTCAGCCAGAAAACGCATGAAAATCTCTCGCCTTGACCTTGCCCACCTTGACCTACGTGAATTGTGTAGATCCGAGGAAAATACTTTTTTTTTTTGGGGGGGGGGGGGGAGTGAGGAGATTTTTTTTAATGTCGGTATGCAAGCGGGGAAAGCAGCACAAAGCCAAAAAAAAGCGCACCAGAGTGGCCAAAACATTGACTTATTTCAGCGAAACGGGAGGGTTCACTATTGTCCTGTCTTTTCAATGCCAAGGCTGATCTGATCTTTGTCAAAATCACACAGATGAAAAAACAGTGCCTGCTTTAACTAAAACCACCCAAAAATGTATAGGTTTTCATATTTTAATGAGGATACCATGTAAACAATGACAGAAAGCGGGAAAAATAAGTAAGTGAATCCTCTGCCTAAGGAGGCTTCAAGAGCAATTGAAACCAATTTTTACCAAACAATTTAAGTCAGGTGTGTGCCCAACAGTGTTGTTAATCTTACTGAAAAAAAGTAATTAATTATAGTTACAAATTACTTCTCCCAAAAAGTAATTGCGTTAGTAACTCAATTACCTGAATGTAAGAATAATTAGTTACTTGGCAAAGTAATTGGTGATAATTACTTTTTTTTTTCCCCTCAAAAGAAAAAAAAAAAAAAAAACACTGGCCACACTATGTGAAGTTTTTTGTGAAGGTTTTTGGTACAATTGGCCCGAGCCCAATTCTTTACCCTAATTTACTCTTTACCCTGGATCAACTGTTAAAACTTGTTAGAATTGCTCCCATTATTGCATTAGTTCCCTTCTCTCTACTTTCGACATATGAAAGTTTTTAAACTGTTTCATCATTTAAAGATAGATTCAAGTCAAGATTTTGCCGATTTAGAAGTATTTTATATAAAAAGTTACTTAGGTTCGCTAGGAAGGTTCTCTACAACAGAGCCGTCCTAAAAAGTCTACTGCTTCAAGATGGCGGCTGTCTACTAACGCATTTAGTGCAATGTCTGTCATTTTGCATCTAGTTATATCTATATACAGTACATGTGATATCTACCATGTCTACCATATCTACCATAACATGCGGGCGTAGTTTGTAGGCTATCGGCTACAACATGTATTATTGAAGCTACCTAGCATCGCGTCTGCTCGGCGTCACAACTTTCTTGCCTCTCCCCACTCCTGCTCTGCTCTGTCGTCTCGGTGAGTCAGTCTCCCTCAGACTTTTCGACCAGTATAGTAACGCATAGTAACGCATGCCTTTCCGTCCTCAGTAACGGTAACGGCGTTGCCAAGATGAGAAAAGTAATTAATTAGATTACCCACTACTGAAAAAAATAACGCCGTTAGTAACGCCGTTATTAACAACACTGGTGCCCAATTACTGATGAGTGGTTTAAAGCTGCCCTGCCCGCTATAAAACACACACCTGGTAAGAATTGTCTTCATGAGAAGCATTGCCTGATGTGCATCATGGCTCGGTCAAAAGAGCTGTCTGAAGACCATCTCTTAAGTCTGGATGTTCATCAATCGACAGTAAGAGAAGTTGTCTACAAATCGAGAGCGTTTGGCACTGTTTCTTCTCTCCCAAGGAGTGGCCGTCCGCCTAAGATGACGCCAAGAATTCAGCGCAGAATACTCAGAGAGGTAAAAAAGAACCCCAGAGTGTCTGCTAAAGACTTACAGAAATTACTGGCACAGTCCAATATTGATGTGCACACATCAACTATATGTAAAAATATGGCCAAGAATGGTCTTCATGGGAGGACTCCAGGGAGGAAGCCACTGCTGTCTAAAAAAAACATTGTTGCCCGTTTAATGTTTGCAAAAAAGCACTTGGACACTCCACAGAAGTTTTGGCAAAATATTTTGTGGACTGATGAAACCAAAGTTGAATAGTTTGTGAGTAACACTATTGCTGCCAAAGGGGGGCCACAAAATATTAAATGTGATGGTTCACTTACTCATTTTTCCCCTTCTGTCATTGTTTGCATGCTTTCCTCATTAAAATATGAAAACCTATAAATGTTTGGGTGGTTTGCGTTAAAGCAGACAGCGTTTCCATCTGTGTGATTTTGAAAAAGATCAGATCACATTTGATAGCGATTTTATGCAGAAATGTGAGAAATTCCAAAAGGTTTAGATATTTTTTCATACCACTGTAGTTTGTTACCAGAATAAGAACAAAAAATACTCTGTGTATTCTGTATACACATATGTATTAAATATACTGTGACGATAAACTGCGTATTTTACTGAAATAAAATGGGACGCAAAACCTTTTTTTTTTCCTTTTTAAGGTTTATAAAGAACAAAAATGTAGAAAAAAGAAAATTACTCTGCCCTTGTTTTTAAGGGGTGGAAAGTTGAGGTAATGTAGTGTAGTAGTATCACTCTAATGCTCATTTTGCAGAGTACGGCTTGAAGTTGGGCAGTCAGATATTCATCAAGCATATGACTGAAACGGGCTTAGCAGCAAAGGAAGGCACTCTGCAAGAAGGCGACCTGATTTTAAAGGTACGACTCTTTGCGAGCAGAACATTTTTATGCCGCTTATCCATTTAATCACAAGTAGCTCTCCCTCCCACCAGATCAACGGCATGACCACGGAAAACCTCTCCCTGCTAGAAACCAAGCACCTGGTGGAGAAGAGCCGCGGCAAACTGACAATGACAGTCCTACGTGACCAACGGAAGTTTCTGGTTAGCATCCCTGAGGTGGAGGACAGCGCCCCCAACAGTGAGGATGAGCGTCGGCGTAGACGCAGCAGTTCTGAGATGGAGGGTAAGACAAGAAGACGAGATGTTGACGAGCAATCAGACACTTTCTCTCATTTTTGTGCATTTGTTCTAGACATTTCTGACCTGGATGATCATTCACCTTCCCGCAGAACCTCACGTCATCCGACAAGAGAGAAACGGACGCACAGGTACATTAGCCATTTGACCGAAACGAGACACTTGAAAACGACTACAGCCAGGGTGTCAAACATATCTTTCACGCGGGACACATTGTTGTTTCATTTTCCTTCGGAGGACCATTATGTCTGCCAACCCATCAGGGCTGTCACGATTTATCAGATAATCCAGAACTAATTGATTATCAAATGATTAGACAACTGTTTTGGTCGTCGATGAATGGTTTAGATTAGTGCTGCAACGATTAATCGATTAACTCGAGTATTCGATTAGAGAAAAAAGATTCGAATTAAATGTTGCTGCTCCGAGTATTCGCTTAATTATTGTGGCGTTGTCATGGTTTATTTTGAAAGTGTTTTCAAGCAGTTTTATTGATTTGAGTGGATACACTGCCTTCTAGTCTGCCTCATTTCACATGGCTGAATCCAGCTGCTCCATGTTAAGACCAACATAAGATAAGTTTTTGTTTGCACTAATGTTTTTTTAATGTATTCATAATTCAGTTTATGGGTATATTTAGCCGTTTTTTTGTTGGAATATTTGTCTGAACCATTTGTTAAGAGCATTATAAAAAAAAAAAAAAAATTATAGCATTTAAGCTAGCGGACTTTTGCTATTTAAGTTAACCAATTGAGTTTTTTGGTGTACATAGATCCTTATTGAATTTTTTTATACCGTTTGAGGCTCAGCTCAGGTATTTTAATTTTTCATGTTACTTATCCGATTACTCGATTATTCGACAAACTAGTTCATCGATTAATCGACTACTAAAATAATCGATAGCTGCAGCCCTAGTTTAGATATACTGTAATAATTGTCCAAATTCTCATTTTTTAGCCTCTTAAATGCAAAAACTGTTTATCATATAAATTTTTAAATGATTAAAAAGCTAAAAGTAGTAAATAATAAATATTATTTTAATATTTAAAAATTGAAAACACATGACTTAATTTGATCTTATATTAGCCACACTGTGCGGGTGTGCGCTGATCCTCATGGGAAACGCAGTCTTCTTTAAGGCAAAGCTCTACCGCTTTTGTCCAGCAGCGTCACTAAAATTGACCAAAACTGACAAGTTACCTCGTGTAATTTGATTTTATATTAGCCACACTAAGCAACACGGTTAGCTAACCGTCATATGCTATCGTTTAGTCTCTACTGGATTCATTACCGTATTATTATTCATCTTACCCGCTCGAAACGGAAATGTCGTTTAATCCATCTTTAGGCGACTGGGAGATCATGATTTTACGACACTGTGCGGGTGTGCGCTGGTCCTCATGGGAAACGCAGTCATCTTTAAGGCAAAGCACTTCCGCTTCTGTCCACCGGCGTCGCTAAAATTGACCAAAACTGACAAGTTACCTAGTGTAATTTGATCTTATATTAGCCACACTAAGCAACACGGTCGCTAACTGTCATATGCTATCGTTTAGTCTCAACTGGATTCATTACCGTATTATTATTCATCTTAGCCGCTGGAAACGGAAATGTCGTTTAATCCGTCTTTAGGCGACTGGGAGATCACGATTTTACGACACTGTGCGGGTGTGTGCTGGTCCTCATGGGAAACGCAGTCATCTTTAAGGCAAAGCACTTCCGCTTTTGTCCACCGGCGTCGCTAAAATCGACCAAAACTTACCTAGTGTTGCTTTAAAGTGCATATGACAGGAGAAAAAAAGTATTAAATAGCATTATTATGTGAATTAGAATCGTATTTTGAGACGATTAGACTATATACAACAATTTAGCAAAGCACAGATGACGAGAAATTAGTCTTTTAATCTGCCGGTTAGCCACGCCTACCATTATAGGGCTCTAGCGTCCCCAACAGGTGGATGACGCCAGTGGGAGACTGGGCTAATCGGTTTTACTATTCAACCCATTGAGGGGGAATTATTCAAAACGAGGAAAACGCGACGAAGGGAGCCGCAAAATGTTGTTGTTTCAGTCTCTCTACTGCAAAATTTTTACAGGATATTCTTTTTATCCAAGTATTTTTCCCCAATAGCTAAATAAATGGCATGGTCATGACAAATAACAGTCTTGTGGTAAATGGAATATGAAATAATAACAATGCATTTTTTCAGGACGACATGGCAAAATTACTCCATAATGGTCAAAACTGTTGATTTCACCTTTACTGTCGCACCTCCCGAACGATATTTTTTGCTACCTAAATTGGGCTTATGTCATTTCCCTTCCCCAGCTTCAGAGAATGTAAACAAACCAAGAGGCGTGACAGCTAACCAACATGCTAACCCGAACCAAGTGATGTTTCAAGGTCTTCGAAGCGGAAAATCGCACATAACTAGCCCGGATCATTTCACATTACGACTGGGTTGTCGATTGTCTTCGTTCATCGGCAACCTGCCCCGCGGCGAACAAGTTAGAGCTCGTCGCTCCCCTGCTGAGGGCAGAGGGCTCGTTTGAAGCAGCTGGACAATGACCGCCGGACAAACCGGCCGACGTCGGAGGAGCGTGTAGCTGCCAAATGGTTAACACAAATATGGCAAAATAATGCTTTACTACACGGCGAAGTCGTAAACAGCGAGAGACTCAGTGGAGGAGGGCGGCTGCAGTTATTATGCAGCTAACATGACAATATCTGTATGAGGAGAGCTTTTTACATGCCCATGCATAATCAAACGTAAGTAGTCCTTTATTTAAAGAAAGTTTGTAGTGTTTACTTTGTAATCGCTGTATTCGCAGCTATTTTTAACTCAAAATTGCAATTTCTGATCGGTTGGAAAATTTGACTGAACACCGAACACAGGAAGAGGGCAATAAGCAGAGTATAGTGCTCTCCCGGCGGGGGGATGTGTGACAAGCCGCCGGTCGTCGGCCGAGGGGACAAGGAGCATGTCAGCCACAAAATGCAAGCCACCTACATATTAAAATGTTTCCAGTATTTGATAAATTACAAAACACGATGTTTACTCACTTCCTTTTAAGTCCTATCGTCCCATAGTAGTAGGGCTTGTTTTGGCCAAATCCACCAGTGAATGGGAACCTTTTGAAACCTCCAAAAGGCTCACACGCCACTCTCTCATGCAGCAAGATTTTTCTGCAGCGGTTTGGCTGGCGTGACCCGAAAAATAAACGAATTAATCCGCAAAATCAGCTGAATCCTTAGTCCTTCTCATACAACAGTACGGCTGTATAATGAAGAGGACTCCTTGGCCCGTACACGTCACAGCGCCCTCTTCCTCAATGAAAGACGGAAGCCGGAAGTCTGTCATTTTCGTTGCGCGGGATTCAAAAAATTGAATAAATATATCGATCGCTTTTTCACACATCCAAGTGGTCCATTTCATTCAGGAGCATAAAATACCGCGTGTATTATGAAATAAACATGCTTATTCGTTTCTCAGGCACTTTAAATTTTAATTCAAACTACAAAAATGTGATTTCAGTTTCATTTTAGCAAGAAACATTGAGCCCATGGACATGATTTCCTTTCCTGGGCCACACAAAATAATGCAATGGTCCCGATCTGGCTCCTGGACGTTCAGTTTAATAACCTGTGCACTGTTTCTGTGCTGTTCCCTGAACACCAGGACGAGAGCAGAACTTCCTTCTTTGGTCGTCAAGTCTAGGGATTCTTCTCCCGTGCGCTCCACTTTACCTCGACCCCCTGCGAGAGGCTTTGCATCGCGTCGGGGTAAGTTCCGGAGTCACACCTGTCTCGTGACCAACGTGAATGTGACGCGTCATGTCGTTTCTCTCAGCACCGTCTGACTCGGAGTCGGACCGCAGCGCCTCTCCACCACCCGCCAGGACAGACAGTCTGAACCATTCCAGCAAATACAAGTACACATTTCACAATTTTGCATTATTTGTTTGAAGTGATGTATTTGTGTTTAAATCAATTGAAATCCCCCAATTGCAGAAGCCTGCCTGGATTGTCCACCCTGCCAAACCCAAAGTCCTCGCCCGCCGCCCACAACTGGTCGTCGTCCAGGCCCGCCTCATCATCCTCACGGCCACGCAAGCCCGTGTCGGATTCTGACTCAGACCGCAGCGGGTCCCCCCATAGAGGAAGCCCTAGCAGATATAAGTAAGCTGTGATTGATGCTCAAGAGGATTGTAAATCAGAAGTGCAGCAATTTCTGGTTCTGATTGATTTCCTCTTTGGCAGCCCTAGAGTTCTTCCTTCTGATTTGTCCCATACTGGTGTGAGATCTTCCCCCATTATGGTGCGCCAGGAGCCCCCAAGGAGGGTCAACTCTCCCTTGAGAGTCCCACCCCCAGGTCTGTAATTTCCAATATTTTTTTAAAATAATTGTAAAATGCGTCTCAGTTATATAACGTATTAGAGTTGTCTGATAATATCGGCCGATAAAAGCCTTTTAAATGGATAATGTAGACATCAAGTGAAAATGCATGTCACCTTCAAAGTGAATATAGAAGCCTTCTGTCTTCATACAAGGGCTGGTCACAGCTTAGCACAACAGCTATACTTATTGATATATTGTGGTGCAATATTGGCACTTTTTCCTCTTACTTCCAGTTGAAGTTGTTCTCTTGTTTTGCACAGAATGTTTATTTGAAATACCTTGAAGTTATTACATTTATCATTATTAAAGCATCCAGTGGGGCATCACCTTGCAATTACCCATAAAAGTTCACGACCGCATTTATCGGTTTGATATCGGTATCGGATTTTTGGAGTCTGACAATATTAGGATATCAGTTAAAAAGTCATTATCGGAGAACTCTTATTTCATAGCCTTTCCAGGAAGAATGAGTTTTAAAAAATTGATGGAGTTCATTTATTTCCATCATTAAATTATGTTTCCATGATCATCTCATTTTCTGTTTCCTGATCCTGTACAACACTATTTTCTGGTATGTTATACTTTTTGATAGCAAAGTGAAATTAGAAAATTACATTTATTTCATTAGTTCAATTAATAAAAAAGTGGACCACAACCTGCCGCGATGAGTGGAAAAACCAAAAAAAAAAATGTTTTAAATCTTTTTTTGTGTGTGTGTGTTCAATGTACTAGTATTTCTTCAGATTTAGCATTGGAAAGAGATACATATAAGACATGTTGTTTCACTTTTTTTCACCGAAGTACAATTTTTAAAAAACGTATATGTACTATATATATATATATATATATATATATATATATATATATATATATATATATATATATATATATTGAAATTAGTGCTGCAACGATTAATCGATTAACTCGAGTGTTCGATTAGGAAAAAAATCTTCAAATTAAATTTTGTTGCTTTGAGTATTCGTTTAATTAAAGTGGCGTTGTAATGGTTTACTTTGAAAGTGTTTGCATTTAGTTTTATTGATTAGGGTGGATACACTGCCCTCTGGTTTGCCTCTTTTCACATGGCTGAATCCAACTGCTACCTGTTAAGACCAACGTAAGTTTTTGTTTGAGCTAATGTTTTTTAATGCATTCATAATTTAGTTTATAGGTATATTTAGCCGTTTTGTGTGGGAATATGTGTCTGAAGCATTTGTTAAGAGCATTGAAAAAAACAACAACTTTAGCATTCTATAACATTTAAGCTAGCAGACTTTTTCTATGTAAGTTAGCCAATTGTTCTTTTGTTTTACATAGATCCTCATTTAAAAAAAAAAAAAATTAAACCGTCTGAGGCTCAGCTCAGGTATTTTAATTTTTCATGTTCCTTATCCAATTACTCGATTATTCGAACTAACTAGTCCATCGATGAATTGACTACAAAAATATTCGATAGCTGCAGCCCTAATTTAAATACATGGTTTTTAAGCACTTTAAGTGTACCGGTAATAATTATGACAAGTTTTAAACATGTTACTGTCTAAAGTAGAAAAATGCTTGGCTTTAGTAAATGCTTTATTGAGTGAGTCCACTCAAATCCGCTCAAGCAGCTCACTTGCACACAATGAGTTGCCACTGCAACTGTTTAACGAGTTAAACAAGGATTGACGCATGCGGCACTTTGAAGTTTGCGCGTCTGGAAAGATCAAACCAAACATCTGTCAATCATCATTAACTTTAATAAGCAACTCCAGTGCACTGCCTGACCAACAAAGAACAGGGAGAGAGAGAGAAGGAGAGTGAGACTACGTGATCGGCTCGGGACAGCTCACCTGTATTTATTTATTTGAAAAAAAATCCGCAGTGGACTGAGAGCCCGAAGTTTGAAACGCGAAGTAGCGAGGGATCACTGTACTAACAAATGTCATGCTGATACATACAGTGTATCACAAAAGTGAGTACACCCCTCGCATTTCTGCAGATATTTTAGTATATCTTTTCATGGGACAACACTAACAAAATGACACTTTGACACAATGAAAAGTAGTCTGTGTGCAGCTTATATAGAATTCATTTCCCCCTCAAAATAACTCAAAATATAGCCATTCATATCTAAACCCCTGGCAACAAAAGTGAGTACACCGCATGGGAACTACGTACATCACTAAATGCCCGAATTGAGTACTGCTTGTCATTTTCCCTCCAAAATGTCATGTGACTCATTACAGGAGTGCTGTCAGCATTGCTGCAGAGATTGAAGAGGTGGGGGGTCAGCCTGTTAGTGTTCAGATCCGACGCCGCACTCTACATCAAATTGGTGTGCATGGCTGTCACCCCAGGAGGAAGCCTCTTCTGAAGACTGTGCACAAGAAAGCCCGCCCGTCTCATCAGACCATAGGACATGGTTCCAGTAATCCATATGCTTTGTTGACATGTCATCAGCAAACTGTTTGCGGGCTTTCTTGTGTACCGTCTTCAGAAGAGGCTTCCTCCTGGGGTGACAGCCATGCACACCAATTTGATGTAGAGTGCAGCGTATGGTCTGAGCACTAACAAGCTGACCCCCCACCTCTTCAATCTCTGCAGCAATGCTGACAGCACTCCTGTAATGAGTCACATGACATTTTGACAGGAAAATGACAAGCAGTACTCAATTTGGACCTTTAGGGATGTATGTTTTTTCATAGGGGCGTACTCACTTTTGTTGCCAGGGATATTAATGGCTATATTTTGAGTTATTTTGAGGGGAAAATAAATGAACTCTTATTATGTAAGCTGCACACAGACTACTTTTCATTGTGTAAAAGTGTCATTTTGTCACTGTTGTCCCATGAAAAGATATACTTAAATCTGTAGAAATGCGAGGGGTGTACTCACTTTTGTGACACACTGTAAGTGCTTTTCGATATTTAGTTTCCAACCCCCATAAAACCACAGAAGAAGAAAAGACTTCTGCTGGCATGTCGAGTTGGGTACAACTGGTTATGTTTCAAAATGTAACCGTAACCAGACCGAATAAAAACATTTTTCATATTTTTTCAAACAGAGTGGTATCAGTAGAGTATAGACATCGGCCAATACCACATAGCCGTGCCTCGGAATCCGTGTCAGGTGCGAAAAATGGTGTTGGAACAACACTAATTAGAGCTTACTTCTAATAAAAACACAATTCGTCATCTCTTGTATGGTGAAACAGTCAAAATGATTGTGGATCTTGGAATTGCCCTTGTGAAAAGTTGCTTTTTTAATAAATCAGTTATGCTAACATTTCCTAATTCATGCCATCACAGTGCAGCAAAACGGAATTCAATGTAACTCGCAATCTCTCCAATCTTCCTCAGATTCCGAGTCAGAGTCGGAAGGCAGCTCGGCGCCTCCTCGGAGGCGGAGCACCGCCTACAGTCAAGACTCGTACAACAGCAGCAGATACAGGTACACATGAAGGCGCCGTCCCCACCTCCCCCCACCTCAACACCCTCCTGGGACACTGACCAAACAAGGCTTTTACTTTTATGACTTCTTATATTTAGCCATTTTATTTTTTAAAGTTACAGAAAGGCTACATCCTCTTTCTTGTGATTGTTTTTATTTTTCGCATGCGTGTGTGATCAGATTGTAGCCCTATGGATCTTATGTATTTTTGGGTTGTATCATATGTGTTTTAAGCACTGAAATAAAAAGTGACTTTCACTGATCATGTCCCTCTCCATTATGTGGCTAAGTGCTGATAAAATAGAAGACGCTACCATGCGATACATATAAATGCTTACTTCGAATTATCAATAGTCATCACAAAGCGGTCAAAGAGAGGATTCAGAGACGCAAAGGTGAATATTCCCTCATTCGTAATCATCATATTAGCCACATGCCCACCCCCGTCCTTCCAAATGTAACCGAGACTTGTCTTCCTCCTCCCTCACTCCCGCCTCCCTTTCGTCTTTTTCAGAGTTTTGGCAGATGTTACCTCGCAACCGGAAACAGGCCGACCCAGTGCTTCCGGGATACCGGTCGGCGTTGCGCCACGCAGAGGTGAGGATGCACGTCAAGTTACTAGGGATGCCAAAAACGATTAGTTTGCTTGTCGACTAATCACCAATTCTTTTTAATTAGTGAACTAATTGACTCATAATAACTTTAATCTTATGTTACTCTGGGCCTAAAGGGAACCACAGACAGAAAGACTTCTAGTTGTTAAAAGATAAACATTATCATGCGTTAAATAATTTCATATTAAAACCCCTCTGGATGTTTTCATTTTTATACAATTTGTAAAATGAATTTAACTAGTATGTCGCCAAGTGACAAACACTGGGTTACGCTGCCGGGCTTCCAGAGTATGACTCTAGCGACATGTCATGTGTTCAGCCCTTTCAATTTGAACGCGAGAAGAACAATAATGAGCATGACAGCACTGTCAATATTTCACAAAACGAGCAGCAAAAGCAAAATGAACAGGAAAGACTAGATGAGACGAGACGAGAGTAGGACAAAACCGGTGTTCTGACAATACAGTGGGGCAAATAAGTATTTAGTCAACCACCAATTGTGCAAGTTCTCCCACTTGAAAATATTAGAGAGGCCTGTAATTGTCAACATGGGTAAGCCTCAACCATGAGAGACAATGTGGGAAAAAAAACAGAAAATCACATTGATTTTTAAAGAATCTATTTGCAAATCATGGTGGAAAATAAGTATTCGGTCAATACCAAAAGTTCATCTCAATACTTTGTTATGTACCCTTTGTTGGCCATAACGGAGGCCAAACGTTTTCTGTAACTCTTCACAAGCTTTTCACACATTGTTGCAGGTATTTTGGCCCATTCCTTCATGCAGATCTCCTCTAGAGCAGTGATGTTTTGGGGCTGTCGTTGGGCAACACGGACTTTGAACTCCCTCACCAGATTTTCTATGGGGTTGAGATCTGGAGACTGGCTAGGCCACTCCAGGACCTTGAAATGCTTCTTACGAAGCCACTCCTTTGTTGCCCTGGCTGTGTGTTTGGGATCATTGTCATGCTGAATGACCCAGCCATGTCTCATCTTCAATGCCCTTGCTGATGGAAGGAGATTTTCACTCAAAATCTCTCGATACATGGCCCCATTCATTCTTTCCTTTACACAGATCAGTTGTCCTGGTCCCTTTTGCAGAAAAACAGCCCCAAAGCATGATGTTCCCACCCCCGTGCTTCACAGTGGGTATGGTGTTCTTCGGACGCAATTCAGTATTCTTTCTCCTCCAAACACGAGAACCTGTGTTTCTACCAAAACGTTCCATTTTGGTTTCAGCTGACCATAACACATTCTCTCAGTCCTCTTCTGGATCATCCAAATGCTCTGTAGCGAACCGCAGACGGGCCTGGTCGTGTACTGGCTTCAGAAGGGGTACACGTCTGGCAGTGCAAGATTTGAGTCCCTGGCGGAGCATTGTGTTACTGATAGTAGCCTTAGTTATTGTGGTCCCAGCTCTCTGTAGGTCATTCACTAGTTCCCCCTGTGTGGTTCTGAGATTTTTGCTCACCGTTCTTGTTATCATTTTGACGCCACGGAGATCTTGCATGGAGCCCCAGATCGAGGCAGATTATCAGTGGTCTTGTATGTCTTCCATTTTCTAATAATTGCTCCCTCAGTTGATTTCTATACACCAAGTGTTTTACCTATTGCAGATTCAGTCTTCCCAGCCTGGTGCAGGTCTACAATTTTATCTCTGGTGTCCTTCGACAGCTTTTTGGTCATAGTGGAGTTTAGAGTGTGGCTGACTGAGGTTGTGGACAGGTGTCTTTTATACCGATAATGAGTTAAAACTGGTGCCATTAATACAGTTAACGAGTGGAGACTCTTTGACAGCCAAAAATCTTGCTTATCTGTAGGTGACCAAATGCTTATTTTCCACTCTAATTTGGAAATCTTTAAAAATCAAACAATGTGATTTTCTGTTTTTTTTTTTTTTTTTCCACATTCTGTCTCTCATGGTTGAGGTTTACCCATGTTGACAATTACAGGCCTCTTTAATCTTTTCATGTAGGAGAACTTGCACAATTGGTGGTTGACTAAATACTTATTTGCCCCACTTTATGTGCTTTACTGGCGAAACGTGCTACAAGAGGTGAATTTGACACCCAAAGTACTACCGTGCGCTTTCAGCTTGTTTTCATAAGATACATACGGATAGAACATACTAAAGATGCCTTAAGAAAATACTTAAACGTAGTAATATCAAATAAGGGTGGTTTAAATACGCTACGTGACTAATGTGGTGAACAGATCAACAATCTGCTTTAAAGCTACAGCAAAAAAACAAAATGCTTAAAGGTATGAGAGGGAAACACATGAAAAGGGTATTTGGAGGCAATGAAAATGTAATAAAAGACTCAATAAAAAACACAAATGGTAAGTACGCGCAGATTTTAATCAATGAGCGCATGTGTTGGACGTCTCGCCGCGTAAGAAGGAATTGCAGAACACCGGTAGTGTCCGTCTAGTGATATTGACAAACTACGTCATCGACCTTAGTGTCCATTGCGCGCATAAAACATGTACTAAATATTATAGATTTTAAAATCACTGTAACAGAGTAAATAAAACGTGTTACTACCAACCTCTGCTTATACTTATGAGTGAATTAAGAAGACATTATTATATCATTGCACATGTTATTTTCACACTAAACTGCAAAAGGGCGGTCAAAGCCTGTGTTTCAACATTGACGGTAACTTATAAAAAAAACTGAGAAGGGCTGAACAAAATGGCACTGAAAAGAAAATGTGACGTTAGCATACCGTACATTTATTCAGCCTGTTGTTCTGTATTCTGTTTTCATTTTAAATTCGCCTTTCCAGATGGCATGTCTTTCAAATTTTCCCCCAAAAATGCAATTTACCGTATACTCCAGTGCGACTTGTAGTTCGAAAAATATGGTAAAACAAAATAAGTAAAATAAGTTTTTTTTTTTTTTTTATTAAAACATAAAAATGAAAAACATATTGTACATTTGAATACTATATTTACTATTAACAGGCTCAAAAAGGAGGACAATTTTTAGATAATGTCTGCACAATTTATTAACGATCAAAATAGTTGTTGATTAATTTGATAACTGGTTCAATCAGTCGATTAATCATGTCATCCATCTGTTTTCTATAGCTATTAAAACTAATGTTTGAATTTGAGTTCTCTTAATGCAGTGCTTCTCAATTATTTTCTGTTACGCCCCCCCCCAAGCAAGACGTAAATGTTTCGCGCCCCCCCAAACTCTCCGCCGCCACTGTAAATAGTATTATTCGTCTATAAAATTACTATTATAAATACGCATCTGCCTAACATTGTGTCCTTTTTTTCTAATAAAGAAAAAAAGTAACAGATCAACTTATAATAAAGTATAACTTTATTAACATTGTTTTGTTTGTAACAGAGAAGACTTGACGTGCATCAATTTGCCTGAATTTAAAAAAAAAAAAGTCACATTCAAACTGTAAAAATACACTCAAGGTATTTTTGACCATTTGATACAGAAAAATAAAATGTAATAAAATCCGTAAATAATAACAAATTCAAATTGATTAGAAACATTTACTCATGAGGACAATATGCCAAAAAATTTGACCGAAAAAACAAAAATGAATAAAGGAAAAAAAGAGTGTCCTTGGACAGAAGGACAGTTTTTATTTTTGCTGCTCACACTCAGTATTACCTCCTTTGCAATGGTGTGGAGTCATTATGCAATGAGCATGCTAACAATGCTCACTGGTTTACTGATATAACACTGACAAAGCAGGACTATTGTTGGCAATATTCGGCACGTTTTCGCTGAAAAACAATCAAGCGGCTTATCTATGAGATTGGGGTCGAATGTCTTTAAGTGGTGTCTTAATTGATTTGGCTTCTGGCAGTCCGCTATAATTATTTTCAGACACAGTAAACAGTAGTCTTTCCTCATCACCCCACTGTATTAAAAGTCAAAGCTAAAAGGCAAACGGCCCGAAAAAAGCGCATTCTCGGCGGCCGAGGTAGAACCGTAGGTGAGGGCGGTCGTCGTGACGATCCCAAGCCGAAAATGGCACTTCTCGGGCGGCGACGTGAGAACCGGACAAGACAGTGGGTCGCTGTGTGAGTGAGTCCGGTCGGAAAACGGCTTTCGAAAACGGCGGCGCACTGCTCTCCATGTCTGTTTTCTGTGTGCTGAGTGCTCTTCCTTAGTTCAAAAATACTGCACGCACTCTGAAAATGAGAGCGCCACTGCCACCCACTGAGTGCATCTGCAAGTACACTTTATTCCAGTCCGGCAAAAAAAAAAAAAAAAAAAAAAAAAAAAAAAAAAGAAAAAAAAAAGCATGTTTCCCGAGGACACATGCGCCCCCCCCCCTGGCATCGCTCTGCGCCCCCCCAGGGGGGCGCGCCCCACTATTTGAGAAGTACTGTCTTAATGTATATATGCATGCATTACTGATATTAAATTGTCAATGCCTACAGCTTCGTCCGAGTCTGATTCAGAGGCCAGTTATACGTCCGCCCCTCGCAGGCACTCCACAGACAGTGAGAAGTCAGAACGAGCCAGAAACCGATACAGGTGGGATTTTTTTGTTTTTTCCTCTCCACAATATTTTAATTTATCATACACACTTGAAAGAACATGACAAAACAAAACATTCCACAAGTCAAATATTTTCACACATTATGATACCACAGGTTTTTGAACGCCCCACTTGTCAATAAACTCCAATAAAGGTTTCCCAAAATTCCCCAAATACAGTGGGGAGAACAAGTATTTGATACACTGCCGATTTTGCTGGTTTCACACAAAAATACACACAGTGCCAGGCTTCAACTGGGACCGTGTGCTTTGGTCAGATGAGACCAAGATTGAGCTTTAAGGCAACAAACACTCTAAGTGGATCTGGCGTGCCACGAAAGATACACATGCTGAAAAGCACCTCATACCCACTGTGAAATATGGGGACGCACTAATGGGTAGTCGTTCAATGCGCCCCATGTGGCAGTGTATTCATGATGCGCCATGAACTAAAATACAATGAATACATTATTTCTTTACTTTAACGAGAAAACGTGAAGCTCTGTTGTCCCCAAAAATAACCCATAAATAAGCTTGCCTGGCACGGCCAGACTGTTCTCCCTGTATTTTTCAAACACTGAGAGAAAAGTCTGGGAACCAGCCCATTAACGGCCTCTCGAGCAGGTACAAAATCAGTCGACAAATCAGATTCGTTTATTTACGTGACGTGTTCTTAACGAGCTACTTCACTCTTGCGCGTCAGAAGTCGTCTCCACAACAACACAGATGGTGAACAGGAGAGCCGAGAATATGTTCCAATCCATGGTAAAATCAGTTTTAAATGACCAAAAACACATCGACACGAGTTATTGACAACAGTCTGTCTCGCGCTAGCCATGTTGAATAAACTCCGCTCTCCTCGTATGTTTACTTCCGCATGCAAGTCCCTAGTCCTGCCCTTGTCGTTTTACTAACGTCACGTCTGCCTGTCGCTGATTGGTCCACTCCGCTGTCTGTTTGCTGTGGCTTGCTCCGCCCTGGAAATTGTATCCGCTGAGTGGTGGCCAGACTCAATAGCTGGAACAGCGGTGAATCTGGTGTACCAGGCAATAAATAAGCTGCTTCGCAAAGTTCAAATGAAGAGGAAAAAAGTAGCAGCTTATAGTCCAAAAATTACACTAAATTTCCTACTCTCTGCAGAAACATTTTTTGGCAGTTTAAATTAATTTAATCCATTAATTAACTTTAGAGTCCTTCCCGAGATCAGGCCATCTTCGGCAGATGTGAATCCGGAGCCGCCTCGCCGAATCCCATTGCCCGTCCACCCGCCACCTGATGGTGAGTGTGTTGAGAAAAGCACACAGATGTTTGTGTAATGATTCTGTGAGAGAAAATACATGTGTGTCCCTTTCCACATTATTCAGATTCCTCAGACTCTGATGATTTGTCACACCTCCGGAGATCGGGCAGCTCAGACCGCGGCGATAGCAGACGCAGGTATAACAAATTATCTAAAAAGCACTCGGTCACTAAAAACGGAAACAAATGAAACTTAAATCACTTCTTTTGCATCTTAAAGTGCTCCTGATGTGGCACACAAAAACAGCACCATGATGTCCGGAATCTCCGTAAAGAGCAGGCCGTCAGTCAGCTGTAAGAACTGCAATTAAGTGTTTTCTTTAAAAGTGTTTTTCAGATAGAGGAATAGATGATTCCTAAATTTAACACATTGTTATGAACAGCATCTGCTCCCACTGCGCTGGCAGAAGAGCCCATCTACTCCTTACCTCCAGATTCCTACCCGACAACCCACCAAGGGTAAGGTCTATAAGATCTAGCCGCACCCCACAGAATATCGCAATCAAGCCCCACTGTTTTTGCGGTCCTCAAGGTACAGCTCAGACTTGCAAACGGTGTCGTTTGTCAAGGAAAGCAGCGTTGGCCTGAGGCTGGTGGGCGGCAACGACGTGGGTATCTTCGTGGGAGGGGTGCAACCCAACAGCCCCGCCTATGAACGGGGGATGCAAGAGGGTGACCAGATCTTAAAGGTGAGGGTGACAAACCAAATATTGAAAGTCATTACGTTATATTTTCACAGGCCACATCGTAGTTATTGTTTCCTTCTTAGAAGGCATTATGTCTGCCAACCTGTATAAACATTCAATACATTGGCTGCCATTGACGGCTCTAGATGCCCAATCCATTTTGACTTGGAATGTCGGCAGAGATTGATCTCGTGAAACTAGGACTGCTACTATTACACAACTACATGGGACAACTAATTATTGAATGCATTACCAACTATTTTGAGAGTTGATGATGAGCAGTGGTGTTACCAGGATGCCAGGTGTGGGTGGGCATTAGTCTCACCAGGGGGGGCAAAAAAATATATATATATATAATATATATATATATATATATATATATATAAGGGCTGTCAAACGATTAAAAATTTTTAATCGAGTTAATTACAGCTTAAAAATTAATTAATCGTAATTAATCGCAATTAATCACAATTCAAACCATCTATAAAATATGTCATATTTTTCTGTAAATTATATATATATTCTGTAAAATAAATTGTTGGAATGGAAAGATGAGACACAAGATGGATATATACATTCAACATACGGCACATAGGGACTGTAGTGGGCATTTCACTCTACTGTCATTTAAATCTGTCTATGCTGTCCTCACTCTGAAGCGTCTACTTTTCCCAAAGCTAGACAGCTAGTGAATGACGCCATAATAATCAGACTTCCTCCTTTTTCATCTGATTTATTAATAAAATGGCCTCAAACCATTGTCCTCTTTAGACCGTTGTAAAACTACAAAAAAAAGTACACAAGCATTGCATTAGCAACAACGTTAGCTTAGCACGCTATACAGGTTCACTTAACATAAACAAAAAGCGTCTCATACAAAAAATATAACATTTCCCTTACTAACATAATATGTACATTATTTACAACAACCATACTTACGGGCAAATCTTGTCCAAGGATCATATAAGCACAACATTACAACGTAGGCGTCAGCCCGAGACGTCGTGCAGCCATATTGAACTGGCAAGAACACAATAAACCATGTCGCAAAGCGACCACAAGAGTTCGCTGTTAGACAGCACAAAAAGCCTTGCTGTAAAACTGTCTGAGCGGGACATATGCGTTAATTGCGTCAAATATTTTAACGTGATTAATTGAAAAAATTAATTATCGCGCGTTAACGCGATAATTTTGACAGCCCTAACATATATATATATATATATATATATATATATATATATATATATATATATATATATATATAGGTACAATGCTCAAGTAGGTCGAAATCCAGCATAGGGCTACTGCACCTTAAAACATGGTTTGTTTTCTCCTTGAGATAACTGTTGTTGTGATTTGGTCGAAACAAATAAAAGTTTATTTGAATTTATTTGACCTAGAACTAGGGCTGTCAAAATTATCGCGTTAACACGCGGTAATTTTTTTTTAAAATTCATCACGTTAAAATATTTGACGCAATTAACGCACATGCCCCGCTCAGATTAAATTGACAGCAGTGCAATGTCCGCTTGTTACGTGTTACTTGTTTTTTGTTGTTTGGCGCCCTCTGCTGGCGCTTAGGCCCAAGTGATTTTATGGGTTTGGGGAGTAAACATGGTGTAATGACATCAAAAATGGCGAGCTACGAGTTTACTTTTTGATTGAAAATTTTACAAATTTTAATAAAACGAAAACATTAAGAGGGGTTTAATCTAAATTTCTATAACTTGTACTAACATTTATCTTTTAAGAACTACAAGTTTTTCTATCCATGGATCGCTTTAAAAGAATGTTAATAATGTTGATGCCATCTTGTTGATTTATTGTTATAATAAACAAATACAGTACTTATATACCGCATGTTGAATGTATATATACGTCATGTGTCTTATCTTTTCATTCCAACAGAAAAATATGGCATATTTTATAGATGGTTTGAGTTGCGATTAATTACGATTAATTTTTAAGGTGTAATTAACTCGATTAAAAATTTCAATCGTTTGACAGCCCTTCCTAGAACACATCCATAACTGAACAGTATGGACATGCAGGTGACGATGTTTTTTTTTAGGTAACCTATTGTGGTTCCTCTGTTTTATTATTATTATTATTATTATTATTATTATAGTTATTCTTTGTTCCGCAGCCCCTTTGAGCTCAATTTGACCCCCTTAGAATGCTTTAAAATGCACCAAAATCGACAGGCAGGTCAAGACAGGTGCAATCTTAGATACCGTGTAAAGACAAATTCCACACTATGTAGCGCCACCTAGCAGTCATTCTTTGTCCCGCCGATGCTTTGAGCCCTACTTTGACCCCCTCAGAATGCTTCAAAACTCACCAAAGTCAACAGCCAGGGGAACACTGGTGAAAACTTCGATCAAGTGTAAAAATAAAAAAATAAAAATATGCCAAAATGTGTGTAGCGCCCTCGAGGAACAAAATCAACATTTCATTTCTTTTTTTCTTTTTTTTTTTTTAAGGTGAAAGAGGAGGTAACAACGCAAAGGTTAAAACTTAGCACATCAGTACCATATGAATGGGATACCATACGTGGTGCCTAGACTGCCGTTAGTACTAAAGGTACACGACAATATCGGTCACCAATAATTATCGGCCTATAATGGCAATTATGACGTCACACAGATAATCCAGATAATAAAAAAGATTCAGCCGATAATGCAATCCGATAATTATATACTTGATTTAGCCTCCAAATGTGCGCAACCGAAGAATTCAGCACGCCGCCTCCTCAACCCCTCCCCTCTCTGAAGCCCCTGAGGGAGGAGGGGTTGAGGAGGTGGAGTTCCACGACAAGAAGCAGTGGTATATTATGGCGGCTGTTACTAAAGAAACGACGCTCTCGCCATCTGCGAAACATGCACCTCAGAAGTTCCATGAGGGGAAAAAAAGCGTCCTCATTCAACACCGCTAACCCAGCATCCATTTAAAATTGCATCACAAAGAATTTTGGAACGAATATGAGGCTGCTGCTAGCGGCAATTCTAAAGCTATTGTAAACACAAACCAACCTAAACTACGGGGCTTGTGACGATACAGAGTCGTGTTGTTTGGGAATGCAGACCCAGGCGGGTGATAAACTCGCATCTAAGGCTAAACACCGGCACGACTCGAGACCGATAGTCGACAAGTAGCCATCTTCCGACGGAGCCCGCCGCTCTGGCCGGTCCGGCGGCGGCGAACACCCCGGTTTCTCGAGCGTTCCCCCACGTGCGTGCGCCTCCGTCCGGAGCAGAGCCGGGCCCCGAATATGCCGCCGCGAACCGGCCGGGGCGGGCGGATTATCCGGTACGAACGTAGCTGCCGCCACCGAGACGAGACACAATTTTTTTTTTTTTTTACTGAAATGACCCGAGATTAAAAAATTCATGAATTCTTCATGGAAAAACATGCCAATCTCATCATCTTCACCACCGACATTTGGACAAGTGATGTCCAGTAAGCAAGCTTATCATGACGGCACAGTGGTTAGATGATAAACATGCAGAAAACGAAGTGAGCCAGTCAGTGATGCATTCAGTATGTAAAATGACGAGCGGTCAGATGACTTTGTAACGCTGCCTTTATTTTCGGTTTAACAAAACTCGGGCACAAAACAACACGCATGGTAATGCGAGCTCCAACGCCGTCCAAATGGTACTGCCGTGTATCAGTTTAGCTGCTGTAAAGCAAGTGTTGGGAGTGCCGCAAATGTAAACAAAGCGCTGCAGAATGGGTACATGACATCTCGCTCTTTTGAGTTAACCATTTTCACAGTGTGCAACAAAGCATATAACATTAGCAATCACTTTTCAAATTATTTAACTTATTTGCTCAATTACAGTCACAGTAGATAATCAAAACTTATTTGCACTTATTAACACGTATGAATTTAAATATGCACATTCCTCTAGTAATGAAATAATAATATTCAGTAGCCGCAATTTTTTTTTTTTTTTTTTTTTTTACGATCAAGTATAATAATTTATTGCTCAAAATAAGGCTGTTAAGATTATTTTCAGATAGCTATTTTTCTTCCAATAAATCTGAGAGAAATGTACTTGAAGCGCTGGCAGATAATTTCACTTTTTTCCAATAGATATACACTTAAAACTGACTAGTTTTAAGGGGGGGTGTTTTTGCAGTGTAGTAATGTTATATATGTTAGGAATTGCTTACTTTTAAAGGCATTTTTGTGCAACTTAGGTATTTACTCTGTAATTGTTGCCAAACGTTTACCATTACACAATCTCAATCTGTCATTATTTGGATGTTGATATTTAATGTTGAAAAAAAGAGCAGTAAATTCTATTTTTGCACAGTAATATTTTCTCTTTTGTATACTTTAAAATTTTACATCAATCTTTTAATAAAATTATCGGCTTGACATTATCGGTTATCGGTTGGAATGAGGAGGAAATTATCGAATTAATTAACCGAAAATAATTGAGAAGCACTGCGCTACATAAGCATGTCGTTGGTTCTGCCCTTCCAATTTAAACCCGAGGGGAAAAGTGATGAGCAGGACAAGTGATGTGTGAAATGTATGCTTTCACAAAAAGCTCAATTTCTCAGTTTTTTCATCAGAATTGGAAAATTGCTCAAACTAAGCTGTGTTGTAATGCTGATTTCTAAAGAATGGAAAAAGATATGAATTAACTTTTTTTTCTGCTGAAAGAAGAGACTCTAATCTTTGGTGGGTTCCATGTTTATATAGCAATAGAAAAGAATTTTCTGTGGGCCTTGCAAAATCAGTCAAAATCCAGTAAAACGGCCGGGTGCGAAGGGCCTTGCTCCGGGGAAAATGGCTGGGAGTGAATGAGTAAGGGGCCTCTGTAGGTCCTGTTTTTTTGTTCCTACCGATCAGGCACAGACTGTTAACCATTGAGGTTTCTGCAAAAACAAGCAGCACCTTACTACAATCAACTGATTACACTTGTAAAACACCAGATTGGTGCAAAGGTGTTGTCCTGTTTTGTTGGAGAGAAATCCTGCAGCCCGATGTGGAATACAGTGCCTTGCAAAAGTATTCGGCCCCCTTGAACCTTGCAACCTTTCGCCACATTTCAGGCTTCAAACATAAAGATATAAAATTTTAATTTTTTTGTCAAGAATCAACAACAAGTGGGACACAATCGTGAAGTGGAACAAAATTTATTGGATAATTTAAACTTTTTTAACAAATAAAAAACTGAAAAGTGGGGCGGCAATATTATTCGGCCCCCTTGCGTTAATACTTTGTAGCGCCACCTTTTGCTCCAATTACAGCTGCAAGTCGCTTGGGGTATGTTTCTATCAGTTTTGCACATCGAGAGACTGACATTCTTGCCCATTCTTCCTTGCAAAACAGCTCGAGCTCAGTTAGGTTGGATGGAGAGTGTTTGTGAACAGCAGTCTTCAGCTCTTTCCACAGATTCTCGATTGGATTCAGGTCTGGACTTTGACTTGGCCATTCTAACACCTGGATACGTTTATTTTTGAACCATTCCATTGTAGATTTGGCTTTGTTTTGGATCATTGTCCTGTTGGAAGATAAATCTCCGTCCCAGTCTCAGGTCTTGTGCAGATACCAACAGGTTTTCTTCCAGAATGTTCCTGTATTTGGCTGCATCCATCTTCCCGTCAATTTTAACCATCTTCCCTGTCCCCGCTGAAGAAAAGCAGGCCCAAACCATGGTGCTGCCACCACCATGTTTGACAGTGGGGATGGTGTGTTCAGGGTGATGAGCTGTGTTGCTTTTATGCCAAACATATCGTTTTGCGTTGTGGCCAAAAAGTTCAATTTTGGTTTCATCTGACCAGAGCACCTTCTTCCACATGTTTGGTGTGTCTCCCAGGTGGCTTGTGGCAAACTTTAAACGAGACTTTTTATGGATATCTTTGAGAAATGGCTTTCTTCTTGCCACTCTTCCATAAAGGCCAGATTTGTGCAGTGTACGACTGATTGTTGTCCTATGGACAGACTCTCCCACCTCAGCTGTAGATCTCTGCAGTTCATCCAGAGTGATCATGAGCCTCTTGGCTGCATCTCTGATCAGTTTTCTCCTTGTTTGAGAAGAAAGTTTGGAAGGACGGCCGGGTCTTGGTAGATTTGCAGTGGTCTGATGCTCCTTCCATTTCAATATGATGGCTTGCACAGTGCTCCTTGAGATGTTTAAAGCTTGGGAAATCTTTTTGTATCCAAATCCGGCTTTAAACTTCTCCACAACAGTATCTCGGACATGCCTGGTGTGTTCCTTGGTTTTCATAATGCTCTCTGCACTTTAAACAGAACCCTGAGACTATCACAGAGCAGGTGCATTTATACGGAGACTTGATTTCACACAGGTGGATTCTATTTATCATCATCGGTCATTTAGGACAACATTGGATCATTCAGAGATCCTCACTGAACTTCTGGAGTGAGTTTGCTGCACTGAAAGTAAAGGGGCCGAATAATATTGCACGCCCCACTTTTCAGTTTTTTATTTGTTAAAAAAGTTTAGCTTATCCAATAAATGTTGTTCCACTTCACGATTGTGTCCCACTTGTTGTTGATTCTTGACAAAAAAATTAAATTTCATATCTTTATGTTTGAAGCCTGAAATGTGGCGAAAGGTTGCAAGATTCAAGGGGGCCGAAAACTTTTGCAAGGCACTGTAATTTGGGGACCCCTGTAGTAAATCATTGTACATTACTACAGTAGTCTTTTCTGCCTTCATCACAGGTCAATAACACCGATTTCAGCCATTTCACTCGAGAAGAGGCCGCAAATTTCCTGCTTAACATCAAGAGAGGAGAGAATGTGGACATTCGCACTCAGAACAAGATGGACAGTAAGTGCAGTAGAAATGCAAGGGTGAACGTCTGCCTCCACTCGTGTTTACATCTCTTGGTTTTTTCATTACAGTCTATAAAAAGATCATCAAGTCCAACCTAGGGGATAACTTCTACATCCGAACGCACTACGACCACGAGACCGATCACCCCATAGGCCTGAATTTTACACGAGGAGAGGTGTTCAGGGTGGTGGACACCATGCACCGCGGGAAGCTCGGCAACTGGCTGGCCATCCGCATGGGCAACGACCTTCACGAGTTGGATAAAGGCACCATTCCCAACCAGACCAGGTGAGGAGCACTCTTCTCAAGGGAAATTACAACCCATAACGGTCAGAGGGTTAATCCAGGCTTCTCTTTCTAATTTTTGTACACTGTAGAGCGGAAGTGCTGGCAATGCAAGAGCAGACACAGAGGGCAAGCGGCGAGAGACCTGTAACGGGCCCTAGAGCCGAATTCTGGAAACTACGGGGCCTCAGAGGGAACAAAAAGAATGAAAAGAACACACGCCGCACACGGGAAGACCTCTTGCAGCTCACCATTCAGGGCAAATTCCCGGCTTACGAGAGAGTCCTGCTCCGAGAGGCTAATTTTAAGCGGCCCATCGTTATCCTGGGTCCTCTTAACGATATTGCAATGGAAAAGCTGGCCAAGGAGATGCCTGATGAATACGAAGTAGCTGGTAGGTTTATTCTTTTTATACGTTAGTAGAGCTGAAACGAATAAGCGAGCAACTCGAGTATCTCGAGTTTAAAAACTGATCCGAGTAATTTTATTCACCTCGAGGAATCGTTAAATTTTGCCAGCTCTAAGCATCACGTTTTGCCCGGACCACTTTTAATGCGGGACAACGCGCTGACGTCACGTGCGTAGAGGAAGAAGCAATAGAAAAATAAATAAACTTACTGCAGCCGACAGCCACCACAAACTACGCCGACGTTGCTAAAAACTACGCCCGCGCAATGCTAGTGTGGTAGCGGGTAATGTCCGAGGCGTCTCATAGATATAGCATGCATTTAGAACTAGATGCGAAATGACAGACTCGGCAGCATCTGGGCAGCGTTAGTAAACAGCCGCCATCTTTAAGCAGTAGACTTCTCATAAATATAACGTTACTGTCACTCGCTCACGTAACGTTAGCCCTTCGGAGGGATAGGTTTCGATTTGATTATGACCACTGTCGATGCGTGGCTAACGTGTTTTACATGCAGGCTTTATTTAATCTGTAAAAACACAGCGCTTTAGAGTGATGAGGGTGTAAAATTAAAACATAATAAAGCTAACTGTCAGTTTTAGCTTAGTAGTCATTGCTGAATAAAACACCAAGTAGCACTGGTCCCTAATGTGCTCCAATACAACAGGTATCATACATTTATTTTGAACACTGCAAAAACTCAAAATCCTATCAGTACTTACAGTTTAGACTGACTTAAAACTTAACTAGAACTTAAAAATAGCTTGACACAAATGGAAATTCAATTGAAACACGTGGGAAAAACACGTAGCTTTCAAGTGATGTGTGTTATCAAGCGTAATAACATTTTTAGGTGTTTTTTGTTTTTTTAATAAGAGTATAAGAATAATAAGAGAATAAGAATAAGAAGTTTTTTGAGTGAAAGCAGTGAATTTTTTTTCTAGTCACATCTGAGATGCAATTGTTGGCTGTTTTCAACAATGTACATTGAAAATAAAGACATTGATCGACTCAAATTGGTTCAATATTGGATTAAATGTCTTTTTTTCTCATGTATATTTATAATTGCTCATTACCTAAAAAAAATTGTTTATCCGATTACTCAATTAATCAATAGAATTTTCAGTCGATTACTCGATTACTAAAATATTCAATAGCTGCAGCCCTATATGTTAGTAACATTTGAGTTTTCGAACGTAATATTTTATTTTTGTTCATATTTTTTTCATCAGAGATGGTTCCTCGCAGCGGGGGCGGCGATAGCACCTCAACGGTGATCAAACTCGACACTGTGAGGAAGATAGCTGAGAAGGTGAGTTAAAGCGGGCTACACATGTATCAATTTTAACATTTATTTTTGATATCCATGACACGCACATGATGAGTAACAAATCAGCATGGGTGCTTTTCCGTATAATGACTAACACATCACTTAGTGTGGCCGCCGTGAGAACACAGTGAAACGCGGTCGTTAAAGTCAATCAGCCAATTCACACCAGTCGCAGTGCAGCTGCGTGTTAGACGCGTCCCAGAAGCGGCTCAACACGACGCACGCAAAAAGAACGGCCGAGTTTATTATTTGACGCGAGACGCGATCCTCCTGCGTCAATACTACTACCGGTAGCTAGGATCGGGCAGACCAGAAGTCACTCTTGTACAACTACGGTGGATCCAGTCGATTTTCAAACTAATATGCAATCGTAACCCACTTTTTGAGTCCATCAGATCTCTTGAGTGGTAGATCGGGGCACAGTTGAGTTGTCTTTGTTGATTTACTGCTGTCTTCTCTGCTAAATAATAACCAACACGGCCCTGTGTTCAATACAAAACCCTCCTACCACAACAAAACAAGTAGGAACTAATATTCACATACGAACCAAAGTTATACAACATAAAATATACAATATAAATGAATACTACATCACATTTGTAAAATATAAACACATAATAAAATTAGGGCTGTCAAACGATTAAAATTTTTAATCGAGTTAATTACAGCTTAAAAATTAATTAATCGTAATTAATCGCAATTAATCGCAATTCAAACCATCTCTAAAATATGCCATATTTTATTTAATTTTATATTTATTTTTATTTTTATGAATGCCAATTTATTTAGCATTGTTGTTTAACTGTGTGTCAGAATAGGGCCTCATTACTATAGACTGAAGTACTTTTCTTTTTGAGAACTTTTTTTTTTTTTGAGAGAGAGATAGGAATATTATTTTTGTTGTGCTTTCACTAAACGATACTTATGTTTGTTGTGAAGGAGAAGCTTATGCCAATAAACGGCGCGCCTGTGTCCACTCACCTTTACTGTATAACATATACAGTGGGGAGAACAAGTATTTGATACACTGCCAAAAGTCCAAAACCCATTGGCAGTGTATCAAATACTTGTTCTCCCCACTGTACCTGTACATATCTTACCCAAAATAAAACCTAGAGAGACATAATTGCCACTAAAAGAAAGAAAACTTACCGAAATATGTGTGGAGCACAAATAGCAATTTGCATTGCATTGTGAATACAGCATAAACGTCTCACAACTACTAATTCTCCCACGTTTAGAAGACATAACATGAGTATGGAACGGCGCTGCCCCCAAGCGGCCGGTGGCATTCTCTTCACTCTTAATGTCCATAAACGGCCTCATTGTAATGTTTGAGGCAATATGCCAGCGGGTGCGTTAATTGCGTCAAATATTTTAACGTGATTAATTAAAAAAATTAATTAACGCCCGTTAACGCGATAATTTTGACAGCCCTAAATAAAATAAATTAAATTGAAATGAGCTAAAACACCTGTAGTTAAATAATGAGAATACACACATCCTGCTTACACAATTAAATTTATTAATTTCTGTGTGGCGCTTTAACTTGAGAAAATCCACCTATAAAGCTTTTGAAAACTGTTCATAAGAAAAAAAATGATTCATTGAGGCATTTCATTTATAAAATACATGTTAAAATCTTTGTCATTGGGATTGCTTTTCTCTTTAGCACAGGACTTCTTGTTTCTTCTTTCTTTCAGAAAGAAAGCTGACCAATACGTGGGGTCTGAAAGGCAAATTGTTGTTGGATTATCTTTAAATACCCGCTATTTTTTGAGCAGAATTCTAGCTTTGTATAGGCTAATGTTCCTGTTTTTGAAAGCACAAAGGTGTGTAATAAACAACTAGCACATTTATATTTTGCATTTTGTTTTCTTACTGTACCGAAAATGAACCGTACCGTGACCTCAAAACCGAGGTACGTACCGGACCGAGATTTTTGTGTACCGTTACACCCCTAGTTTTTATAAGCAAATATGTCTATTGATTGACTTTAGAGCATTATTGTACACTCTGTCATTATTGTATTTTATTTTCCAATAGTGTGTTCATAGTTTTATGGTGACAAATTAATAAATGTCAGTTGTAAGAAGAATTATGGTGTTATTGGTGTTACCATAGGGAAGCAATATACAGTATATTTTTTACGTCAATTTATAAATCTGACATATCAAACATGTTTTTGGATAGTTGAATATTTAGGGGGTTAATTCTGATTTAGGCGGAAATTCTGATTGCGTCACCAGCGTAGGAACGGAACTCGTTCGTAACCCGGGGACTAGCTGTATACTCTTGAGTGGAAAAGTTACAATTGATGCATTTTCGAATTGTTTGTATATTTTTTAGGCGTTACTTATAAAATGTCAACCACAATCTTAGATACAGTATAAAGTAGTTCTGTTTGTGTAGATCTCAAAGTCAACTTTAGTACGCAAACATATTTGAAATTGTTGCAATAATATATTTTTGTTTTTTAAATAAACCAAGATACTTATTAAACATAGTTTATTCACAAAGATGGCAGTAAAAGCAGTGTAAACAATAATATCTTCTCAAAAATAAGGTTCATTTATATTTTTTGTGAAAGTAAGTTTTTGTGAATAAATGAAAGTATAAATTAATGTTAACAAAAGTTGATACAATTTAGAATGAATAAAAACAGGAATATACTCTGCTTATGGCCCACAATAACACCCCTGAAGTTGATTTACTTATTTTCTGTATTTCATAGTATTTAACTCTCTGCCTGACATTGATAACAATAGTCAAGTTAATTTAAACTGGCTACTTGAAAAGATTAGACAGGCCTGTAATTGTCAACATGGGTAAACCTCAACCATGAGAGACAGAATGTGGGGGGGGGGGGGGGGGACAGAAAATCACATTGTTTGATTTTTAAAGAATTTATTTCCAAATTACAGTGGAAAATAAGTATTTGGTCACCTACAAACAAGCAAGATTTCTGGCTGTCAAAGAGGTCTGACTTCTTCTAACAAGGTCTAATGAGGCTCCACTTGTTTTAACTCATTATCGGTATAAAAGACACCTGTCCACAATCTCAGTCAGTCACACTCCAAACTCCGCTATGGCCAAGACCAAAGAGCTGTCGAAGGACACCAGAGACAAAATTGTAGACCTGCACCAGGCTGGGAAGACTGAATCTGCAATAGGTAAAACGCTTGGTGTAAAGAAATCAACTGCGGGAGCAATTATTTGAAAATGGAAGACATAGAAGACCACTGATAATCTCCCTCGATCTGGGGCTCCATGCAAGATCTCACCCCATGGCGTCAAAATGATAACAAGAACGGTGGGCAAAAATCCCAGAACCACATTGGGGGACCTAGTGAATGACCTACAGAGAGCTGGGACCACAGTAACAAAGGCTACTATCAGTAACACAATGCGCCGCCAGGGACTCAAATCCTGCACTGCCAGACGTGTCCCCCTGCTGAAGAAAGTACACGTCCGGGCCCATCTGCGGTTTGCTAGAGAGCATTTGGATGATCCGGAAGAGGACTGGGAGTATCTGTTGTGGTCAGATGACACCAAAATAGAACTTTTTGGTAGAAACACAGGTTCTCGTGTTTGGAGGAGAAAGAATACTGAATTGCATCCGAAGAACACCATACCCACTTTGAAGCATGGGGGTGGAAACATCATGTTTTGGGGCTGTTTTTCTGCAAAGGGACCAGATCGACTGATCTTTGTAAAGGAAAGAATAAATGGGGCCATGTATCGAGAGATTTTGAGTGAAAATCTCCTTCCATCAGCAAGGGCATTGAAGATGAGACGTGGCTGGGTCTTTCAGCATGACAATGATCCCAAACACACAGCCAGGGCAACAAAGGAGTCGCTTCGTAAGAAGCATTTCAAGGTCCTGGAGTGGCCTAGCTCCAGATCTCAACCCCATAGAAATTCTGTGGAGGGAGTTGAAAGTCCGTGTTGCCCAACGAAAGCCCCAAAACATCACTGCTCAAGAGGAGATCTGCATGAAGGAATGGGCCAAAATACCAGCAACAGTGTGTGAAAAGCTTGTGAAGAGTTACAGAAAACGTTTGGCCTCAGTTATTGCCAACAAAGGGTACATAACAAAGTATTGAGATGAACTTTTGGTATTGACCAAATACTTATTTTCCACCATGATTTGCAAATAAATTCTTTAAAAATCAAACAATGTGATTTTCTGGGGGGTTTTCCCATATTCTGTCTTTCATGGTTGAGGTTTACCCGTGTTGACAATTACAGGCATCACTAATATTTTCAAGTGGGAGAACTTGCACAATTAGTGGTTGACTAAATACTTATTTGCCCCACTGTATATGAGTTCCCTATAAAGGGTTAAGTTAAGGACCACTGGTGGCTAACTGTGGATTACTATTGCATTGCCAGAACAAGCACCCTCTTCTGGACATCACACCCACTGCTGTGGAGAGGCTCAACTACATCCAGTACCACCCCATGGTGATCTTCTTGGACCCGCACAGCCGCAAGGACGTCAAGACCATGAGGCAGCGCTACAGCCCCGACTCCAACAAGAGCTCCAGACGCCTCTACTCGCAGGCTCTCAAGCTCAGGAAAGACTGCAGTCATCTTTTCTCAGGTACTGTGCATCCATGACATATAGTACATCACGTGTATAAAAAAGAAAAAAATTCTAAGCTTGTTCCTTTAATCGTCCAGCGCGTGTTGACCTGCAGCCTGGTTCCAATGTTTGGTACCAGGTTCTCAAGGACAAGATTCGCCACCAACAGTCCAAACCAGTTTGGGTTTCTGAAGTCACAGTAAGGATAACAGCATCTTGTTACACAATCAATAAATGCCAGGACTGATGAGTACTGGACTTATTTGTTATGTGTGGATCTTTTGTTTAGTTGGAGAGCGGAGGAGAACAGGACCTGGACGCGCTGGATCAAACTCAGTCCGACTACCTCAGCGCCGCCAGCGACCTGGAGGACACGGACGGCGAGGCCTTCACGGATGGCGAGGCATACACAGACAATGAGGAACTAGAGGAAGCCTACCCGGGTCAAGCCGCAGCCAAGGGCCCCAGGGCGTCCGGCGCCGCTTTGGCTCGCTCGTCCGAGCCCGCCTGGAGCCAGCACGGACACGACGAGGAGGCCGACAACGACACTTACGACGAAGTGTATTCTCCGGGCAGAGAAATCCCGCCTTTGATGCACGTTCCGGAGCCCTCAACAATCCGACGCCAGAGCCGCAGCCCACCTCTGCATCACCCGGACGACGTTCCTTCAGTCCGCAGTTTTTCGGACTCTGACTTCAACCACTTGGACGCGCTTTCACCCGACGCGCCGTCAGACGGACCCCCAGATTTTATCGCCCCCGACCCGACGACGCGGTATTCCTATAGCGAGCGATCTTATGCAGACCAGGAGCCTGAGAGTTCCCAGCAAGCTAGCCTGTTTGCTATTGAGGACAAACTACAGCAGGTAATTTGGCTTTTGTTTGTCACCACATTATATTCTACTGTGAATTAATAAATAAGTTAAAGGGGCAGAAACACGAAAATAAATGACCTTCACGTGAAAGGTAGTTGCTTTGTATGTAAATGCGGAAGTTCCTAGACCTCTGATAATGG
The DNA here is from genome assembly GCF_030265065.1 of Corythoichthys intestinalis. NCBI lineage: Eukaryota > Metazoa > Chordata > Actinopteri > Syngnathiformes > Syngnathidae > Corythoichthys > Corythoichthys intestinalis. The sequence continues at coordinate 44,535,809 of NC_080401.1, read as the reverse complement.
AGAAAGTTATGTTTAAACACACAAAAAAATGACTTTGCTTACAAGCTCAACCATTTTGTGACCAGTGCTGTTTTTGGCAGCCCTTTAAATTTTTGCCTCAGTCTTTTGGATGAAAATACATATTAGCTTGACCGACCATCACCATTTAAATATCAAAACAACCGGAATGTTTGCGCAGCGCAGGGAAATTTTTTAATGACCCTCCCAAAAATTTTCCGTTCACCTTTAACGCTTTTTTTGGGGGGGGGTGGGGGGGGGGCATTTCAAAATGCTATTTGTCCTACAGTTTTTGACCACAACACAGAATTTACAAATCATGGCAAAAACTTTCCTTCAAAATTCACCAAAAACCATCCCATTCATTTTTAATGGGATGCCATTAACAGCCATGTACGTCCAAATTTCCTATTCATTTTCAATCGCAGGAAAACATTGGTCCTTGTGACATAACTAGCACCCAAGTAAGTCCATGTTATTGACGGCCATGTATGTCCAAATTTCCCATTTTCAATGGCAGAAAAGCCTGTGTGGTTGTGATATTTGACTAGAAACTTAGCTTTACAGCCCTTTGACATTCAACTGGCACCCAAGTAAGTTTTATGAAAATGTATAAATAAAAAACAAAGTACTTATTTATTAAAAGAGAAATTAAATTTGGCTTTTGTTTGTTACAACATTATATTCTACTGTGAATTAAATAAGTTAAAGAGGCAGAAACACTTAAAACAAATTACCTTCACGCGAAAGGAACTTGCTTTGTGTGTAAATTAGGAAGTTCCTAGACCTTTGATAATGGAGAAAATTGTGTTTGGGCACATTAAAATGACCTGTGTTGTTTTTCGTAGCCCTTTTAATTTTTGTCTTCGTCTTTTGGATGAAAATACTTATTAGATGGGGCTTTGCAAAGCACGCACAGCCCAAACCTTTTGACCGACCGTCAACATTTAATGTCAAAACCATCGGAATTTTTGTGCGGCGCAGAGATATTTTTGAATGACCCCCCAAAAATTTGGCAATCACTGTAAACGCGGTTTTTTGGGGGGGAAATAAAATCAAAACGCTACTTGGCCTACAATTTTTGACCAAACACATAATTTACACATCAAAAATTCCAGGACGGTAAGGTACATAAATGTTGTATACAGCATTTGGCAAAAACGTCCCCAAAATTCACCAAAAAACGTCCCATTTATTTCTAATGGGATGCCATTAACAGCCATGTATGTCCAAATTTCCCGTTCATTTTCAATCGCAGGAAAACACAGGTCCTTGTGATATAACTAGCGCCCAAGTAAGTCGATGCCATTGACAGCCATGCACGTCCATGTTACTGATGGCCATGTACGTCCAAATTTCCCATTTTCAATGGCATAAAAGCCTGTGTGGTGGTGATATTTGACTAGAAACTTACCATTACAGCCCTTTGACATTCAACTGGCGCCCAAGTAAGTTTTATGAAAATGTATACATAGAAAACAAAGAAAGTACTTATTTATTAAAATAGGATTTAAACAATCCTTTTTTTTTTTTTTTTAAAAGTCGAAAAATGCTTGTCTTTATTCAATGCTTCATTGAGTGAGTCCTTTCAAATTCGCTCAACCTACAGTAATTTTCACACTATAAGGCGCACCTGACTATAAGCCGCCATCCACCAAATTTGGTACGAAAATGGCATTTGTTCGTAGATAAGCAACACTGGACTATAAGCTGCAGCTGTAGTCACTGTATTATGGGATATTTACACAAAAATATTAACCGGTAACACTTTGACAGTGGCATCATACGACTGTCATAAGACTAAATGAACCACCAAGGATTCATTGCTTCAAGAAGCTTCATTTGGCCATCACTGCTCCCCTAGGGAGACAGTCAACCTCTGCTGCCACCTGCTGTCAACACTGTTGTTGTCCAACATGCCTCCTAGCATGCATTGCAGCTCTACATATGTAAATAAAAATCAAAATTCATGTTCTGTGATAATTATTTCTTCAGTTACTGTTCCAGTTGTTTCATTAATGGCTAGTTATGGTAATAGGTAACACTTTATTTGACAGTGGCGCCATAAGACTGTCATTAGAAAGTCATAATTATGACATTACACTGTCATGAGCATGAACGAATGCTTATAACAGATGTCATTTAGTGTTATCTGGCAAAATATCTCACTTTTGAATGGATGTAAAAGATCCAAGCTGAACATAAATGGAGTTAGTGACTAAATTTGCCGAATGACATAAGTTTCAGTAATGCTAATGATAGTGTCATGTCATAATTATGATGGTCTTATAACAGTCTTATGATCCGTTGTCAAATAAAGTATTACCTACATACCAAAATAAATCAATAAATAAGCCGCACTGGATTATAAGCCTTAAGATTCAAAATGAAGGAAAAGAGCGGCTTATAGTTCGAAAATTACGGTACTTACTTAATACTTACACACAACGAGTTCCCACAGCAACTGTTTAACAAGTTAAACGATATTAACGAATGTGGCGCTTTGAAGTCTCGATTTACAAGTGTCCCTGGCAAGATCAGACCTTAACTGTCTGTCAATCATCTTAAATTCAATAAGCGACTCCGGTGCACTGCCTGACCAAGAAAAGTTACTGGAGCGAGGGTGAGAGACTGCGTGATCGGGTCGGGACAGCTCTATAAAATAATTTATTTAACCCTTTAACACCTAAGCCTATTTTGGCCGAATTTGCATGCATTTTATATTGCCTTTATATTTCAAAGAAAAAAATGTTTACAATGGCCAAGTTGGGTCCCTTTTTTCAGGACACCTTGAACTTCATGTCTAAACTGTTTTTTTTCTTCACTGACCAATTATAATCCACATTTTGGACCCAAAAAGACAAAAAAATCCCAAAATCTTTTTTCAAAATTTGTAATGTTAAGGTCCCATTGACAACCAGACATGCTCGACCAACCATTTTGAGGCTTGATAATATTTATTCAACTTGTAAGGATAAACATTCAATAGAAAAAAATAAGATTGAATAGTTTTATGTTTGACTATTCAACACAAACAGCAGGTATGGTCATAGGCCTTTTGGGCCTTTACACATACTATGGTCAAAACAGGTTGTATACTGTGCAAAATAGTGAGAGAGAAAAATTATATATATCATCTAACACAAAAAGTGTTTGGAGGATATCTCTTTGTGAAGTTAGGTGTTGTACCCATCACCTTATCAAAAGTATTTACGTACATGCAATCAAGCTTCTCCAACACACATCTACATAAAAATTGAAAAGATTATAGTGAAGAAGAAGAAAATATATATATAACATTGAAAAAAAGTATTAAAAAAAAAAAATATTGACAAGTAGTTCAGTTCAATTCAAATTTTTCAGGCATGCGACCCATTAAAGTTTTTTTTTTTTTTTTTGCGCACTCAATAAAGCTTCTTCTTGAACAGGTCACGGAGCTGCGTCACACACAACGTCACACAGCCTACTCTTTCGCCGTTTGCGCGCTGCTGTCACTTCTACTCGCCGAGACGCCGACTCCTCCCAAGAAAACAACGACAAATACGGCTCATCTTCTTCCTTGAGTTGATGAAATAATGCATTAGCTTGCGATAAATGTAGTTTTAGATTCATTCTGCACGCTTCAAAGTCGCTCGCGCGGGGCGGCTATTTTTCGGCACAACACCGGCCGTTGCTTGTTTCGCATGCCTCCCTTTCAATAGTTGGCGCCTCGCTCGAAAATGTATTAAAAATGATCACATTCGGTTTGTCCTTCTTGACATCACAACGGCTCTTAGGATTTGTAGTCTTTTGTGCTGCTTTCGATTTTGAAAAAGGACAAGAAATGATGGAAATATGGAGATGGATACATGGTCCATGCAGCGTTTTAATGCATATTTATGAGTGCAATAAAACTATAAAACTCAAATGACATTATCTCCCGTTTTTCTTGGCCGAATGACTTCAAATAAAAACTAGTGTGGACATCAACTTCCACACTTTCAAACGAGACCAACCAGCGGCACGTGGGTGACGTAATTACAGCGTGACGAAGCTTCAAAGACGATATGCGTAAACGCGTCGCTGCCGACACGTTCGGTGTTAAAGGGTTAATGATAATAATAACCGTTACACCCCTAATTATACTATAATATTATGCTAAATATTTTTTTTAAGAATTCTTTTGAATCATGTTGGAAAGGCAAAATCAGTGTTCTGAATCTGTTTACATTCCATTCTTATGCACAAGGTGATGCTATCAGCATTTGACCTCATTGTTTGTGATTTATTGTTGTTATTTACGTGTTTATTTGTACTTCAATAACGAATTTAATTGTTCCAAAATGTTTTTGTGAATTAATAAGCGTCATCGAAAATGTCGTTGCTAAATTAGTTTAAAAAATCAGTCTAAAAAAATCAAACGAAAATTGATTAATTTTTTTTTTCTTTTTTTATTATTAGATCAGTTGACTAATCGTAAAAATAGTCTTTCTCGACTAATCGTCGTTTGGGACAGCCCTAGTTGTACAGTGTGCCGAAACACGTTTCCGCCACACCCTCCTCACCTTTTTAACCCCTGACCCATTTTCATGCCTGCAAAAAAGCTTTGACACTTTGCTTTAAAGCCTTTTGTGTGTGCTTATTTTGAACTGATTGAGGTCAAACTGAACTCATTCCTCTTTCAGGCTCGACAGGCAGAGCCGCAGACCCACACAGAGGAGAAGAAAGCCCTTCAGTTCATAGTGTAAGTTTCCCGAAACCGAGTCTTGAAGGGTTTGGAAAGTTGACCTGCAGATATCTGACAACCGCCTCTCCTGAATGCTTCCAGGGTGGCTCAGCACGAAGCGGTTCAGGTCAGACGCACGCACATCCGAGGAGGCAGCAACAGCTCAGACGATGACGAAGACTACGACGAAGAGGACGACATCGAATGGGGGCCGGCGACAGAACTGTAGACATACTACGTGCGAAACATTCGAGTCGAATGATCAAAAACACTCCAAAAAGCTGTTTTGTTTTGTTACGCTTCCCCAAGCAAAACTAGTTAAGATTGTTATTTACATTTTTTTTAGTCAAGTACTAACAATTCAAGTCTACTTCCTGCCCTCGCTGCATGTTTGTGAATTATCTCAGAGCTTAAAGACAAAAAGCTGTACTTTGGGAAACAGTGTATTAAAGGATGTTTTTATTTTCTACTTAGGGGTTAGGATCAAAGCACAAATAAAACCTCAGAGGAACTGCAGTGTTTAGAATAGAAAGCTTTTGCCTATGAATTCCACCAATTCATATTAAAAATGTGATTTTTGCACCAATTCTAATTCGAAAAAAAATTACTTTAATTAGTTTTGTAAAAGTGTACCTAATGTGGCTAGAAAGTGTATCTCATCTCTGGAAGACTGAACTTTACAATGACACTTACTGAATCAACTAGATTTTTTTTTTCTATTACTTTTGACCATGACTGTTTCATTTTTTTTATCATGACTTCATTTTTAAATAAATATATTGCAAAATTTTACTGAGTGCCTGAACTGGACTCCATTAAAGGGCATTCGTAGTAGCATTAGTAGCCCATTAAAGAGGAAACGTTTACCCAAAGCGCCTCTCATCACCCCAAAACCAGGGGTGAAAGTGGTTAGAATTTCTTGCCGGAACTCTGTAAAGGTCTCCACGGAGCCAGAAATTTTATATATTTTTTAAATTTGACAAAAAATTGACACTATTTTGTCAAAACTACTGAAATGCAAAGAAAACTGCTTAGGTCAGTTATTTCTATAACATACAAAAACTGATTTTCATTCAAAATTGTATTTTTTCAATGATTTGCAAAATAAAAGTTAACAAAAACAGCTATAACCCCAACCTCCAAACCCCTAAATTTTTATTTTCCCTCATTTCCTCACATACTAAATGCCAAATCTTAATTTTTAACTACTTAAGAACATAGGATGTATATTAAATTGAAGATAATGTAAACATTTACTGTATGTTGTTTTTTAAAAATAAAGGTATAGGTAACATACATTCAGAAAAATAAGTACAAATGACTTATATTATGCAGAGTGAAATTGAATATATTTTAAAGATCGTGCAAACACTGACTTTTTTTTTTTTAATAATAAGGATGTGAATAAGTAGCTTAACATAAATGAACAAATATAAGCCCAAAGTGCACATTGACAGCTAAAATGTTCTGAACCTCCCCATCAGAGCAAATAAAACCAAATATGATTAATAAGCCATCTTAACTCTTTCCTTGCTCTTAAAGATTTGATCCGTTTTCTGTTGTATTGCCCTTTTTTTCTGCTGTTTCAGAAAACTTGCACATTTGAACCAATCAGAGCTAACTATCTCTGGTGATCACATGTCAGTATGTCAGCCAACTGAACGGATAAATGAGTCCAGGCGTTTTGCTTTGCTGCGTGCATTCGCACATTGACGTGACTCGTCATCGTCAGACTCGGATAACTGCAGCAGCTAGGGAAACCTCCATGCCGTCCGTGGAATAAAATAATAATTATCGGTGGAAACGGATTACCCTACACAAGCACTTTATTATGATTGTTGTTAACACTTGTGTATGTAAATCTGATGTTCGTAGATAGTTTTCTTCTTGGAGATGAAATGCATGTGTGGCAGCTTTGTATTATTATTATTTTTTTTTACGTAGCGTTTTGACAGTTGCCGTCATATTTTCGGAATCAAAGCACTGTATACCGGAAGAGTGTTCCGGCCCTGAATCTTACACCGGAACTGCGTTCCAGCCCTGAATCTTATACCGGAACTGCGTTCCTGACCGTTCCCGCCCACTTTCACCCCTGCCCAAAACTAATGAAAACATCAAAATTGTAATTAAATTAGTAATGAGCAGCAATGAAAAAAGTTACAAAGTTAGTAAATTACAAAGTAAACACTACAAACTCTCTTTAAATAAAGGACTATTTACTTAAGTTTGATCATGGATGGGCATGTCGAAAAGCTCTCATGACGCATTCTACCATATTAGCTGCACAACTGCAGCCGCTCTCCATTGACTTTCTCGCTGTTTACGTCTTTGCCGTGTAGTAAAGCATTTTAAGTTTTCCAAATGCTTCTTTGGTAGTTTTTTAAAACAAAGTTTGAATCAAACAATACATCAACTGAACCAATACATATGTCGTTATATCAAACATGCGCCCTTGGTATTTTTGTTGACAAGGCTTCGTAATTTTATTCATTGAAAGAATATAATTGTTCGGAAGCGTATTGCATTCACATGAAAAATAGAAAATTGGGGGGCTGTTTTTTGAATTATTTTTTTTCAACTCTCCATTTTCCTAAGTATTTTGGAGGTCATTTTTTTATTTATATATTTTTTTCAACTGAATAAATTTGTTTTCCCCAACTTGGTTTTTCTGAGTAATTTGTTTTTGGGGTTGTTTTTTTTTTTTTTTATTATTTCTTTTTCTTGGTTGCCATTAGCAAGCGTATTGCATTTACATGAAAAATAGAAAATTGGGGGAGTGTTTTTTGAATTATTTTTTATTAACTCATCGTTTTTCTGAGTATTTTGGAGGTCGTTTTTTTTTTTTTTTCCAACTTTCTGAATAAATTTGTTTTCCCCAACTTTGTTTTTCTGAGTAATTTATTTTTTGGGTTGTTTTTAAAAGAAAAAAAAAAAATCTTGGTTGCCATTAGCATTAGCCAAGCTCAGGAAAAAATATTTTTTCGAAACATGGCCGTTTGAAGGTGTCGCGAGAGGTGTCTTCCAGTATTGAACTTGCAGGGTGCAATTCACGCGAGACATCCAAGTATCTTGATAACTCACGAGTGCTTGAATTTTTATTTTTTATTTTTTTCCCCCCTTGGTAGCCAAGCTCAGGATTTTTTTTTTTTTAAACAGGGAGAAAAAAAATAATTATTTATAAAAACGAGGGCGAAATGATTTAAAAAAAAAAAAAAAAAAACTTTAAAAAAATTAATTTGAAAAACAAAGTTGGAAAAAAATTTTTTTTTAAAAAAACAAACCCCAAAATAAACTACTCAGAAAAACCAAGTTAGGGAAAAATTAGCTCATAAAACAACCCCAAAAATAAATCACTCAGATGAACAAAGTTGGAGAAAAAAACAATTAAAATAATAATAATAATAATTAATTACTCAGAAAAACGGAAAGTTGGGGGAAAAAATTATTTAAAAAAAAAAATATATATATATATATATATATATATATATCCAAAATAAATTGCTCAGATAATCGAAGAGTTGAATTTTTTTTAATTTAAAAAAAAAAAAAAAAAAAAAAAAAGTCCCCCAATTATGACTCAGAAAAACGGAAAGTTGAAAAAAAAATTATCAAAAAAAAAAAAAAAACGATCTCCAAAATAAATAGCTCAGAAATACGAAGAGTTGGGGGGAGGGGGGGAAGCCCCTCAATTTTTTTCATGTGAATGAACTTCCGTAGGTTAATTATATGCATTGAAAAAAACAATATGAATCCATCCATATCTAATGCGTGGATATGTTTTTTTTTCTTTTTTTTTCTTTTTTTTTTTTTTTTTTTAAAAGAGGGAGATCATTTAAATCAAACGAACTGGGGCGGATGGATACCCCCTCACTTGACGTGATCGCACACGTGCACTTTGATGACTTGATTGAGTTCAAGCAAAGCGTTCATTGACGTATCCGTCCAGCTGACACTTTACAGTGGCCGCCACGTTTTGTCCTTCGTTGTCCGCGAACGAAAGCTGCTCTTTACACCGGCATATGAGTCGAATGTCGCCTAATTTGACCAAGTAGCACCATACCCACAGGGCAACTCCCCCACCCACTCCCTCGAGGAAGCTGACGTTTCTCTTCGTGTGTTGCCAGTGAGCCTGCGCGGCTCAATGTGCGACGGCGCGTGGAAGCCGACGGCGCACGGCCACAGAAGACCTCCGCGCACCCGGACGTACGCCCGCGACGTCTCCCCGCTGAGCAGCGAGAGCGGCGGCGCGGCACCTAAGTGGCGAGTGGGGGGGTGGGTGGGGGGTTTGTACGTCAAACTCAAGGAGGTCGGCATGGACGGCCGAGGGACCCTCAAGATGTTCGCGCGCAAGAAGCGGGAACTTATCAAGACGCCGTCTATCTCCAAGAAAAGTCGAAGCGGAAGCCCCGGACCGCCCAATACGGTAAGGAAGCCACTTGCGTACACCCGACATGGGGCTTCGGGGGTTTCTAGTGGGTGGGTGCTTGCGTTTGGTGGTTTTATGCGTCTTTTGGGGTTTCTAATTACTCTTTTTGCCTCTGTCGGTGTGTTCGCAGTTCTTTGTTAGTGTGTTTTGGAGTTCCGTGTAATTGTCATAAACGGATTTTGAAGGGGGTCAGCCCCCAGTGGGCGAAAAGTGTCATTGCATGTAATTGACTTTCCTATTAAAAAAATGTTGTAAAGCAATAAACCTGCAACAAAAATAAATAAAATTGAACAAAAAAACAACAAAATTATTTTTCGAACAGATCATGTGACTAGCAACCTAGACTGTCATTTGCAAGCAACTTTTTTTGGGATTGAATGATTGAGACACAAATGTCCTACCCATAATATGGCCCAAACAAAACAAGGATTGCTTCAATCAGAGAAAACTTTTTAAATGAAAAATGAAGTGTTCAAATGCAAAATTATCAATCTCAAATATTTTTTCGCATTCAAAAACTTTTTCAATGATTGAAATTTTTTTTTTTTTTTATTTTTCTTTTGGAAAATATATTTTTAAAAGCAATTCATTTTTCATTTTTTGATTGAATAAAAACATAAATGACCTAGTCAAAATGTGGCCCAAACACAAATCAACATTATTTCAATTTAAAAAAAAAAAATTCAACCCCCCCCAAAAAAATCAAAGAAAAAGTTTTGACATGCAGTTTTTGAGTTGAGTTTTAAATTTATTTAAAAGCGACTTTTTTTTTTATTGAAAATATATATTTTGATGCAACTTTTTTTTTTGATTGAATAATACACAAATCTACCTCCATATGGCTCTGCTCAGTGGATACAATTTTTGACGGGGTAACTAAATTGGCACAACACTGGCCGACGTACCATATTGAATGGATGTGCTTTTAGCTGTTACTGTCATTGTGTGTGTGTGTGTGTTTCGGAGTTTTGTTTCATTGTGTCTTTACCTGTTTGTGTTTTGGAGTTGTGTTTGTATGTCAGTGTTGGTGTTGTTAGAAGTTTTGTGACTGTTTTTGAGTTGTAACTGTCAATATGTGTGTGTTTCATAGTTGTTTGTGTTAGTTTTTTTAGAGTTGTGTGTTTGTGTTCAGGGGTTTTGGGGTTGTGTGACTGTATTTTTAAGTTGTTGCTGTTGTTGTTTTGCTGTTGTAGGTTTTGGACTTGTGTAATTATTTGCGTGCGAGTGTAGTGTTTTGGATTTTTAGCTTAGTGTGTTTTGCTGTTGTGTGTAATCGTGTCTTTCAGAGTTGCGTGACTGCATGTTTGTGCGCACGAGTGTGTGTTCTGGAGTTGTTACTTTGCCTTTGGAGTCTATATAGTGTATTTTAAGCCTTTTTATCTTGTATATTTTTAAGCCTCCCTTATTACTTTTGCACTCTAAAGGAGGATGCTCCCCCCAATCTCGTGGTATGTTTGTAGAATGACAATAAAAGCCATTCGGATTTTAGTTAGTATGTGTTTTGGAGTTGTGTGTGTTGGGTTTTTGGACTCTGTGTTTGTCTCTCCCAGTGTGTTTTGAAATAGTGTAACTACTTTGAAGTTGTATAGTTAGTTAGTGTCCTAAAGTTGTGTTATTGTGCTTTTTGGAGTTGTGTGTCTGTAGGTGTTTGTCTGTTTCAGTCAATTTTGGAGTTCTTACTGTGCTTTGGAGTTGGTTTTAGTTGCCATGTGTTTTGGAATTGCGCGCATGTCTGCTTTTGGAGCGGTACGTGTTTCTTTGTTAGTGTTTTGAAATTGTGTGACTGTACTTTGAAGTTGTGTTTGGTTATTGTATTATGAGGTTGTGCCACTGCATGCATGTTTTAGTTGTTTATGTGTATATGCATTAGCGCTGCAGCGATTAATCGAACAACTCGAGTATTCGATTAGAAACAAAAGATTAAAATTGAATTTTGCTGCTTTGAGTATTCGTTTAAAGTTGCGTTGTACAGGTTTTGAAAGTGTTTGCATTTAGTTGTATTGATTTGCATGGATACACTGTCCTCATTTCACAAGGCGGAATCCAGCTGCTCCCTGTTAAGACCAACATAAGCTTAGTTTTGTGTGAGCTAATGTTTTTTTAACGCATTCGTAGTTTCGTTTATAGATATATTTAGCCGTTCTTTTCGGGGAATATGTGTCTGAACCATTTGTTAAGAGCTTTGAAGAAAAAAAAACGTTAGCATTTTATAGCATTTAAGCTAGCGGACTTTTGCTATGTAAGTTAGCCAATTGTTCTTTTGTTGTTTTAGATCCTCATTTATTTTTCAAACCGTTTGAGGATGAGCTCAGGTATTTTAATTTTTGATGTTCCTTATCCAATTACTCGATTATTCGAACTAAGTTGTTCATCGATTAATCGACTACTAAAATAATCGATAGCTGCAGCCCTAATATGCATCACTTCCTGTCTCTTTATGTATAAGTGAACATGCCAAGCGGTGCACGTGTCAGCCATCTTATGTCGGTGGGTTAAATTGAGTGAACCCCTCATGTATGGCACTAGGCATTCAATTAATGAAAATTTCAGATTTGTATACAATGATCCCTTGCTACTTTGCGCTTCAAACTTTGTGCCCTCAGTCTATCGCAGATTTTTTTTCAATTAAAGAATGAATAAATAAATACAGATGAGCCATCCCGATCCGATCACATCGTCGCACTCTTCCTACAGCTGGTTTTCTTGGTCAAGCAGTGCACTGGAGTTGCTTATTAAAGTTAACGATGATTGACAGATGTTTAGGTTTGATCTCGGCAGAGATGCTTGCAAGCCAAACTTCAAAGTGCCACATGCGTCAATCATCGTTTAACTTGTTAAACAGTTGCTGTGGCAATTCATTGTAAGTGAGCCACTTGAGCGGATTGGAGTGGACTCACTCAATGAAGCATTTAATAAAGACAAGCATTTTTCTACTTTATTCTTTTTTAAAAATAATTCAGTGGGACCGCAACATGTTTAAAACTTATCATAATTATTACATTAGAAGTGCTTAAAACCATTTATTATATATATATATATATATATATATATATATATATATATATATATATATTAGTGCTGCAACGATTAATTGATTAACTTGGGTGTTCGATTAGAAAAAAAATATTCAAATTAAATTTTGTTGCTTCGAGTATTCGTTTAATTAAAGTGGCAATGTAATGGTTTATTTTGAAAGTGTTTGCATATAGTTTTATTGATTAGGGTGGATACACTGCCCTCTGGTCTGCCTCTTTTTGCACAGCTGAATCCAACTGTGCCCTGTTAAGACCAAAGTAAGCTAAGTTTTTGTTTGAGCTAATGTTTTTTAATGCATTCATAATTTTGTTTATACAGTTGTGGTCAAAAGTTTACATACACTTGTGAAGAACATAATGTCATGGCTCTCTTGAGTTTCCAGTTATTTCTACAACTCTGATTTTTCTCCGATAGAGTGATTGGAACAGATACTTCTTTGTCACAAAAAACATTCATGAAGTTTGGTTCTTTTATGACTTTGTTATGGGTTAACAGAAAAAGTGATCAAATCTGCTGGGTCAAAAATATACATACATGGATCTGAAAAAGCGAATCATTGACTTGAACAAGTCAGGAAAGTCACTTGGAGCCATTTCAAAGCAGCTGCAGGTCCCAAGAGCAACAGTGCAAACAATTGTTTGTAAGTATAAAGTGCATGGCACTGTTTTGTGACTGCCACGATCAGGAAGAAAACGCAAGCTATCACCTGCTGCTGAGAGAAAATTGGTCAGGAGGGTGAAGATTCAACCGAGAATCACCAAAAAGCAGATCTGCCAAGAATTAGAAGCTGCTGGAACACAGGTGTCAGTGTCCACAGTCAAGCGTGTTTTGCATCTCCATGGACTGAGAGGTTGCCGTGCAAGAAGGAAGCCCTTGCTCCAAAAGCGGCACCTTAAGGCTCGACTGAAGTTTGCTGCTGATCACATGGACAAAGATAAGACCTTCTGGAGGAAAGTTCTGTGGTCAGACGAAACAAAAATCGAGCTGTTTGGCCACAATGCCCAGCAATGTGTTTGGAGGAGAAAAGGTGAGGCCTTTAACCCCAAGTACACCATGCCTACCGTCAAGCATGGTGGTGGTAGTATTATGCTGTGGGGCTGTTTTGCTACCAATGGAACTGGTACTTTACAGAGCGTAAATGGGATAATGAAGAAGGAGGATTACCTTCACATTCTTCAAGATAACCTAACGTCATCAGCCCGAAGATTGGGTCTTGGGCGCAGTTGGGTGTTCCAACAGGACAGTGACCCCAAACACACATCAAAAGTGGTAATGGAATGGCTAAATCCGGCTAGAATGAAGGTTTTCGAATGGCCTTCCCAAAGTCCTGACTTAAACCCCATTGAGAACTTGTGGACAATGCTGAAGAAACAAGTCCATGTCAGAAAGCCATCAAATTTAACTGAACTGCACCAATTCTGTCAAGAGGAGTGGTCAAAGATTCAACCAGAAGCTTGTGGATGGCTACCAAAAGCGCCTAATTGAAGTGAAAATGGCCAAGGGACATGTTACCAAATATTAGCGCTGCTGTATGTATATTTTTGACCAAGCAGATTTGATCTTTTTTCTGTTCACCCATAATAGTCATAAAAGAACCAAACTTCATGAATGTTTTTTGTGACAAAGAAGTATCTGTTCCAATCACTCTATCAGAGAAAAATCAGAGTTGTAGAAATAACTGGAAACTCAAGAGAGCCATGACATGATGTTCTTCACAAGTATATGTAAACTTTTGACCACAACTGTAGGTATATTTAGCCATTTTTTGTGGGAATATGTGTCTGAACCATTTTTTAAGAACATTGTAAAAAAAAAAAAAAAAAAAATTAAAACTTTAGCATTTTATCGCACTTAAGCTAGCAGACTTTTTCTATGTAAGTTAGCCTATTGATCTTTTGTTGTACATAGATCATTTAAAAAAAAATATTCAGGCTCAGCTCAGGTATTTTAATGTTTCATGTTCCTTATCCGATTACTCGATTATTCAAACTGACTAGTCCATTGATTAATCGACTACTAAAATATTCGATAGCTGCAGCCCTAATATATACATAAAGTTTGTTTTATGGCGCTTTACAGCGCTACTTCAGATTTTCTCTTATCGTGGCGGGTTCTAGTCCCCATTAACCGTGAAAACGAGGGATCACTGTATAGGAATCACCACTTGAGGGGTGTGTGTCAGCCAGCCATTTTACTTTTGGATGCATTAGACTAGATTCAAGACTTTTTTTATTGGAAGCACAATGGCTCCTAATCTGGAGTTTTAGGGGTACGAGTAGAAAATTTAGAACATAAACTGAAAATCAACTTTCCAAATAAATATTCACATTTCCACTTTTTTGCCCTACTGTATTATTGATTGAACATTTTAATTGCTTGATTAATACTTTATTAACTAGAACTGGGATTTGTCAGCAACAAATACAAAAAATGATAATAAAAGACACTATTTATTGCACATGTGCGACTAGAAGAAAAAATGACTTGAACTGTGTTAGGGGCAGTCCGGAGCTCTGTCTTGGTGTATGATTTGAGTGAGTGAACACATCATCCCTTCCGGGGCGCTGTTGAAACTGTCAGTTTTAGTGTGCGTATGTGGTGTCAGATAACGTTTTGTCCAAGCGCCGGTGATGATGTGTTGTGAATAAGTGTGTTGCAAGTCAGGCTCTAGTGTAATGTGTAAGATAAGGTAACAGGGATGTGGCCAATTGTGCTTGTCTGACCATGCTGAAGCCAGGACACAAACGCAGCTACAAGCCCTATTCCATCAGCTTGCGGGCTAAGAAAGTGGACTCCAAGGGCAAGGAGCGATTGGATGTATGGCTCAAACAGGTAAACAGACAAACTAATAGCTGTTGAAGTGTATTTCTTCACATCTCTACTGCGCCCACAGATTCAGGAAGTGTTGCCTTGCGGGATCTTGTGAAAGTCCCTTATCAACAAGAGTCAAAAGAGAAGCCATTTTAAGTGTTTTTCTCCTTTGCATGTTTTCCAGCTGTCCATCCTACAGGAGCTGCCTCAGAAAGATGGCGGCGACACCACTCTTTCCTCTTCACCCAGCTTCTCGTCCTCATCCTTGCTCACCCCGTCCTCCACGAGTCTCCAGGACCCCTCCCTTTCCTGCCCAGGCACCCCTAGCCCCCAGCACGGCAAGATGGCACCTGGTGTGTCATACTCCACCGCCACACACAGGCGGCCGACCACCCTGAGCCGACACGCCAGCGCGGCGGGTGAGCCAATGAGGGCTTTTAAAGTTGCATTTTGTATCATATTGATGATTTTGAGAATTGTGATGTGTTAAACCTGTTAAAAGGAAAGACAACACCATCATGTGCATCACAGTGGAAAGACTTTTTTTTTTCTTTTTTCAGAGGCAGAAGTAATTTTCCAATATTTGTCGGTTTCATGAACAGAGTTAAAGTGTTATCTATGTAGTTGTTTTTTTGTTTTTTTTTAATTCACTACTGCAACGATTAATCGATTAACTCAAGTAATTCCATTAGAAGAAGATTCAAATTAAATTTTGTTGCTTTGAATATTCGTTTAAAGTGGCGTTGTAATGTTCTTTAAAAAAATATATTTGCATTTAGTTGTATTGATTAGGGTGGATTGTTTTCCGAAATTTCCAGGTTTGCGGTGAATCAGTAACAGGCACACTTTTGCAAAATAGACAATGTTTATTGATTAGAAAATGCAAAATAAATGAGATTTATTGATTACAATCCCACAAGAGCAAGCAAACAAGTATCACCAAATGTCAACGATGACGCTAGATTTGAGTTTGTCAACCCCAGAATCCCCGCGTTACCGTTACAGCAAAACGAAATGTCCCTTAGCAATGAAAATCGCTTACCGTGACAAATGATTGGGGAGCCAACACACACCGGCAAGGCGGCGAAGGAAGTCCGCCAGCGGGTCACGTACGGATCGCCTGGCTTTGTTCCTTCGCCGCCTTACCGGAGTGTGTTGGCTCCCCGCTCGTTTGTCACGGTTAACAATTTTCATTGCTAAGGGACATTTTGTTTTGCTGTAACGGTAATGCGGGGATTCTGGGGTTGACAAACTCAAATCTAGCGTTATCGTTGACATTTGTTGATACTTCTTTGCTTGCTCTCGTGGGATTCTAATCAATAAATCTCATTTATTCTGCATTTTCTAATCAATAAACATTGTCTATTTGGCAAAAAGTGTGCCTGTTATCGATTCACCGTGAACCTGGAAATTTCGGAAAACATGGATACACTGCCGTCTCGTGGCAACAGTGAATATGACATAACTCATTTCACATGGCTGAATCCAGCTGCTCCCTGTTAAGACCAACATAAGCTAAGTTTTTGTTTGAGGTAATGTTTTTTTTAATGCATTCGTAATTTATTTTATAGATGTATTTTGTGAGAATATATGTTTGAACCATTTGTTAAGAGCATTGTTAAAAAAAAAAAAAAAAATGTTTTATCGCATTTAAGCTAGCTGACCTTTGCTATGTGAGTTAGCCAATTGTTCTTTTGTTGTACTTAGATCCTCATTTTTTTTAATACCGTTTGAGAATCGGCTCATGTGTTTTAATTTTTTATTGTTCCTTATCCGATTACTCAAATATTCGAACTAACTAGTTCATCAATTAATCGACTACTAAAATAGTCAATAGCTGCAGCCCTAATTTGGTTTCAGTTGCTTTTAAAAGTGAATTCACACTGTAAATGGCAGGATTTGAAATTGGTCACGGTGTGATGTCACACCGTTCCTTCTTATGAGAGTACCTGCCCTCTTCTTCCTCAATGCACGCTAATATCGGGTGGATTGAGGAGGCAGGCAAATTTTCTCCGGAGGACACGGCCCTCTAGTCCAGGGGTTTTCAACCCAGTCCTCAAGGCACACTGTGGGTCCTGGTTTTTGTTCCAGCCGATCCAGCAGAGACAGTTGAACCAATGAGGCTTCTGCTAAAACAAGCCACACCTGACTGCAATCAACTGATTGCACTTGTAAAACACCAGATTGGGGAAAAAGTGTTGTCATCTTGTTTGGTAAGAATGAAATCCTGCACCCACAGTGTGCCTTAGTGGAATAGGTTGGGGACCCCTGCTCTAGTCTACCTCATTTCACATGGCTGAATCCATCAGCTCCCTGTTAAGACCAGCATAAGCTAAGTTTTTGTTTGAGTTTTTGAATGCATTCGTAATTTAGTTTAAAGGTATATTTAGCCATTTTTTGTGGGAATATGTGTCTGAGCCATTTGTTAAGAGCATTGTAAAAAAGCGTTAGTATTTTATAGCATTTAAGCTAGCGGACTTTTGCTATTTAAGTTGGCCGATTGTTCTTTTGTTGTACATAGATCCTCTTTTTTATACATATATATATATACCGTGTAAGGCTCAGGTATTTTAAATTTTTATGTTCCTTATCCGATTACTCGATTATTTGAACTAAATAGTTCATGGATTAATAGACTACTAAAATAACCGATCGCTGCAGCCCTATTTCGAATGAACAAACATTCCCAGTCTAAATGGATTGGGCGTCGAGCACCGTTAATGGCAGCCTTAGAGTTACCTGAGACACTATTATGGTG